>NC_142082.1:93599763-94280388 GCF_054644295.1 Miniopterus natalensis | reverse complement strand
AACAACATCTGAGATTGGCCTGTTGCAGAGACATTCCAAAAAGACTGAGAGTCCTAGTAGATCTACCTAATACTTAGAAACAAACCCAAAAGAGTAGCCAAAATGGGGAGACCAAAAAACAAGCCTCAAATGAAAGAACAAGAGAAGTCTCCAAAATAAGAGCTAAATGAAATGGTGATAAGTAATCTCTCAGATACGGAGTTCAAAATACTAATTGAAAGGGTGCTCAACAGCATGAAAAAAGATATGAAAACTATGAAAAATGACCAGTCAGAAGTGAAGAATGACATAACAGAAATAAAGAATACATTGGAAGAAATAAACAGCAGATCAGAGGAAGCTGAGGATCAGATCAGTGAATTAGAAGACAGGGTAGAAAAAAATCAGTCAATCAGAGACCCCAAAACAACAAACAATTAAAAAACAGGAGGACAGACTAAGGGAGCTGTGGGACATCATGAAACATAACAATATTCATATTATAGGACTGCCAGAGGAGGTCAAAAGTAAGCAAGGTTAGAGAACCTGTTTGATGAAATAATGGCAGAAAACTTCCCTAACCTGGTCAAGGAAAAAGTTACACAAGTTCAGGAGGCACAGAGAATCCCAAGGAAGAAGAATCCAAAGAGGCCCACAGGCAGATACATCATTATTAAAATGCCAAGAATTCAAGACAAAGAGAGAATCTAAAAGGCAGCTAGAGAAAAGCAATCTGTTACCTATAAAGGAACCCCCATATGGCTGTCAGCTGACTTCTCATCAGAAATGCTACAGGCCAGGAGGGAATGGCATGAAGTATTCTAGGTAATGCAAAACAAGGATCTGAAACCAAGACTGCTCTATCCAGCAATATTACCAATTAAGATAAATGTTGAAATAAAGTGTTTCCCAGACAAAAAAAAGGTAAGGAGTTCATCACTACAAAAGCAGCATTACAGGGCATGTTAAAGGGACTGCTATAATTAGAAGTAGAAATAAAGAGAATGAGAAACCATAGGCATAAAGAAATAATTATCTTTCAAGAAAAACCTTAAATGTAAATGAACTAAATGCCCCAATAAAAAGACATAGGGTGGCTGAATGGATAAGAAAACTTGACCCAAATATAAACTCTCTACAAGAGACCCACCTAAGAACAAAAAACACATACAGGATGAGAGTGAAGGGATGGAAAAAAATTTCCATGGAAATAAAACAAAAGCTGGGGTAGCAATATTCATATTGGACAAAATAGACCTCAAAATGAAGACCATAATGAGATAGAAGAGATCATAACATAATACTAAAGGGATCAATACAACAAGATGATATAACCCTGATAAACATATATGCACCCAATATAGAGCACCTAAATTTATAAAAATCTCCTAGAGGACTTTAAAGGAGAGATTGACAGCAAAATAGTCATACTAGGGCATTTTAACACCCCACTGACTTCACTGGATAGGTCTTTCAGACAAAAAATCAACAAAAAAACAGTGACATTACAGGACACACTAGATCAAGTGGATTTAATTGACATTTACAGAACATTCTACCCCAAAGCTGCAGAAAATACAAACTTCACAAGTGCACAAGGGACATTTTCAAAGATGGACCACGTGTTAGGACACAAAACAAGTGTCTACAAGTTCAAGAAGATTGAAATCATATCAAGCATCCTCTTGGACCACAGAGGCATAAAATTAGAAATAAACTACATTAAAAACACTAAAAAACATTCAAACACATGGAGGCTAAAAAGCATCGTTTTAAACAATGTGTGAATTACCAAAGAGATCAAGAAATAAAATCTTCCTGGAAAAAGGGAAAATAAACACACAACAACTCCAAATCTATGGCTCACAATGAAAACTGTCCTGAGAGGGAAGTTCATAGCAGTACAAGCCTACCTCAAAAAATATTTCTAAGGGACTCTCTAACCCTACAACTTAAAAACTTTGAAAGAGAACAACAAGAAAAGCCCAGAGTAAGTAGAAGAAAAGAAATAATAAAGATCACAGCAGAAATAAATGACATAGAGACTAAAAAAAAATCCAAAAAAATCAATGAAACCAAGAGATGTTTCTTTGAAAACATAAACAAAATTGATGAACCTTTAGTCTGATTCATCCAGAAACAAAGGCAGAAGACCCAAATAAGTAAAATCAAAAATGAAAGAGGTGAAATAACAGCTGACCCAACAGAAATACAAAGGATTGTAAAAAAATTACTATGAACAACTATATGTCACCAAACTAGACAACCTGGGTGAAATGGATAAATTTCTAGAAAAATACAACCTTCCAAAACTCAATGAGGAAGAGTCAGAAATCCTGAATAGGCCAATAACTGCTGACGAAGTTGAAGCAGTAATCAAAGGGCTCCCAGCACATAAAAGCCCTGGCCCAGATGGCTTCACAAGGGAGTTTTACAAAACATTCAAAAAAGAATTAATACCTATCCTCCTCAAACTATTTCAAAAAATCTAAGAGGAAGGAATACTTCCAAACTCTGTTTACAAGGCCAGCATTAGACTAACTCCAAAACCAGATAAAGACACTACAGAGAAAGAGAATTACAGGCCAGTATCTCTGAAGGACATAAATGTTAAAATCCTCAACAAAATATTTGCAAATCAGATCCAGCAATATATTAAAAAGATCATACACCGTGACCAAGTGGGATTTATTCTAGGGATGCAAAGCTGGTACCATATTCGCAAATCAATAAACGTGATACATCACATAAACAAATTGAAAGACAAAAATCACATGATCATATCAATAGATGCAGAAAAAGCATTCAACAAAATCCAGCACCCATTTCTGATAAAAACTCTCAGCAAAGTGGGAATAGAAGGATCATACCTCAACATAATAAAGGCCATATATGACAAACCCACAGCCAACATCATACTCAATTGGCAAAAACCAAAACCATTTCCCCTAAGAACAGGAACAAGACAGGGGTGTCCACTTTCACCACTCTCATTCAACATAGTACTGGAACTCCTTGCCACAGCCACCAGACAGGAAGAAAACATAAAAGGTATCCAAATTGGAAAGGAGGAAGTAAAACTCTCATTATTTGCAGATGACATGACATTGTACATAGAAAATCCTAAAGACTCCACCAAAAAACTACTAGATTTAATAAAGGAATTCAGCAAGGTAGCAGGATACAAAATTAACATGCAGAAATCAATGGTATTTTTATACACCAATAATGAACTCTCAGAAAGAGGAACTAAAAAAACAATATCATTTACCATTGCAACTAAAAAAATAAGATACCTAGGAATAAACTTAACCAAAGATGTAAAAGACCTTAACTCGGAAAACTACAGGACACTGAAAAAAAAAAAAAAAAGAATAGAAAAAGATATCAACAAATGGAAAAATATACCATGTTCATGGATTGGAAGAATTAACATCATTAAAATGTCTATACTACCCAAAGTAATCTATAAATTCAATGCAATCCCTATTAAAATACCACAATAGCATAATACCCAATGGCATATTTCACAAGTCTAGAATAAACACTTCAAAAATTTATATGGAACCCCAAAACACCCTGAATAACCATGGCAATTTTGAGAAAGAAGACCATAGTTGGAGGGATCACAATACCAGATATCAAGTTATACTACAAATCCACTCTAATTAAAACAGTCTGGTACTGACACAAGAATACACATATAATCAGTGGACTAGAACAGACAACCCAGAAATTGACCCATGCCATTATGATCCATTAATATTTGACAAAGGATGCAAGAACACACAATGGAGTAAAGACAGTCTCTTCAATAAATGACATTGGGAAAATTGGAGAAGTACATGCAAAAAAGTGAAACTAGACAACCAACTTACACCATACACGAAAGTAAATTCAATACAGGTAAAAGACTTAAATGTAAGACATGAAACCATAAAAATCTTAGAGGAAAGCATAGGCAGCAAAATCTCAGACATATACCATAGCAATATGTTTGCTGATACATCTCCTAGGGCAAGAGAAACTAAGGAGAAAATAAACAAATATGACTATATCAAAATAAAAAGCTTCTGCACAGCAAAAGAAACCATCAACAAAAGGAAAAGGGAGGCCACTATATGGGAGAACATATTTGCCAATGACACATCTAATAAAGGGTTAATATCCAAAATATATAAGGAACTCATACAACTTAACAAAAGTAAAACAACCCAATTAATAAATGGGAAAATGACCTAAATGGACACTTCTCAAAAGAGGATATACAAATGGTTAAGAGACACATGTAAAAATGCTCGACGTCGCTAATCATCAGAGAGATGCAAATTAAAACCACTATGAGGTATCACTCCACACCCGTCAGAATGGCTACTATTAGCAAATTAATGAACTACAAGTGCTGGCTACGGTGTGGAGAAAATGGAACCCTAGCACAGTGCTGGTGGGAATGCAGACTGGTGCAGCCACTATGGAAAGCAGTATGCAGCTTCCTCAAAAGATTAAAAATTTACCTGCCATTTGTCCCTGTAATCTCACTTGTAGGAATATATCTTAAAACACCCAAAACATCAATCACAAAGAACTTATGCGCCCCTATGTTTATAGTAGCGCAATTTACAATAGCTAACATCTGGAGACAGCTCAAGTGCCCATTAGTAGATGAGTGGATAAAAAAGCCATGGGACATTCACACCATGTAATACTATGTAGCGGTAAAAAAGAAGGATCTTTTTTCCTGTGGCACAATATGGAGGGAACTAGAAAGTGTTATGCTAAGGGAAATAAGCCAGTCAGAGAAAGAGAAGTATCATGTGATCGCAATTATATCTGGAATATAATAAACAAAATAAACTGATGAGCAAAATGGATCTAGAGACATAAAAGCATGGAACAGACTGAGGGATCTCAGAGGGAAGGTGGGGAGTGAGGAGTGGGTGAGGAGAGATTATTCAGAGAACTTATATGTTTATAAGCATAACTCATAGACAGAGACACTGGTCTGGAGAAGGCCTGGCGGTGGGATGAATATGGGATGGAGAGGATTAATGGCTGGACAAAGTGGCCATCTGTAATATTTTTAAAAATAAAGATAAAGAAGCTTAAGAAAAGAAAAGGAAACATAAAAAAAAAAAAAAAAAAGGAAATGTGTGCCATGCCTTCTTTTGTCTCTATTGTTAATTACTATTTGCTGAAGCAGAAGGAAGATGCTTGCAATTGGACAGTGGTATTTATGATTACTGAATCCACACCAAATCTAGGAGCTATATTTCCTAAACTTTTATCTCCATTGGTTTTCTGTTTTCATGATTTTTGATCTTTATTATTTTCTTCTTTTGCTACCTTTGGGTTTATTTTTATCTTCTTTTCTAGGTTCTTGAAGTAGGAGCTTAGATTGTTTGAAACTTTCTTTTTTAACTACTGTAAATATTTCTTGTCATGGAGTTTCCTCTCAGCACTGCTTTAGCCATGTTTCACAAACTTTTATTTCCTTTTAGTTCAGTGTACCTTTTTATTTCACTTGAGACTTCCTATATCACCCATGAAGTGTTAGTTTGTTGTTTAATTTCTAAGCGTTTTGAGATTTCTGTTATCTTTCTGTTATGTCATACACCACGTGTGATTTCAATTTTTATAAATTTGTTGAGGTTGATCTAATGGTCCAGGATGTGGTCTACTTTGGTATATGTTCTGTGAGTACTTGTAAAGAAAGTGACTGCAGGAAGTGTTGTATAAATATTGATCAGATTCTATTAGTTGATGTGTTGTTAAGTTTTTATAGATATTTGTTGATTTTCTCTCTAGTTTTTCTGTAAGTTGCTGAAAGAGGGATATTTAAGTCTCCAACTCTAAGGGTGAGTTGTCTATTTCTCTTTTCAGTTCTATCACTATTTGCTTCACCTATTTTGCAGTTCTATTGTTTGGTGCATACAAATTTAGGATTGTTATGACTTTGTGAATTGACCCTTTTCTCATTATGTTATGTCCTTCTCTATTTTTGGTAATTGCCACTCCTGATTTCTTTTGATTAATGATTGTATAATATAGTTTTCTCATCATTTTACTTTTAGTCTACCTAAATCATTGAATTTTAAAAATTTGTCTTTATTGTTAAAAGTATTCTAGGTGTTCCTCCCTTTTCCCCTATTGATCCCCTCATAGACAAAATATAGTCATGTTTTTAAATTCACTCTGCTAATCTCTGTCATTAAGTTGTTGTATTTAAATCTTGTACATTTAATATAACCATTAATATGTTAAAGCCTAAGTTTGGCATTTTATTATTAAATTTATAGGTGTCACATTGGTTAATAAAATTATATAGGTTTCCAGTATACAATTTTATAGTACATCATCTTGCATAGACATTGCATTGTGTGTTCCACCCAAAACCATATCTCCTTCTATCACCATATGTTTGACCCCTTTTATCCTACACTGCAATCCCACAATACCCTGTCTGGTAACCGTCATACTATTGTTGAGTTTATGAGTTTTTGTTTGTTTGTCATGTTTGTTTATATGTTTCTTTAAGCTTTATATTCCACCTATGAGTGAAATCATATGGTTCTTAATTTTTTCCATCTGGCTTACTTTGCTTAGAATGATATTCCTGTGATTCATCCCTGTTGAAAATGGCAGAATTTCATCTTTTATTATGATTGAGTAGTATTCCATTGTACATATGCACATCTTCTTTGTCCAATCATCCATTGAAGGGCACTTGTTGTTTTAATATCTTGGCCACTGAAAATGCTGTAAGGAACACAGGGGTACAAGTATCTTTGCAAATAAATGTTTACAAATTTTTGAGTAGATACCCAAAAGAGGGGTTGCTGGGTCATATGGTAACTATATTCTTAATTTTTTGAGAAACCTTGATACTGTTTTCCATAGTGGTTGTACCAATTTACATGTCTACCAGCAGTGAATGAGGGTTCCTTTCTCTCCACATCCTCTCCAACACTTGTTATTGCTTGTTTCATTGATAATAGCCATTCTAACAGGTGGGAGGTGGTATTTCATTGCAATTTTGGCTTGCATTTCCCTGATAGCTAGTGAAGTTGAGCATCTTTTCACATATTTGTTGGCTATTTGTGTGTCTTCTTGGGAGATATGCCTGTTCAGGTCCTCTGCCCATTTTTTAAATTGGATTATTTGTTTTTTTGTTGTTGTTGAGTTGTATGAGTTTTTTGTGTATTTTGGATATTAACCGCTTGTCATAGCTGTTGTTTGCAAATGTCTTCTCCCATTTGTTTGGTTGCCTATTTGTTTTGTTGGCAGGTTTTTTGTTTGTTGTTTTTGCTGGTGTTTTTGTTGTTGTTTTTTGTGTGTTTTTTTTCTGTACAGAATATTTTAGTTTTACATAGTCCAATTCATTTATTTTTGCTTTTGCTTTACTTGCCTTTGAGGCCAAATTCATAATATCCTCTCTAATAGCAAGGTCCATAAGTTTATTGCTTATGTTTTTTTCTATGTAATTTATTGTTTCAGCTCTTACATTTAGGTCTTTGATCTATTTGGAGTTAATTTTTGTGTATGGTGAAAAATAGCAGTATAGTTTCATTCTTTTGCAGGTGGCTTTCCAATTTTTTCACCACCATTTATTGAAGAGAAGAGGCTTTCTTTTCTCTATTGTATGTTTTTGACTCCTTTGTTGAAAATTATTTGATCATATACATGTGGATTTATTTCTGGGCTTTTAATCCTGTTCAGTTGGTCTGTGTGTCTGTTTTTTGTTTGTTTTTGCTAATACCATACTGTTTTGATTATTGTTGCTCTGTAATATAATTTGAAGTCAGGTTGTGTGATACTTCTGGCTTTGTTCTTTTTTTCCTCAGGATTGTTTGGGTTATTTGGGGTCTTTTGTGTTTCCCTACAAATCTGATGATTTTTTTGGTTCTTTTTCTTTAAAAAAATGCCATTGGGATTTTGATGGGGATTGCATTAAATCTATATATTGCTTTGGTTAATATGGCCATTTTAACTATGTTGATTATTCCAGTTCATGAATACAAAATATATTACAATTTCTTTGTGTCTTTTTCACTTTCTTTTAATAATGTCTTGCAGTTTTCAGTGTATAGATTTTTTACATTTTTTAAGTTTATTACTAACTATGTTATTCTTTTTGTTGCAGTTACAAAAGGAAGTGCTTTTTATTTCTTTTTTGGAAATTTCATTGTTGTATATATGAATGTAAGGGATTTTTACATTGATTTTGTGTCCTGCAACTTAATTCTATTTAAAGTTTCTAATATTATTTTGTAATTAAAGTTTCTATTGTATTTAAAGTTTCTATTGTATTTCTTTCTAATAGTTATTGGTAGAATCTTTAGGGTTTTCTATATAAAGAATCATGTTGTCTGCAAAAAGTGACAATTTTACTTCTTCATTCCTACTTTGGATGCCTTTTATTTATTTCCTTTGCCTGATTGCCCTGGCTAGGACTTCCAATGCTATGTTGATTAACAGTGGTAAGAGTGGGCAATCTTGTATTTTTCCTGATCTCAGAGAAAAAGCTTTCAGTTTTTTACCATTGAATATATTACCTGAGGGTTTGTCTTATATGGCTTTTATTATGTTGAGATATTTTCCTTCTATACTCATTTTATTGTTTTAAAAATTAATAGATGTCATATCTTGTCAAATGCTTTTTCTGCATGAATCATATAACTTTTATTCTTTCTTTTGTTAGCACATTAATCTATTTGCATATGTTGAACCATCCTTGTACTCCTGGAACAAACCTCACTTGATCATGATGTATTAACTTTTTAACATATTGTTGTATTTTATTTGCTAATATTTAGTATTTTTGCATATGTATTCATGACATATTTTGTCCATAGTTTTCTTTTTTGTATTATCCTTACCAAGTTTAGATATCAGGGCAATGTTGGCCTCATAAAATGTGTAAGAAAGTGTTGTCTCTTCAAATTTTTTGAAGAGTTTGAGAAGGACAGGTATTAAATTGTCTTTGAATGTTTGGTAGAATTCACTAGTGAAGCCATCTGGTTCTAGACTTTTACTTTTTGGAAGGTTTTTGACCGTTGTTTCAATTTACTCACTGTTGATTAATCTAAAGATTTTCCAATTCTTCATGATTCAACCCAGGAAGTTTATATATTTCTAAGAACTTATCAATTTTTCCTAGGTTATTGAATTTGGTGGCATGTAGTCTTTCATAGTATGGTCCTTTGTATTTTTGTGATGCCTCCTCTTTCATTTCTGATTTTGTTTATTTGAGTCTTTTCTCTTTTTTTCATAGAGTTTAGCCAGAGGTTTGCCAATTTTATTAACCTTTTCAAAGAACCAGTTCTTTGTTGTATTAATTTTTTGTATAGTCTTTTTGTTCTCTATTTCATTAAATTCTGCTCTAATTTTTAATATTTCCTTCTTTCTGTAGACTTGGGGTTGCATTTTTTCTTTTTCTAGTTCTTTAAGATGTGATGTTAGGTTGTTTATTTTGGATTTTTCTTGTTTTTTTGATATAGGCCTGTAATGATATAAACTTCCCTCTTATTACTACTTTTGCTGCATTCCAAAATTTTTAATATGTCATATTCTCATTATCATTTGTTTCTATGTATGTATTGATCTCTTATTTTATTTCTTCTTTGAGACAGTCATTTTTCAGTAGCATGTTGTTTAACCTCCACATATTTGTGGTTTTTCCTGCTGTCTTTGTGAATTTAATTTCCAATTCCAGAGCACCATGGTCAGAGAAAATGCTTGGTATGATTTCAATCTTCTTAAATTTGGTAAGGTTAGTTTTGTGTCCCAACACACGGTCTACCTTGAGAATGTCCCATATGCAGTAGGTAAGAATGCATAATCTAGGGTTCTGGAATGAAAGCTTCATAAATGTTGATTATGTCCCTTGATCTAATGTGTCATTTAAGGCTAATGTTTTCTTATGGTTTTTCAGTTTGGATAATTTATCCATAGCTGTCAATGGGGTATTTAGGTCTACTGTAATTATGTTTTTGTCAGTTTCTGCCTTAGTTCTGTTAGTAATTGCTTTATATATTTTTGTGCTCCCTGATTGGGTTTATATATTGATAAATGTTATGTCTTCTTGATGTATTGTCTCTTTTATCATTATAAATTGTCGATCTTTGTCTCTTATTACCACCTTTTATTTTGAAATTGATTTTGTCAGTTGTAAATATGGCTATACCCACTTTTCTCTGGATGTCATTGGCTTGGAGAATCATTTCCCACCCTTTCACTTTCAGTTTATATTTGTTCTTGCAGCTGAGATGTTTCTTCTGAAGGTAGTAGATGGTTGGATTTTGTTTTTTGATCCAATCTGCTACTTTATGCCTTTTATTGGTGAGTTCAACCCATTTACATTTAGGTTGATTATTGATGCATGAAAATTTCCTATAGCAATTTTATCTTTATTTTCTGGTATCTCTGTGCCGCCATTGTTTCTCCTCCCTTGTGTTTCTGTTGTTTTTGTTTGATGGTATTCTATGACTTTTTCTTTTTTAAATAATGTGTCTCCGCTTTGAACTTTTTGTGTGTGTGGTCACCATTTGGTTTATGCAAAAGAAAGTTTCATATATACAGTAGTTCTTTTTCTTCTGAATGCAGCTTTTCTTCATTCTCCTTTGCAAATTCAGACATTAACCCTCATCTCTTTTTACGTTTTTGCTGTCACAAATTATCCCTATTTATGTTATGAGTTCATTTCCACATTGCAGTAGCTATTGTCTTCTTCTACTGCCTTTTTAAAAAATGTTTTATTTCCTTTAAACTTTATATTATATTTAAGTCTTTAATGCCCTATTCTGCAGAAGAGTTACAATATACTGCCCTTGTCTGTATGTTAGTAGTTTTACTCATAGTTTTGTATCCTTTTGTCTTTTGTTTCAGGTAAAATAGCCCCTACAATATTTCCTCAGCTTCTGTATGTCTGAAAAAGTTTTTATTTCTCCTTCATATCTAAAGAATAACTTTGCTGGATATATTATTCTCTCTTTTCTGGTAATTTCTTTTTTTTTTTTCCAATACTTTGAATATTTGATTACACTCTTTTCTAGCTTGTAGAGCTTCTGCTGAGAAATCAGATGATAATCTAATGGAATTTCCTTTATAGGTTACTTGCTGTCTTGAGAATTCTTTCTTTGTCATTTTTTTTTCTTTTTTGTTAATTCTCATGAGAATATATATATATATATTCACAGAGAGTGAAAGGGAGGGAGAGAAGGGAGAGAGACACAGAGAGACACAGAGAGAGAAAATAGAAACATCAATGTGAGAGAAACACATCAAGTGGTTGCCTCCCACATGCACCCTGACCAAAGCCGGGGATTGAACCTGACACCCAGGTACATGCCCTTAACCCAGAATCAAATCTGCAATGCTTTGGTGTGTAGGCTGATGCTCTAACTACTAACACTCTCCAGGGCTGTCATTAATTTAAAAAAAAAATTTTATTGATTTCACAGAGAGGGAGAGATAGAAAGAAACATCAACAATGATAGAGAATTATTGATTGGCTTCCTTTTGCATGCCTCCCACTGGGGATCGAACCCAAAACCTGGGCATGTGCCTTGACCAGGAATCACACCATGATCTCCTGGATCTTAGGTCAATGCTCAATCTCTGAGCCATGCCACTGGGCAATTTTTGACAGTTTTAATACAGTGTGCCTTAGAGAAAGCCTTTTTGGGTTGAGATAATTAGATGTTGTTTGCTTCTTGGATTTGAGGACCTAGCTCTTTCCATAGGGTTGAGAAGTTCTTGTCAACTACTTGTTTCAATAGGCCTTTGTTCCCATCTCCTACTCTTCTCCTTTTGGTATATATGTTATTCTTATATTACTTTTTTCTAATAGAGTAAGATATTGTTGTAGAGGTCTTTCATTTTTTTTACTCTAAAGTCTCACTCTTCTTCCATCTGCATCATTTCTAGATTTTTATCTTCAATATCAGTAATTTTTTCTTCCATTTGGTCAGCTTTGTTTCCTAAGCTCACTAGTTTATTCTTCATCTCTTTAATTGAATTCTTCATCTCCACAATTTCTGTTTTTTTAAAAGTTTCAGTCTCTGGTAAAGTACTAATTTTGTTCATTATTTTATTTCAGAGTTCATTAAATTGCCTATCTGTAATTTTATGCATGTCATTGAGTTCATTCAGAACTGCAATCTTGAATATTCTGTCATTTAAATCAAATATTACCAGGCCTTTAAGTTTATTTTCTGTAGATTTAAAAAAAATATATTATTTCTTAGATGCCTTGTTACCTTAGTTATTCATGGTATTTGATGGGTTCCTTCTCTATCTAGGCATCTAAGGGAATATTACTTTTTTAAAGAGTGACATTTCTCTAGTAAGTTGATAGGTAGCCTTTCCCCCCCCCCCCAATTAGTGGCACTAAAGTACATGGTTTTAGCTTCTCATGTACTGCTCTGGCTTCTGCAATCTCTTTGGGGCAGTGGAAGATGCTCTTTATTCTCTGGGGAGGTGACTGGTGTTTTTTGTGACCAGGTTGTCTTAGTTTCAGAGCATCACCTCTGTAAGGGAATGTGCTGGGTGATGGAGTTATGAACCTGTGAAATCCCAGCACTGTCCCCTGCAACCAGAGGCTGCCTGCAGTGTAGCAACAATGGGTGGGGGTAGAGTGAGCTGAGAAAGGTCAGCTGGTGCTTTTGTGGCTTTGTATCCTCCCAGTAATAGCAACTACCAGACCTTAGCTGCCTCACCTCTGTATCCATATCCCTGTTGCTGAGATGCTAAAGCTCAGGAAAGAAATGCTTCTGTAAATCCAGTTCTCAGGGTTGCATATTATGTGCTCTGTTGCCTGGCACTCACTGCTACAGCTTCTTCTGGTCTCCCTGCTAGCTGTGGGAGGGTGAGCTGAAGAGCACGCTCTGGGAATATGAGGGGAGGTGGCTGGGCTTTGGAGTTTTGTTTTCCTGCCTGGGAATACTAGCCATCGTACAACCATTGCTGAACCTCTGTGCTCTGTCTTCTTTCAGGTCACTGGGCCCAGCTTCACCACATACTGACTACTCCGGCAGGATAGTTTACTATGACTCTTTGCTCCTCTGGGCTGAAGGAATGCTAGTAGCAACTTGATCCCTCCTCTCTCCCAAGACCCGCAGTGAGTTCTGGGCTCCACCGATGGCACCTGTCTCTGCTCTTCTTCCTTCCCTCCTCTTGGCTCACTCCCACTTGCCCACCTTCGGATGTTTCAATGAGCAGATCTCTCAGATGTGTTTGTATGTTGAGCAGAGATTCCTTTGTTGAATTATAGCTGTTCAAATCATTGTAACATTCAAGAGAGAGACCAGGGGAACCTCTTACACTGCCATTCCTCTGATGTCACTATCCTGGCATTTTATTTTTGTTTTCACTTTATTCCTATTTTTTAAAAAATATATCTTTATTGATTTCAGAGAGAGGAAAGGAGAGGGAGAGAGAGAGATAGAAACATCATTGATGAGAGAGTCATTGATTGGCTGCCTCCTGCACTCCCCTGACTGGGGATAGAGCCTGCAACCTGGGCATGTGCCCTGACCAGGAATCAAACCCCAATCGCCTGGATCCTAGGTTGACTCTCACCCACTGAGCCATGCCCGGCAGGGCTTCACTTTGTTCCTATTGTTTTAAGCTCCTCTGTTTTCTTTTTAATGCCTTCCTGTGGGTTACCTGAACATTTGTAGAATTCCATTTTGAATTTTCTAAAGTGCTTTTGAGTACATCTCTTTGCATAGCATTTTTTTTATAATTGCTGTTGGTATTATATTATATATACTTAACAGAGCCTATTAATGAGGACATTTTACAGTTCAAGTGAAGTGTAGAAATTTTACTTTTTTTACATTCTTTACCTTCCCCCATGTATAGTCCAATTAACATAAAAATCTTTACATACATTTAGAACCACATCGGAAAGTTTTGTAAATTTTTCTTTAACCCTCAAACATAATTTAGAAGCTCAAAAGGAGAAGTAAAATGCATTTTCCCATATTTTTACTCTTGTTTTTTTCATTCATCTTATGTTCCAAGATTCCTTCTCATATTTTTCTTCTCTGTATCTCCTTCATCCTGCTACTGAGCTCACTGACTGGGTTTTTATTTCTGTTATTTTACTTTCAGTTCTATAATTTTCATTTGGTTCTTCTTTATATCTTCTACTTATTTGCAGAGAATTTCTGTTTTTTTCAGTTGTTTCAAGTATGTTCATAATGCTTATTGAAGCACTTTTATGACTGCCCTTTAAAAAATCTTGGTCAGGCTTAAAATCTTTGTCAGATTTTAAAGTCTTTGTCTTCTTTGTGTTGGCACCTATTGATTGTCTTTTTATGGAAGCTGAGATTTTCCTTGTCTTTTGTATTATATACGATTTTTAAAATTGAAACTAGGACATTTTGGGTATTTTATAAGACTCTGAGCCTTATTTAAACCTGTTTTAGCTTGCTTTCTCTGACATTTCTTTGGCGTAAAAAAACAGCAGTGGAAAGCCTCACTATTGCCAGGTGGGGGTAGATGTTCAGTCACTTGGCCTCCATGGACACCCAAAGTGGTAAGGGCTTCTTGTTACTGCTGGTAAGTGATGGGAGTTCTGGCTCCTCAGTAGATACCTGTTTACACCTCCTTGGAAGAGGGAGACAAAAATACCACATTAGTTCTCTCCACATGATCTCTACTGACACTAGAGAGGTAGTATCGTAATCATTGAGTGATGGTGAAAGACCCGACTCTCCACTAGGCTTCTTGTGACATCACCACAGCAGGCAGTGGTTAAGTGCCTCATTCCTACTGGGTCAGGGTAGAAGTTCAGACTTCCCGCAAGGTTCTACTGAACTGCAGTGAGATCCTCAATAGCAGGTGTGAAAGTCCTGGCTTCTGCTCTGACTTCTTTGATATCACCCAAAGAGGGGGTTGAGGTGCTTCATTTTAGCTTGAAAAAAGTGGAAGTCTAGGTTCCTTACTCCATTTTTTTATGGCATGGGTAGTGGTGAGGCCCTGAATTTTTTTTTGGCTGGAGTAAAGCAGTTATTGTTTAAAATTTTCTGTCTTGATAAGCTGCTCCTTTAATAGTTTGTTGGCTAGAGAGAGCAGGCTTTTGTTGGGGGCTTATTTTTGTCTGCACCTGTTAACATTTTGGGTTGTCAGCTTTTCCAGATCCAAGTATAGAATATATAAAGAAAAAAACACACACACACAAAACCAAAACTGAACCAAATCACAAGAACTCACTACCATGACATTTTTTTGGTTTTACTATCCCTAATCAATTTAACTTCTTCAATTTTCAGAGGCTCCTTATATTTATTTTATATAAAATATCCAGGGCTTTTAGTTGTACTTACCAGTAGGAACAAAGAAAAATATTTCTCTTCCATCTCTCTGGATGTGGATGTCTGAGCTCGTTGATTTATAGTCAGTGGGAAAAGTACCTTGATAAGTAATAAATTGTGTATTGCTGTGACACATGAGACAACCCACCACATAAGGCAACATCTGTGGGACAACATTCTATGGGTCCTATAGGTCTAAGTGATGTGCTTCAGACACTGGTGCAGCCTTTGGGGAGGGCAAGGGTGTTTAGAACATCACTCTGCACCAAAATCTTCAATTTACTGTGACAACAAATTTTACTTAATCAGAATGAAATAATTGGACATTATGATATCAGAAATATCTTGTGAGTTATCGAGAAATTTATAGTTTCACACATCATACTAAATATGATAAATAGTAGATTTTGATATTAACTACTGATTTAATCTCACAGAGAGTTGGTAAACCTCTTAAGAAAACTGTTTCTATTCTAATCCTAATATGTGTTTATCTTTTATTATTGTTCTGGCTCCATTAAATGTATGTTCCACATTATTCCTGTCCATTGTGTACAAGTAATAAATAATGATTGTAATGATGGTAGTAGTGATAGTATTAGGAGCTAACACCTATGTAATTCTTTCTGCATAAATAAAGTAATTTAATACTTGCAACTCAATAATTAGAATCATTATTATTTCCTTAACACAGATGAATAATGAATGAGCAGGGAGATAAGTTTCCCAAGTTCCCTCAGTCAGTAAGTGGCACAGCCTGAGTTTCAACTAAAACGGATGTGGTCATTTTCCTCTCCCAGAGAGCTTAGTGAAAATTGCTGAAAATTTTTACTAATTCTTTCGGTTACTTCAATTTTAAACTTGAAGCACAATCTGTACCACTAACTGTATTTCTAAAGTGGCTTTGATTTCTTCAATAAGCCTGCCACCAATGGTTAATTATCTTAAAAGTGGCTTCTCTGTTTGAATGGTGCTTGTTGGGGGACACTGTCCATGGGTTTCTCTTGCTCACACGTGTCTTGCTGTATATATATTCCAAGAATTCAAGTTCCTGACTGCTCTTATCTGGGCCATTTTAAAGATTTTTGTTTGAGGAGCCTGAGTGATCAGATACTATTTCCTCTCAAAAAAATAGAGCAGGCTAACTATAAAAGATATGACTCCCCAATTTAGGCTTTCTTTTCTGTGAATTAAGCCATAGTAAGAGTAGCTGTCATCTGTCCCTCCATGTTCTTGAGGGATGTGGGGCTTGGGTAATAGATGCCACTATGCACACACTCTGGCTACTGCTTTTGCTGCAAGGAATAACATATTTTTGTCTCTGACCCAGGAGTTGTGTCTTCCAGGGCATCAGTGAAACCCTGGCAGGCTAACTAGTTAGCTCGTAGGCAGCATAAAGCCCCAGGCCCTTCAATTTTGATCTTGCACCTCAGTCTGGGAGTTCTGAGAGCTCAGTCAACCCATAGATGTCTGAGACAACCTCTGCTCCTTATGCAGGAAGAGTAAGTTAGAAGCTGAGTCCAGGCAAGAAAGAATTCCTTCACATTTGGAAGCATAAACTTTCTAAAATTTCCTATGTGACATTATTAGAAATTCTCCTTGATTGTTGCAGTTTAGCATTTAACCAGTTTGTAATTCCATGCCCATAGCCACAGAAACTAAATTTGATCAATTGTTAACTTGAAAAGGCAAATTAGAGAAATATGATGAAAATAAAAGACTTTATGTTTGAGAGAAGTTCCAGGAAATGGTAAAAAATGACGTGCAATGAAAGTTGAACATACTTATTTGAAAGTTATTACTTTACACTTAATGAAAGTAGTGTTTGCTTTGATTTAAATTTTCAAATTTGCCTTTCAGACTTGACCTTTCTAGATCCTGTTCTAAGAGGATGACTTCTCACGTGCATGCGACACGGCCCTCCCCAGGCTGAGTAGAGTTATTGTCTGCATACATTACGTTCAGCATTAAATACCAGACACAATGACAAAAAAATACCATGACGCAAGTTTTACTCAAAACAGCTGATAATTTGTGGAGAATGACTAGTGGCAGTAACCTACAAAGTGCTAGAAGTTTTGTTTTCTGAAAAGGGGAAACTAGAGGAAACATGAACAGCAGAAATAATCTGATGACACCTGGAGAACTATTGGAATATATTAGCAAGTTAACAACAAATATTTTCCCAGTGTTGTGTCTTCCATTAGTCACACACACATGCACACACATGCACACATGTACACATACACACACAGGTACACACACACACACACACACACACTGAAAGGTTCAAAGGAGAAACCGTCTTCTAACAACTTCAAGCCAAACTGTCCTTCCAGCAACCCAGACAAAGCAGTGATGAAAACAGGCATGGAGATTAAGTATTTTAAAGTTTCACCCTTGGTTCCCTCCTTGTGTGAGATATTTGATGTCCAGGTTGTCTCCTGAAGCAGTGATGGAGAAAAATGCATTTTGTATTTGGTTTCTTCCCTCTGTTCATCTCTCTCCTATCCTGGCATCCCATTTTCTAAACACTTGCCCATTCTGGGTTTCATCTTTGTTTTTTCATAGATTAGTAAGTATGTCTTTTTAACATCACCTTTTCTTTAATCTTCTCCAGTTTTTGTCTTTGTTTGCCTGGTTTTATGGGCAGCAGACCCGGCCTGGTTTGTATTTCTTTTTGTGTCTATACTCATTTCAAAATGTTTCATTCCATTATAATTATTATTCTCCTTCATTTGTTTTCTCATCAGGGAAATGTCTCCTTCTATAACTTTAAAAATATTCTTTTGTGACCTTAGAAGATGGGGCTCAGGGCCTTCCTCACGCATTTTGCTGTTGAGTGACATGACATTTCTTTTGAGCAGTGCTCACATCATTCTCTCTTCTCCATTGAATCAGATAGAAACTGTGCAGTAGCCTTGTGTGTTTGCACACCTTTGTGTGTGCCAGTGTGTCAGTCTGTGGGTCTGTACGGCTATGTGCAATGCAGGGTCCATGCACAGAATGCTCCACTGCCCTTGGCCATGTTTATTTTGAAATGTCCTTTCCAATCACATCTAACATTTATAACTGGTCTCCCTTCATGGCTTTCTGGGCCACAATTTAAATGTCCAAGAATAAACATGTCAGCTCTAAATGGAAGATTATAGCAGTGACCAAGAGAGATTGCCATCTCATCAGCTGCTTAAAAATTAAAATTTCCTTCTGTGGTTAGACTTGCTTACAGTTCTGTCTATGAGCTTGGAAGAAAGCAGATATTTAGTGGACTGAATGGGATACAGATTAGAAGATATTAAAAATACATAAGATACTTTGTCTGCTAGTGTGAGATAGCCTAAAAGAATGCCAAGTTGAGTCTCTAGCTTCTAAAGAATTTCTCTCAAATCACTGCAATCTAGTGGTTTTAGATTCTAAGAAGATTAAATTGTGGATGGGATATGTATTATATAGATATTAAAACACAAAGTCATATATTCATGTGTAAGGGCATACGTTCTAAAGATGTCCAGTAGCAAAGATAAATGTATTTAAGTTTTATTTCTCTCTGAAAGCAGAGTATCACAAATAACTACACTCCACCTATAGATACGTTCTCTGGACCTATAAAGTAAAATAGCGCAGTGTCAATAGTAAAATTCACCTGTGTCTTCAGTAGGTATGCACTTAATGCATGTTTTATATTCAAGAAGCCAGCAGAAGCTATCAACTTGTCAAATGAAGGGATGTCCCACTGAACTGGGTTAATATTGTCAAATGAATGCAATGAAATATGACTTCACCAACTATGGTACATTGTGATTCTGAGGTTTCCCTTATGAAACCTTACTTTCCATGGCTTTCTGTGATTATTATGAAATATATTGACTCCTGCCCTTTGCTCTGGCCAACTGAAGGAGTCTGAAAAAGGTGTTTCACAAACAATTCAAACATTCTTTATTATGGAATACTAACCTTAGTGATATCATAAGTTTGGGATTTATCTGTGAAATTAAGGAATTTTCTCACAAATAATAAGGAAGGAGTTGATTCCTTTAAAAATCAAGCTGTGGCACTGGGGATAGTGACAGTGACCAGAACCCTCATGGATGTTTCATATGTCTTCATACTTTTTATCTCTTTTGCCAAATTTTTGCTTTTTAAATTTTAGTTTTCAGTTTTAGTTTTCAATATTATTTTGTATTAGTTTCAGGTGTACAGCTTACTGGTTAGACAATCATATACTTTACCAAGTGTTCCCCGGATATCCCCATGCCCTCATACTTTAGCATTTGAGAAACCAGCAGACCAGCAGCTGTTGAGCTAGAATGGTGGGTCAGTGCTCCTGTCTGTAGCCTGCATTACTTCCTTATCTATGCAGTTGGGTCCTATTAGATTTCAAACCCAACTGCCCCTAAAGATAGAACACTTAGAACCATGATACTTGCAGCACTGAAGTATTGTTTCACTCTGTTTTACTTATAAACAGGTAGCAGAGATGGAGGCTGATGTGCCCAGATCAAATAAAGAGAGAACAAAACCATGGCACTCATATAAAGTCAATAACTTTCTTCGAGGAGCACTTAGATTGTTAAAGGATTGTTTAAAAAACATTGCTTTCATGTAGTAAGTCTGAATTGTTCTGAGATGAATAGCAGGAAATTATGTCTATCTTTCTTTACTATAAGGTCTATGTTCATCTAAACAAAATTAAATAAAGCAAGTCGCTAAACGTATCTTTATCTGAATATTACAAGAAAAAAATCTTGATGGATGCATCTAGGGCCTAAATTTTTTCAGTACTCATCTAATTATAATCACTGTTTTATTTTTAATATAACACATAAGACATGATTTTTAAAAAATATTAAAAATATTATTTAATATAGATTACAAAATTGACAGTAAAAACTGCATCAAGTTTGGCTGAAAGAGATCTTGATAAGATTTAATGGTCTGTCACCTTAATTCCTGCTGTCTCCTGTTAGGCATAGTCGGTGTTACTCTACCTAGAAAACTTGGACTCTAATATCTATAGTCTCTACAGCACTAACATTTTAGAGTTTTCCCTTCCTCTGTTTTCTTTAAGTTTAAGTATTGATAATGTGTTTACAGATAATTTTTACTGTTCCTTGCCCCCCCATGGCAGTTATGCGTACATCTCACACTTACTGTAAAAATAAAATTCACTGATGGTTACCTAGTGGTATATATTTGACAATTCCTTAGTTACAATAGATTTCAAAGATGCTGATATTACTTTGAGAAAACTGACTTGTATATCCACTCCCATCTCAGCAGAATGTTCTTACTGCCTTGGTAATGCCCAACAGATGGTATCAAGACATGGGGCAGTTAGTGAGCACATGGGCCTATAAAGCAAACTGACCTGAAACAGTTCAAATTCACAAATAAGTCATACCATGCATGGTATTTTATTTTTCAGGAACCAAAACGAACATTTGCATCATAAGTCTTTTCACAGTGGTCTTGGAATAGTGGGTTTTTTCCTTCTTATGGTCTTTATGACTCTGAAACACCCAACTTTTTCACTTTTTAATTTCAGCTTTGCCTGCTGAACAAACCATGTTTCAGTCTCTATGTCACTGCCCTAAACCAGTCTCTCATCAGGGCCCTTGGTCCAGGGATCTTTTGCTTAGAATTGTGTACCCAAAATTTATTCCTTCTTTACTAACTTCTTTTCTTTACACTATACACATGGTCAAATAGCCTCTCCTTAGAGGAAGTCCTTCTTGATCCTGAATTATACTCTAATTGGTGTCCTTTCTCTTTTCTTTCTCATTCAATGTTGTTTATTTATTCAGTAGAGGTTATTGAGCATCTATTATGTGCTAAGCACCATGCTAAATACTTCTTAATCCTCACCTGAGGATTAATTTGAGAGAGAGAGAGAGAGAACCATCTATGTGTTGTTCCACTTATTCCTACCATTGGTTGATTCCTGTATGTGCCCTGACCAGGGATTGAACCTACAGTCTTGGTGTATTGGGACAATGCTCTAACCAACTGAGCTACCCAGCTAGAGCAACAGTAATCTTTTAAAATTAAGGTCTTATTACAAAAGCATCCTGTGTTTACCACACACCAGTGACTGAAAATAACGGCAAGTGAGCATCCTCCTCCCCACATGAAGATTGCTACCACCCCAGCATGTGCCCTTTCCAGCCTTTATTCTGAGCCACACGAGCAAGGAGATGCGTTTTGTGTAGGGTGGTTTTCTTTAATGTAACATGTGCTGCTTGAACATGTTTCCCCACATGGCAGCAAAGTAAAATGAGGATTCGTATAGTTCTTCTCTGAGAAGAGAACGTGCCCATGCTGGAATTGAATGTGGCCTTGTCTTTCAGGGTACACTCAGCTCTGTGACTGGTGGAGCATTGGAGTGATTCTCTTCGAGATGCTGGTGGGGCAGCCACCCTTTCCGGCTCCCACAGAGACGCAGATGAAGGTAACGAAGGGGAAATGCATTTGCTTGCTGCAAACACACATGGTTTTCTGACCTTTTATTCTGAGTGGTGTAGGAATCTCAGTTGTACATAATGGGAGTTTTTAAAGTATTATCGTTATTACTTATTTTGAAATTTTTTATTTTAATGAGTAAAGCCCCAGAGTTACTCCCTTCTTTCTTGGCTCCTCCTTTTGTCATTTATTATTACTATTATTATTATTATTCAATATTTGTGCTCATCCCTTTTGAGTTCCTTTTCTTTTTTTTTCTTTTTTTAAATATATCTTTATTGATTTCAGGGAGAGGGAGAGAGAGAAAGATAGAAACATCAATGATGAGAGTCATTGATTGGCTGCAGCCCGCAACCCGGGCATGTGCCCTGACCGGGAATCGAACCCCGATAGCCTGGATCCTAGGTCGACGCTCAACCGCTGAGCCACGCCTGGCAGGGCGAGTTCCCTTTCTTGATTTTCTTTCTTTACCTGTTCCCTGCATGCTGGAGTTGCTCTCTAAAATAGCATGATAATGTCATCGCCCATCTTAATAAAGTTATGTTCTCTTCTATTAGCATACAAAATAAAGGCCAATACCCTTATCCAATGGAAGGTCCTATCTCGGTTTATAACTTCATCTCACAATCCACAGTGCCTATTGTCCAGAAGGTAATGTTCTTAAGTTTGACCCATTCACATGATGTATTATGATAGTGCAGTCTTGCATGTGCTTTTTTGGAGTGGAAATACACTCTTCTTCTACTAGTACTACTACCATTACTGTTATTGTTGTTGTTATTATTATTACTGCTATGCTTTGTAAACTCACAGTTATTCAACAAAATTCACTCCTTGGTCAATAGGACTGTGAAGTCTTCTTTTTATATTGATTTTTTATCCGTGCTTCTATTGTTGCTTAGATCAAATTGTGTTATTATTATTTTTAATCTGCTTGTCACTTTGAGCAAAGACCTTGTATCCAAAAAATGCAGCATAGTTCTGGCATATAGTCAGCATGCTGTACGTGTTTGTTGAAGCAACAGAAGCTCAAATCAAGAGTAACTAAAGGTCAACATTTTGATACATAGAACTTTCATTCCAATGTAGGTTTCATAAATTTTTGTGAGTCTGTTTTTCCCAATTTTTAGACCAGAATAATTTATTAATAAATGTTTGTGTAAAGAGAAAGTAGAACCTGTTTAGTCAATTTTACTGTCATTTAATCAGTGTAATATCAGGCATAGTGGGTGGTAGGCAAAGAGACAGAATGATGACCATTATACAATCAAAATAGCAGTACTTTTGGGGAAACTGAGTTACAGAGAGGTTAAATTAATTTGCCTAAATTACCCATGTAGTAAGTGATTAAGCCAGAGTTGGAACTCAAGCAGTCAGATTCTAGAGCTTTCCTCTTAGCTTCTGCACTACCTGGCCGTTGTACAAGGGAGACGATGGTAGGATTGTGCTTGGAAGTCTGTCACAAAGTCTAAAGAGGAATCTGAACTTGGAAAGGTTTGAAAGACATCTTTGAAATTGGATTGAGAAAAGATGGAGAAATGTTGAGAGGGTGGTATCTACATCCTTTTCCCTATTGTCCTGCTTCTAACAATAAAGAAGAATAGTGGATAGTACTTTTAGGTGATAAGGTGACAAAAAATCCTGTCTTCTATTTTCTCTCTCTGTTCCTTTGTGCTTCCTCTAGGGGAGAAAGGATTTTGGTAGTAACTGATGATGGCCTCAGGCCACCAGCCTGTGATGGCCAAATTCTGCCTATAATTGTTGAGAAAGCTTGGAAGTTGATTCTGCCTCAGTTGAACCATGAGATGACTGAGGCCATGGCTGACACTTGATCACAGCTTTGTGAGAAACCCTGAGCAGAGAACTGGTGAAGCTATGTCCAGATTCAAGCACAGGAACTGTGAGATAAGAAGCTTTTGTTGTTTTGGCTACTAATTTGTAACACAGCAAGAGATAACTAATACAGGGGATAAGAAAACAATAGACATTTTATGGTAATATTCCTGAAGCTTAACTTTGAAATTTGTGACTATTTTTTTTTGTAAAATATGAATGTTTATTAAATTGAGGTTTTCTGGAACAAATTAAGATATTACTGTTTTCATAAGACCTTTCTTTGTAAGGTCAAGAATTATAAATTGCAAATTGGAAGAAATGCCTACAGAAATAAAAGTCTAAGAGAAAAGTACAATTAAACCAGGAGATTCTACAAAACACATAGACAGTGAGACATAGCAATTCTCTCATATTGTCCTGATGACCTTAAATATTTGTTCAAATAAACCAAGGTATGTAATATGTATACATATATACACACACACATATATATGTACATATCTTTATTTTTACTTTTTTTGTTTTTACTTTTATTTATTTATTTTATTTTTGAGTTAGAGCTGTTTATTTTCAATATTATATTATATTGGTTTCAGATGTACAGCATTGGGATTAGACAATTATCTACTTGACAAAGTATTCTCCCTGGTGTTATCAGTATAGTTATCACAATATTATTGACTGTATCCTTATGTTGTACTTTACATCCTCATGACTATTTTTCTTAAATTTATCTTTATTGTTGAAAGTATTACAGATGTTACCCTTTCCCCCACATTGATTCCCTCTCCCTTGTTCCCCTCCCCTGGGCTTTCACTACACTATTGTCTGTGTCCATGGGTTATACATATACACATATAAATTCTTATGTTAATCTCTCTCCTCTGACCCCCATCTTTCCTCTGAGATTCCTCAGTCTGTTCCATGCTTCTGTGTCTCTGGATCTATTTTGTTCATCAGTTTATTTTGTTCATTAGATTCCACATATGAGTAAGATCATGTGATACTTGTCTTTCTCTGACTGGCTTATTTCACTTAGCATAATACTCTCCAGGTTCCACTATGTTGTCTCAAAGTGTAAGGGATCCTTCATTTTTATAGCTGCATGGTATTCCCTTGTGTAAATGTCTGAGAATATGCTTGATATTATTTTAATCTTCTTGAACTTATAGAGATCTGTTTTGTGTCCTAACATGTGGTCTATCTTTGAGAATGGCCCATGTGCAGTTGAGGAGAATGCCTATTCTGCAGCATTAGAATGTAATGTTCTGTAAATGTAAATTAAATCCATCTGATCTACTGTGTCATTTAGAGTCACTGTTTCCTTGTTGATTTTTTGTCTGGAAGATCTATCCAGTAAAGTCACTGGGGTGTTAAAATCCTCTGCTGTGACTGTACTGCTTTAGGTCTCTCCTTTAAAGTCCTCCAGGAGTTTTGTTTTTTCCCCAGCCTGTGTGAGTCTTTCATTCTGAAGTGGGTCTCTTGTAGACAGTATATATTTGGGTCTTGTTTTTTTATCCATTCTGCTACCCTATGTCTTTTGACTGGGACATTTAATCCATTTATATTTAAGGTGATTATTGATAGGTACTTATCTATTGCCATTTTATTTCTTTATGCCTGTTTCTCATTCACTCTATTTCAACTTCTTATTACAGCAGTCCCTTTAACATTTTGTGCAATGCTGATTTGGTGGTGATAAACTCCTTTAGCCTTTTTTTTGTCTGGAAAGCTCTTTATTTCACCATCTATTTTGAATGGTATCTTTGCTGGATAGAGTAGTCTTGGTTTCAGATCCTTGTTTTGCATTACCTTGAATACTTCATGCCATTCCCTTCTGGCCTGTAGAGTTTCTGATGAGAAATCAGCTGACAGCCCTATGGGAGCTTCTTTGTAGGTAACAGATTGCTATTTTCTTGCTGCCTCTTGGTCTTGGATTTTTGGCATTTTAATTATGATGTATCTGGTTGTGGGCCTCTTTGGATTCTTCTTGCTTGGGACTCTTTGTACCTCCTGAATTTGTGTGACTTTATCCTTCACAAGGTTAGGGGAATTTTCTGTCATCATTTCTTCAAATAGGTTCTCTAACCCTTGCTTACTTTTAACTTCTCGTACTACTATGATGTGAATATTGTTACATTTCACGCTGTCCCACAGCTCCTTTAAACTGTCCTGTTTTTTCATTGTTTTTCTTTTTTGTATCTCTGATTGAGTGATTTTTTTCTACCCTGTCTTCTAATTCACTGATCTGATCTTCAGCTTTCCCTAATCCACTGTTCATTCCTTCCAATGTTATTTATTTATTTATTTATTTAATTTTATTTCTACTATGTCATTCTTAATTTCCTTCATGGTTTCTAAATCTTTTTTCATGCTATTGAGCATCTTTATGATCAGTATTCTGAACTCTATATCTGATAGATTTCTTATCTCCATTTCATTTAGCTCTCCTTCTGAATATTTTTTTTGTTCTTTCATTTGGGGCTTGTTTTTTTGTTTCCCCATTTTGGCTGCCTGTTTGGATTTGTTTCTATGTATTAGGTAGATTTGCCAAGACTTCCAGTTTTTTGAATAGTTTCTGGTGCAGGCCAATGTCACATGATGTTGTGACAGGCCTTGAGTACCCTGTTTGAATTTGCAACACCCCACAGTTTTTGATTTCCTCTGCCGGGGCTGAGTGTGCTTGGACAAGACCAAGATATGCACCAAGGTCTGCTTTCCCAAGCACTGGATCCAGAAACAAATCAGGCAAAGACTCAAAGCACCCAGAGGCTATTATTCAGTCTCTTAAGGAGCCTCAGGCTGTAGAAACTCCACCAGGTGGGATAAGAGTTTTTCCAGCAAGGTGGAACAATTGCTTCCCCTGGAGGCAAAAGCTGGTTGTAAGATAAATGTCTACCTGAAAAAGATGTCTTCTGCTGTATAGGGGAATGAGTCAGAACCGGGGTCCAGATGAGCACCCTCTGAGATCTGTTCTCCCAACCTACCTCCTGGATTCTCCTCACACAGCTCTAGTCCACTCTTCCCTCTTTCTGCTGGAAGCTCAGGTGAGTGGTTGCACATGAAACTTTTTGTGCTGGCCCTTTAAAAAGGTGCCTGCATTTCCAACTGTCTCTCACTGGCAGACAGAAACCCTGCTGCTTTTCACAGCCAGGTTTTATGTAGGTACCTTTCTCAGTTCTGTTGTTCTAGGCTACGGAGTTCAGCTTGGTGTTTAGACCCCAGAGTTCTCAGTTGGAACTCCTCACAAGTGAGATATTCCTCCAGACCTTCATCTGCTGCCCGGGGGAGCCCAGCCAGCTCCTTTGCACCTCCACTCTTTGTACCAGTCTCTATGCAGTCTCCACTTTTTGTCCTTGGTTATGAGGGTACTCCCTAGCTTGTCTTCAGTTGCAGTTGATTATTCAGGGTGTTTTTTCTGTATTTTAGTTGTAATTCCAGTTTGGTCCTGGAATAGTGTCAGTATGGCTTCCACTCTATCTGCCGACATCTCTGATCCCCCATGACTATTTCTTAACTAACAATTCCTACATTTTAATCCCATCACTTTTTTCACCCAGTACTCCAGCCCCTCTACACTCTGGCAACCACCAATCTGCTCTCTGTGTCTGTGAGTCTGTTTCAATATTGTTTGTTTACTTATTTTGTTCTTTAGATTCCAAATATATATGAAATCATATGGTATTTGCTTTTCTGTGACTGCCTCATTTCACTTAGCATAATACCCTCTAGGTCCATCCATACTGTTGTAAATTGTAAGACTTCATTCTTTTTTATGGCTGAGTAACATCCCATTGTATACATGTATCACAACTTTTTGCCTTCTTGTTTATTTATGGGCATTTGAGTTGTTTCCATAGCTTGGCAATTGTAAATAATGCTACATTGAACCAAGGGGTGAACATATACTTTTGAATTAGTATTTTGGGTTCCTTCAGATATATACCCAGAAGTGGTATTGCTGGGTCATAAAGCAGTTTTCAATGTTTTGAGCAACCTCCCTACTGTTTACCACAGTGGCTGCACCAATCTAGATTCCCACCATTAGTGCATGAGGGTACCCTTTCCTTCACATCCTTGCCAACACTTGTAATTTGTAGATTTATTGTTGATAAGGATATATCCTATTATGGTATTAATTTGCATTTCTCTGACAATTAGTGATGTTGAGCATCTTTTCATATGTCTATTGGGCATCTGTATGTCCTCTTTGGAGCAGTGTCTATTCAGGTCCTCTGCTCATTTTTTAATTGGATATATATATATGTGTGTGTGTGTGTGTGTGTGTGTGTGTTTATGTGTGTGTGTGTGTTGAGTAGTATGAGTTCTTTATAAATTTTGGATACTAACTTCTTAGCAAATGTAAGTTGTCTTGCAGTTTTACTGATGGTATCCTTTGCTGTGCAGAAACATTTTAGTTTGATGTAGCCCCATCTTTTTATCTTTTCTTTTGTTCTTGTCCCCAAAAAGATATGTCAGGAAGAATATTGCTAAGAGGAGTTTGAGAGATTTTACTGCTTATATTTTTTTGTAGGAGTTGTGTGGTTTAGAGACTTACATTTAAGTCCTTAATTCATTTTGAGTTTATTCTTGAATATGATGTAAGAAGGTGATTTAGTTTCATTTTTTGCATGTATCTGTTCAATTATCCCAGCAACATTTGTAGAATAGACCTTCTTTACCCCATTGTATGTTCTTGCTCTTTATCAAATATTAACTGACCATATAGGAGTGGGGTTATTTCTAGGTTCTCTATTCTTTTTAAAAAAATTACCTTTATTATTGAAAGTATTACAGATGCCTCCCTTTCCCCCCACATTGACCCCCTCCTTTCCACTGCAACCCACTCCCTAGGCCTTCACTGCATTATTGTCTGGGTCCATGGGTTATGAAAATATGCATATAAATTCTTTGGTTAATCTTTTAAGCTCCCTTGCCCAACTTCCCTCTGAGAATCTTCAGTCTGTTGCATGCTTCCATGTCTCTGGATCTATTTTGTTCATCATTTTATTTTGTTCATTATAGTCCACATATAAGTGATATCATGGGATATTTGTCATTCTCTGACTGGCTTATTCACTTAGCTATTGTAAATATAACACTGTTACAAACATAAGGGTGCATTATTCTTTCTGATTGGAGTTTCAGAATTTTTGGGATCTATTCCTGGAAGTAGGATCACTGGGTCAAATGGCAGTACCATTTTTAATTTTTTGAGTAAATTCCACACTGTTTTCCATAGTGGTTGCACAAGTCTGCATTCCCACCGGCAGTGTACTAGGGTTCCTTTTACTTCACATTCTCACCAGCACTTGTTTTGATGTATTGATGGTAGCCATTCTGACAGATGTGAAGTGATACCTCATTGTGGTTTTAATTTGCAACTCTCTGATGATTAGTGACTTTGAGCATTTTTTCATATGTCTATTGACCATCTTTATGTCCTCTTTGGAGAAGTGTCTTTTAAGTTCCTTTGCCCATTTTCTAACTGAATTGCTTTCTTCCTTTTGTTGAGTTGTAAGAGTACTTTATATATTTTAGAAATAAATCCCTTATCAGATGTATCATTGGGAAATATATTCTTCCCTTCAAAGGGTTGCCTTTTCATTTTGTTGATGCTTTCTTTTGTTGTGCAGAAATATTTTATTTTGATGTAGTCACATTTATTTTTTCCTTTATTTCTCTTGCCCTAGGCATTGTATTGGTAAAAATTCTATGTGAGATGTCTGATATTTTGCAGCATAGGTTTTCTTCTAGGATTTTTATGGTTTCATGCCTTACATTAAAATCTTTTATCCATTTTTAGTTAATTCTTATGTATGCTGTAAATTGTGGATCTAGTTTCATTTTTTTGCATGGATCTGTCCAGTTTTCCCAACACCATTTATTGAAGAAACGGTCTTTACTCAACTGTATGTTCTTGCCTTCTTTGTCAAATATTTATTGAGCATAACGCTTGGGCCCATTTCTGGATTCTCTTTTCTGTTCCATTGATCTCTATGCCTGTTCTTGTGCCAGGAACAGCCTGTTTTGATGACAGTGTTCCTGTTTTTAGGGGGAATGCTTTTAGTTTTTGCCTACTGAGTATGATGTGGGCTGTAGGTTTGTGATATGTGGCCTTTATTATGTTGAGGTAGGATCCCTTTATTCTCACTTTACTGAGGGTTTTTATAAAAAATGGGTGTTGGATTTTGTTGAATGCTTTTTCTGCATCTATTGATATGATCATGTGAATTTTGTCTTTCAGTTTATTTATGTGATGTATCACATTAATTGATTTGCTAATATTGTACCAGCCTTGCATCCCAGGAATAAATTCTAGTTGGTAGTGATGTATGATCTTTTTAATATATGTCCTGATCCGAATAGCTAATATGTTATTAAGGATTTTAACATCTATGTTCATCTGGGATATTGGCCTGTAATTCTTTTTCTTTGTAGTGTAGTTATCTGGTTTTGGAATTAGGATAATGTTGGCCTGGTAATAAGAGCTTGGAAGTGTTCTTTCTCTTGTATTTTTGGAATACTTTGAGGAGGACAGGTTTTAGTTCTTCTTTGAATGTTTGGTAAAACTCCCTTGTGAAGCTGTCCAAACCAGGACTTTTGTTTGCTGGGTTTTAAAATTTTATTACAGCTTCAGTTTTCTCCGTTGTTATTGGCCTATTCAGGTTTTCTGATTCTTGCTGATTCAATTTTGGAAGGTTGTATTTTTCTAGGAATTTGTCCATTTCATCCAGGTTGTCCAACTTGTTGGCATACAGTTAGTTGTTCATAGTATTTTCTTACAATCCTTTGTACTTCAGTGGTGTCCGTTGTTACTTCACCTCTTTTGTTTCTGATTTTATTTATTTGGGATCTCTCTCTTTTTATCTTGATGAGTCTGACTAAAGGTTTTTCAATCTTGTTTATTTTTTCAAAGGACCAGCTCTTGGTTTTATTGATCTTTTATATATATATATATTTTTTTTTTTTTTAATTTTCTATGTCATTTATTTCTGCTCTGATCTTTATTATTTTTTTCCTTCTACTTACTGTGAGCTTTTCTTGTTGCTCTCTTTCTAATTCTTTAGGTTGTGGGGTTAGATATTTTATTAAAAATTTTTCTTGTTTCTTGAGGTAGGCCAGTAGTGCTATGAACTTTCCTCTCAGGACTGCTTTCACTGTGTCCCATAGATTTTGTGTCATTTTGTGTTCATTTTCATTTATTTCCCGAAAGTTTTTTTATTTTTCTTTATTTCTTTGGTAACCCATTCCTTGTTTAATAGCATGCTATTTAGCCTTCATGTGTTTTATTGTTTATGAGTGTTTTTATTGTAGTTGATATTTAGGTTCATGCCATTATGATCAGAGAAGGTGCTTGATATGATTTTAATCTTCTTGAATTTGAAGAGACTTATTTCATGTCCTAACATATTCTATGTGTATGTGAATAGACTATATAATAGAATATCCTATGTGTATTTGAAAAGACTATATGTTCTGCAGCTTTGGGGCAAAATGTTTTGTAAATTTCAATTAAATTTATTTTATCTACTATGTCATTTAGAGTCACTGTTTCCTTGCTGATTTTTTGTCTAGAAGATCTAGCTAGTGATGTCATTGGGATCTTAATATCTCCTACTATGATTGTATTGCTCTTGATCTCTCAAAGTACTCTTTCTCTGTTGGGTTCCTTTAATCAATATGCCTGTTCTTGTACCAGTACCATGCTGTTTTGATTACTGGGGCTTTGTAGTGAAGCTTAATATCCAGTATTGTGTTGCCTCCAACTTTGTCCATGACAGTCTATTGGGAGCTCCCTTGTAGGTAACTTTCTGTCTCTCTCTTGCAGCATCTAAAATTCTTTATTTTGCTTTAACCTTTGCAATTTTAAATATTATGTGTTTTGTGGGCCTTTTTGGGTTCATCTTAATTGGGACTCTTTGTTTTCTGACTAGTATGACTTTTTCTTCACAAGGTCAGTTTAGTTTTCTGTCATTATTTCTTCAAATATGTTCTCTATACCTTGCTCAGGTTCTTTTCCTTCTGGTACCCCTAAAACATGTTACTTTACATGATCTTCTAAAACTCCCTTAAACTCTTCCTGCTTTTTAATTTTTTTCCAGTTGCTTCTCTGAATGGCTGGTTTTTTTTCTACCTCATATTCTGATTTCCTGATTTGGTCTTCAGCTCCTTCTAATCTACTTCCTTCCAGCGTATTGTTTATTTCAGCTATGTCATTTTTCATTTCTAACTGGTTCTTATTCAGTAGCTAAGATCTGGAAACAACCCAAGTGCCCATCAGTAGATGAGTGGATAAAAAAGCTGTTGGACATATACACCATGGAATACTATGCAGCTGTAAAGAGGGATCTCATATCCTTCTGTCACTCAGGTGTAGGTTTCATTAAGTTTCTTATAGTTCTCATTAACTAGCTTGTAGGTCTCACTAAGTTTTTTGAACACCTTTATAACCAATACTTTTTTTAGATATATCTTTACTGTTGAAAATATTACATACTTGCCCTTTTATCCCCACTGATCCTTGCCACCCCACACCCACTCCACACCCCAAGCCTTCACCACACTATTGTCTGTGTCCAAGCGCTATGCATATAAACATATAAATTCTTGGTTAATGTCTCCCTACTCACACCCACCTTCCCTCTGAGGTTTGTCAGTCCGTACCACGCATCTATGTCACTGAATCTATTTTGTTCATCCGTTTATTATGTTCTTTAGATTCCACATATAAATGAGATCATGTGATATTTGTCTTTCTCTACCTGGCTTATTTCTCTCAGCATAATATTCTCCAGGCCCATCCATACTGTCCTAAAGGGTACGAAATCCTTCTTCTTTATAGCTGTGTAGTATTCCATAGTGTAAATGTCCCACAGCTTTTTTATCCACTCATCTACTGATGGGCACTTGGGCTGTTTCCAGATCTTAGCTATTGAAAATTGTACTGCTATAAACATAGGGGTGCATATATTCTTTCTGTTTAGTGTTTCAGGATTCTTAGGATATATTCCTAGAAGTGGGATCACTGGGTCAAAAGGCAGTTCCTTTTATAATTTTTTGAGGAACCTCTATACTGTTTTCCATAGTGGATACACCAGTCTGCATTCCCACCAGCAGTGTATGAGGGTTCCCCTTTCTCCACATTCTCGCCAGCAAATGCCATTTGTCGATTTCTTGATGGAAGCCATTCTGACAGGTGTGAAGTATACCTCATTGTGGTTTTAATTTGCATCTCTGTGATGATTAGAGATGTTGAGCATTTTTTCATTTGTCTCTTGGTCATCTGTATGTCCTCTTTGGAGAAGTGTCTATTCAGGTCCTTTGCCCATTTTTTAATTGGATTGTTTCTCTCCCTCTTTTTCAGTTGTAAGAGTTTTTTGTACACTTTGGAAATTAGCCCCTTATCAGTCACATCCTTGGCAAATATCTTCTCCCATACTGTGGGGTTCCTTTGTATTTTGAGGCTGATTTCTTTTGCTGTGCAGCTTTTTTGTTTGATATAGTTTCATTTGTTTATTTTTTCTTCTGTTTCTCTTGCCCTAGGAGATGTATCAGTGAAAATTCCACTAGTTGAGATGTCTGTGACTTTACTACCTATATTTTCTTCCAGGATTTTTATGGTTTCACAACTTATATTTATGTCTTTTACTCATTTTGAATTTATTCTTGTGTATGGAGTAAGTTGGAGATCTAGTTTTATTTTATTGCATGCACTGTCCAATTTTCCCAGCACCATTTTTTGAAGAGACTGTCTTTACCCATTGTATGCTCTTGCCCCTTTTGTCAAATATTAGCTGACCATAATGGCACGGGTCTATTTCTGGGGTTTCTGTTCTGTTCCATTGATCTGTGCATCTCATTGTGCCAATGCCAGGCTGTTTTTATTACAATGGCTTTGTAGTATAGTTTGATATCTAGTAAAGTGATACTTCCAACTCTGTTCTTCTTTCTCAAGGTTGCTGTGGGTATTCTGGTCTTTTTGGTTCCATATAAATTTTTGGAATATTGGTTTTATCTCTGTGAAGTATGTTGTTGATATTTTAATAGGAATTGCATTGAATATATAGATTGCTTTGGATAGTATGGACATTTTAATATTAATTCTTCCAATACATGAACATGGTATATTCTTCCACTTGTTTATATGTTCCTCTATTTCTTTTTTCAGTGTCCTATAGTTTTATGAGTACAGATCTTTTACATCCCTGGTTAAGTTTATTTCTAGGTATCTTATTTTTCAGTTGCAATGTTAACTGGTATATATATTTTTAGTTTCTCTTTCTAGTTGTTCATTGTTGATGTATAAAAATGCCATAGATTTTTAGATGTTAATTTTGCTACCTTGCTGAATTCATTTATCAAATTTAGTAGTAGTTTGGTGGAGTCTTTAGGATTTTCTATGTACAATATCATGTCATCTGTAAATAATGACAGTATTACCCACTCTTTTCCAATTTGGATAACTTTCATGTTTTCTTTCTGTCTGATGGCCGTGGCAAGGATTTCCAGTACTATATTGAATAAGAGTGGTGAAAGCTGACAACCCTGCCTTGTTCCTTTTTTTAAGGGAAATGGTTTTAGTTTCTGACCATTGAGTCTGATGTTGGCTGTAGGTTTGTCATATGTGGCCTTTATTATGTTGAGCTATGTTACTTCTATACCTACTTTACTTAGGGTTTTTATCAGAGATGGGTGCTGGATTTTTTCTGCATCTATTGATATGACCATATGATTTTTGTCCCTTTTGGTTATGTGATATATCACATTTATTGATTTGCAAATATTATACCAGCCTTGCATCCCCTGAATAAATCCTACTTGGTTGTGGTATGTGATCTTTTTAATGTATTGCGGGATCTGGTTTGCTAGTATTTTGATGAGGATTTTAACATCTATGTTCATCAGGGATATTGGCCTGTAATTCTCTTTCTATATAGTATCTTTATCTGGTTTTGGGATTAGGATGATTTTGGCTTTATAAAAAAATTTGGATGTTTTTCCTCCTTTTGAATTTTCTGGAATATTTTGAGGAGAATAGGTGTTAATGTTAATTATTCTTTGAATGTTTGGTAAAACTGACCTGTAAATCCATCTGGTCCCAAACTTTTGTTTACTGGGTGTTGTTTGATTACAGCTTCAATTTCATTAGCTGTTATCAGCCTATTCAGGTTTTCTGCTTCTTCCTGATTCAGCTTTGGAAGACTGTGTCTAGGAATTTTTTCATTTCACCCAGGTTGTCCTGTTTGTTGGCATATAGTTGCTCATAATATTTTCTTACAATCCTTTCTATTTCTGTTGGGTCAGTTGTTATATTGCTTCTTTCATTTCTGATTTCGTTTATTTGGTTCCTCTCCCTTTGTTTCTTGATAAGCCTGGCTAAAGATTCATCAATCTTATTTATCTTTTCAAAGAACCAGCTCTTGGTTTCATTGATCTTTTGTATTATTATTTTTTTAGTCATTAATTTCTTAGTTTCCCTTTTAACAGTTCATTATTTCTGACTATTAACTTTGTGTCTTGTTACTTTGCTGAATTCATTTTTTAGTTCTAGTACTTTTTGGTGGAATCCTTATGGTTCTTTACATACAGTATCATATCATCTACAAGTAATGATAGTTTTATTTTTTCTTTTCCAATTTGGATGCTTTTTATTTCTTGTCTGATTGCTGTGGCTAGGACTTCCAGTACTATGTTGAATTAGTGTATTGAAAGCAGACATCCCTGTCTTATTCCTAATCTACTGGGAAACACTTAGTTTTTTACCCCTTGAGCATGATGTTGGCTGTGGGTTTGTCACATATGGCCTTTATTATATTGAATTATATTCCCTCTATTTGCAGTTTGCTGAGATTTTATCATAAATGGATGCTGGATACTGTGAAATGCTTTTTCTGCACTACTGATATTATCATATGATTTTTCTGTTTCATTTTGTTTATGTGGAAATATTGTGCTTGCCTTGCATGCTCAGAATAAATCCAGCCTGTAAGCTCTTTTAAACATTCTATTATTTTGTGGAGGAGTTTACTTGTTTTCATCAGGGATATTGACCTATAGATTTCTTTCTTTATAGTGTTTTGGTATTTTTTTTGGTTTTGGAATAAGTAAAATGTTGCACTTGTAAAATGAACTTGAGAGTCTTCCCTTCTCTTGAATTTTTCGGAATAGTTTAAGAAGGATTGGTGTTACTTCTTCTTTGAAATAACCCATGAAGCCATTCAGTGTAGTACTTTTGTGTGATGGAAGTTTTTTGATTACTGCTTTGATTTCATTAGTTATAATCAATTTATTTAAATTTTCTGTTCTTTATTTTTTATTATTAAGCATATTAGGTGACATTGGCTAATAAAATTATGTAAGTTTCAACTGTATAATTCTATAATATATCATCTGTATATTGTATTGTTTTCATCATCAAACTTCACGTCATTTTCTGTCATAATTTATTCACCATTTACCCTCTTCTGTCTCCCCTAACCCCCTTTCCTTCTTGCAATCACCATACTGTTGTTTGTGTCTATCATTTTTTCTCTCAATCCCTTCATCTTTTTCACCCAGCCACTCATTCCCCCTCCTCTCTGATGTCCGTAGGTCTATTTTCTGTATCTGTGAGTCTGTTTCTATTTTGTTTGTTTATTTTGTTCATTAGATTCCACATCTAACTAAAATCATATGGTATTTGTCTTTCTCTGACTGGCTTATTTCACTTCATATAATATGTTCCAGGTCAATCCATGCTGTCCAAATATACGATTTACCTCTTTTTTACAGCTTACTATTATGTCACCATGTATTGTAGCACAGCTTTTTTATCCATTCATGTACTGATGGACACTTGGGCTGCTTTCAGATTTTCACTATTGTTAATGCTGTAATGAACATAGGGGGTATATATATTGTTTAGCATGAGTGTTTCAGGTTTTTTCAGGTATATTCTCACAAGTGGAATTCCTGGGTCAAAAGACAGTTTTTTAAATACTCACCCAAGGATATGTTTATTGAGAGAGAGAGAGAAACATTGATCAGTTGCCTCCAAAACTTGCCCCACTGGGGATCAAATCTGCAACCTAGGTATGTTCCCTGACTGAGAATCAAACCGGAAATCCTTTGGTATACAGAATGATGGTCCAACAACTGAGCCATCTGCCCAGAGAAAAGCAGTTTTATTTTTTGAAGAAATTCCACACTTTTCCATAGTGGCTATACCAATCTGCATTCCCACTAACAGTTCATGAGGGTACCCTTTACTTCACATCCTCGCTAACACATGCTGTTTGTTGCTTTATTGCTGATAACCATTCTGACAAGCATGAGGTGGTATCTCATTATGCTTTTAATTTTCATCTCACTGATGATTAGTGACTGAGCATTTTTTTCATATGTCTATTTACTATCTATATGTCCTCTTTAAAGGAGTGTCCATTCAGGTCCAGTGTCCATTCAGGACCTGAAGTCTTTTTAATCTTTATCTTTGAAAGTATTACAGATGTTCCCTATTTTTCTTCAGTTCACAACCCCCAACTCATCCCTGCCCCCTCCCCTGCCTTCCCCACACTATCTGTCCCTGTGTTATGCACATATGCGTATAAGTTCTTTGATTAATCTCTCCTTGTCACCACCCCCTTTGAAATACATCAGTCTATTGCATCCTTCAGTGTTTCTGGATCTATTTTGTTCATCAGTTTATTTTGCTCATTATATTCCACATATAAGTGAGATCATGTGATACTTGTCTTTCTATGACTGACTTATTTCACATAGCACAATGCTCTTCAGGTCCCTCCATGCTATCTCAAAGGGTAGAGATCTTTCTTTTTTACAGCTGCATAGTATTCCATTGTGTAAATGTACAACAGATTTTTTATCCACTCATCTACTCATGGGCACTTGGGCTGTTTCCAAATCTTAGCTATTGTAAATTGTGCTGCATAGGGGTGCATATATTCTTTCTCATTGAAGTTTCAGGCTTTTTAGGATATATTCTTAGAAGTGGGATCATTGGGTCAAATAAAAGTTCTATTTTTAATTTTTTGAGGAAACTGCACACTGTTTTCCATAGTGGTTGCATCAGTCTGCATTCCTGTCAGCAGTGTAGTAGGGTTCCTTTTTCTCCGCATCCTCACCAGCCCTTGTTGTTTGTTGATTTATTGATGGTAGCCATTCTGGAAGGTGTGAAGTGATACCTCATTGTCATTTTAATTTGCATCTCTCTGATGATTAGTGCCCTTGAGCATTTTTTCATTTCTCTATTGGCCATTTGTATTATATAAAGTACTCACACAACTCAACAATAGGTAGACCTTTGCCCATTTTTTTATTGGATAATTTTTTTGGTGTTGAGTTGTATATGTTCTTTATAAATTTTGGATATTAACCCCTTATCAGATGTATCATTGGCGAATATGTTCTTGCATTCAGTGGGTTGTCTTTTCACTTGGTTGTTGGTTTTGCTTGTTGTGAAAAAACTTTTTAGTGTGATATAGTCACATTTGTTTATTTTTTCTTTTGTTTCCCTTCCCCTAGGAGATATATCAGAACAAATATTGCTTAAAGAAATGTGAGGGATTTTACTGCCTATGTTGTTGTCTAGGAATTTTATGGTTTTGAATCATTCATTTAAGGCTTTAAACCATTTTGAGTTTATTTTTGTGATTGTAAGAAGATAGTCTAGTGTCATTTGTTTTTGCACATATCTGTCCCATTTCTCAACACAATTTATTGACTAGACTGTTTTTATGAGACTGTATGTTCTTGCCTCTTTTTTCAAATGTTAATTGAGCATAAAAGTGTGGGTTTATTTCTGGGATCTTTATTCTGTTCCATTGATCAAAATGTCTATTTTTATGTCAGTACCATGTTCTTTTGATTACTATGGCCTTGTAGTATATTTTGATATCAGATTACATGATTCCTCCAACTTTGTTCTTTCTCAAGATTGCTGTCTATTGTTGTTCCATATAAATTGTTGGATTATTTGTTCTAGTTATGTGTCATACATCATTGGTATCTTTTTTTGTTTTCATCATTGGTATCTTGATAGGTATTGCATTGAATCTATAGATTACTTTGGGTAGTATGAAAGTTTTAATGATGTTAATTCTTTCTGTTCATGGACATGATATGTGTTCACTTATTTGTATCTTCTTTAATTTCTTTCTTTAGTGTCATTATTTTCTGAGTATAGGTCTTTTACATCCTTGGTTAAATTTACCCACAGATATTTTTTTGATGCAATTGTAAATGGGATTGTTTTCTTTTCTGATAATTTATTGTTGGTGTATAGAAATGCAACCAATTTCAGGATGTTTATTTTGTATTCTGCTACTTTATTGAATCAATTTATTAGTTTTAGTAGTTTTATTGCAGAATATTTAGGGTTCTCTATATACAGTATCATGTCATCTGTGAATAATGATGGTTTTACTTCTTTCTTTCCAATTTTGATGCTTTTGTTTTATTTTATTTTCTGATTTCTGTGGCTGGGACTTCCAGTACTATATTGAATAAGAGTGATTAAGCAGACATTTCTGACTTTTTCTTGATCTTAAGAGGAATGCTATTAGTCTTTGCCCATTCAGTATAATGTTGGCAGTGGGTTTGTCATATATCACCTTTATTATGTTGAGGTATGTTTCCTCTATTTACGTTTTGCTGAGACTTTTTATCATAAATGGATGCTGAATTTTACCAAATGCTTTTTCTGCATATATGGATATGATTATGTGATTTTCATTTTTTTAAATGTGGTATATCATGTTTATTGATTTGTGGATATTGTACCAACTTGCATCCCTGGAATAAATCCCACAGGATCACCATTTATGATCTTTTTAATGTATTGTTGTATCCAGTTTATTAATATTTTGTTGAATATTTTAACGTCTATGCTCATAAGGAATATTGGCCTGTAATTTTCTTTCTTCGTAGTGTGTTTATTTGGTTTTGAAATAAGGATAATGCTGGCCTTGTAAAATGAGCTTGGGAATCCTCCCTTTTTTTGAATTTTTTTGGAATAAGTGTTACATCTTTGAATGCTTGGTAAAATTTGCTTGGTAAGCCACTTGGTCCAGGACTTCTGTTTGCTGGGAATTTTTGATTACTGCTACAATTTAATTAATTTAAATGAGTCTATTCAGATTTTCTGGTTATATCTGATTCAGTTTTGGAAGATTGTGTTTCTAAGAATTTGTCCATTTCATTCAGGTTGTCCCATTTGCTGCATATAGTTGTTCATCATATTTTCATATGTATGTATTTTTTTTGTGTCAGTTGTTACTTTTCTTTCATTTATGATTTTATTTATTTGGGTTCTTCCTCTTTTTTTCTTGATGTGTCTGGTTAAAGGTTTGTCAATCTTATTTATCTTTACAAATTATCAGCTTTTGGTTTCATTGATCTTTTGTATGATTTTTTTTAAAGACTGTATTTCATTTGTCTGCTCTGATCTTTATTATTTCCTTTCTCCTACTCACTATGAACCTTGTTGTTCTTTCTCTAGCTCCTTCAAGTGTAAAGTTGTTATTTATTGAAAATGTTCTTGTTTTATGAAGTAGACCTGTAATGCTCTAAATTTCTCTCTTAGGGTTGTTTTTGCTATGTCCCACAGATTTTAGGTTGTTGTGGTTCATTTTCATATGTTTCAATGTAGTTTTTATTTTTTTCTTGGTCTTATTGCTCACCCATTTATTGTTTAGTAACATGTTATTTAGCCTCCATGAATTTGTGTGTTTTCCAGTTATTTTCTTGTGATTGATTTTTAGTTTCATACCATTATGTTCAGAGAAGATTCTTGATATGATTTAAATCTTCTTAAATTTATTGAGACTTGTTTTGCGTCCTAATATGTAGTCTATCCTAGAACACATTCCATGTAAACTTGAAAACAATTTATATTCTGCTGCTTTGGGGTGAAGTGCTCTGAGAATATTAATTAAATCCATCTGGTCTAGTGTATTATTTAAGGCTATTGTTTATTTGTTGATTTTGTCAGGAAGATCTATCTGTTGATGTCAATGGGCTATTAAATTTTCCTAATATGCCACTTTTACTGTTGATCATTCACTTTATATGCATCAAGACTTGCTTTATCTATTTAGGTACTCCTATGTTGATGAATAAATGTTTGCAAGGGTTATATCTGCTTTTTGGATTGATACCTTTAGCATTATGTAGTGCCCTTCTTTGTTTCTCATTATAGCCTTTATTTTAAAGTCTATTTTGTCACCTATAAATATAGCTACTCCAGCCTCTTTTTCATTTCCGGTTGCATAAAATATCTTTTTCCCATCCCTTTATTTTTGTCTGTTTGTAGCTTTTGTTCTGAGGTGAGTCTACTGTAGACAGCGTATATATCAGTCTTGTTTTTTTATCCATTTACCTACTCTATGTCTTTGACTGGGTTGAGCCATTTACATTATAGTGAGTATTGATAGGTACATATTTATTTCAACTTATACTTATATTCTTTATAAGTATATTCTTCTGTGTGTTTCTTTTTTCTTCTTCTTAAAAAAAGGTCCTTTAACATTTCTTGTAATACTGGTTTGGTGGTACTGAACTCCTTTACCTTTTTCTTGTCTGGGAAGCTCTTTATCTCTTTTTCAATTTTACATAATTACCTTGTTAGGTAATACAGTCTTGGTCATAGGTCCTTGCTTTTCATCACTTTGAATATTTCATGCCAAGCTCTCCTGGCCTGAAATGTTTCTGTTAGCAAATCAACTGACAGTCTTATGAGAGCTTTCCTCAGTAGGCAACTGTGCCTCTCTTCTGGTTTTTAAGATTCTCTCTTGGTGTGGGCCTCTTTGGGTTCATAATGTTTGGGATTCGCTGCACTTCCTGAACCTGTGCCTTTTTTCTTCACCAGGTTAGGGAGTTTTCAGTCATTATTTCTTCAAATAGGTTCTGAATCCCTTGCTCTCTCTCTTCTTTTTTGATATCCCTAAAATGCAAATGTTGTTTGCTTCACATTATCTCAAAGGTCCCTTAAACTATCCTCATTTTAAAAATTCTTGTTTTATTTTGGTGTTCTGATTGGGTGTTTTCTGCTACCTTGTTTTCCAAATAGCTAATTCAATCCTCTGCTTCATTTAACCTATTGTTTATTCCTTCTGGTGTATTTTTTATTTAGGATATTGTTTTCTTCATTTCTTACTGGTTCTTTTTTATGGTTTCTGTGTCCTTTTTCAGGCTGTTGTGGTTCTCACTAAGTTTCTTGTAGTTCTCACTAAGTCCTTGAGTATCCTTATAACTATTTTTTGAACTCTATATCTGGCAAATTGGTTTCCTCCATTTTATTTAGTTCTTTATCTGGGGATATCTACTTTTCTTTCAGTTGGGGCATGTTTCTTTGTCTTCCCATTTGGCTACCTCTTTGTGTTTGTTTCTGTGTATTAGGTAGATCTACTAGGACTTCCATTCTCAGTAGGGTGGCCTTCTGTAGTAGGTGTTCTGTGGGACCCAGTGACACAGTCTCTTTGATTATCTGAGCAGGGTGCTCCAGGAATGTCCTTTGTGTGGGTTATGTGTGCCCTTTTGTTGAAATTGAGTCTTGATTGCTATTGGCCCATTCACATGTGGTTTTATTCCTCAGGTTGGCTAAATATGAAGATTGACCATGACTACAGTGCATGAGCTACTGTGTAGGTGCTGATCACATTAAATGGAGTTCCCTGCAGCAGTGTCTGTTGCCTGCCGAGATCTTCCTTTGAACATGCCATTTGTGAAGATAATTAGATCCTGTTCTGATGTTCTCTGAAGCTTTCCACTGTGTGTGTGGGTTCTGGGGTCTTTTGGGAAAGATTCTAGTGCAGTTCATCCTGTTTGGAGCTACAAAGTAATCCAGAGTTTATAGCTGCCTCTACTGAGCTTAAGTGTATGGAGGAAGAACCAAGCTGTGCAATAATGCCTGCTTCCACCAGCACTGAGTTTGGAGTCAGGTCAGAAAAAAGCCCAAGGCACCCTGAGATCCATCTTCACCTACCTCCACCTGATGGCTGCTTTTTAGGTTGAGTCACTGAAAGGGCCTTTGGTGGGATGCAAGTTGTGTGAGGTAGGTTTGAGTGTTGTTCATCAGACTGATACAGATTCAAATGCAGCACCTGTGCTGGGTCTGAAGCTCCTCTGCAACAGTATCAAGAAACAACAAAGGCAGCAACCACCTTTCAGGTGCCCGTGGACCTTTGTGGTGGGGTAGGGTCTCAGGGAGTTGTCAGGGTAAGACCAACAGAGTTCATCAGGTCCAAACAGACCAAGATTTTGCTGTATGAATGGAGAGCTCTGCACAAGAATGGTGGTATTGGTCAGGCATTCAAAGGAAAAATGGACACTCTCCAAGAGCCACACAACTCAAGTTTTCCCAGATTCTGCTTGGAGCTTCTGGAGAATTTTCTGCATTGCTGGAGCAGGCTGGCCACAGCTCACTGACAATATTCCAGAGCAACAGCTTGGCATGGTTGGGCCACTGGGCATCATGAGGTTGGAGAAATTTGACTATTAATGAGGGAAATTCTTAGTGATAATATTTAGGTGCCTCTTAATATATGTGTGTTAAAATATATTTTAGATTTGAGTGCCAACAACATTTTCCTTAAATATGTTTATTCATTCCTGGTATATTTAAATGTATGAAAATTTATAAGTGCATATCTAAATGATCAAGAAATGATATACATTTAAATTAATTATAAAGTAGTTAGACTATGTGGTTAAATTAAAACTCAATTATTTGGTAAGTAGCTATAAATAATCAAAACACTGTCCCTTGTCCTTGCTTTGTCTTAACATTTCCAGTATCACAAAATGCCTCAAACTTCTCACTCATTCATTGGTTCTTCCAATGAAAATTTATGATACAATTTTACATATACCACAACATGACAATAGATGCAGTTCCCCAGATGCTTGCTAATTATACCTGTATGGGACTTAATTTAGGTAGCTGTCTTGTTTAGTTCATTATCTTAATACCTTCACCTTTCTCTCTATATTTTAAATTACTTCCAGGATGAAATAGAATGCTCTAATTCTAAGGGTAGGAAAACATTACTTATGAGCCATTTCTAAGACACAGGTCAATAACTTTAGTGGCTGGTGTTCTGTTTACCTCCTACAGCAGGGTGGATGTAGACATTCTCATAGATCAGAGAGACTCACCGAGGCCCTAAATATCACCCATCACACAGACAGGCATCATTAAGGAGGCAAGAATCATGGCACATTTTATTGTCAGCTACATCTGATGATGAAGTTTGGTTCCCCGACAAGCATAAATCACATTCACAGGTTAAACTCATTTTCTATGGCCTAAGGGAACTCTTCTAGATTCACTCATTACATTTTTAGTTTAATAATTTTCATATGTGGAAAAAATGGTGTTTTTTTATAGAGATGAAATGATTATCCCTACTCTGCAGAAATTTACTGCATTGTATTGCTGAGGTTTAATAGGGATTTAGGTTTCATGTGAGGAATATGCTGAAGATAAAATTTAATGGTGCATTGAAACCCAAAGGTGGTTTGTTGTCATAAGTCATATGGAAAAGTTGTAAGTGATGAGACTTGCTATCTTCTCACTGGAAGAAACATACAAAAATAAAAACCAATTTAAAATAATGCTTTGTAAATAATTTTTTATTTCTGTATACTTTTGCCTGTCACCATGTATCACAGAAGAGCTTTTATTCACTCTGCAATGGGTTGACTCTAAATCTACATTTAACACTAAAAATAGCAGCAGTCACATAGTGTCCTATAAACCTAAGATTTAAATAGATTTTTTTCCTCTTTATACTTTACAACTCTAAATACAAACAGATGTATTTAAATCGATTAGTGGGTTTTCCTCAACATTTGATCCTCAAAATGAATTTCTAGACAGTCTATATGTCTCCACAGAAATGTATTTCCCCCCTTGTTTTGGCACCAACCTTACCTAGCTCTTCTATACAGTGCTGTTTGCTGTGGGCCTTTTGTTTCTATTCCCTCTATCAAAATTTGTCAGTCCTGTATTTTATCCTCTCAGGTGTCTTTCAGAAAATTGTTTTGAATAGGGCTATCAGAAATTTCTGCAATAGGGAAGGTATTCTACCTCTGTGCTCTTTGATATGGTGGCCACTAGTTGTATGTGGCCATCTATCACTTGAATGTCACTAGTGCAATTGAGGAACTAGTGCAACTGAGTTTGTGATTTCATTAAATTTTAAGTAGTTAAAATTTAAAGAATCACATGTAGCTACTGTGCTGGATAGTGCTGGATATATAATCAAGTGACAGCAGCTGCTTATATTAAACATATTATTCCTCTCACTATAAAAATCACTGTGTGCTTGGGCATTTTGCTTGTTTTATTACATTTTGTTGGGCGCTTGTTATGAGCCAGGCCCTGTGCAAAGTTCATTGTACTTCTTTCTTTCTTTCTTTCTTTCTTTCTTTCTTTCTTTCTTTCTTTCTTTCTTTCTTTCTTTCTTTCTTTCTTTCTTTCTTTCTTTCTTTCTTTCTTTCTTTCTTTCTTTCTTTCTTTTTTTTACTTATTTCTAAACTCTAACTAGCTACAGAGCCTTGTGGGGAATGATTTTTGACCTGAATTGACCAAGGATGCCCGTCACTGAAGCTTCACATGGAATAACAGGATACCCCCAGCAGTTCACCCTTGGAAGATGGGTGTTCGTTGTTGTCTGACTCCCTCACAGTCAGATATGCATAAGCTCTACATGTAGTCAATAGAACTGCACATGTGATTCAATGGAGGGTATGTTATTAAAAGGACCTTTTGTGTCTCTTATTTGTCTTCTCAAATTATTTTAGGGATTTTATATTAAAGGACTGAAATTTTCTTCTAATGGAATAAGAACCTCATATGGTCATGTCCATGACATTTTTATACATTCTATGACAACCAAATCCTAAACTCCTAGATACAAAAAGACCTCATTGAAAACATTTTCCTTCAAAATATTTAGGTATTATAGTAACAACTACATAAAATTTTCAGAACATTTCTGCCTGGTTGGATTAAGATCAAATTTATTAAAATATGTCTGAACCAATTAAGTAAATTATGATATAATGTAAAGTACAAAACACCCACTAATGATAATAATTTCTATCAACATTTCACATCTGTAGTTAATTCAAAGCAGATGCTATAAGGCATGGCCCATTGTTTTATATTTACATGTGACAACATGTTTTGATGTTTGCTTTTTAATTGTAACATCATGTAATGCAGCTTTTTAAAAGTGCATGTGTGGTAAGTGTCAAAGCCTCAGTTAAAATTTTATTTCCAAAACTCTTTGAAACATTTCCAGTGATCCTATCTTTCTGCATGCACTTGATGGGAATAAGCAGATTTGGATGGCTGAGAATGGAGTTATGGATTTCATACCGCTGTTAATGGGCACACACACATTTTGCTTGTGCTGTTTTCTATAGACTAGAAGATGAATCAACACTGCACAGTTATTTTTGTTCACAGAGGGAACTTCTTTAGAATTCACAGGAGGTGACCAGTGGTGTCTTGCTTCTCAATGACTGTCCTATGATTGACAAATGAGATTGTGTTCTGTTGAAAACTTCGTATTCATGATTAGAGAGCAAATAGGAGAATTGGGAGAATCCCTAATTTTCTTTTTTTGGCCTAAATGTGACTCTACATGGAGGCAGAGGGAAAAAAAAACCTTTAGAAAGATCTATTAAGAAAAGTACTTAACTAAAATATAATGATTTCCTTGAGATAAAATTGAATAAAAAACATATTAGGGAACATACATGTACAGACATTTTCTTAACACACTTTATAAGTGTTTAAGTAAATATTTGCACAGAAACTATAATTCAATAGCATAAGTGGACATAGAATAAAGAAAACACATGGACATCAGATGTGGTGCCTTATGACACCACCTGTTTCTTCAATTTCTATAAATATTTGCTGGTGACATACCCAGGTGTGGCAGAGTACAGATGTCCCTTCTCATAGTATCCCCCGACCAAGCTTAACACATTGTCTAACACATGATATGCATTGCTCAATAAATACATCTTCTTCTTCCTTCCCCACTCCCCTGCCCCTAGCCCAATATATCAATTATATTTATGTGAGGAGTTAGTCCAGCATAAACTTTCCAGTATGGCTATAGAATCAACTGGATATAATACAATATTTTGGGAGATTTTTCATTTAATATACCTTTAAGACAAAACAAATAGCGAATTCTGTTCTATTGCTTCTCTAGATTAAAAACAATCTTTCTGCCCAGCCAGTGTGGTTCAGAGATTGTGGTTTGATTCCCGGTCAGGGCACATGCTTGGGTTGTGGGCTCAATCCCCAGTAAGAAGTGTGCAGGAGACAGCTGATCATTGATGTTTCTATCTTTCTCTCTCCCTCTTCCTTCCTCTCTCTGAAATCAATAAAGACATATTTTTTAAAAAGCAAAAACAAAACAAATAAACAATCCTTGTAAAGAAGTAGAAGTCTCAACTTTTTGTATTATGATCTTAGTGGGAAGAATATAAACGAGTTGAAAAGGCAGAATCTCTTATGTTTCTTGAGACTTTTATGTTTCTCTCATTTTCTGTAAGAACCAGGAGTAACTTGTGCATTGAACTTTACTTGGAGTTGAACCTTAGATTATTCAAACATTTTGTTTCTATGAGGCCCTTTTAAGATGGTCTTTTGATGAGACAAGGGAGAGGGTATCTGAGTGACTCCTAGAATGTTTTCAATGTGTCTGAAAGCTTAGGTTAATGGATCCTGTTTTCTTTGGGAAAGTTTTTGTTATATAGCATCTTGCTGTTCAATAATGTTCCACAGGGAGCAGCAATACTGTCTACACCTGGGTCAGAAATGCCAAGTCTCAGGTCCATCCTCATTTTAACAAAATCTTCAAGAGATTTGTACTAATACTAAAATTGGAGAAGCACTGATCTGACATTTTCTCTTCTGACTGAGTTCCTTTTGTCTGCTTGCCTACTTTAAGGGGACAAATTAAGGGGAATTTTCTTGGGCTGCTTGAATGAGCCTTCCTTTTAGTGGAAAGAGGGGAAAATCAAATGTTATTGAGCACTTCCTGTAGCCTCCCGGTAGAGCCAGAGTTTGAATTCAGTTTTAAGCTCTTTTCATTACACCATATCACCTAAGAGATAAAAGGGGCCAGCATTAACACAGAAAACCTAGAAGACAACACAGGTGTTGGTTATGGTGTCCTTATATCACCTTCTAGTACTCCCTCTTTCCACCCTGTAACCACATGCTCTTCTTCAGGTTTCACTCTTATCTATGCACTGACAGTAGCATATCTACAAATGGGGTTGATGTCCTAGAGATTTTTATTGCAGCCTTTTTAAAATTAGGCCACCAAAGTCTTAAGACCCAAAGGAATGAATGTGTAACTGTGAGATTCTAGGCATCATAATGAATTGAGCTTTGGGTTGAGGATCCCTGTCTTGAACTATTTAAAATATACTAAGACAATGTCTGTTGATTTGTAAAGTCTGTTTAAATTTCCCCTAACTGTATTCCATGTCAAAGATGTAGGGGAAAGCTACCATATCTGTGATTCTTGGAGTCTATATTCTTTTTGGGGTTTACCATTTTGTAAGATTTCCCAGAGCAGAAAACTAGGTTGAACCCAAATTTATAATGTAGCTGGTGCCCCCTGCTGGAATAGGGCTGCTTAAATTTCCATCTTTTAGGGCATGTGTGCCAGCTGCCCTGTTGAGACACAGCCTTGACAACATAGCCTACGGGTTTCTGGGTAAGTCATTTAATTAACCACTCTGCTCAATTCTCTGACATGTAAGAGTGGAATAACAATAGCAGCCAATCCTAAATTTCTTGGTGGAAGGTAGAATTAATTAGGAATCACAGTGAGATACTTTATGAAAACTGGGTACTAAATAGTGATCAATGTTTAAACATGCCTCCAGGACTCCTACAGCAGGAGAATGACAATGTGATGTATATTATTAAGGTTGATGTTGCTAATTTTATCTCATTATTAGTTTTCACTACTCTCAAAGTCAAAATACATACATACACCTTGCATATCCCAATTGATATTGCATCAGCTAAGGATTCTGTCTGATAGAGTGCTCTGGCGCACATGAGTGGTGAACAAAGTGCTTTCAATGGAGAGAACAAAATAACTCAAGTCAGAAAGTGCACCTGTGTGTGAAAGGTACAATGCTTTGGAAATCTCTTCTGATTTGCAATTCCTTATTGATAAGGGGGCTTCTTCCTACATGATAGAGTGGGTGTCTTTAAAGTCCCAAGGAATGAGTCCCACTTGAAGAAGGAAAGGAGTATGACATTGGAGATGACCTTCCTGGCAGGGGGGAAGGAAGGGTCCCTTCATTTTCTAGCCAAGTAAATGATGGGGAAAAGAAAAGTGAATGAGTTAGAGTGAAAGGTTGATGTGGGTCCTCACTTTTCCCTTTTTGAACTAGAACCCTAGTGGCGGTAAGGGGAACTCTGCAGACAGAGGTCGGGCAAAAGTCTGCGAAATTCCAGGAGGGGTGGCTGTGGCTGGGAGGCTGCTTGTCTCCAGGAGAAACTGTGCTTATGTTTGCACCCAATGTGATGTGCAACCAGCAGAAGTATCAGATCTCCTGGTCCCCATTGCCTGTGTGTGGTGTGCCAGAGATGAAAAAAAAAAAAAAAAAAAAGGAGAAGAAGAAGAAGAAGAAAAAAAACCTTCAAAAAATGGTGAAAGAGTGAATGATCCTGAGCTTGGGACCAAAGGTAAAGTCTGCTAATTCTCTAGGTTATGGAGCAGATAACTGGGACCATGGAGTTCCATAAGGAAAGTCATCACAATGCCCAGTGGTCATGGAATCAGACATACCTCAGAGGCTGTAGGCCTGGGGATAGACCAGACCACCCACCCACACTTGGGAAGGTGATGGCTTCATGGGACCCTGCACTCTGGCCACAGCAAAACTACAAATGTCCACCCCAAATGCTCAGATGTTGTCTAGGAAAGGAGTAGGAAGGAATCTGAAACACTGAGAATTTACCTAAACACGTATTTCAATGATTGGGTCAGACAAAATTCACCACATTGAGACTTTACATAAGCTCCAAGAATTAAAGAGGCTCCATCAGTACACACATTCCACTTTAGTGCATATTTTGTAACCCTTCCACATAGCTCAAAAATTGTACCAAAAATTGCCAGATTTACACTGATGGCCCAATCATTTTAAGTATTATCAGGACAAAAATGTTATATCAATCCTACATTGATTAATCCTGTATTGACTAAATCCACACCTTAGAACTTGTTACAACCTGGGCTATGTAAGCAGATGAGCTTCATGACTTTATGTAGGACCTTAAAAAGGAGAAGAGGCCCTTAGCATGTCATGCCATGTTAATAAGATGATTCTGGAATATGTGTTAACAGAAAGGATATGCCACCCTGACCATTGTGAGTCAGTGGTTAGAGCATCGGCAAGTGCACCAAAGGGTTGTGGGTTTGATCCCCAGCCTGGCTGGGTTTCATGGGGGAGGCAACCAGTTGATGTGTCTCTCTCACATTGATGTCTTTCTCTCTCTCTCTCTCTCTCTCTCTCTTCCTCCCTCTCTGTCTCTCTCTCTCTCCACCTTCTTCCTTTGTCTCTTCCACTCTCTCTCTAAAAATCAATGGAAAATATATCCTCGGGTGAGGATTAACAATGAAAAACACAGATGAAAAAAGAATCTGTTTTCACTGAGATCGAAATTAATGGTGTGACTTTTATGAGTGTTGCAATTTCCTAATATTCATTCAGTTCACTAAATAACAGTGTGGGGAAAATATCCATGGGTTTTGGACAAAAGTGCCATGGGAATCCCAGTCTGGATAAGACAGTGCAGACTCATCTCTTTCTGCTCTTCCCTGCTAAGTATCACCAAAGACAACCAAAAGACAATACCAAAAGGAAAAATGAGGAAGGCAGACTGGCTAGGGACCCAATGATGGGAAGACACGAAGGGCAAGGTGCCCTAAGTCTTATCCAGTGATAAAAGGCAAACAAGCTGACACACAAAAGGTGGGCCCATTTCCTTCCTGGATTAAATGGAAGCATGGCTGAGAACACCAGCTAAGGGATGGAGAAGAGTGCCACTGAGCACAAGCAGCCAGGGTGGAGCCCTATCTCTGCTGCAGTGGAGGGACTCCCCTCCCCCCTGGGAGGGACTCCTCTTCCCCTCCCCCTCCCCCACTTAGAGGCACCTGGCAACAAGTCATTTTTCCGGGAAATGTTCTCACATTGCCCCTCAGTACCAATGATGATTAAAGACAAAAGAGAGACTAATGTTAATATGTATATCAATGCAAAACTTAAATTAAATGTTAGCAAATAGAATCCAGAAGTATATTAAAAGAAAAGTATAATATACTATTATCAATAAATTCATTTCAAGAATACAGCCTGTTTAATATTTACAAACCTATTAATTTCACATGATATTAATAAATCCAAATAGAAATTCATATGAAACTCTAAGAATTACAAAAGTTAATATCAGATCTTGATAAAAAGAAAGTTTCTAATAAAATTATAGATGGATTTTTCATTGACATGATAAAATATATTTCTTAAAACTGTAGAGCTAACATCCTGATTAACAAGAAAAACTATTAGAAATATTCCCATTTTAAGTAAGAGAGAGAATCAGAATGTTTGCTGTGAGTATTATTTAGTATTTTTCTGGACATGTATGTAAGCCAATGCAATCTGATGAGAATAAAGTTAAATATATTAAAATTGGAAAAAAGGGGAGATTATAATTTTATTTATTGGGAGATTGTATGTCAATATATCTAGAACTATCCTAGAGAATTAACTAAAAAGTTATTACAACAGGTATGGACATTTGAGTCAATATACAAGATATACATAGGAAGAGACAACCTAATTTACCACATCACAAAATTATCTTGAAGTAAATTTAATAAGAAATGTTCTAAAGTAGCAATATTTTATTTTTGGACTTTCTATTCTGTTTCATTGATATTTTTAACAATACTTGCACTTCTAATCATTATAGGTTTATAATGCTTTAAAATTTGGTAAAACAGGAGACTTGTTTGTTTTATTTATATTGTGTGCTTCATCTAAAAAAAAAATTTAGTTTTCAAAGTATCGATATAAAATTATTTCTTGTATGTTGTTCAAAGAAATAAGCCAGGTGCAGGATGGTTTTTCTAATTGTTTTTCAATATTTTTTAAAAATTGATTTTTTTAGAGAGGGAGAGAGAGAAACATCAACATCAACTGGCTGCCTCACACAGGCCTCCCAATGGGGATAAAGCCTGAAACCGGAATCAAACCAGTGATCTTGGTGCATGGGAGGATGCTCAACCAACTGAATCACACTGGCTAGGGCCAAGTGCAAGATGTTTTGAGTAGGTGTACAAAAGCAGGCATGATTTGCAAAAACTGATAATTCTGAGAGATAGGGACAGGAGGGAGAAGTTCTTTTTCTCTGAATTTATGAACCATATGAATATGTTATTTATTCAGAAATAAGTAAATATAAACTTTAGTCTCTACATATGAATTCTCAGAGATGTATTTTAAAGTTTTCTGTATTAAAAACCTTTAGTTCCATTATGTTTATGTATGTAGGTATTTCTTTGCTCTTTGATATTTCTTCAGGGAAAATGAGATAAAATAATTTTAAGAACTCAGACCATAACTTTCTACAGTGCACTATTATGCTTTATTTTACTAAATTAAATTTTATGTAATTGATTCAGGCTTTTCTTGGTTGATGTATATACATATATTTCATGTGCAACATACAGTTTATCATTTTCACAAAAGAAAGTAATTGTGTCATCTTGTCCCTAATTGGAAATGTCGTCACCTTCAACCATGAATTAGTCTGACCTAGATCAGATTCCATAATTAAATTTCATAACTTCCTGTTCTGCATTCTCATCGTAGTCTTCTGCTCAAGGAATCTTAAGTGGATATAAAATTTTGTGCCACATTTTTTATCATGTTAGATTTTATGTAATTGGTTTTTTTATGGTATAATTCCACAAAACCTCAGAACTTGTTCCTGTTCATCTGCATTGTGTTATCTCTGGTTATGAAATTTCTGAGGGCAAAACAATCACTCTTGAAATTATGATTTTTACATTGAAATATTATTTCTTGTGATTTCTTTCAAATGCTATTGGAATATAATATGTCCTTTCAATTAGTAAGATTGTCACTACTCTCATGATACAATATGCAAAACCTGTAAAGAAAAGTTAATATCAAGATGCCTAAAACATTTCTTGACTTTTTTGCCACACAGGGAAATATGGTGGTCTTCCTTCTAGACCAGTTTCAAAGAGCCTGCAAAACCCTTGGATGCTCTGCTGTCCCTTTGACCTGTCCCTTAATTTAGATGTGATTTTTAAATCTTGAAAGGGATATTTCAACTTTAAAAGTTGCAATGTATTTCATCCTTTCTGCTTTCCTTTTGTCCCTGTCTACCTACCTGTCTATCCCCCAACCATAGACAGTTCTTCCAGTACATTGGCAATCCAGCCACACATCCATCAGCGGAGACGGGGTTTGTTACTCCCTCTTTAAGAACAATAATATAAAGATATATAACCACTATGAAAGCAAATATTTGTTTAACACAAAAATTTTACAAATTTTAAAAAGCTGACAAAAACTAGAAATATCGTAAAATCCAGAAAAACTGTTATTTGTTAATTGCATAACACACCTTTATAACATCTTTTATTCTCCTAATTTTCTGGCTTCTTGATCTTTGCTTTGTCAGAGGACAATTTTGAAAAATGAATTTCTACAGAGAAAATAGGAAAAAAGATAATTTAACCTTTTTTTTGTAGCATGATTGACTGAAATAAATTAGAATAGTTGTGTTTAGCTTCACAACACCCCTGTGAAGCTAAAAGGATTATTGTCAAATTTAGGTAAGGATTGCTATTCTTACGTGGGTAAGCTGTTATCAAATTGTTTTCATGCATGAGTAGTAAGAGTTCAAGTCACTCATGCATGGAGGTGTTATGTCATGAGTTTTCGCTGTATTGTCAGTGCTGCCAAGAAATTTACATCTTTTCCCAACATGTTCTTTTATTAAGTGGATTATTATACAGTTCAAAAAGTATCCATTATTTCTTTCTGAAGGTGTCTCTTCCTCTAAGTGAGTTATAACTTTTGTCAATATCTGAATTGTTGTTTTTACAATTTGCTTTTTAATGGCAAAATAATTTCTGCTGATTCCATTGCTAATCTTTGTCACTTTTGTTTTATACTTGATTATTTTTTTCTGAATCTTCTCTCAATAATAATTAAAATTAATAATTGATTTAAAGATGGCAAAATAAATTACCAAAATGATCTTTAAAAAACAATTCAGATCATAGTTCCTTGGGTTAAGATCCTTGAATGCTTTTCATTTCCATCAGTATTAGATTGAAACTACATGGCATTGTGTGACCTGGTCTTCCTTCCTCTCAGACCTCACCTCCCACCATAACTTCTTCCTACTTCTTGGGCTCTAGCCCCTTGACCTTTTTTCTGTCCTTGAATATACTGAGCTTGGTTGACATCATGAAATTATACCCTCTCTTTCCTATTCTCTTTCTTTAAATCTTGATGTGAAGGACTCCTTCTCATCTTTGTTACTGTTGAGTGAACTTTTCCTGATCACTTTTCCCATGGTTTCATTAAACATTTTATTTTCTTAATAGCACCAGTGGAGAGATTTCTAAACTTCTCTTCCTCACCTGTTCATTTGATATGTTTGGCTGTTTATTGCTTGTCCCTCTACTGGACGGCCAGTCTTTTGCAGACTAGAACTTATCTGCTTATTGTTCCTCCAGAAGGCCATGAACAGTTCCTGGAACAAGAGAGGTGGACAATCTGTAGCTGTTGAATGGATGTGTATGCTTTGAAGGAATTCTTCAGCCCAAACAAGCTTGAATGATACTTTATACAGAAACCTTTTGCAAATTTACATTAAATATTAGTATTTTGATAGTTATAAGATTTTCTGCAATAAAAACATATTTGTCATTTTGTTTAACCCAGAGTTTTACAAGTTTATTTAGCCACAGAAGCTTTTTGGGGGGATAAACATCACCAACTAACACTTTGGTAATGTTCACAGAAACCTTTATGATTACAGGAGCTCTACACTATTTCACGGAACAATTTACTAAGGACTTGGGTTAAAAGACATTGGATAATAACTCCCTCATAAATCTCCTCTCCTCACCTCATTCATTCATTCAACAAGCATTTTTGAATATCTACTGTGCACCACACATGTCATAATGTCCCAAAAATATAATGATTTGTACAGTTGTCACCATGTGGGCTCTCTAGAGCCTAAGCACACTTGATAAGGTGTGAGAGGCACCTTGCTCTATGGGAACAGGTGGTAAGAGCACCTAATCTGTCTCAGGGGTCTGGAAAGGTTTCCTTGATGAAACCAAGGCTTGAAGACCAAATAGATGTTTACCAGATGCAGAGCTGGGGAAGGGCCCTTGAGCACTGAGAGCAGTATAAGCCAGGGACCTGAAGCAGGAAGCAGCAGAGAGAATGGTAGACAGGGAGTCCATCTACAGAGCCCAGAGTGTGAGGGAGGGGAAGTGGGAAATGCAGACAGAGAGGTGAGCAGCCCTAGTTCACACAGAAGTGACCTAAAATCAATGATTTACCTACCAGCCTGCTAACCTGAATATCAGTTCTCTGAGGTTGTTTTGTTTTCTATTTTGTGTTACTAGAATTTACCATATCACTTGGCATTTGATAAGCACTTGGTAAAGTTTTGTAAAATGGATGAGTTAAAACAAATTTAATACCACAAGGGCCTTACAGAGACATTGCCAGTGGGAGGACCACTGCTCATGCATTTACAACTCGCTAGCAACTATTTTCTGTGAGCATCAGGAAAACAAATCACAGATGTGATAGCAATTTCAGGCCTTTCTGATGGAGCCACAGCTGTAGTTACACTCTCATGAAAAGGGACTAGTCATCTCCGACACAGTTGGGAATATAGTTTTTGAGTAATTCTAAGTGTCAAAGTTATTTAACTTTTCAGAGTGGGCAATGTAAAACAAGTGGTAAATTATGGGGAGGGGGTATGGAAAGTCCAAAAGCAGAAAAAGTAGGTGCTGCAGTCTTATTTCCACTCATCAGTGGCCAATAAATGATGTCTAGACTGTCCCTTTCTCCCATCTGGAGACTTCTGTTCTTACATAATAAATGAGTTGAAAAAAAGCAGTTATGGGTGGGAGGAACAGCAGGGTCTTCACATTTTGCTTCCTTTATGACTTCTTTGCCAACAGGAAGGCAACTATTCTGAGCCAATGCACAGTTTATGAAAACTGCTTTAATCCCAGACTTTCTTTCCCTCCTGGCTAGCCAAGCCATTTTTGGGTAGCTCCACACTTCTCATCTTGGACCAGGCCCAGGGCTTTCTTATACTCTGAGAATTCATGTGAAGAATATATAAACTTTCTGTGACTACCTCTTTTTCTGAGCTTGAAACCAAAGAAATATTTAAACACTTTATTATCTTTTTATGGTGACTATATCTGAGTAAGTGATCAGACTTTTCTAAGGGGAACAAAAATACAGGTTTTGCTGGGGGAAGAGGGGGGTGTCAGTAAAAAACAGCTTATTTCTTGTTAAACTGGTTCTGTGAATAAATGAAGTAAGAATGATGGTTTTGAAGGGAACTTATGACTTTTCTTCTGCTTTCTACAGTTCCTTACCATTTGGTCAGATCACATCTTTTTTATGTTTTATATTTTCTTTGTTACCTAATTCTCGCCTAAAACAAGAACAGCTTTCTTTACTTTCTGAGTTTTTCAAAGCAGAAAGGGCATGATCAAGGGAAAAGGCTCTGGGCAGCCAGCAGGAGTCTGGTACTTCAGATTTACCAGGAACAAAGGCTTCTGGGATTGTCCCTAGTTGAGGGACAGTTGGAGGCAGTTGGAGTGCTATAGCTCGAAGGTCACACATTGTGTTGAGGACTTAATTCTGTCAAAAGACAACTTATTCTTACACATCTATAACTGATTATAGGTCTAGGTATGCTGTTTCTTTGATTTGTGGCAGGTGATATAATTTAATAGAACATGACATAAAAACATAAAGCCCATATTCACTTTTGTCTGTCACACAACAGTAGCACTCACTTGTCAGTTTCATAAGGCTTGTTTTCTAATTTGCATGTTTCTGTTTGTTGATGTTAGGCTAGTGTTTAATCCAGTGAGTCTAGAACAAGAAAACAGGTGTTACTCAGACTTACTGGGTCTTCCAAATTCTAGGTCTTTATTCTTCTGTTGGTTATTTAACATCTGCAAGTTTAGCTGCTTGAGGTCAGCACATATTACTACCCATTGCCTCTAAAATCATAATGTTTTAATAACATCAATGACTATAATAATATTAAAATATATTGTGGGCTCAAGAGTAAGGAGAGTGTCTTTCTCATTACCGAATTCCTAATATTTAGCATAAAATACTGTGTTAGATATAGCTCAATAAAAAGTTGTTGTTTAATCTCTGACTTAGCTTAGATTCCCCTAGAATTAATCCTTGAGACAAGGATTTGAATGCATAAAATTTTGGGGGAAGTCCAAGGTCATGATAAGAGAGTGAGGAAGTGACATAGAGAAGGAAAGGCATCCAATAAAATGTGCATTATTCAGTCATTACCACCATGAGCAATTGAAGCTGAAACCCAGAAAAACTCTGGGACATACTGCAGAACACATGCCTCAGAATTCTTCTATCCAAGGGGAATGGAGCCAGTGTAGTTAAATATCAAGTTCTAAAGTAGATTAAGGGCTGCCCTCTGGAGTGTTCATTCCCTGTCACTTCCAGCCTGCCTTGCTGTGGCCAGAATGCACTTGCACAGTTCAGGAAGTAAATACCTTCAGACACAGAGATGCAGACAGAGGCAGTGGGAAATCCACCAGCCGCATGACAGTCCTAAGCAACCTAGGGGATACAGGCATGAACTGTGTCTGTGCAAGTCAATTTTTTTTCAATGAAAGTAGTTGCTAATTATTCTAATTTCTCTTGATGTAGTTTTAAGGGTATCAATGTTATTTTAATCACAGTCATTTCAATAATACAAAAATAAAAATATATTTGTATGAAGTGCAAATTATCTTTATCCTCTTTTCTTTGCTCATACGTTTGGTGTCATATCTAAGATCCATTGCCATGTCCAGCCCTCTGTTTTCATCTAAGGCTTTTATGGCTTTAGCTCTTATACTTAAGTTGTTGATTAATATTGATTTAATTTTGTGTACTCTGTGAGATAAGTGTCCAAGTTCATTCTTTTGCATGTGGGTATCCAGTTGTCCCAGAACCACTACTTGAAAACCTATTCTGTCCCCCTGGAATGGTTTGGGCACCTGTGTCAAAAATCAATTGGCCATTACAAAATAGTCATGGGGATGTAAAGTACAACATAAGGAATATAGTCTATAACATTGAAATAACTATGCTTGGTACCAGGTAGGTACTGGAAATATTGGGGGGATCACTTTGTAAATTATATAATTGTCTGACCACTATGCTATACACCTGAAACTCATATAAAATAACATTGACTGTCAACTGTAATTGAAAAATTTTTAAAAATATGTGAAAAAAATTTAAAAATCAATTGGCTGTGATGGATGGCTGATTTCTGGATTTTCAGTTTGATTTCATTGTCTAAATGTCTATCCTTATGTCAATACCATATTGTTTTGAGCACTATAGCTTTGTAGCAAGTTTGAAATTGGGAAGGGTGAGTTCTTCAACTTTCTTATTCAAGATTGTTTTGGCTGTTTGGGACCCCATGTGAATCTATATGAATTAGATAAGCTGAACTGCCATTTCTGCAAAAAAGACCACTGGAATTTTGGTAAGGACTGCATTGTATCTGTAGATCGCTTTGGGAAGTATTGTCATCTTAAAAATATTAAGTGTTTTAATCCATGAATATAGGGTATTTTTAATTTATTTTGGTCTTTAACTTCTTTTAGCAATGTTTTACAGTTTTACTATACAAGTTGTTCACCTATTTAGTTCAATTTATTTCTTGATATTTTACTATTTGAATGCTATGGTAAAAGGAATTACTTTCTTAAATTCCTTTCTGAATGATAATTACTAGTGTATAGAAACAGTGATATTGCTGTGTGAATCCTTTGCCCTGAAACTGGTTGAATCATTTGTTAGTTCTGGACTTTGTGCGAATGCTTTGGGATTTTCTATGTATAGGATTACATCATTGTAAATACAGATAGTTTTACTTCTTTTCCAATTTGAAAATTTATTATTTTTTTCTTGCTCAGTTTATCTGGTTGGCTCTTCTAGTACAATGTTGAATGGCAACAATGAAGGCAGAGATCCTTGTCTTACTCTTGACATTAGGGGGAAGCTGCCCATATCTCACCATCAGTATGATGTCAGCTGTGCATTTGTCATAATACATTTTATCATGTTGAGGAAGTTCCCCTCTACTCCTAGTTTCTGAAAGGATGTTTGAGTTTGTAAAATGCTTTTTCCTTCATTCCTGTCAAATGAGATAATCATGTGAATTTACTTCATTCTATATTAATGTCATTTATTACATTGATTAATTTCCTTATGTAGAAACACCCTTGCATTACAAACATTTTTTACTTCAAAAGACAGTATCAGAGAAGTGAAAAGGAAACTTACAAAATGAGAGAAAATATATACAAATCATATATTTAAAAAAGATCTAGTATCCAGAAAATATAAAGAACTCTTACAACTCAACAACAAATAAGCCAAAAACCTTAATTAAGAAATTGGCAAAGGACAGCAGTAGCCTTTTTTTTTCTTCACAGAAGACATACAAATGGCTAAGAAGCACTAGAAAAGATGATCGACATCATTAGTAATTAGAAAAAAGCAAATCAAAACCACAGTGATGTACCACTTTATACCCAATGTGGATAGCTAGGATTAAAAACTGAAAAAAACACACCAGAAAGTGTTGACTAGGATGTGGACAATGTGGAGTCCTTGTACATTCTTGTTGGAATGTGAAATGGCTAAGCCACTGTGCAGAAGAATTTGGTGGTTCCTTAAAAAGTTAAACATAGAATTGCCATGTAACTCAGCAATTCTGCTCCTAGGAATATACCCAAAAGAATTGAGAACCGATACTCAAAGAAATACTTATACATGAATGTACATAATACATTCAGCACTATTTACAGTAGCCAAAAGGTGGAAACAGCCAAAGTGTCCAGCAATACATAAGAAAATAAACTAGTGGTAGTATATATACACAATGGAATGTTATTCAGCCCTGAATAAGAATGAATCACTGATACATGCTACAATGTGAATCAAGCTCAAAAACATTATGCTAAGTAAAATATCCTAGACAAATAGCTCATATAGTATATGATTCCATTCATATAAAATTTTCAGAATAGGTAAATTCATAAAAACAGAAAGATTGGAGAGTACCAGGAGCCAAATGTTGGGGGAATGCAGAATGATTGCTTAATGAGTACAGGGTTTTCTTCTGTGTCAATAAAAATATTTTAAAAGTAGATAAAAATGGTGGTTGAGCAACATTGTGAATGTACTAAATGCCAAAAATTTTACACTTTAAAATGGTTGCTTTTATTATGTGAATTTCACTTCAATATAAATTTAAATAGATAGTATTTATTATAATTACCAGTTTGATTCTGACATCTCATGATTCATACATTTTTATATTTGTTGCCTTTGGAAACTATCACCATGAATATAGCTGAAGTTCTGGGTGAATCTGAGTTAGCCATCAATTTTACACACAATTTTTACATCTATTTTTGTTATTATTATTTTAGGAACAAAATAATTGTATGTATTAGGTAGATGATTTTACTAACAGGAATGCATATGGACTCCAGGCTGAAAAAAACTTAGTCTATAATTAGTTCTTATGGCAAAGTACTTAATCACCTTTTAGAAGATTTTTCCTCTGTATAACCATTTTGAGAGACATTCTGATAATCTTTTTCTTTATGTGGTTGAGCTTGAGTTTTTTGCAAAGGTTTAAGTGTGGTCTTAGAATAGAGGGTTTTCACCCATATTTTTCTGAAAATATCATTTAAATGTTATTAATTACCATTCTGTTTTACTTAATCTAAGATGACTTTTCACTCAAACATATTTACCTGCATTGCACCTAGTTTAAACACCAAAAAAGGCAGTTAGGAGTAGGATGTTTAAATGAATTCAGTTAATGAATATGTTGAACTATCCAGCTTACTTTATGCACATTTGTTGTGACTAACCGACAGAAAGCTGGGGGGTGGCCATAGGCCCACTTCAAGCCCGCCTGGAACAAAACTGATGATTAATAAAGTAACTATTTATGAGAAACTGCCTGCTTGAAAAATACATCAAAAAACACTTGCCTGTGCATCTCTGCTGTGAAAGTAACGGTATTTGATCTTCTTTCCTGAAACCACTAGAGAAGGGTGGTGCCCCGCAGTGTGTGAGCAACACCGTGTTACTAGGTTTGTGCATGGGAGAGACCGCATGCCATGAAGCTGTGGTGAGCCCAAAGCACTTCCCTGTGCTTGTTACGTAGAGGGAAGAAGGATGTTTCTATAAATCAAGATCCAGTGATTGGAACTGTGTTTTTGGCTTTCAACTTGGCAGAAATGCTTTTAGTAACATTTTAATATTTTATCTTGGCATTGTGGGTTCCTACCCCCATTACTTCAGTGCTTCCTGTTCTGAACAGGTTTGACTGAGGTTCTGATTTAGCTTCTTATCAGTCTCCTCATTTATTCTAGCTGAAGAGTGATGGCCAAGTGACAATGCCCATATTAATAGTCTACATAGGACTTCATATTTGAGTTGGGGCTTTTATGTGTATAATTTCATGTGTTTATGTATAGTACAAACATTAAAGAAAATTTAGAAAACATAGAAATGAATTATCAGGGATAATTAGAATTAGGCATTACCCAGAGATAAAAGCTGGTTAAAATTTAAGACTATTTCACTCCAACCTTTTCTATATACATGATTAAGCATTTCATATCATATGCATTATAAACTTGCATTCATGCTATATATGTAGCTTTGTATTTCAGTCTTTATTTAAAAGATATTGTGAATATTTTTGCATGCCATTTGATAGTTGCTGTTTTATTTGCTTCCTTGCTCTTACCTTTAATTTTGTTTTCTTATATATTCTCTAGTGATGTACAAAGTCCATAATGGTATTTTGTTTTGTTTTTAATTGAAGTATAATTAACATACAACATTATATTAGTTTTAGGTCATGATGGGCTCTTATTTGTACTAACTGTTATCTTAAGCTTTTCAAAAGTATTCTTAATAACTTTTGTAATTGTCAGCAAATAAAGCAGGGCATTTTGAGTTTTCCTGTGTAACAAAACTAAATGAATACCTATTTGCTTCCATACACTGTGTTCTTCAACACTTAAAATCTAGGATTTTCAGTAAAACATGTTTTAGTGGAAATATTTTTAATTTATATATTATTATTTTGTGCCAACATTTATTTTCATTTTATTCCATAAATATTTTCAGCTCTAGTTCATACTCTAATTTCGAAGCCTGTTTCCTTGTGTAATACCTGTTTCCTTCAGGTATTAAAGATACCTGAAGTGTATCTTTAATTCTATTTTTATTCATAAAACTTTTAAAATCAATAAACAAAATTTTAGAGCAGTTTTAGGTTCACAACAAAATTAAACAGAAAGTATAGAGAGTTCCCCCTGTTCCCCTGTCCACACACAAACAACCTCCCTCACTATCAACATCAGGCACTGGATGATATATTCGTTACATTATGTAGCCTCTTCAGATTGGCTTCTTTCACTTAGTGAAGTGCATTTAAGATTCCTCCATGTCTCTTCATGGTTTAATAGCTCATTTCTTTTAACACCGAATAGTATTTCATTGCCTGGATGTACCATAGTTCATTCATGCTCATCTACTGAAGGACATCTTGGTTGCTTCATAATTCCTATTTTGGCAATTATGAAAAAAGCTGCTATAAACATTCATGAGCAGGTTTTTGTATCGACATAAGTTTTCAGTTTATTTATGTGAAAACCAATAGCCAGACATATGGGAAGGGTATGTTTAGTTTTGTAAGAAACTGCCAAACTGTCTTCCAAAGTATCTGTACCATGTTGCATTTGAGAGTTCCTGTTTGTCCACATCCTTGCCAGCATTTGGTGTCAGTGTTCCAGATTTTGACAAGTCTAATACGTGTGTTGTGTTATTACACTGTTGTTTTGATTTGCATTTCCCTGTTGACATATGATATGAAGCATCTTTTCATGTGCTTATTTGTCATTTGTATATCTTCTTTGGTGAGATGTCTGTTAAATTCTTTGTTGGCCCATTTTTAAATCAAGTTATTTGTGTTTTTATTATTGAGTTTTAAGAGTTCTTTGTATATTTTGAACAGTAGTCCTTTATCAGACATATTTTTGGTAAATATTTTCTCAGTGGTTAGTCTTCTCACTCTTTTGACAGTATCTTTTGCAGAGCAGAAGATTTTACTTTTAATGAAGTCCAGTTAATCAATTATTTTTTTATATATCATGCCTTTAGTGTTGTATCTAAAAAGTTATAGCCATAACCTACATTGTCAAGGTTTTCTATGTTATCTTCTAGGAGTTTTATAGTTTTGCATTTTAAATTTAGGCCTGTGATCCATTTTGAGTTAACTTTTGTAAAGGATATAAGGTTTGTGTCTAGATTCATTTTTTTTGCATGTGGATGTCTTGTTGCTTCAGCACCATTTGTTGAAAAGACTATCTTTACTTCATTGTATACCTTTGCTTCTTTGTCAAAGATCAGTTGACTATATTTATGTGAGTCTATTTCTTGGCTTTCAATTCTGTTCCATTGAAGTGTTTTTCTGTTGTTTTTCTGCCAACACCACACTCTCCTGATTACTATACATATACCCTAAGTCTTGAAGTTGAACGTTTCAGTCCTCCAAATTTGTTCTCCTTCAATAATGTGTTAGCTAGGCTGTGTTTTTTGTTTCTCCATATAAATTTTATAGTAATTTTGTCAATATACACAAATAACTTGCTGGGATTTTGATTGATATTGCATTGACTATATGGATTGTGTTGGGAAGACCAGCATCTTGATATTATTGGGTCTTTCCATGAACATGGTATAGCTCTTCATTTATTTAATTTTTTCTTTGATTTTATTTGAGTTGGGCAGTTTTTTGTGTATAGATCTTATACATATTTTGTTAGATTTATACCCAAATATTTTGTTTTGGGGCTGCTAATGTAAATGGTATTGTGTTTTAAATTTCATATTCCACTTGTTCATTGCTGACATATAGAACAGTCTTTGACTTCTATGTATTAACCTTGTATCTTGCTGTAAATGCTTACTTGTTCCAGGAGGTTTTCTTTTATTTATTTATTTATTTTTGTTAATTCTTTTAGATGTCCTACATAGATGATCATACAACCTGAGAACAAAAACAGTTTTATTTCTCTATACCTTTTATTTTCTTTTATTATTTTGTTGAATTAGCTAGAACTCCCAGTATGATGATAGAAAGGAATGGTGAGTGGAAATATCCTTGCCTTGTTCTTAATGTAAAAGCTTCAAGTTTCTCACCATTAATTATGATGTTAGCTGTAGGTTTTTGTAGATTTTATTTATTAAATAAAGGAGTTCTCTTCAATTCCTAGTATACTGAGAGTTTTTATCATGAATATGTGTTGGATATTGTCCAGTGCCTTTTCAGCAACAATTGAGATTATTATGTGATTTCTTTAGCATCTTGATATGATGGATTTACATTATTTAATTTTTAAATGTTGAACCAGTGTTGCATACCTGAGGTATTAATTATGCTGTAAAATTTTTTATGCATAATTGGATTGGATTTGCTTATTTTTTGAGGATTTTTGTATGTATGTTCATGAAAGACATTAACCTGCAGTTTTCTTTTCTTGTAATGTCTTTGTCTGGTAATGCTGGTTTCATAAAATGTGTTAGGACATATTTCCTCTATTTTTACACTCTGAAAGAGATTGTAAGGCATTGGTATAATGTCTTCCCTAAGTGTTTGGTAGAATTCACTAATGGACTTATGTGAGACTGGAGTTTTTAGTTTTCTATTGTTATGAATTATTTATTCATTGTGTATAGTAGATAGAGGCCTATTCAGATTGCTACACATCCCATGGATATTAAAAAGATAATAACAAAATATAATGAACAATTTTATGCCCCCAAATTTGATAACCAAATGAAATGGACCAATTACTTGAAAGATAAAACCTGCCAAAACTATATATAGTTTTCTTTGGCATTTACCTTGTTGGATAAATCCTCTGAACTTTCTAGAACTGTGGTTTTGTGTCTAACATTAATTAAGAAGAATTCTCAGTCTTTATTGCTACAAATATGCTTTTATTCCTTTCTCTCTTCACCTTATGGTATTTCCATTGCTTTTTTTTTTTAATTAAAAAATTTTTTTTTTAAGTTTCTTTATCTCTACTGTTGAAAATATTACAGATGTCCCTTTTCTATCCCCATTGAACTGATCTCCTCCAACCCACATCTATCCCACCCAACCATTGGTATGGGGAAACATACCAATGTCTATGTCCATAGGTTATGCTTATAAACATATAAATTTTTTTATTAATATCTCCCCATCCACTACCCCTCCCCACCTTCCCTCTGAGATCCTGCAGTCTGTTCCATGCTTCTATGTCCCTGATCCATTTTGCTCATCAGTTAATTTTATTTATTATATTCCACATATGAGTGAGATCATGTGGTATTTATCTTTCTCTGACTGGCTTATTTCACTTAGCATAATAATTTCTAGTTCCCTTCATACTGTGTCAAAGGATAAAAGATCCTTCTCTTTTAAAGCTGCATAGTGTTCCATGGTGTGAATGTCACACAACTTTTTTATCCACTCATCTACTGACAGGCACTCGGGCTGTTTCCAGATCTTAGCTATTGTAAATTGCGCTACTATGAACATAGGGGAACATAAGTTCTTTGTGATTGGTGTTTTGGGTTTCTTAGGATATATTCCTAGGAGTGGGATCACTGGGTCAAATGGCAGGTCAATTTTTAATCTTTTGAAGAAACTCCATACTGCTTTCCATAGAGGTTGCACCAGTCTGCATTCCCACCAGCACTGTACTAGGGTGCCCTTTTCTCCACACCCTCCCCAGCACTTGTGGTTCATTGATTTGTTGATGGTAGCCATTCTGACAGGTGTGAAGTGATACCTCACTGTGGTTTTAATTTGCATCTCTCTCATGATTAGCGATGTTGAACATTTTTTCCTATGTCTCTTAACCATTTGTATGTCCTCTTTGGAGAAGTGTCCATTTAGGTCCTTTGACCATTTTTTAATTGGATTGTTTGTCTTCCTTTTGTTAAGTTGTATGAGTTCCTTATATATTTTGGATATTAACCCTTTATCAGATGTATCATTGGCAAATATGTTCTCCTATACACTGGGCTCCCTTTTCCTTTTGTTGATGGTTTCTTTTGCCATGCAGAAACTTTTTATTTTGATGCACTCCTATTTGTTTATTCTCTGCTTAGTTTCTCTTGCCTTGGGAGATGTATCGGTAAATGTATTGCTTTGAGAGATGTCTGATATTTTGCTTCCTATATTTTCCTCTAGGATTTTTATGGTTTCATGTCTTAATTTAAGTCTTTATCCATATTGAATTTACTTTTGTGTATCGTCTAAATTGGTAGTATAGTTTCATTTTTTGCATGTACCTGTCCAGTTTTCCCGAAACCACTTTTTGAAGAGACTGTCTTTACTCCATTGCATGTTCTTGCCTCCTTTGTCAAATATTAATTGACTAAAATGGCATGGGTCAATTTCTGGGTTGTCTGTCTTATTCTACTAATCAATATGTCTGTTCTTGTGCCAGTACCAAGCTGTTTTGATTACAGTGGCTTTATAGTATTACTTGATATCTTGTATTGTGATCACTCCAACTTTGTTCTTTCTCAAGATTGCCGTGGTTATTCAGGGTGTTTTGGGGTTCCATATAAATTTTTGAAGTGTTTGTTCTAGATCTGTGAAATATGCTGTTGGTATTTTAATAAGGACTGCATTGAATTTATACATTACTTTGGGCAGCTTGGACATTTTAATGATGTTAATTCTTCCAAATCATGAACATGGTATATTTTTCCATTTGTTTATATTTTCCTCTATTTCTTTTTTCAGTGTCCTGTAGTTTTCTGTGTAAAGGCCTTTTACATCTTTGCTTAGGTTTATTCCTAGGTATCTTATTTTTTTAGTTACAGTGGTAAATGGGAGTGTTTTATTTAGTTTCTCTTTCTGAGAATTTATTATTGGTGTATAAAAATGCCATCGATTTCTGGGTGTTAATTTTGTATCCTGCTACCTTGCTGAATTCCTTTATTAAATCTAGTAGTTTTTTGGTGAAGTCTGTAGGATTTTCTATGTACAGTGTCATGTCATCTGGAAATAATGACAGTTTTACTTCCTCCTTTCCAATTTGGGTGCCTTTTACTTTTTCATCTTGTCTGATTGCTGTGGCTAGGATAATCCAGTACTATGTTGAATAAGAGTGGTGAAAGTGGACACCCCTGTCTTGTTCTTGTTCTTAGGGGAAATGGTTTTAGTTTTTGCTAATTGAGTATGATGCTGGCTGTAGGTTTGTCATATATGGCCTTTATTATTTTGAGGAATAAGCCCTCTATTTCCACTTTCCTGATAGTTTTTATCAAAAATGAGTATCGGATTTTATTGAATGCTTTTTCTGCATCTATTGATATTATCATGTGATTTTTGTCTTTCAATTTGTTTATGTGATGTATCATGTTTATTGATTTATGAATAGTGTACCAGCCTTGCATCCCTGGAATATATCCCACTTGGTGATATTGTTTGATCTTTTTAATATATTGCTGGATCCGATTTGCTAATATTTTGTTCAGGATTTTATTATCTATGTTCATCAGGGATATTGGCCTGTAATTTTCCTTGTAGTGTCTTTATCTAGTTTTGGAATTAGGCTAATGCTGGTCTCATAAAGAGAGTTTAGAACTGTTCTTTCTTCTTGGATATTTTGAAATAGTTTGAGGAGGATAGGTGTTCTTTGAATGTTTGGTAAAACTCCCCTGTGAAGCCATCTGGGCCAGGGCTCTTGTGTGCTGGGAGTCTTTGATTGCTGCTTCAACTTCATCAGCAGTTATTAGCCTATTCTGGCTTTCTGACTCTTCCTGATTGAGTTTTGGAAGGTTGTATTTTTCTAGGAATTTATCCATTTCACCCAGGTTGTCCAGCTTGGTGATATATAGTTGTTCATAGTATTTTCTTACAATCCTTTGTAGTTCTGTTGGGTCAGTTGTTATTTCACCTCTTTCATTTCTGATTTTGTTTGTTTGGGTCCTCTCTGTTTCTTGATGAGTGTGGCTAAAGGTTCATCAATCTTGTTTATCTCTTCAAAGAACCAGCTCTTGGTTTCATTGATCTTTTGTATTGTTTTTTCAGTCTCTATGTCATTTATTTCTGCTCTGATCTTTATTATTTCTTCCTTCTATTTATTCTCTGCTTTTCTTGTTTTTCTAATTCTAAGTTTTTAAGTTGTAGGGTTAGAGAGTCCATTAGACATTTTTCTTGTTTTTTGAGGTAGGCTTGTAGTGCTATGAACTTCCCTCTCAGGGCTGCTTTCATTGTGTTCCATAGATTTGGAGTTGTTGTGTGTTCATTTTCATTTTTTTCCAGGAATTTTTTTATTTCTACCTTGAACTCTTTGATAACCACTCATTGTTTAAAAGCATGCTGTTCAACCTCCATGTGTTTGAATGTTTTTTATTGGTTTTTTTTTGGTAGTTGATTTCTAATTTCATGCCATTGTGATCCTAGAAGATGCTTGATATGATTTCAATTTTCTTGAACTTGTAGAGACTTTCTGTTACTTTTCCATTACTTTGTGTAGTTTTCCCAAAGTTCTTGGATATTCTGAGTTGGTTTTTTGTCAGTTTTTTGTTTGTTTGTTTGTTTGTTTTTTGGTCTTTTTTCCATTTGCATTTTAGTTTTAGAAGTTCTTATTGTCATATCTTCAAACTCAGAGATTCTTTTCTCAGCTGTGTCCAGTCTACTAATGAACCCATTAAAAGGCACTTTGTATTTCTTTTCAGTATTTTAAATCTTTAGCATATCTTTTTAAAAATTATATCTTGCCATAGCCAGTTTTGCTCAGTGGTTAGAGCATTGGCACATGAACTAAAGGGCCTGGGGTTTGATTCTCATCAAGGTCATGTACTTGGGTTACAGGCTCGATCCCGGGCTCCAGTCAGCGTGCATGTGGGAGGCAGCCAGTTGATGTGCCTCTCTCACATTGCTGTTTCTCTATCTCTCCTCCTTCTACTGTCTGAAAAGCAATGTATAAAACATCCTCAGGTGGGGATTAAAAAATTAAAAAACAAATAAATATTATTTCTTACAATTTTCATCTCTCTGCTTACACTATCTATCTGTTCCTATAACTTGTCTACTTTTTCCCCCATTAAAGCCCTTAGCATGTTAATCACTTTAAACTACTGGTCTGATAATTCTACTTGCCCTGTCATCTCTGATGTTTGAGCAGTCTCTTCTGTGTGTTTTTTTTTTTTTAAACTTTAGTGTGCCCTATAATTTTTTTGTTAAAAAAAATGGGAATGATTTGAACTGTGTGGTTAATTACCCTTTAGTAATGTGGTGATAAGGTGTGGGGATATGGAAGCATTTAGTGGTCTTATGGTTACATCCCCAACTTTTGATGTGACCATGCCCCTGTAATGTGAACTTTATACACATTTTTCTGCTTTTTCCTCCCTTAGGTGAGACAGGATGCCTAGAGGTTTAGAGGAAGCTAGAGTTGGGTATTTCCTTTGCCCCATGTTGCAGGTCAGAGGAGGCTGGAGTTAGGTATCTCCTTCCCCCTTAAATCTAGCAGGTTAAGTTCTATTACAGAGTTTCTGCTGAGGAATGATTCTATTGAGAACTAAAGGCTTTGGTTTGTTTCAGAATTGTCTGTTTCCTCTCCCTCTGCTGAAATACAGAGGAAATATTCTCCAATATTCACTCTGAGGACCTGATTGAATTCCTGGAGGTAAAACTAATAAAAGTGTGGGTCTCCCCCTAGGCCTGGGTTCCCTGTAGGTTTTATTTTTCAGGTTTGTCTACCCTAAGCCTTCAGAATTACATCAATTATACTTTAGGTTTTATTAAACTTGGTTCCCACAGTTTTCTGCTCTGAATTTCAGCTAGGGTAAATTGTGATTCTCTATGTCCCCTTGTTTTTCTCTCAAGTATTTGGATCAATGGTTTGCTTTGTGATCTCACTTCTCTGGTATATCTAAGAAGAATTATTGATTTTTCAGTTTATTCAGCTGTTTACTTGTTATTACAATAGAGTAAAAACTTAGCTCTTACACAGTGGACAGGAAACAGAAGGCATCTGCTTCATATATTTTTAAGCTAAGTTATTTGGTGCCTTCAAGATTAGAACTGTATATTTTCTTGCTGAATTGAAACTTTTACCATAATGAAGTGATTTTTTCCATCTTGGATTACATTTTCTACTTAAGATATTATTTGTCTAAGTATTTATATAGCTAAACAAGTGTTCTTTAGATTTGTATTTGTCTGTATATATTTATCAACTTTTTAACTTTCAAACTTTCTGCATACCTGTATTTTAACAGTCTCCAGCATATAATAGTTCACTTATGTCCACCTTGTCTATGTTTATCTCTTCCCTTAAAAAATTTAGTTTTTAAATATTTTTATGGTTATAATTTTTGGATTAATTTGTATTAAGTCCTTTACTTTCAATTTGACCTGCTTTTTCTTTATTTTTCCTCATTTTTGAATGATTGAATAGTTATTTACAAACAAGCTACTCTCTTATTCCGTCTTTTACGTTTTAAATGTTAACAGTATCACCATGTATAGTTAACAAATTCTAAAAGTGAATGGTACATTCCATACCAAATAATAAAATATTTACAAGGCTTTAATTAAATTATATCATTTTAAATTATATACTATTTTTGTTTATAATCTAAGATCTCATTTTAAAAGTATAAAACACCCAAATTGGACAGAAATTTAATTATATACATTCAATTTTGAGTTGCATGTGTTAACTCATGTGTTTAACATTTTAATTATGTAATATTTCTTTTTTAATTTAATTTTTAAATTAAAGTCTACATTCAATATTATTTTGATTAGTTTCAGGTGTACAGCATACTGGTTAGACAATCATATAGTTTACAGTGCTTCTCCCAATATTTCAAATACCACCTATCTTATTACCTACTTAATATATTATTATTAACTCTATTCCCTATGCCGTATTCTATAACCTCATGACTATTTTGTGACCACCAGTTTGTAGTTCTTAATACCCTTCATGTTTTTCACCCAGCCCCTCAACCCCCCTCCTCTCTCACAACTATAATATCCTCTCTGTATCTATGAGTCTGTTTCTATTTTGTTTGTTTATACTGTTCTTTAGATTAGACATATAAGTAAAACCATAGGGTATTTGTCCCCCTCTCACTTAGTTCACTTAGCATAATACCCTTTAGGTGCCTCAATGCTATCACAAATGTTAAGATTTCATTATTTGTTATAGCCAAGTAATATTCCATTGTATATATGTACCACCACGTTTCTATCCATTCATTTATTTATGGGCACTTGGTTTGCTTTCATAGCTTGGCTATTGTTAAGTAAAGCTGCAATGAATATAGGGGTGCATATATACTTTAGAATTAGTGCTTTGGGTTTCTTCAGATAAATAACCAGAAATGAAATCACTGGATCATAAGGCAGTTTCATAGTGGTTGCACCAATCTGCATTCCCACCAACAGTGGATGAGGGTTCCCTTTTTCCACACCCTTGTCAGCACTTGTTATTTGTGAATTTATTGATGATAGCCATCCTGACAGGTTGGAGGCGATATCTTACTATGGTTTTAATTTGCATCTCTGTGACAATTAGTGATGCTGAGCATTTTTTCATATATCTATTAGCCATTTCTATGTCCTCTTTTGGAGAAGTGTCTATTGAGGTCCTCTGCCCATTTTTAATTGGATAGTTTGTTTTTATGGTGCTGAGTAAGATGAGTTCTTTATAAATTTTGGTTATTAACTCCTTAGCAGATATACCATCGGTGAAAATCTTCTCCCATTCAACAGGTTGTCTTTCCATTTTGTTGATGGTTTTATTTGTTGTGTAAAAGCTTTTAGTTTGATGTAGTCTCATTTTTAAATTTTAAGAAGATATATCAGAAAAATTTTGCTAAGAGAAATATGAGAGATTTTACTGCTTATGTTTTCTTCTAGGAGTTTTATGGTTTAGAGTCTAACATTTAAGTTTTTAATCCATTTTGAGTTTATTCTTATATATGGTGTAAGGAGAGGCTTAAGGGTACGAGATCCTTCTTACTGGAGAAAATTATGCTAAGTGAAATAAGCCAGGCAGAGAAAGACAAATCTCACATGATCTCGCTTATGTGTGGAATCTAAAGAACTTAATAAACTAATGAACAGGATAGATTCAATGACATGGAAGCATAGATCAGATTGATGAATGTCAGAGAGATGGAGGAAAGCAAGTGGGTGGAGGGGAGAGAGTAACCAAAGGATGTATGTGCATATATTCACAGCCCGAGGACATGAACAATGGTGGGGAGAGGGACTGGGGAGGGGGATGGGAGGGGGTAGAATGGATCATTGGGGAGAAAAAGGGACATCTGTCATATTTTAAACAAAAATAAAATTTAAAAAAAGAAGAGGCTTAGTTTCATTTCTTTGCATGTATCTGTTCAATTTTCCCAGCACCATTTATTGAATAGACCGTCTTTACCCCATTGTATGATCTCCTTTGACAAATATTAATTTACCATATAAATGTGGGCTTATTTCTGGGTTCCCTATTTGTTCCATTGGTCTATAGGTTTGTTTTTACTCCAGTACCAGGCTCTTTTTATTACCTTGGTCTTGATATCAGATAGTGTGATATGTCTGACTTGTTCTTCTTTCTTAAGGTTTCTGTGCCTATTTGGGATTATTTGTGGTTTTATATAAATTTTTGGATTATTTGTTCTAGATCTGTGAAAAATGCCATTGGTATTTTGATAGGAATTGCACTGAATCTATAGATTGCTTTGGGGAGTATAGACATTTCAATGATGTTAACTCTTCCTATTCATGCACACTATATATGCTTCTCTTTATTTGTATTTTCTTCAATTTCTTTTTTTAACATCTTATAATGTTTTGAGTACAGACCTTTTACTGCCTTGGTTAAATTTATTCCTATGTATTTTAATTTTTATTTTTGATGCAATTGTAAGTGAGATTGTTTTCTTAGTTTCTCTTTCTGATAATTTATTACTGGTGTATAAAAATACAACCAATTTTTGAATATTAGTTTTGTATCCTGCTGCTTCACTGAATTCAGTTATCAGTTCTAGTAGATTTTTTTGTGTAATCCTCAGTGTTCCCTAAATACAGTATCATGTCATTTGCAAATAATGATAGTTTTAATTTTTCCTTTTCAATTTGGATGGCTTTTGTTTTATCTTCTCTGATTGTTGTACCTGGTATCTCCCGTACTATGTTGAATAAGAGCGGTGAAAGCACACATCCCTGTCTTTTTTTGAATCTTAAGGGAAATGTTTTCAGTATTTTTTCCCCTTCAGTATGATGGTAGGTGTGGGTTTGTCATGTACAGCCTTTGTTTTGTTGAATTATGATCCCTCTGTTCCCACTTTGCTGAGAATTTTTACCATAAGTGCATGCTGGATATTGTCAAATGCTTTTTCTGCATCTGTTTATGTGATCATATGATATTTATGCTTCTTTTTTTTACATGGTTTATCACATTAATTGAATTGAAAATATTGTAACAACCTTGCATGTTTGGAATAAATCCCACTTGATTATGGTGTATGATCTTTATAATGTATTGCTATAATTCTGTTTTCTAATAATTTGTGGAGAATTTTTGCTTGTGTTCATCAGGGATATTGGGTTATAATTTTCTTTCTTTGTATTGTCTTTATCTGGTTTTGCACTTAGGATAATGCTGGCTCCAACAAATAAACTTAGATAATTTCCCTCCTCTTGAATTTTTATAGAATAGTTTGAGAAGCATAAGTGTTACTTTTTCTTTGCATTTTTGAAAATAATTCACCTGTGAAGACATCCAGTCTAAAACTTTTGTTTGCTGTGAGTGTTTTAATTAATTGTATTTATTCTATTCTAGTCTTGCTACCCTAGCTTTTTTTCATTTCCATTTGCATGGAAGATTTTTTTTCTGTCCCTTCACTTTCATCTTGTGTGAATCATTTTTTCTGAGGTGGGTCTCTTGTAGACAGTATATATTTGGGTCATGTTTTCTTATCGATGTAACTACCCTATATATTTTTTATTGGAGCATTTAATCCATTTACATTTTAGGTTATTTTTGATAGATGCTTATCTATTGCCATTTAATTCTTTATGACTATGTTTTTCTCTCTCTCTATTTCTACTTCTAATTACAGCAGTCCCTTTAACATTTCCAGCAATGCTGGTTTGGTGGTGATAAACTCCTTTAGCCTTTTTTTTGTGTGTGTGTAGGAAGTTCTTTATTTCACCATCTAATTTGAATGATAGCCTTGCTGGAAAGAGTAGTCTTGGTTTCAGATCCTTGTTTTGCATTACCTTGAATACTTCATGCCATTCCCTTCTGGCCTGTAGAGTTTCTGATGAGAAGTCAGCTGACAGCCTTATGGGAGTACTTTTGTAGGTAACAGATTGCTTATCTCTTGCTGTGTTTAAGATTCTATTTATCTTGAGTTTTTGGCATTTTAATTATAGTGTTTCTGGCAGTGGGCTTCTTTGGATTCTTCTTGCTTGGGACTCTCTGCCTCCTGAACTTGTGTGACTTTTTTCTTCACCAGGTTAGGGATGTTTTCTGCCATTCTTTCTTCAAAAAAAGACTCTATCCCTTACTTACTCTTTTTCTCTTCTGGAACTCCTGAGATAGAAATATTGTTATATTTCATGTTGTCACAGAATTCCCTTAGACAGTGCTCCTATTTTTTAATTGTTTTCTTTTTGTATCTCTGATTGAGTGATTTTTTTTCTACCCTGTCTTCTAATTCACTGATCTGATCCTCAGCTTCCTCTAATCTGCTCTTTATTCCTTCCAATGTATTCTTTAATTCTGCTATGTCTTTTTTCATTTCCTAATGGTCATTTTTCATAGTTTCTATTTCTTTTCTCATGCTGTTGATCATCTTTACAATCTGTATTCTAACTCTATATCTGATCGATTGCTTAACTCCATTTCACTTAGCTCTTCACCTGTATACTTCTCTTGTTTTTTCACTTGGGGCTTGCTTTTTTGTTTCTCCATTTTGGCTGCCTATTTGCATTTGTTTCTATGTGTCAAGTAGGCCTACTAGAACTGTCAGTCTTTTTAGAGTGTCTTCGGTGCAGGTCAATGTCCGATGCTATTTGTGACTGGCCTTGAGTACCTTCTTTGGAGCTATCAATAACCCACAGCTTGAGATTCCCTCTGCTGGTATTTGGGTGTTTTTAGACAGGATCAAGATGCACACCAAAGTCTGCTTTTCCAAGACCAGCGTCCAGAAGCAGATCACTCAAAGACTCAAAGCCCTCTGAGGTCTGCCTCTGCCTGCAGGCTGATTAATCTAATTCTCTTAACAAATCTCAGGGTGTAGAAGCTCCACCTGGTGGGGCCAGATTGTTATCAGTCTCTTAAATAGCCTTAGTCTGTAGAAACTCCTTCAGGTAGTGCAAGAGGTTTTCCAGCATGGTGGGGCAATTGCTTCCTTACTCCCAGCAAAAGCTGCTTTTAAGGTAAATATCTGCCTGAAAAAGATGTCCTCTGCCTTACGGGGGAATGACTCAGCACAGGAATCCAGAAGGGTGCCCTCTGAGCTCTATCTCCAGAGTCCACAACCTTAGATTTCTCCTCACACAACTCCAGTGTACTCTGCCTTCTCTCTCCTGTAGCCCAAGGTGAGTGGCTGCATATGAAACTTTTTGCACTATTGGCTCTTTAAGAGGTTGCCTGTATTTCTAGCCATTTCTCCCTGGCAGACAGAAACCGGCTGCTTTTCCCAGCCAGATGTTATGTGAGCACCTCTCTCAGTTCTGATGCTCTTGGCTGGGAAGCCCATCCTGGGTTTTAGACCCTAGAATCCTCAGTGGGAACCCCTCACAGCTGAGATATTCCTCTGGACCTCAGTTGCTCCCTGTGGGAATCCAGCCAATCCTCTCAAGTCTCCACACTTCCTACCAGTCTCTATGTGGTCTCTACTTTTCATCCTTGGTTATGAGGGTGCTCTCCAGCTAGTCTTCTGTTGCAGTTGATTATTCAGGATAGTTTTTTTATATTTTAGCTGTAATTCCAGTTTGGTCCCAGGAGAGTGTCAGTGTAGCTTCCACTCAATCTGCCTCCATCTTGGAAAAAAAACAAAAAAAACCTCTCCTCATTTTTAAATGATAACCTTGCTAGTAAGAGTAGTCTTGGTTGTAGGTCCCCCACCCTTTTAATCTCTTCTAATATGTTATGCCAATCCCTTCTTGCTTACAATGTTTCTGTTGGGAAAGCAGCTGACAGTTTCATGGGAGCTCCCTTGTAGGTAACTCTTTTTATCTTGATTATTTAAAATTTTTCTCTTTGTCTTTAACCTTTGTCATTTTAATTTTGATGTGTCTTTGTGTGGGCCTCTTTTCCTTAATTTTGTTTGATACTCCCCAACCTTTCAGGTCTTGTGTGTCTCTCTTCTTCACCACATTAGGAAAGTTTTCAGTTATTATTTTTTCAAATAGATTCTCAGCTCCTTGTCCTTTCTTTTCTCCTTCTGGCACTGCTATGATGCAAATTTTGTTAAGCCATGTTGTCCCAGTAGTCTCTTAAACTATCCCCATATTAAAAAAATATTTTTTTCTGTTCTGATTATGAATTTTCTGGTATCTTATCTTCCAAATTACTGATTCAGTCCTCTGCTTCATATAATAAGGTGTTGATTTCTTCTAGTGTATTCTTCATTTCATTTATTTTATTCTTTATTTCTAACTGCTTTTTTAATGGTTTCTATGTTCTTTTATATGCTTACTATATTTTTGTTCAAGTTGAGTTCTTTCATTCTTTCCCTAAGTTCCTTGAGTATTTAAGCCCTCATAAGCATTGCTTTGAATTCTGTATCTGGTAGCTGTTTCCCTTCATTGAATTTATTTATTTTGCTGAGGGTTATTCCCATTCTTTCATTTGGGGCATTTTTTTTTTTTTTTTTTTTTTTGTCTTCCCATTTTGGCTGTATCTCTATATTTCTTTCTGTTTATTATGTAGATCTACTATGCCTTCCAGTCTTGGTCTTATGTAGTAGGTGTCATGTGGGGTTTAGTGGTGCATTCTCCCCAATCACCTTTGCTTTGTGCTCCAGAATTATCTTTTGTGAGGGTATGTAAGCCCTCCTGTTATACTTGTGTCAAGATTTCTTTTAGCTCATCTATAGATGAGATTGACCTGACTGTTAAGATTAACCCCAACAACAGTGTATGATCTGCTGTTCTTGGGCTGACCCCATGAAGCAGAATTCACCTCAGTAGGCTCTGGTTCTTACCAAGAATTCGCTTTGGATGCAGTGCTTGTGGATCTAATTAGGTTGTGGTCTGATGTGTTCTGATACCAGCCTCTGGGTGTTTTGGTTCTTGGGCCTTCCAGGGGAGGACTCCATCTCAGATCAATGTCAGATGCTGCCTGTGAATGACCCTGGGCTACCTATTAGGAGCTACAAAGTGTTCCATAGTTGGTGGTTGCCTTTTCTGGGCCTGTGTGCACATACAAGTGGCCAAGCTGAGTACTGAAGCTGGTTGCCACCAGGATCAAGCTTAGAGCAGGTCAGCAAAAGGCTCAAAGCACTCTGAGATTCACTTGTACTTACTGGCTGCCTGTGAGCCTCAGACACTGAAATAGCCTTTGGCAGTGTATAAGTTGAGTGAAGGAGGTGTTCTGGGTTACCAGGTAGTGGCAGAGGGTGTTCACATTTGCCACTGATTCAAGTTAGACACCAGTGGGGAGTCTGAGGACTTTCAGCAAAGTCTCGGGGTACACTAAGACCAGCTGCCATCTGTTTGGGACCTATGGACCTTTACTGTGGGCAGTGTTTCAGGGTTTGCCAATAGATTTCTTCAGGCTACACAGATTAAGATTTTGCCATGGGGAGGGAGGGCTTTGTATAAGAATGGTGGGGCTTCTCTGGGTGCATGGGGAAAAATGACCACTAGAATGCCATACAACTCAGTGTTTCCCTGGGTTTCTCTGACACCCTGAGTCTGCTCAGATCTCCTTGAGAGCCCCTCAAGAAAGACCGCATTGTGAGCTCTGGCTGGTTGCATCCAACAGACTTCTCTGCAGGGTATGAGTTTAATGGGCAGTGCCTCAGGGAGTCAGGAGGTTGGCACTAGAGCATTTCTCTAAGCCAACGCCATGCAGAGCATCACCAGTTAAGCACACAAGGAAAAGAGCCCTTGCCCTAAAACCACTCCACTCAGTCTCTCTCTTTGTGTTTCTGACACTCCCAGAGCCTGCCCAGATCTTGTTAACAACCTCTCAAGAAAGACTGCAAGAAGGTTCCAGAGTGGCTACAGATAGCTAATTCCTCTACAGGGTGGGAAGTTGGTAGAGCAGGGTCAAAGGGAGTCTGGAGTGTGGGGCTAGTGCATCTCCCCAGGTTGATGCCATATAGAGGCATGTGCTTGACCCAGGAAAGATAGCATGAGAGGGTGGTATGGCAAAGGGACTCAGCACAGGGATATTAGTGGTTGTCCCTCTAGCCATCTGTCTGAAGCCACACAACCCAATCTCTACTTATATGATTAGTTGGCCCAGGTTGAATGCTTTCAAGAATGATTTTGTGTGCTGGCCCTTGAAGAGGGTATCTGGGTTTCCAGCAGTCTTTTGTCTCACATTGGTGGACAGAATCTCTGCTGATTTTCACACGCAGATGTTATGTGGGCTCCTCTTCCTGGCACTAGTGGTTTGGGGTGGGAAGCCATGCATTAAATTGAGACCCCTTCATTCCTCAGGGAGCATATTTGCAGCTAAAATATCCCTTCAGATCCTTAACCATTTCATATGGGTATGGGGGCAGCCCTTTCCCATCTCCACCCTTCTTCCCAGTCTCAAGATGGATTATTCTGTCTGCCCTTAGTTATAAGATGTCTGTTCAGCTAGTCTTCAGTTGGTTGTTCAGGTTTATTGTTGTATAATTTAGTTGCAATTCCAATTTGGTTCTGGGAGGAGATGAGTGCAACATCCACTTACTCCACAGCCATCTTGGATTCTAATATATCTTTTTGTGTAGACTTTTCTTTGGGCTTTATTTTCTTCTTCCTGAAGTATTTTCTTAATAGTTTTTTAATGATGATTTGTGAATACAATATTTTTTTCTCCTGCTAAAGTATGTATATTTAATCTTTTTATAAAAACTATTGTTTGGCTGATTACATAATTTGATGTTGGTAGTTATTTTCTAACAGCATATTAAGAATATCATGTCATTGTTTTCTGATTTACATTTTGGGAACTCTGGTGCTAGTTTAATGCTCATCCATATGTGGGTAATTTGTTTTTATTCTGATGCTTTTCAAATGTTCTCTTTTGTTTATGGTGCTATCAATTATGATATGTGTTTTCTTATTGTGAAGTCCCTCTTCCTTCTGTTTTCCTGTGTTGTTTTATTGTTGTTGTTTACATATTGGAAAAATCCAACTAATAACTCTTTAATGTTTCATTTTATATTTTTTATTATTCCTTCTGGAACTCTGATGAGTTATATGTCTTTTCACTTTGTCTTCCATGTCTATAAACATTTCTGTTATTGTTACATTTTTTGGTTTTACATTCTGGGGAGTGTTTTTAAAACTATTTTTCAATTCACTATTTCTTTAGTGGTGTCTAATCTGTTAATTAAACATAATACATTTAAGCGTTTAATCTTTATTGTGATTTTTTTCTGAATTGTATTTTTAAAAATCTGATAATTTTAATATTTAACTCTTTTTCCAATTTTTATAGTCCCTGCTGTATATCTTTGAATATATTTTGTATTTATATTTCATAATTTAATATTAGCAGCTTATGTTAGTCTGATTCCATTTTATGTTGTTTCTGATGGCTTTAACACATGCTGGATTTTTTTCCTAATCTGTTTTGTGATTTTATTTTATTTTATTATCACAATATGATTCTTGAAGCTTTATCTGTAAGAATCACTTGAGATGTGAGTTTCAGAGATTTTTTATTTTTGTCATTCACCTACGAACATCAACAACCTAGGACAATCTAAAACTAAATATTCTTGGATTTTTAGAGGTCACAGAAATAGTGTGTATTCTATCCCCAAACATAGATATGGCTGCCTCTAGACTGTGAATTCAAATGGAGACAACTTATAATTCTCTTAATTTACCACACCCTTTCATCACTTTGCTTGGCGTATTCTGCTCTCTTTTTTCAAGTCCAGGAAATTATCTTCTCAAGAATGCTTCTTCCGATCAACCATCCCTAGTCTCTGATTAGTTAAAGCATACTCAGGCTGGTTTATTATCTTTTTCTTAGCCTTTTTAACACTGTATTTTAATAATCTGAAACCTTCCTGAAAGCTTTTGCATCTTTTATCTTCAGGGCTCAGCATGCTTCTTAACACATAAGAGACATGCAATAAATCTTTGTCAAATTAATGAGTAAGCATACTTCAAAATTCTTAAAAATAAAAATATAATACTCCCCTCTTTGCTGGTGACTTTATCTTAGCATTATATTTCAAGCCCAACTGTAAAGAATGATTGAATATATTTACCAATCCTGTCATGAGAGAAAGTTAAAAACATATTGCTCATCAAACCAAAATAGTTGATTTTGGCAGAAATTTTTCAGTATTACTGAAGTGGGTAATACTAAACAGCATACTCAACAAACTTGCTCATCTACTTATATAGGGATTATGGAATGGCAGCTTAATCATCCCAGTGGACTTTTCTGCAAGCAGTTTTCTCAAAAGCCATAGTTATTGTCAGTAGAAAAAAACACTTAGTAACTCCTTAGAGACTTTCTGACTCACTCCACATCCCTAGCATACAGTTTGGGAATTTAAGGAAGGTGGCCTGTCCATGCAGTTGAGCAGATATAAAATGGTTATTTGGAGGGAGTATGTATTATTCCCAAATATGTAAAATGTGGTTAGAATATGAGCGAGTTACCTTGGTTTACATTAGTTTGTCATCTTACACCTTTGGCATTTAAAGATTTGGCTGTTCTTTTGATTAACAACACAAAATACATATACTCCAATCACTTTTTGGCTTTCCATGCTTTGCTTTGTCAAAAATTCAACTAAGAAAATAGACATTCAAAGAAAAAAGCATGAGCCATGTTAACTTCATTCATTTAGACTCCTAAATCTCTATCTCCATATCACATTAGAATATCAGAAAGTCACTTTCATGGAGTTGATTACATTGGAAAAACCTTTACAGAACTATCATTCAACCATATACCCTTGCTTTTTATTGAAGGTCAATATAACAATGAACATGAATTTGTTGTTGTTGAATCCAAAGCTTATTTAACCTATGCAATAGGTTGTTTCTTATTTAGTCAAGTGATATTTAACGAACACTTATTGTTCTAAAAAAGGCTTATCTTTCCTAGAATTATTAGATAACTCAAACTATGTGTATTGAACTTCTTAGATTTATTAAACTAGCCAATAATCGTCAAGCTGCTATTAGCTTACTTTTGCTGCCAGAAAGCTTAGAAGTAATTGTGGGGCTCATGAAGTGATTTTCTTGAACCTAGCATTTCTGGTACCATCCTCTCTACTCTCCTGTTTTTATGCCCTCCCAACCACCACTCACTTGTTATTTTATCCCTGATCATATGGTCTTATTTAGTCAAAACGTGTATATGTAGTGATTTAAACATAGACACGGTTATATATAATAAATAGTTGTGAAACAGCAGAGCACCTTCTTTCTTTATCAACCAGAAGTCCAGGGCAGTATTAAAGTCTTAAAAACTGTGGTAAAATGCACCAAGTATTTCTGGCATAAAGAAATTTAATGTCAGGTGGAAACTAGATTACCTGGGCTATATAATCTCAAACGCCCAAACAATGAAACTATCTGTATTGTATCATGGGACAGAATGCAGGAGCTTTGCTGAAATCACACTTATAGTTGGCTATAACATGACAAAAGCCATCACTGTGTCACCATCTCCAGTCCAGTAAAAACAACTCAGAAATTAGAAGGATTTGTTTTAGACATGATGGTAGAATGGGGTTACTGAAGTTTCTGTGGTATGCTAAGCTAAAATAAGACCGGCCAAATTCAATGTAAAGGCTTTTCATAAAGGTCTATTTATATATCAAAGGAGGTATGATGATTATTTTTTGAAACAACATCTAAATGATTTTGACACAATAACAATAAGCATACTGAATTGTAGCTCAGCAGTAAAGGGGGTGGATAGTTTAAAAGATAAGAAATATCCTACCTTATCATGTAGTCTATATTGTATATGTAGATCATTCACACAATTATCTTGTTTAGTAATAAAGTAATAAATATGGATTAATGAAAGCAAATTATAATAAATGTAAAAATACTCCTGGAATAATGATTTTATTTGAGGAGGGTTGACAGGGAATGTGTCGGAGAGTGTTATATCAATAACATCTTATTTTTATATTTTTATATGTTTTTATTGATTTTTTAGAGAGACAGGAAGGGAGAGACAGAGTGAAACATTGATGAGAGAGAAACATAGATAGGCTGCCTCCTACATGCTCCCTACTGGGGATTGAGCCCGCAATCCAGACATATGGCCTGCCCAGTAATTGAACCAGTGGCCTCTCAGTGTATGGGATGATGCTCAACCAACTAAGCCACACTGACCAGGGCAATAACACCTCATTTAAAAAAAAATAAAATACAATAAGTAAACATGGGAAAAGCTAGCATTTCTTTAATCTAGAATGTGAGTATATGAGTGTCTGTTATAATGTTTTCTTGATGTTTGAAATATTTATTTCAAATAATTAACTTATTAACCAGAGATACTCTATGTCATTGTAACTTCATGATTTTTTTCATGGTCACATGATACTAAGGGGTTCTAGTAGTTTGATTAGTGTCAGCCGCGCCCCCCCAACCCACTCCCAATATGTCCACCCAGAACAGCAGAATGGGACTTAATTTAGAATAACTTCTTTGCAGATATAGTTAAGGTAAAGATCTCAAGATGAGATCATCCTGGATTATGGTGGGTCTTAAAGCCAATGATGAATGTTCAAATAAGAGACAAAAAAGGAGAAGACATAAACAGAAAGGGGAGAAGGCCATGTGAAGATGAGGTAGAGTGGAATGATGAATCTACAAGTCAAGCAAAGCCTGGAGCCACCAGAACTGGCAGAGTCAGGAAAGATCCACCCCAGAGTCTTCAGATGAATGTGTGGCCCTACCAACACCTTGATTTAGGACTTGGCTTCCAGAACTGAGAAAGAATAAATATCTGTTGTTTTAAACCACCAAGTTTGTAGTAATTTGTTATAGCAGCCCTAGGAAACAACATGTGGGGAAATATAAGACACTAACTGTAGTTCCAGACCCCAGTACCCTGCATTTAATTCTTGAGAGATTTCAGGAAGCCAAGTAACAGAGATGTAGGGCTGTCAACCACTGTCATATCATGGTCATTTATAGGTACTTGGAGCCATTTTTAAATACACAGGAAGCAATATCTTTCTGATAACCGCAAAGATAGATGATTTCAGGAAGACGCTGAGGAAAAGAATGTTCTTCTTTTCCATTTAAATATTTTCATAAAAATGTCCAGATTTCTTAGCATTCTTCATTTCCCATTTGTGGGACTGATACAGAAGTTGAACTAGGTTGCCCGATTAATCCTATACATGAGTAAATTTTGCCCTGGGTGGAGGGAGATGAAACATAGACCCTTAGGACATTGGGTATAGACCCATAGTAATATTGAACACTAAACTTAGCATGAGGTGAGTGCCGTAGCTCTGGCCAATATGATTCCAGATCCTGAGAACATGAAAAGTAGCTGGAGATATGGCTGGACTTCTACAGGTTGAATGACCTTGTTGACCCTTCACCTGACAGAGACAGTCCTAGAGTAAGAAGCCTAGGACTTGGCACTCCAACCTCACCACTCTTCCTAGTTGAGCACAGCAGGATAGGAGCCATGTGTGTTCTTGGCCTCTGCCTGGCCAGGATGAACCTCAGCTAGCTCTGCTGAAGGGCTTGTCTTGCACTTCCCCACTTTCGGCAGGAATTCCAGAGAAAAACATCAACTTTGGAACAAGCTGTGCATTGGCATAATGCAGCTCACTGCTGTGTGAACAGCAAATCATTTTTAAATCTGCTTGTGAGACTTGCAGTTATATTACAGGTAGGTGGGTGTATCCAGTTCACACTTGCTTTGTTCCACAAATAACTGATGTTTCTGTGAATGCCTCAGGTCACTCACCAAACCATTGGTATTTTACATGAAAGCCAACCTTCCTTCCTTCCTTCCTTCCTTCCTTCCTTCCTTCCTTCCTTCCTTCCTTCCTTCCTTCCTTCCTTATTTCTTTTTTTTTCTTTCTTTCTTTCTTTTTTTCTTTCTCTTTCTTTCTTTCTTTCTTTCTTTCTTTCTTTCTTTCTTTCTTTCTTTCTTTCTTTCTTTCTTTCTTTCTTTCTTTCTTTCTTTCTTTCTTTTTCTTTCTGCTTCTTTCTTTCCTTCCCTCTCTCTCTCTTTCCTGCTCTCTGTTTCCTCCCTTCCTCCCTCTTTTCCTCCTTTCCTTTCTTCTTTCCCTCCTTCCTTCCACATTTTTTTTCCTTTCCTTTCGTTTTGCTTCTCCATCTTCTGTGTGTAGGTTAGTGATAATTTTTTTGTAGTGTTGGGGAGGGCAACTGGGAAGCCATGGAATTTAGAGGTTCTCAAAACATCACAGATTACAATTATTTTTTAAAATATTAAAAGAGATTTCAGGTACTAATCCCTTGATGGAGCACACCCATGACTTTCTCCTCCCCTTTTTCTTACCTCCAGTCATGTTACCTTTACCTTTCTCTCTCCTAAGCTCCAAAGGTTCCCTTCTTTTGCTTCTGTAACTTGTTTCCTGAGCCCATTTCTCCTACCACTAACTTCTATCTCTGTGACTTTCTAAATAAACTTTGTATTATAGTTTGAGTCTTAGCTTTGAATTCTTTCCTAGCCAAAACTCAGCTAGGTTGCTGAACTGAGGTCTGGTTGGACCCCACTGGTAGAACATCAGGTGCTGTTCTCATCACTGCTAACATTGTAGCACATGACTCGGATTGTGATTCAAATTGTTACTCCTATTGTCTTACTGTGGCAAAGTGCGGCAGGATTTCAGAGACATCCATCCAAGACCACCTTGAGGACCTGGGCCTGTGCTTGGTACCAGCAGCTATTAACTTTGTATCAAGGGAGCTTGGGTGAGTTTCCTTGGAATTCCAGACCTCTCTGTTTTAAGGTAAAAGGCTGACTTTCTTTGAGCTGTTTTTGTTGTTTGTTGTTGTTGTTTTTTAAATCTTTGAGGTGGAGCTAAGGTTGAAGGGTTGGGAAAACCTAAGCTAAAGATAAAGGTTGAGATAACTAAGGACAGGAAAAATATGGGTGGCTGTTTTTTAACTTTGGCTTTCTATTGGAAATGCCTTCTGAGGGTCTGAACAAAACCTTTTTCTGGATAAATGAGAGCCTGAACTTGTTTGGCTCCAAAGATAAAGGGCATTTTCTCACCCAGGTTGAATCTTGGATATTTTTAAAAATATATATTTTTATTGATTTCAGAGAGAGGAAGGGAGAGGGAGAGATAGAAACATCAATGATGAGAAAGAGTCATTGAGCATTGCCTCCTGCATGCCCCCTGTTGGGGATAGAGCCTGAAACCTGGGCATGTGCCTTGACTGGGAATTGAACCTCAATCTCCTGGATCATAGGTAGATGCTCAACCACTGAGCCATGTCAGCTGTGCTTGGGTATTCTTAGGTGACTAAGAATCTTTGTGGTGTCGGGGCATCCCCCATGACATGCAGGAACCCCATAGGGAATTTCAACTGAATTGTAATGAAAATAATTGACTCATCTATGGGTGTGCACATAAAGGTTAGTTACCTAGCACTCCAAGTCCTCAGGGTTGTATCACACAGCTGGGGAGAGACACTGAGACATATAAAATAGTTTGAGATGATTTGGGAGGTGATAGCCCCCTGGAACTCGACCCACAACCCATTACCAAATATCTCTAAAAATTTGTTCAGGCTCTACAGATCTCAAACTAAAACAAATCAACATGGGAAATTATGCCTCCAATGGCAAAAACTCCCAGATCCCAGCACCCCATTAATACTCCTGCAGATATACAATTAAAAGGAAGCTTTATTTAAAAGTACTTATGAAAATGGGAAGATTTAACTAGAAATTATATCAACTTAAAATGGCCAAAATATAGCTTTTTTTATGTCTAAATAAATTTTTGTATGCAAAATTAGAAAAATTTCAGTTCTGAGATTAAACTGACTTAATGGGAAGCTTATCTTGATTGGAAATTAGAGGCTTTTAGGAGGAGCATAGGTAAATTGCACTCAGAACAGAAAACCAGAAAGGTTGGTCTCAGGCAGAGGGGAATCAGCAGTTTTATACCTTCTTTGCACTAGAACAGAATTAAGGAATCTACCTAAATTTCACCAACTTTCTCCAGAAGTGGTTTTTGAGAACAAAATAACAGAATCACCAAATAGGGTCTGCTGGGAAGTCCTGTAGAGGAGTCTTTCCTTATTGTAGGAAGTCAGGTCACCTTAAGAAGGGTTATTGAAGACTGAAATAGGATTTAAAAAGAGAAAAGAAACAAACAAGCAAAAAGGTTGTTCCAAGAACTGTGAAAGGGCATTTCCCCTTCTTACTAATACTTTAGGAGCAATTGAAATTATAAAAGGGGAAGCCACTCAAGCCCTTATAGATTCTAAAGCTTCTTTATCTGTTCTTAAACACACCCAACTGAGTTGCCTTCTCCATCAGAGTAAAGATTCTGCACAAATGGCAGGGACATCTAATCAATCAAAGTTATTTTTTAAACCAGAACCTGTTTCTTTCAACTAGGGAATGTTACAGAACAATATCACCTGATAGAGTGAGGGTTTTTTTTAAATTGATGATGCCTACATATCTTTTTCCATAGTGGTGAAATGTATTTAGAACTAAATGAATCATATACTGAAACAAATGACAAAGTAATGATTTTAAAGGAAACTATACAAGCGAAAACTAATCTTGAGACTGACTAAACCTTTCTCTCGTCGTTATTACTAACTTTCATTAGATCTTAGGAATGGTTTACAGGGACCCTCCCTTTCCTAGGGGTAGCTTCCCTTTCCCTACTAGGTCTCTTTAAGGATCAGGGCTGCTGGGAACATGAAAGGCAAGTCAACAGGTCACTAATCTAACTTTTAAAGACCAGAGTTACAAGACAATTTTTCCATCAATTGTTACAAATGTACTGGATGTTCCTTGTACAGAGAGATGGGGGTGGATCTCCAGTAAGGTAGGCAAGGCCAGAGGTCATTAAGTGAGAGACACTTCACTTGAACAGGCCATAATTGTAGGGGCATTCTGTGCCTGGAGGTTAGGGTACTAGGAGCCTGCAAGTGGAGGCACTGGGTAACTGCATGTTGGAGCACTGTGTGCCTGTAGGATGGCCCAGAACAGCCTAGAGACTAGCACTGACACCTCTAACATTTGGTTCAGAATATACCTGTCTCTCCATAGAAGAGGAACTGTACCTTGAAAGATCCCTTTTGGAGTGCATACTAACCAACTGGGAGAAATTTGATGATGAGTCCCTCAAGCTTCTTTTGCAACACAGCCTGGCCCCAATATAAAATGAACAATGGAGAAGTTCAGCCAATTAATGGCACACTTAATTTCAGTACTATCTTACAGCTAGACTTGCTTTGCCATTCCCAAGGGAAGTGGATGGATGAGACTTCCTTCGTTCAATGTGTCTTTTCCATATATCCAAGTTTTATGACTCTCATGGATGACCCTAAGCTATGTACTACCTGTAAACTGGATCTCTCTGTAATTGCTACATAGCTTGGAAGAAAAAAAATGTGCCTCAATGAAAAAAAAAAAATCCCCCCAAAATGGGTGAAAGATTTGACAACATTTGGGTGAGAACCCAATTTTTGAGGTATTAAAACCAACTGCCCTTGTTTTGCAAATAATTCTTTGCAGAGTTTGAGATATGGCTCCAGAAACAATTCAAGTCCACTAAATCTTATCTGGGCCATCTTTTAAAATACAAGTTTCTAGGTGGTAATCCTTAGCAATCAGAGCAAAATAAAAATTATTAAATATCTAGCTATTTTGAAATAACATGAAATACTGAAGCATTGATTTCTAAACAAGTCTTAACTTGACCTATTTTTGGCTTTTCGCTACAGAAAAACTAGAAAATACATTTGGAGCTGTTAGTGAATGTCTTAAACTTTATTAGAAGCATGTCTCTTAAAAGTGTGAGTGTGTTGGCCAATGGAAGAGCCTATGTTTCTAGAAGTTATAAAATATATTTGCCAATCTAAACAATGCTAATTGGTAGCCATGACTGGTGTTGCTCAGTTGGTTGGGCATCATCCTGTGCACATAATAGTTGCCAGTTTGACTGCCAGTCAGGGCATATACCCAGGTTGTGGGCTCAATCCCCAATGGGGACATGCAGGATGCAGCTGATTGACATTTTGCTCTCACATCAATGTTTCTTTCTCTTTTTCCCTTTTCTTTCCTCTCTCTCTAAAAATCAATGAGAAAAAAAAAAAAGCTAATTACTTACATTTTAGTGGTCACTAAAAATTAAGGTTTCTAAGACTTTAGAATTTTAATTAATTGGAAGAAATTGTGTACTTTAGTAATAAAAGGTATAAAGTGTAGAAATACTTGTTGAAGATAAGGAAGAGAGTGAATTGTTCTAAAGCTGGTTATTTCTGAATTGAGTAAGAAGAGTTAAACTAAAAAGTATTAAGAAAGTTGTAGAAGGTTTTTGAAGAGAAATCTTGAGAGAAAATTTCATGGTTAAACTGAATAATGAATTTAATTAAGTAAATAAATTTAAAAATAAAAAACAATCTGGCTGGGCATCGCTTAGTGGTTGAGCATCGACCTAGGATCCAGGAGATTGCAGTTCGATTCCCAGTCAAAGTACATGACCAGGTTGCAGTCTCGATACTTAGCTGGGGGTGTCCAGTGGTGACTTTCTCATCACTGATGTTTCTATCTCTCTCTCTCTCTCTTGCTCTCCTTTCCTCTCTCTGAAATCAATAAAGATATTTTTTTAAAAAAATTAAAAAAATGAAAAAACAAATTAGTACAGAGTTGGAGGTTTTCGGATGTTTTGTGTTTTTTCCCCACTCTTTTGAAAGGACAAGGACTTTCCATTTGCTTTATATTTTTTTCCCTACCTGATCTCTCCAGAATTTGGAAACTCTTAATGAATATTATTGTTTTTGTGGCAATATGTTTGTTTGCATGAATTCAATAAGAATCTGACTTTTTAAAATAATAGGATAAAACCAGTTTTATTAATGAAGATGAAGACATATTAGGGGACCTTGAAAACTTGAGGTGTTCTGGCCACAATGGCCAGAAAAATGTATCTAAGGAACTAAGAGTAAAGGTATAGCAAGATTCCTACTGTACAGGACAAGGCCCGACAAGCCAGCCCAATAATCGCCGCCCCCCCCCCCCCCGAGTTCCCATAGAAAGAACAAACCAGTCACACTCCGGCCAAGCATAACCCCATTACTCATTGTAAGACATTGTGTTTAAATCATCCTTTTTGTGTTGCTAAAGGTCCCCCCTTGTTTCCTGTACCAAAAGCTGACAGCCAGACAAATTATTGGAAACCCCTTTACTCCAGTGCCTTTGTGGTTACTGAGCATAAAGTAAGAAAGAACTGAGGGTCAGGGCTGCAGTTCAGCTCTTACATGGGTGAGACGCTGCAACTGTAGCTACTGGCCAGCTAATAAAGGCTCCAAAATTCAAACACAAACTCTGGTGGTCGTCTGTCATGGGTCACCCCAGAACAGAGGAATCCACCCAAACCTATAGGTACTGTAGGCAAGGCCTGATGGCAACTGTGTGACTTGGCTTCTTCACCATGAAAGGCTAATTAATGCTCAATCTGGAAATTCCTTATGAGATTCCAGCAGAACAGATTTAAGAGAACCTGTATGATCAATTGCTATTCTTGTTGTGTTTATGCAAATAATCAAGCCAAACTGAAACTTGATGCAGTAAATGGATTGGTCTCAGTTTGGCTCTTTGATAAAAATGAGGGTGATTTTAGGGGGGAAATTGTGTTTCAATAGACTTATAGTTCAGTTAATTATCTTTAAAGTTTTATTTTTCACCTACAAACTGCATGGATTCTTAATTTTTCTTAAATACTTGGCTATAGCCCTCCAAACCAGTGTTTCATTTTTCTCCCATCCTTTGATTAGGAATTTTTGAGGAATAAATTTTTTTTTGTTTGTTTCCATTGGACCATTTGTTATAATTCTTGTTGTTCTAGCTTTTGCCCCAGTACTACAGTTTGTCTCCACCAGGTTACAAGCCCTACTTGTATTCAGGGACTACTGCCCATAGATATCATTGCAACCTCTTTTTAGGCCCAACGTCATTGTCCCACTGACAGAGAGCAAGAACCTCCTGGCTCTGAATAAAAATGTCATCCCTCTTCAGCAGGAAGCAGAAGAGACCCTGTGCCTCTTTTCCCTGAAAGAATTAAGAGCCAATATTCTTGAGGAGGTGACATGGTAGTCAGTTAGAAAGACATGGGCAGAGCAAAGATGATGGGCCAGGTATGAAAGGTCACCAGAGTGGAAAGCCCTCCGTGCCTAGCAATGGACAAAACTGGGAAAACAAGGAACTCACCACAGGGTAACCTTTCCTCCCCTAGCATATGCTGGTCATGTGGTTCGGACCCTCCCCTGACCTTTCCTTCCCTAGCATGTTGCTAGTCATGCAGGTCAGACCCCCTTAGTGGGGCAACAAAGAAGGGTGTCAGAGAAGAGCCCTTAAACTTTAAGCCCTGGAACAATGAGGTTCTGACCCACACCAAATACATATCTGTCTCAGTTGGGTTTCAGCTTCAGGTCCAGAAAAGCAGCAAATCCAGACAAGGGATGACACGGCTGACCTCAGGACCAGCTACATTGGCTAATGACCTCCTGCCTTCGTGCCAATCAATCAGTGGAAACCACAGTCCTGAAAGGACACACCTGGAAAGCTGGGACCTCCCCTAAAATCCGATCTTTAAAGTGTTTAGGACAGAGGACTCAGAGTGCTCTCCCTCCTGGGAGCATACCCACACCTTTATCCTCCCCGTTCTCCCCTTCTGTTCCCTCCAGGCATGTTACCTTTACCCTTCTCTCTCCTAAGCTCCAAGGGCCCCTTCTATTGCCTCTGTAACTTGTTTCCTGAGCCTTTTTCTTCTACCACTCACTTCTTTGATTTCTGACTTTCTAAATAAACTTTCTCTTAGGGTTAAAAAAAAGAGATTTCAACTTTCTTGTAGTCAACAGAAACTGAAATGTGGTATGTGGCAGTTTAGTTCTAACATGAGGGTGTTTACTGAGAAGCTACAGTGTGAGCAGCATCCTGCAAGGACATGCCTGTCATCTTATGACTGTGCAGAAGTATTTTCTTCTGATACTTGACTGGTACTATTCAAAAGGGTTCTTGTTTTCAAAACACCTACAGTACTACTGAGGAGACAAAGAGAGTTTCAGGGAGAAAATGTTAAACAAGGCAAACTATGTTTGTAAGGAATTTAGAGAAAAGGGATTAATAGTTTGAGTGAGGGTCTATTTGTGTTGGCAAGTGTCCTGAAACCAAATATTGTGGATAGATATAGTTGGTTACAGATTACGGTGAAGAGAATACCAGCCCTAAAAAAACAGGATAAGCAAAGTGATAGGATGTTTTTTTTGGGGGGGGGGGGAGAATGAGGACTATGGCTTAGCCAAGGTACAACCTTTATGTCAAGAAAAATAGGAAATATGTTTAAATTAGTAGATTTTAAAATACGATGAAGCTTTGTCACTATGTCCTTGACTCTACTCTAGGTGGGCTAAATTGTCTCTTTTTTTGACCAAACATAGCCAACATCAGGCCATGGGGTGAAGCTTGACAACCACAGCTCTCTTCATGTAGATACACACTCTGTCTTGATAGGGGTCCTATATTGATGTAATCCTAGCTGAGGATGGATTGCTCAGGGATATTTTGATCTTTTTCATGGATCCCTGTGGAATTCTCTATGATTGTAAACATTCTACTATCAAGTTCCTCATTTATTTTCAGCATACACCAACAGGAGTGCCTTATCAGGCTATTTCACCTCTTCCAAAAACAGCCTCTTGTCTCACCCTCCTCCCACCTGTAGACAGAAAGTGCCAATTCTCTGCATTACTTTACTTCCACTTGGGGACTTGCTTCCAATTTTTTTCCTTGTTTTTTTCTTTTTCAGAGAATGGTCCTTGCCGTAATCCCCCCACCCACTACTAAATAAATTCATTCATTTCTTCCTTTCAAGTGATTTTTGCTGTAAGTTTGTCAAGGTTTACAAACTTCTAAAAAAACAATGAAACTTGCCTTTTAAAACAAAATAAAGCAAAAGAAGGAGATAAAAAAGAAAATTTTTGTACAACTTTTCCCCCAAATATTGTTACATCTTACTTTTTGATGCACAGCCAATATTTTTAAAAGAAATCAACCCTTTATAATCAAATTATTTCTCTTTAAGAATAATTACCTTGTGCTGTGTAACACAATTGAAATTATTCCTATAAATGTCATCAGTGGCCTCCTCTGTGTTATTTCCGACAGATCTTTTTGGTTCTCAGACTCTTCACTCTCACCACATTTCACACAGTTAACCATTTTCTTCTTGATGTACTCCTAGTTCTCTCTCATTCTCCGAAATCAGTTGTTTCTCTTCATCTATGAGTTCTCTTTTGTCTCTTACTTTCTAATTAAGATGTGTTCACTAAAGTTTTGTATTTGGCTCCTTCTGTCCACAATTTCAGCCATATCGCTAGCTAAGACCTCTCTGTGCTTAATCTCAACTCTTCATTTTCAGTCACCTTCTTCCTATCATTTTAGATTGGTGTTCCCCTTTCCCCAGTGTTTGCTTCCTGTTTAATGCATTGGATCCAAAGCTGTCCCCTTTGTTTCCAAAGACATGCCAGTGTCTCTTTTTAACTGCTCTATTCCTGGAAATATGGAGTGGAAATATCTGTAAATTTCTCTTATTTAGCTAAATTATGTTAGTCACCAGTTCTTAGTCTGGAAAAGTATTTTGTATGGTTTTAAAATATCCCCATTGCCCTTACCCTGCACATTTCTCTCAAAAAATAGCTTTATTAAGATATAATTCACATACCATACAATTTTCCCACTTAAAGGGTACAGTTGAGTGGTTTTTGGTATATCACATCATTAATTTTCAAAACTGTGTTAAAATATATATAACAAAATTTCTCATTTTACCCATTTTTAAATATACAGTTCTGTGGTGTTAATTACATTTATAATGCTGTGCAACCATCACCACTATTTTTTTCCAAAACTTTTTCACTGTTTTGAACAGAAAGTCTAATCATTAAGCAATAGCTCCCATTTCCCCTTCTTCTCAGGCCCTGGTGACCGGTAACTTATTTTCTGTCTCTATGAATTTTCCTACTCCAGGTACTTATATAAATTAAATAATTCAATATTTGTCCTTGTTTATCTGATGTTTTACTTAGCATGATATATTCAATGTTTATTCATATTGCAGCATGCATCAGAATTTCATTCTCCTTTATGGCTGACTGTTCCATTGTATGTATCTACCATGTTTTGTTTATCTTTTCATCTGTTGATGGATGATGTTGAACAACTTGTGTTGCTCCATCTGTTGGCTATTGTGAATAATGTTACAGTGAACATGGTGTTCAGGTAGATATCTGTCCCAGTCCCTGCTTTCAATTACTTTGGCCCACAGGAGTGGAATTTCAGGATCATATGATATTCTATGTTTAGCTTTTTAAGGAAGAACCAAACTGTTTTTTCATAGCAGCTACAACACTTTACATTCTCACAAGCTATATACAGAGCTTCTAACTTCTTCACATTCTTACCAGCACTTGTTATTTTCCATAATTATTATGTAATCATCTTAGTAGGTATCAAGTGGTATGTATGTCTGTTATTATCTGATATCTGAACTATTATTATTATAATAATCTCCTAACTGAGCATCCTGCTGTCCTATTTCTTCTTCAAAACATCTAGCAATCTAATTTCCTGACCTAAAAAATTTTCTCTGATCAACAGTTTTCAATAACTCTTTATTGCCTTTGAATAAAAGTCTGGACTCTACTGGTCTACAAAACCTGCCATTTTCTTGGCCTCAATCTACTTTACCTATACATGAGGAGGATAATATTACCTACCTAAAAAGGTATTTATAAAGAATAAATAAATATATTTTTAGCACTGTTGATTAACACATGTGCGCTCAATATATGTTTACTCTTTTGTAATATTGCCTTTCCTTCAAATGAAGAACCAAGTCCTAGGATGGTAAGTTGCTTAATCAAGGCTAACTGCTCAGTCTGAGCCAGGGTCAGATTTTGAGCCAGCCAGAGTCAGGTTTTAATGAACTAACCTCTCCTTTCAGTTGCTCTACTATTCTGTATAGAATTATAAAATAAGGATGATTCATGTCCCAGGGAGTCTTTGAAGTGTAAATTAAGGAATTATTATAATATTATTATGTCATTCATCTCATGGTGTAATATCCAGTGTTTGCTTTAGCTGCACACTCTAAGCCCCTTTGGCATAATTCCTGCCCTATCTTGGTAACTGGTGTCTCATGCTCCCTCTCTAGAGTACTGCAAATACTGTTTTAATCCAATGGTGATGTTAGTTGCATTAATAAAACATCTGCTTGTTTTTACTTTACATTCACAGAGACCTCCTATCTGTGCGGATAGTCATTCCTTATGCATTCTGGCCCTAACTAAGCTCTCTTGTGATTGGTTCAGCCTCAGGGTCCTGTCCTCTACTGTTTCTTTGGGAACATTCTTCTATTTTGCTCTGAATTTACTCTTCTCTCTGTTATTTACCAAAGTAATCTCTCTGCTTACCAATTTTTTATGAGAGCACTTTCTTCAGCAAGTTGTCCAGCTATGACAGTTTACCCTGCAAGCTGAAGCTCAGTAGTCAGGAGGAATGACAGAAAACATGAAGAAAAATGCAATGAGAATAAGCAATAATCTTTGATAGTATTTATCTCCTCTCCTTTGATTTTTTTAAAAGTCTTTGTCTTATTTAGGTGATAAGACCAAGGGATCTAAGCAACTCTGTTTTTTAAGTTGAGAGCAGCTTCACAGATCCTGTCGGTATTTAATTATTAATGCATTGAAACAATAAAAACAATACCAGCAACTGCAGACAAATACCCCATCTGCTGCTGCTTCAGGCCAATGGGGTCATATTCAAGACCACTGTGCTGGAGGTTCTTAACTTTGTCTTAGGCCATTTGCTCTCTGTTTGAGGACATGGCCCTGAGAACATTTTAGAATTTGTTTTCCTACCAACATGCTATTCATTTCCATAGTATCATCTTATGGCTCCAGTATTCTAATTTCTATGTCACTTATTGAATTCTGCTTGAATTTTTTTTTTTTTTAACTTTTCCCATATCCTTTTTATGCAGTGAAGGTTAAAACTGTCAAAAGTGTTCCAGCCTTGGCTGGGTGGCTCAGTTGAATGAGCATCTTCTTATGCACTGAGAGGTCACTGGCTTGATTACTGGTCAGGGCACATGTCCAGGTTGCTGGTTAGGTCTCTGGTTGGAGTGGGTACAGGAAGCCACCAATCAATGTTTCTATCTCACATCGATGTTTCTCTCTCTCTCTCTCTCTCTCTCCTTTCCTTTCTCTCTCTAAAAATCAATAAAAACATATTTTTAAAAAAATGTTCCAGGTTCATTTGCATGAGGTTGTAAAAGCAGTGTCACCGCTGCTTCAGTCTACCAGAGAAGTTTCCCATGGCAGAAACCAAAGATGGGCACTCAAGGAGAGGAATGTTAGAGACCCCTAGGTTCAAAATCAGTAACATCTGCTCACTCAAACTCCTTCATGCAGTGCTAGGATGGCTTTTCTTTTGCTACCTTCAAAAAAGTCAGCTTTATTTTCCCTCTGTTTTATCTGGTGTTTAGTAAATAGTGCCTGCAATCAAACTATCTATGAGACTTTTTTCTAACCAAAACTAAAATCCAGTTGGTGAAAATTTTTCCACTTTTACTGTTTTAATAGACATTAAATGAATACTACTTGAAATATCTTTCTAACAATATTTTTTCTAAAAATGTGAATGCCACAATAAAGTGTGATTTATGTGAATTAAACTATATCCCTCATAATGGCAGTAAAATTTTCAGAAGTAAATTTTTTTTTCCTGTAAATGAAAATTCTACATTGCAGGTTATTACGATCCCTTGGAATAAGACTTGTGAGATAGGTCTGCCATATATATTTAATTTTATTTTTATTAAGTAGAGTAAAACCCTTATAAAATTCATGGCTGAACATAATCCCTAAGAGTTGTCCATACTGGGGGGACATCATTTCACCTGTGGTACAATTAAAATCAGTGAAATGGTAACTACGTTACAGGCCTTCTTCCAGAACTGCTAAATGTTTAATGGTTCCCAAGGCTATTCCAAGCCTGCATTACTTCATAAAGTTCCTAATGTTATCATACCCCCATTTCCCCAATACACACCCTAAAGATTATTTTGTCTTCAACTTGAGCAAAAAAATTGAGGTCATTAAGTGAAAATTATCTCAATTCTCATCCTTTTTGTTTACATTTAACATATATCTCTATTTATACTTACCTGTTTATCTTCTAGTGCTCAAAATGAAGCCTTAACCTCTTTTATATTAAAAATTCTTCCTCTGTGATTTTGGTCATGAAAGAACTTGGGCATGAAGTCATCCAGACTTCCATTTGAACCCTGGAGTTATTTACTAGTTGCCTCTCACCGGACTAATTGTTTCATCTCTCTGAGCTTTTGTTTCTACTTCTGGGATAGAGCTGAGGGTGAAATGTGGTTAGCCCTTAATGGACACTCAAAAATAATTATCCTTCCTATGTCCTCCAGGACCTTTTTCTATCAAGCATCTCTCATTTCTTAGATATATGCATTTTTTCTCTTCACTGGCTTCTATATCAGTGAGCAAACAAAAGTCCTGTTTCTAAAAAACAAATAAAAACTAAAACATGGAGCAGTTCTCTTGTTTATGTTTCTCCTTTAAGCCATACTTTCATTTATTTTTACCAGTTTGATGATATGCTTCTTTTTTAAAAATAATTTTGAATTTTTAATTTTTTATTAAAGTTAATATTCAATATTATCTTGTATTAGTTTCAGGTGTAGTTAGACAATTAGCTTCAGCATAGTAGTTAGACAATCATATACTTTACAAAGTGTTCCTCCGATATTTCCAGTACCCACCTGTCACCGTTATTACAATAGTGTTTCCTATATTCCCTATGCTGTACTATACATTCCCATAACTATTTTGTAAGTACCAATTTAATCCTTTCACCTTTTTCATCCAGTCCCCCAAACCCCCACCCTCTTCAATTTGCTGATGTGTTCCTTGAAATAATATATTCACTGTGCCACTATTCACATTTGTTTACACCTTAACAATAACCTCCTGGGTTCCTTTACTGTTTTATCAAAGATCTATAATGGTCTCCTGTCAGTTTTCATACTTTCAAGTGCAGATGAATCTTTTTATCATATTGTGTAGTCCTTCCTAATAATTCTAACATGGTTTCTGTAACTGAATCCTCAATTCTATTATTTCCCCAGCCCTCTAGCTGCTTCTTGATGCTCTTCCCTAGGTTTGCTTTTCCTGATAACCTATTAAATTAAGTGGTCCCCAGCATCCATTCCTGAAACACTTGACTTTTTTTGCACTTTTCTTGGACAACTGTATTTTCTTTCATGCTGTTGAACTTATGAAGACTACCCATTCTTGACCTTCATGTCTACATATGCAAATATAATGAATGTCTGTATGTTCTGAAAAATACATGTGTGCCTGTTTTTCCTCCACATTTTTTCAATGCTATTGATTCACTCCAAGTTTTAAGCTGGATTGCCTTTAAGCCAATTAACCCCCATTTAAAAACAAAATCATCAATTTGACAAAATGACAGTTTTTAGCATGTTGGCCAGAATAAGAGCCACAAATCTTGAAAAAAATGATGACATTCCAGGTTAATACATTATCTCTATTGACTTTTCCTAAATATAGAATAGCTGAGGAAATTAGATGCCCCCCTTGAAGACCTATTTCTGTGGGAATGTTTCCAAAAACATATACCAAGAATCCAGATTTTAGTATTATTTTAATAACACTTTTTTTTCAAATGAACACTGGCCACTATATGAATCAAAGTGGTTATGAGAGACATTCTACTATAAGTGCTCAAAATTTAATCAATTAAAAGTCCTTCAAATATGAGAGCATTTGTATCACTTAAGCAAAGTAACTGAACTGGAGTTCAGAGTTGTCCAATTTTAACCCAAGTTTAATGTTATATATACTGCCAAAGCTACCACTCATTCATGTTAAAACCCAACAGTTGAAATAAAATCTAGATATGATAAAAAAAAGTTGTAAGTTTTTTTTCATAGTAATACTTTGATGTGATTTGAAAATCTTCTAATGTACCAAAGACTTGGAACTATATTACTTCTAAGAATCAAAGCAATTTTTTTATGATTTTTTTTCAGTGACTAAGGATTGAAAAGATACATGCACTCATGGACTGTCATACATTTTTCCTTTCCAAGCTCTGTGTCTTCCCTTTTAAAAAATATCATTAAAAATAACAGAACTTGAATTTAAGGCAAAAGATTGAGAATTTGTCCTGGGTATTCCCAAAAACCCTATTTAAGGATTAATTTTCAAGAGAATGTACTTTTTTGTTGTTATTTTTGTTGTTAATCTTCATCTGGGGATATTTTTTTTCCCATTGCTTTTCAGAGAGAATGGAAAGAAGGGAGAGGGAGAGAGAGAAACGGGAAGAGAGAGAGGGAGAGAAACAACAATGTGAAAGAGACACATTGATTGGTTGTTTCCTGCAGGCACCCTGAGCAGGGGCCAGGAGTGAGCGGGCACCTGAGATATGTGCCCTTGACCAGGAACAGAACCCATGAACCCTTCAGTGTGCCTGTGGACACTCTAATCACTGTGCCACGCCAGCAAGGACAAGAGAATGTACTTTTGATTAGATTACCATTTACTGCCAATTAGGTCCCAGACTCTGTAAAAGTCCATGTTAACTTGTAAATTTTGGTTCAATAAAGATGCAAATATTTTCTGCTTACTAGAAAGAAATATAAAATTAAATGGTACAATTTACTTGCCTTGTAGGGTTCTTACCAGTGTTGTATCTAATTTAGCAATCTTATTTCAGCATACTTTTCTTTCAGTGACATATATTTAATTTATTTTATTGTTTATTGAACCTTTTAAAATATTTATTCCCTTATTTATTATTTATTCAGCTATATATATTATTTAATATTTATTCAACTTTAGCATACTTGTGGTTGGTTCCCTCATTAATGATGTAAATAATTTTTTGACATGTACTTACTTTATACTCATATAAGTGATGCTTTTCACTTTTAAAACCCTATAGTTTGTTCCAGGATTTTTATGGTTTTGTGACTTACATTTAAGTCTTTTATCCATTTTGAGTTTATTTTTGTGTATGGTGAAAGTTGCTGGTCTAGTTTCATTCTTTTGCATGTATCTGTCCAATTTTCCCAGCACCACTTATTGAAGAGACTGTCCTTACTCCATTGGATACTCTTGCATCCTTTGTCAAATATTAACTGACCATAGTGGCGTGGGTCTATTTCTGGGGTTTCTGTTTTGTTCCATTGATCTATAAGCCTGTTGTTGCACCAATACCAGGCCGTTTTGATTACAGTGGCTTTGTAATATAGTTTGAAGTCTGGTAATGTGATCCCTCCCACTCCGTTCTTTTTTCTCAAGATGGCTGCAGCTATTTGGGGTCTTTTTTGGTTCCATATAAATTTTCAAAATGTTTGTTCTAGATCTGTGAAATATGCTGTTGGTATTTTCATAGGAATTGCGTTAAATTTATAAATTGCTTTGGGTAGTATAGACATTTTAATGATATTGATTCTCCCAATCCATGAGCATGGTATCTTCTTCCATCTGTTTAAATCTTCCTCTATTTCTTTTTTCAGTGTCATGTAGTTTTCTGAGTACAGGTCTTTTACATCCTTGGTTAAGTTTCTTCCTAGTTATCTTATTTTTTTAGTTGCAATGGTAAATGGTATTGCTTTTTGAGTTTCTCTCTCTGAAAGTTCATTGTTGGTGTATAAGAATGCCATTGATTTCCGGATGTTGATTTTGTATCCAGCTACCTTGCCAAATTCGTTTATCAAATCTAGTAGTACTTTGATGGAGTCTTTAGGGTTTTCTATGTACAGTATCATGTCGTCTGCAAATAATGACAGTTTTACTTCCTCCTTTCCAATTTGGATACCTTTTACGTTATCCTCCTGTCTGATGGCTATGGCGAGGACTTCCAGTACTATGTTGAATAAGAGTGGTGAAAGTGGACATCCCTGTCTTGTTCCTGTTTTTAATGGAAATGGTTTTAGTTTTTGCCCATTGAGTATGATGTTGGCTGTAGGTCTGTTGTATATGGCCTTTATTATGTTGAGGTATGATCCCTCTATTCCCACTTTGCTGAGAGTTTTTATCAGAAATGGGTGCTGGATTTTGTCGAATGCTTTTTCTGCATCTATTGATATGATCATATGATTTTTGTCCTTCATTTTGTTTATGTGATGTATCACATTTATGGACTTGCGGATGTTGTACCAGCCTTGCATCCCTGGAATAAATCCCACTTGGTCATGATGTATGATCTTTTTAATGTATTGCTGGATCCGGTTTGCTAGTACTTTATTGTGGATTTTAGCATCTATGTTCATCAGGAATATTGTCCTGTAATTTTCTTTCTTTGTAGTATCTTTACCTGGTTTGGGGATTAGGGTGATGCTGGTTTCATAAAAAGAGTTTGGGAGTTTTTCCTCCTCTTGAATTTTCTGGAATAGTTTGAATAGAATAGGTGTTAATTCTTCTTTGAATGTTTGGTAAAACTGGCCTGTAAATCCATCTGGTTCAGGACTTTTGTTTGCTGGGAGTTTTTTGATTACTGCTTCAATTTCATTAGTTGTTATCAGCCTAGTCAGGTTTTCTGCCTCTTCTTCATTCAGCTTTGGAAGGTTGTATGCTTCTAGGAATTTGTCCATTTCCCCTATGTTGTCTAATTTGTTGGCATACAGTTGCTCATAATATTTTCTTACAATCCTGGAAGAAAACATAGGCAGTAAAGTCACAGACATCCCAAGTAGTGGACTTTTCACTGATACATCTCCTAGGGCAAGAGACACAAAGGAAAAAATAAACATATGGGACTACAACAAACTAAAAAGCTTCTTCACAGCAAAAGAAAACAGCCTCAAAATACAAAGGAACCCCACGGTCTGGGAAAACATATTTGCCAAGGATGAATCTGATAAGGGGCTACTTTCCAAAGTGTACAAAGAACTTATAGCACTCAGAAAGAGGAAGACAAACAACCCAATTAAGAAATGGGCAAAGGATTTGAATAGACTCTTCTCCAAAGAGGACATACGGATGGCCAAGAGACACATGAGAAAATGCTCAAGGTCGCTAATCATCAGGGAGATGCAAATTAAAACCACAATGAGGTATCACTTCACACCTGCCAGAATGGCTGCCATCAATAAATCAACAAACCACATGTGCTGGTGAGGGTGTGGAGAAAGGGGAATCCTAATACACTGCTGGTGGGAATGCAGACTGGTGCAACCACTATGGAAAACAGTAGGGAGGTTCCTCAAAAAATTAGAAATGTAGCTGCCTTGTTGACCCAGTGATTCCACTCCTAGGAATGTATCCTAAGAATCCTGAAACATTCATCAGAAAGGATATATGCACCCTGATGTTCATAGCAACACAGTTTACAATAGCTAAGATCTGGAAACAGCCCAAATGCCCATCAGTAGCTGAGTGGATAAAAAAGCTGTGGGACATGTACACCATGGAATACTACACAACTGTAAAGAAAAAGAATCTCGTACCCTTTGGGACAGCATGGATGGACCTGGAGAATATTATGCTAAGTAAAATAAGCCAGGCTGCGAAAGACAAATATCACATGATCTCGCTTATACATGGACTCTAAAGAACTTAATAAACTGATGAACAGAATAGATTCAATGACATGGAAGCATAGATGAGACTGATGAATGTCATAGGGATGGAGGAGGGTGGGTGGGTGGAGGGGGAGAGAGTAATCAAAGAATTTATGTGCATATATACACAACCCAAGGACATGGACAATGGTGGGGAGAGGGACTAGGGAGGGGGAAGGAACTGGGTAGAACAGGTCATTGGGGAGAAAAAGGGACATCTGTAATATTTTAAACAATAATAAAACAAAAAAAATATATCAAAAGAAAAAAATAAATAAATAAAATAATAAAACACTATAATTTGACAATATCACTTAAAACTATTTCAAGAGGATTGAAATCATATCAAGCATCTTCTTGGATCACAGAGGCATGAAACTAGAAATCAACTACAATAATAGCATTCATAAATAATCAAACATATGAAGGTTAAATAGCATGTTGTTAAACAAGGAATGGGTTACAAATGAAATCTAAAAGAAATAAAAATCTTCCTGGAAACAAATGAAAATGAACACACAACAACCCAAAACCTACGGGACACAGCAAAAGCAGTCATCAGAAGGAAGTTCATAGCATAACAGGCCTACCAGAAGAAACAAGAAAAATCTCTTATAAACTATCTAACACTACAAGTAAAAGAATTATAAAGAGAATAAGAAAGGCCCAGAGTAAGTAGAAGGGAATAAATAATTAAGATCAAAGCAGGAATAAATGACATAAAGACAAAAAACTAATAGAAAAGATCAATGAATTCAAGAGCTGGTTATTTGAAAAGATGAGCAAGACTGATGAATCTTTAGCCACACTCATCAAGAAACAAAGAGAGAGAACCCAAATAAATAAAATCAGAAACAAAAGCGGTGATGTAACAACACCACAGAAACACAAAGGAACGTGAGCAAATACTGTGAACAACTATATGCCAACATGCTGGATAACCTGGACGAAATGGACAAATTCCTAGAAAACTACAACCTTCCAAAACTCAATTGAGAAGAGTCAGAAAACCTGAATAGGCTGATAACAACAGAAGAAATTGAAGCAATAACAAAAAAAACTCCCAGCAACCAAATCCCTGTTCCAGACGGCTTCACAGGGGAGTTTTACCAAACATTCAAAGAAGAACTAACACCTATCATCCTCAAACTACTCTAAAAAATCTAAGAAGATGGAACACTTCCAAGGTCTTTTTACCAGGCCAGCATATCCTAATCCCAAAAACAGATAAAAATGCTACAAAGAAAGAGAATTACAGCCGGATATGCTTGATAAACATAAATGTTAAATTCCTCAACAAAATAGGAGCAAATTGGATCCAAAAATAATTTTAAAAGATTATACATCACTACCAAGTGGGATTTATTTCAGGGGTGCAAGGCTGGTACAATATTCACAAGTCAATTAATATGATTGATCACATAAACAAACTGAAAAGCAAAAATAACAAACCTATCAATGGATGCAGAAAAAGCTTTCAACAAAATCCAACACCCATTTTTGATAAAACCTCTCAGCAAAGTGGGAATAGAGGAATCATACCTCAACATAACAGATGCCATATATGAAAAATTTACAGCCAACATCATACTCTATGGGCAAAAACTAAAACCATTTCCCCTAAGAATGAAAAAAAGAAAAGGATGTCCACTTTCACCACTCTTATTCAACATAGCACTGGGAGGTCTAGCCACAAGGATCAGACGAGAAGAAAAAATAAAAGGCATCTAAATTGGAAAGGAGAAGTGAAACTGTCATTATTTGTAAATGACATGACATTGTACATAGAAAACCCTAAGGACTCCACCAAAAAATACTAGATTTAATAAGTGAATTTGTCAATGTAGCAGGATACAAAATTAACACCTATAAATCAATGGCAGTTTTTAAAACAATGATCTCTCAGAAAGAGAAATTAAAATAATATCTCATGAGTTCTGCTTATAAACATATAAATTCTCTGATTAATCTCTCCCCCCCTACTCCCCGCTCCTCACCTTCCCTCTAAGATCTCTCAGTCTGTTCCATGCTTCTATGTCTCTGGATCCATTTTGCTCATCTGTTTATTTTGTTTATTATATTCCAGATATAAGTGCGATCATGTGGTACTTGTCTTTCTCTGGGTGACTTATTTCACTTAGCATAATGATTTCTAGTGCCCTCCATGCAGTCCCAAAGGATGAATGATCCTTCCTTTTTACAGGTGCACAGTATTCCATGGTGTGAATGTCCCACAGCATTTTTACCCACTCATCTGCTGATGGGCACTCAGGCTGTTACCAGATCTTAGCTATTGTAAATTGTGCTGCTATGAACATAGGGGTGTATAAGTTCTTTGTGATTGATGTTTTGAGTTTCTTAGGATATATTCCTAGAAGTGGGATCACAGGGACAAATGGCAGGTCAATTTTTAATCTTTTGAGGAAACTCCATACTGCTTTCCATAGTGGCTGAATCAGTCTGCATTCCCAACCACAGTGTACTAATGTGCCCTTTTCTCCACATTCTTGTCAGCACTTGTGGTTCATTAATTTGTTGATGGTAGCCATTCTGACAGGTGTGAAGTGATACCTCATTGTGGTTTTAATTTGCATTTCTCTGAGGATTAGTGACTTCGAGCATTTTCTCATGTCTCTTGGTCCTCTTTGGAGAAGTGTCCATTTAGGTCCTTTGACCATTTTTTAATTGGATTGTCTTCCTTTTGTTAAGTTGTATGAGTTCCTTATATATTTTGGATATTAACCCTTTATCAGATGTGTCATTGGCAAATATGTTCCCCCATACAGTGGGAGCCCTTTTCGTTCTGTTGATGGTTTTTTTTGCTGTGCAGAAACTTTATTTTGATTCACTCCCATTTGTTTATTCTCTGCTTAGTTTTTCTTGCCTTAGGAGATGTATCTGCAAACATATTGCTATGGGATATGTCTGAGATTTTGCTGCCTATGTTTTCCTCTAGAATTTTTATGGTTTCATGTCTTACATTTAAGTCCTTTATCCATATTGAATTTACTTTTGTGTATAGTGTAAGTTGGTGGTGTAGTTTCATTTTTTTGCCTGTGCCTGACCAATTTTCCCACCTCCATTTATTGAAGAGACTGTCTTTACTCCATTGTATGCTCTTGCCTCCTTTGTCAAATTTTAATTGACCATAATGGCATGGGTCAATTTCTGGGTTCTCTGTTCTGTTCCACTGATCTGTCTGTTCTTCTGCCAGTACCAGGCTATTTTGATTACAGCGGCTTTGTAGTATAACTTGATATCTGGTATTGCGATCTCTCCAACTTTGTTCTTTCTCAAGATTTCCATGGCTATTCAGAAGTGTTTTTTGGTTCCATATACATTTTTGGAATGTTTGTTCTAGATTTGTGAAATACGTTGCTGCTTTTTATTAGGGATTGCATTCAATTTATAGATTACTTTGAGTAGTATGGACATTTTAATGATGTTAATTCTTCCAATCCATGGACATGGTATATTTTTCTATTTGTTTATATCTTCATTTATTTCTTTTTTCAGTGTCCTGTAGTTTTTCATGTGAGGGACTTTTACATCTTTGGTTAAGTTTATACCTAGGTGTTTTATTTTTTTAGTTGCAATGGTAACGGGTTGTTTTATTTAGTTTCTCTTTCTGAGAGTTCATTATTGGTGTATAAAAATGCCATCAATTTCTGGGTGTTAATTTGGTATCCTGCTACCTTTTTGAATTCATTTATTAAATCTAGTAGTTTTTTGGTGGAGTCTTTAGTATTCTCTATGTACAGTATCATGTCACCTGCAGATAATGACAGTTTTGTTTCCTCTTTTCCAATTTGGATGCCTTTTATGTTTTCTTCATGTAAGGTTGCTGTGGCTAGGACTTCCAGTACTATGATAAATAAGAGTGGTGAAAGTGGACACCCCTCTCTTGTTCCTGTTCTTAGGGGAAATGGTTTTTCATTTGCTCATTGAGCATGATGTTGGCTGTGGGTTTGTCATATATGGCCTTTATTATGTTCGGTTCCTCTATTCCCACTTTGCTGAGAGTTTCTATCAAACATAGGTGTTGGATTTTATTGAATGCTTTTTCTGCATCTATTGATATTATCATGTGATTTTTGTCTTTCAGTTTGTTTATGTGATGTATCACGTTTATTGATTTGTGAATTTCATACCAGTGTTGCATCCCTGGAATAAATCCCACTTGGTCGGGGTGTATGTTCTTTTTAATATATTTCTGTATCTGATTTGCTAATATTTTGTTGAGGATTTTAGCATCTATGTTCATCAGGAATATTGGCCTATAATTCTCTTTCTTTGTAGTGTCATTATCTGGTTTTGGAATTAGGCTAACACTGGCCTCATAAAAAGAGTTTGGAAGTGTTCCCTTCTCTTGGATATCTTTAAAGAGTTTGAGGAGGATAGTTGTTAATTCTTCCTCAAATGTTTTGTAAAACTCTCCTGTGAAGCCATCTGGGCCAGGGCTTTTGTGTGCTAGGAGCCCATTGATTGCTGCTTCAACTTCAGCAGCAATTATCATCCTATACAGGATTTCTGACTCTTCCTGATTGAGTTTTGGAAGGTTGTATTTTTCTAGAAATTTATCCATTTCATCCAGGTTGTCCAGCTTGGTGACATATAGTTGTTCATAGTATTTTCTTACAATCCTTTGTACTTCTCTTGGGTCAGTTGTTATTTCACCTCTTTCATTTCTGATTTTGTTTATTTGGGTTCTCTCTGTTTCTTGATGAGTCTGGCTAAGGGTTCATCAATCTTGTTTATCTTTTCAAAGAAACAGCTCTTGGTTTCATTGATCTTTTGAGGTTTTTTTAGTCTCTATGTCATTTATTTCTGCTCTGATCTTTATTATTTCTTTCCTTCTACTTACTCTGGGCCTTTCTTGTTCTCTTTTTAAGTCTTTAAGTTGTAGGGTTAGAGAGTCTACTAGAAGTTTTTCTTGTTTTTTGAGGTAGGCTTGTAGTGCTATGAACTTCCCTCTTAGGACTGCTTTCATTGTGTTCCATAGATTTGGAGTTGTTGAGTGTTCATTTTCATTTGTTTCCAGGTAGCTTTTGATTTGTTTCTTGATCTTTTTGGTAATCCATTCATGGTTTTAAAACATTTTATTTAGCCTCCATGTGTTTGAATGCTTTTTAGTATTTTTAATGTAGTTGATTTCTAATTTCATACCACTGTGGCCTGAGAAGATGCTTGATATGATTTCAATCTTCGTGAACTTGTAGAGACTTGTTTTATGTCTTAATGTGTTGTCTATCTTTGAGAATGTCCCATGTGCACTTGAGAAGAATGTATATTCTGCAGCTTTGGGGTAAAATATTCTGTAAATGTCAATTAAATCCACCTGATCTAATGTGTCATTTAGGGTCGTTGTTTCCTCATTGATTTTTTTGCCTTGAAGACCTATCCTGTGAAGTCAGTGGGGTGTTAAAGTCCCCTAGTATGACTATATTGCTTCTGATCTCTCTTTTAAAGATCTCTAGAAGTTTTTACATAAGCTTAGGTGCTTTTATATTGGGTGCATATATGTTTATCAGGGTTATATCCTCTTGTTGCATTAATCCTTTTAGTATCATGTAATGACCTTTTTATCTCTCATTGTGGTCTTCATATTGATATATTTTGTCTGATATGAGTATTGCTACCCTAGCTTTTGTTTCATTTCCATTTGCATGGAAATTTTTTTCCCATCCCTTTACTCTCATCCTGTGTGAGTCTTTTGTTCTGAGGTGGGTCTCCTGTAGACAGCATATATTTGGCTCATGTTTTCTTATCCATTCAGCCACCCTATATCTTTTTATTGGGGCATTTAATCCATTTTCATTTAAGGTTATTATTGAAAGATACTTATCTATTGCCATTTTATTTCTTTATGCCTATGTTTTCTCATTCTCTTTATTTCTACTTCTAATTATAGTAGTCCCTTTAACATTTCCTGTAATGCTGGTTTTGTGGTGATAAACTCCTTTAACCATTTTTTGTCTAGTAAGCTCTTTATTTCACCAGCTATCTTGATTGATAATCTTGCTGGATAGAGTAGTCTTGTTTCCAGATCTTTGTTTTGCATTACTTTGAATGCTTTATGCCATTCTCTTCTGGCCTGTAGCATTTCTGATGAGAAGTAAGCTGACAGCCTTATGAGGGCTCCTTTATAGGTAACAGATTGCTTTTCTCTAGCTTCTCTTAAGATCCTCTCTTTGTCTTGAATTCTTGGCATTTTAATTATGATGTGTCTGGGTGTGGGCCTCTTTGGATTCTTCTTGCTTGGGACTCTCTGTGCCTCCTGAACTTGTGTGACTTTTTCTTTCACCAGGTTAGAGAATTTTTCTGCCATTATTTCTTCAAACGCCTTCTCTAACTCCTGCTTACTTTTGGCTTCCTCTGGCACCCTTATAATACAAACATTGTTATATTTCATCCTGTCCCACAGCTCCCTTACACTGTCCCCCTTTTGTTAATTTTTTTTGGGGGGGGTCTCTGATTTAGTGTGTTTTTTCACTCCCTGTCTTTTAATTCACTGATCTGATCCTCAGCTTCCTCTAATCTGCTGTTTATTCTTTCCAATGTATTCTTTATTTCTGCTATGTCATTCTTTATTTCTGACTGGTCATTTTTCATAGTTTTCATATCTTTTTTCATGCTGTTGAGCATCCTTACAGTCACTATTCTGAACTCTGTATCTTAGAGATTTTGTATCTCCATTTCATTTAGCTCTTTTTCTGGACACTTCTTTTGTTCTTTCATTTGGGGCTTGCTTTTTGGTCTCATTTTGGCTACTTTTGGGGTTTTTTTTTCTAAGTATTAGGTATATCTGCTAGGATTCTCAGTCTTTTTGGAAGGTCTCTGGAACAGACCAATGTTAGATGTTTTTGTGACTGGCCTTGAGTGTCCTCTTCAAAGCTTTTTGCACTGCACAGCTTATGGTTCTCTCTGCTGGGACTGAGTGCATTTGGAAAGGACCAAGATGTGCACCAAGGTCTACTTTTCTAAGGCCTGGGTTCTGAAGCAGATCAGGTAAAGACTCAAAGCACCCTGAGGTCTTCCTCTGCCTGCAGACTGATTAATCTGATTCTCTTAATGAGCCTCAGAGTGTAGAAACTCCACAGGGTGGGTGGGCTGGTTGTTATCAGTCTCTTAACAAGCCTCAAACTGTAGAAACTCCTCTGAGCAGGATGAGAGGTTTTCCAGAAGGGTGGGACAATTGTTTCCCCTCTCAGGCAAAAGCCCAAAATTGGCTGCCCAAGAAAGATATCTTCCACAGTCTGAGGTAATGGTCCTACACAGAACCCCAGACAAGCATCCTCTGATCTCACTCTCTAGAGCCCACAACCCCAGACTCTCCCCACACAGCTCCAGTCCACACCACTCCTCCTCAGGCAGAGCCCAAGGTGAGTGGCTGCACTGGAAACTTTGTACATTGGCCCTATAAGAGGTGCCTGCAGTTCCAGCTGCCTCTCCCTGGAAGACAGAAACCTAGATGCTTTTCATAGATGTTATGTGGGCACGTTTCTCAGTTCTGGTGTCCTTGGCTGAGATGCCCACCCTAGGATTTAGGCCCCAGAGTCCTCAGTGGACACAAACACTGGTCTGTGGAAAGCCTAGGGGTGGGTTGGATGTTGCATGGGGGTAGAGGGGATCAATGGGGAATACAAAAGGGACATTTGTAAAAAAAAAAAGTATTCCATTTATCATTGCAACTAAAAATTAAGAGACTTAGGAATAAACTTAACCAATGAAGTAAAAGACCTGTATTCATAAAACTAAAGGACGATGAAAACAGACATAGAAAAATATTTAAACAAGTGCAAGAATATACATGTTCATGTATTGGCAGGATTAACCTCATTACAATGTCCATACTGCCCAATTTAATCTATAGATTCAATGCAATCCCTATTAAAATACCAACAGCATATTTCACAGATCTAGAACAAACCCTACAAAAATTTATATGGAACCAAAAAGAAGTCAAGCAGCTGTAGCAATCTTGAGAAAGAAGAACAAAGTGGGAAAGATCACAATACCACATATCAAGTTATAGTACAAAGCCACTGTAATCAAAATAGCCTGGTACTGGCAAAAGAACAGGCATATAATCAGTGGAACAGATCAGAGAATCCAGAAATTGACCTAAGCCATTACATTCAATTAATATTGGCAAAGGAAGCAAGAACATACAATGGAGCAAAGACAATCTCTTCAATAAATGGACTTGGGAAAACTAGACGGGTACATGCAAAAAAATGAAACTAGACCACCAATTTACACCATACCCAAGAATAAACTCAAAATGGATAACATACTTAAATGTGAGTCATGAAACCATAAAAGTCTCAGTAGAAAACATAGACAACAAAATACCGGACATGTCATGTAGCAGAATATTCACAGATAAATCACTTATGGCAAAAGAAACAAAGGAAACAATAAACAAATGGGACTACATCAAACTAAAAAGCTTTTGCACAGCAAAAGAAACCAGCATCTACGTGAAAAGGAAACCCATTGTATGGTAGAACGTATCTGCCAATGATACATCAGGTAAGGGGTTAATTTCCAAAATATTTAAAATACTCATACAACTCAACAAAAGGAAGACAAACAATCCAATTAAAATATGGGCAGGAGACCTGAATAGACAGTTCTCCAAGGAGGAGGTACAAATGGCCAAGAGACATAAGAAAAACTACTCAGCATCACTGATCATCAGAGAAGTTCACATTAAAATGATAATAAGGTATCACCTAACACCTGCCAGAATGTCTACCATCAATAAATTAACAAACAAGTGCTGGAGAGAATGTGGAGAAAAAAAGAACCCTAGTACACCACTGCTGGTGGGAAGACAGACTTGTACAGGCACTATGGAAAAAAGTGTGGAGTGTCCTCAAAAAATTATAATTGGAACTATCATTTGACCCAGTGATCTTATGTCTGGGCATATATCCTAGGAAGCCTGAAACACCAATCAGAAAGAATATATGTACCCTGATGTTGATAGCAGCACTATTTACAATAGCTAAGATCTGGAAACAACCCAAGTGCCCATCAATAGATGAGTGGATAAAAAAGCTGTGGTACATTTACACCATGGAATACTATGCATCTGTCCAAAAGAAGGATCTCTTGCCCTTTGAGACAATATGGATGGAACTGGAGATTATTATGCTAAATCAAGTAAGCCAGGCAGAGAAATATAAATATCACATAATCTCACTTTTATGTAGAATCTAAAGAACAAAATAATCTGATGAACAAAATAGACCCTGAGATATTAGAGTATGGAAAAGACTTGGTCCCTGACTTTAGGAATTTTACAGTTTAGTTTGAGACTTAGATACAGAAACCAAAATGTATACATCATAGTAGTGTGATAAATGCTTTTCAAGACTTGTGATGAAAACATTTTCATCAGCCTTGAGGGTTAGGGGAGACATTTGGAAAAGGTGAGGCATGAGTTGAAGATTGAAGAAATAGTACAGAAGTCATAATCTGTGTCATAGAAGTTATAATTTGTGGCTATAACCAAAAGCATATTGGCAAAAGTCAGGAAGTGAAAACACAAGCTGTAGAATAAATAAAACCGTGTTGGGTCCTACAAAAGAGATAGTCAATAGTTATCCCATTTTGTATTGATTTCTAAAATCAAACACAGGTTCAAAGAGAGCAATGGAATTTTAAAAGTGCATAAGTAAATATACAGGTTTTCAAAACATCCCTTCTATTAAAAAATATATAAAAATAAGAGATACAAACTAAAATATAAAAAGATAATATATAATTAAAAAAATATAGCCACATTTCACAAATAGAAAGTCATCTTCACTAACTGGGTGTGTATGGGGAGAAGAGAAGTTCAAGAGTAAGTAGTGAGTGAGACTTCAGCCATGTTCTGCTTCCCCTGCACCTTGAAGCAGTTAGGGCATCTGTGAGGTCTTTGTTGACTTGTACAGCTGCAGTGACACATAAGGAGTTGATCTTACTTTGAGACATCCAATACTCAATTATCAAAATACTGTAACATCGCTTAAATTCTCACCTCACTCAGTTGAAATAGAAGGCGAAGGGAGTTCTCCAAGATAATGGGGTGACCACAAGATATCTGGAATTTGGGGGGTCATTTTCTTATTCTCCAGTGGGTTACCTTCATCAGCATGGTAAATACACTCTAGGAGAGGAAGAGTCTGAATACCAGAGATACCTTATTTATGGTTTCCAGCAGTAATTTGTCTGTCTTAGTGCCAAAGCTCCCTTATAGCAGTCAGGACTATGCGCTGTACCCATCTCCTATTGGATCTACATTGGGCATGACAGAAAGAATGAAAGGGGAAAAAGAACAAACAACCAAAGAATGAGGGGCTGGGCTGTAATGCCCCACATGTTTACATTCTTCTGTAACAAACAACCCACCCCAAGAGAACCAGCCAGAATTCTAACTTTTTGCCTGGTTTCTGCACACAGTGGTTGTGATTTTCCTCTCTCACACCTATTATAGGTATGCATCTCCATAACTTTTTTCTGAAATTAGGCAAAACCTTAAACCCTTTTACTCCTAAGCACAAATTTTAGTTCTCCTATTACACTGAAGTGAATTTGAGCCTGACTGCCACATTGGTGATGAATTCCCTCCATCTGGAAGAGAATTAGCAACTGAAGGCCACCATTCAGACAGCTGCCTTTATACTTACTTCCTGGTACTTAGCCTGCAACTTTCACCTTGATTTCCCTTTTTAACAAGTAATAAAGTGTAGAGTCATTTATTGGCCAGTTTAACATTGTACTAAAGTTTTCTAGAGATATAGAACAAGTAGATAGGTTAATCTATATCATCTATCATCTATCTATCTATCTATCTATCTATCATCTATCTATCTATCTATCTATCTATCTATCTATCTATCTATCTATCTATCATCTATCTATCTATCTATCTATCTATCTCTATCTATCTATCTATCATCTATCTATCTATCTATCTATCTATCTATCTATCTATCTATCTATCTATCATCTATCTATCTATCTATCTATCTATCTATCTATCTAATCTATCTATCATCTATCTATCTATATCTATCTATCTATCATCTATCTATCTATCTAATCTATCTATCATCTATCATCTATCTATCATCTATCTATATCTATCTATCTATCATCTATCTATCTATCTATCATCTATCTATCTATCTATCTATCATCTATCATCTATCTATCTATCTATCTATCTATCTATCATCTATCTATCTATCTATCTATCTATCTATCTAATCTATCTATCATCTATCTATCTATATCTATCTATCTATCATCTATCTATCTATCTAATCTATCTATCATCTATCATCTATCTATCATCTATCTATATCTATCTATCTATCATCTATCTATCTATCTATCATCTATCTATCTATCTATCTATCATCTATCATCTATCTATCTATCTATCTATCATCTATCTATCTATCTATCTATCTATCTATCATCTATCTATCATCTATCTATCTATATCTATCATCTATCTATCATCTATCTATCTATCTATCTATCTATCTATCTATCTATCATCTATCTATCTATCTATATCTATCTATCATCTATCTATCATCTATCTATCTATCTATCTATCTATCTATCTATCTATCTATCTATCTATCTATCTATCTATCTATCTATCATCTATCTATCTATCTATCTATCTCTATCTATCTATCTATCATCTATCTATCTATCTATCTATCTATCTATCTATCTATCTATCTATCTATCATCTATCTATCTATCTATCTATCTATCTATCTATCTAATCTATCTATCATCTATCTATCTATATCTATCTATCTATCTATCATCTATCTATCTATCTAATCTATCTATCATCTATCATCTATCTATCATCTATCTATATCTATCTATCTATCATCTATCTATCTATCTATCTATCTATCTATCTATCTATCATCTATCTATCTATCTATCTATCTATCTATCATCTATCTATCATCTATCTATCTATATCTATCATCTATCTATCTATCTATCTATCTATCTATCTATCTATCATCTATCTATCATCTATCTATCTATCTATATCTATCTATCATCTATCTATCTATCATCTATCTATCTATCTATCTATCTATCTATCTATCATCTATCTATCATCTATCTATCTATCTATATCTATCTATCATCTATCTATCTATCATCTATCTATCTATCTATCTATCTATCTATCTATCTATCTATCTATCTATCTATCATCTGTCTATCTATCTATCATCTATCTATCTATCATCTATCTATCTATCATCTATCTATCTATCTAATCTATCTATCATCTATCTATCATCTATCATCTATCTATCTATCTATCTATCTATCTATCATCTATCTATCATCTATCTATCTAATCTATCTATATCATCTATCTATCTATCATCTATCTATCTATCTATCTATCTATCTATCTATCTATCATCTATCTATTTATCATCTATCTATCTATCTATATCTATCTATCATCATCTATCTATCATCTATCTATCATCTATCATCTATCTATATCTATCTCTATCTATCTCTATCTGTCTATATCTATCTATCTATCATCTATCAATCATCTATATCTATCTATATCTATCTATCATCATCTATCAGCTATTATCTATCTATCTAATCAATCTGTCTATCTATGCATCCAAGTGTGTATCCTGTATATATCATTTCTCTTCCCCTTTCTTATATATGCTTGATTTGATTATAGGGACTGGGAAGTCTGAAATATGTAGGAAAAACTGATTCTAAAATTTGAAAAATAGATATGCAAACGTTTGAATTGTATTGATTTGTTGTTTTTATTGATTTTTATGAATTCTTTATAAATTTGGATATTAGCCCCTTAAGGGATGTATCATTGGAAAATAATTTCTCTCATTCAGGAGGTTGTTGTTTTCTTTGTTGATAATTTTCTTTGCTGTGCAAAACCTTTTTAGTTTGATGTAGTCCTATTTGTGTATTTTTTCTATTGTTTCAGAAAAATATTACTAATAGCAATGCCAGAGTTTGCTGCAAAATTTTCTTCTAGGTGTTTCAGGGTTTTGAGACTTACATTTAAGTCTTTAATCCATTTTGAGTTTATTCTTGTATATGGTGTAACAAATGGTCAAGTTTTTTTGCATATATCTGTCCAATTTTCCTAACATCATTAATTGAATAGACTGTCTTTGCTTCATTGTATATACTTGCCTCCTTTTTCTTATATTAATTGACCATAATGGTGTAGGTTTATTCCTGGGTTTTCTATCCTATTCTATTGATCTATGTATCTGTTTTTATACCAGTACCATGCTGTTTTGGTTACTAGAGCCTTGTAGTACAATTTCATATCAGGTAACATGATACTTCTAAATTTGTTCTTCTTTCCCAAGATTGCTATGGCTATTTGGGGTCTTTTGTGGTTCCATATAAATTTTAGTATTATTTGTTCTAGTTCTGTGAAAAGTGCAATTAGTATTTTTTAAAATTTATCTTTATTGTTGAAAGTATTAAAGATGTTTCCCTCTTTTCCCCCATTGACCCCCTTCACCCTGCTCCCACCACCTCCTCAGGCCTTCACCCCACTATTGTCTGTGGAAAAGTGTAATCAGTATTTTGATACGAATTGCATTAAATATAGAGATTACTTTGAGTAGTAAGGACATTTTATTTTACTTTATTACTTATTTATTTTTTTAAATATGTCTTTATTGATTTCAGAGAGAGGAAAGGAGAGAGAGAGAGGATAGAAACATCAATGATGAGGGAGTCATTGATCGAGCCCGCAACCTGGGCATGTGCCCTGACCAGGAATTGAACTCCTATCACCTGGATCCTAGGTCGATGCTCAACCACTGAACCACACCCAGCCAGGCAATATGGCCATTTTAATAATGTTAATTCTTCCTATCCATGAGCATGGATTATACTTCCATTTATTTGTGTCGTCTTCTTTTTCTTATAATTTTCTGAGCACATGTCTTTTACCTGTTTGGTTAAATTTATTCCTAGGTATTTTATATTTTTAATGCAGTTGTAAGTGTCATGTGATTTTTAAATTAATGTCTCTTTCTTCTAGTTTATTATTGGTGTACAAAAATGCAACAGATTTTTGAATATTACTTTTATATCTTGCTACTTTATTGAATTAAAAAAATGGGCAGAGATCCTAAATAGACGTTTCTCCAAAGAGGATGTACAGATGGCCAATAGACATATGAAAAGATGCTCAACTTCATTAATCATCAGAGAAATGTAAATTAAAACCACAATGAAATATTACCTCAAACTTGTCAGAATGACTGTCATCAATAAATCAACAAACAAGTGTTGGTGAGGATGTGGAGAAAAAGGGTTCCTCCTGTACTATTGGTGGAATTGCAAATTGTTGCAGCCAGTATGATAAACAGTATGAAAGATCCTCAAAAACTTAAAAATAAAACTACCTTATGACTCAGCAATTCCACTGCTGGGTGTTTATCTGAAGAAACCCAAAGCACTAGTTTGAAGTGATATGTCCCCTTATGTTCATTGCAGCATTATTTACAGTAGACAATATGGAAGCAAACTAGCTGGGCATCAATACATGAATGGATGAAAAAGTGGTGGTCATATATACAATGTGATATTACTTGGCCATAAAAAAGAATAAAATCTTACCATTTGAGACAGTATTATGCTGTCCATAGTACTGTATTTAGTGCCAGGTGGGTACCAGACTTATCAGGGCATCACGTTGTAAGTTATATAAATGTCTAACTACTATTCTGTATCCCTGAAATTAGTATAAAGTAATAATGAATGTCAATGGACCTAGAGCATATTATAAGTGAGGCAAGTCAAACAAAGACAAATACCATATGATTTCACTTTTATGTGTAACCTAAAGAACAAAATAAATCAGCAAACAAAACAGAAATTGACCCATAGATATATAGAACAAACTAATGGTTGTCACATGGGAGGGGGTGAAAAAAGTGAGGGGATTAGCAGTACAAATTGGCAGTTATACAATAGTCACAAGGATGTAAAGCACAGCACAGGGAATGCTGTCCATAATGCTGTAATAACTATACTTAGTGCCAGGAGGGTACGAGACTTATCAAGGCATCGCATTGTAAGTTATATAAATGTCTAACTACTATTCTGTATTCCTGAAATTAGTATAAAGTAATACTGAATGTCAACTGTAATTGAAAAATAAAAAGAAATGCAAAGGACTTAGAAGAATCAAAACAATGTTGAAAAGAATAACAAAGTTTGATGACTTATTGTATCTGATTTATGAACATACGATAGTGTCATAATCAAGACAGTGTGATATTGGTTGAGACATATATGTAACAGATTAGAGCTCAGAAATAAATTGTTATTTTTATGGCCAATTGACTTTTAAAAGTGTCAACTTTAATTTATTGGAGAAAAGTTACTCTTCAATAAATCTTGCTAAAAAACTTGGATATTCCATATGTAGAAATATAAACTTAGACCACTGGAACCACAAAGTTTTATTAAAATGTATCACTGTTCTATATTTAAGTGAAAAAACTACAAAACTTTAAGATGTAAACATTAGAGAAAATTTTTGTCAACTCAGGATTGGTAAAAATTGTTTAGGCATGACACTAAAGCACAACCCATTAAAAATAATACCTCAAACTGCATGGATATTTTTTTCTCCAAAATGCAGCATTAACATAACCAAAAGACAAGCTACTGACAAGAAAATAGTTTCAAATATTATATTTTATAAAGGACATCTATTGAGACATAAAAAGCTGCTGCAAACTATTAATAAAAAGCTTCAGCAACTTGTTTTTCCAATTAGAAAATCAGCAACAGATTTGAATAGACATTTCAGCAAGGGTATATATGATAAGAATTATGTATGAACAGTAATAAATATAAGAAGATGCTCAACATCTTTAGTCATTAGTGAAATGAAAATTATAAGCAAATTTTATACCATCACATACTCAGTAGATGAGCATTTGGGCTGTTTCCAGATCTTAGCTATTGTAAATTGTGCTGCTATGACCATAGGTGTGCATAAGTTCTTAGGAACTTTGTACTTTTGAATGGTATTTAATAGACATGGATTGTCAAAAAAGGTTTACGTTAATCATGAGCCTCAGATGATGTGATTAAATGAAAAACAATTATGCCATTAGCTTGTTTTTATTGAATCTCATTCTGTTGGCCCCATCACATGTTCTCCTCATCATATGAAAAATTGGAAAAGCAATGTTTAACACAAAGAACTCATGAATCTTAATTTCTTCCATCACTTAAAGTCCTGATTTTGGCAACACATGTTGCCATACTTACTTAGACAAAAACTTCTGTATATTTGCTAAGTAATAATATGCATAAAACACTTATTTCAGTACATAATGGAAAACTGAAAGCAATCTGAAGTCTTTAAATGTAAAATAATTTACTCGTATCTTTATAATTAGTTTGGAACAGATTCAGGTGTTTCCAGAACTTTCTAGAACTTTCCAGACAGGGATTTTAAGACCACCTTTTTAAATATTTGTCTTTGATTAGGTGTCATATTTCAGAGGTGCTTGAGTACAGTGAAAGTGGGGACCATGGCCCACTTGTAGATTGTGAAATAAGCTTGGGAGTTTGTGAACATCAATTTTTTTTTAAATGAAAGAGAACACTGAAATAGAGAACAATATGAATCACAGGTAGTAAATTGTGATAGTATTATTTTTTCATAATTCTTTGCCTCCTTCCCCCTCTAGCCATGACTTGAACTCTGGCTTTGGGCTTGGCTACACAATTTGTTGTGTGGGATAAAACATAGGCATAAATGACAGTATGTAGCTGTGAACAAACTTTAAGAGCAGTCAGGCATTTGGGAACCTGCACAGTTTCACAGAAGAAACAGACCAAGAATGGGAGACTAATGACTCAAACCTGAATCTAACTCTCAAATGGGAGCCTGAACCAGAAGTTCCTGTCTAATCCAGCAGATCACCATTGACACACAGAATCATGTTTGAGAAAGAAGTGATTGTGAACATAAGCCACTAATATTTAGGATTGTTTGTTATGCAGCATTATTACAGCAAAACTGACTAATGCCCAAGGGTATTATATCATAAAACATTTTTCACTTACATATATATTTATATGTCTGAAAAATTGGGCAATTCCTAGAGTTGTGACCTAAAATATATTTTATTATGAGTATATGGTCAAAATTTGAAAACTAGCCCTGGCTGGCTAGCTCAGTTAGTGAGAGCATCATTTCTCAATGCCAAGATTATAGGTTTGATCCCCAGTCAGGGCACATACAAGAACCAACCAATGAATGTATGAATGAGTGGAACAACAAATCTATGTTTCTCTCTCTCTCCTTTCCTCTCTCTCTCTCTCTCAAATCAATCAATAAATAAAAAATTATTGAAAACTATTTTCTTAGTTTACTAACAAGTGATACTCATTTTTGGAAGTGGAAGATACATATTTTATTCCAGGGCATTAACAGCTTCTTTTTGCATCATCTTGTACATAATAGTCAAGCTTCATAATTTTTTAATAATACCCTAACTAACTATCTAATATTAATAACAAGAAAGGAGCAAAGGGGAGGTCAGACATTATAAGCATGGTTATCTGGTCAGCTTCACCAGGAAGCTACAGCTTCATGTGCCACAGGGAACCACTGGCTCATTCCCTGCAAATCACTGGGGGAAGAATCCAACAAAGGGAAAAATGGATGCATGACCAGTGAAGTTGGGGTGACCTATGGAAGGTGCTAGCCTGTCACCCTAACTTGGGGAAAAAGATAATTGGCTAGAGTGAGTGGAGCCACTACAAATGCACAAAATCCTGAAGGATTCATTGGATAAGCTCCTAGTTAAAATTCCCAAAACAAAGAATTCTTTCTCTTGCCATTTGCACTCCTGTTTCTCATTTGTTCAGTGACCTGCACTAGCCTGCCACATGGCCCTAGAAGCTTCATGGTCTCAGCCCAGCTTCATGGTGACCCCACAGGCAATGAACTATAGCTGGGAACATAAGTTAACCTAGCCAGATAGTGGACTTGACTATGGAGTGGAAACTCTGGGCAGTGGCTTTTATCCTATTTCTGCTGAAGACAAAATGAGACTTTTTCCATGGCTGGAAAAAGGGAAATGGGATCCTGGAAACTCAGGGGTTTAATTCCACAGTAATAAAGCTTTCCATATCTTATACTCCTGTGGGGACCTCCAGAAATTCTTGTTCCCATGACACTCCAAGAAGCCCACTTCCACCAGCAATACGTGGAGACATGGAGAACACCTCACCAATAACAACAGTCAGGAGGAGTAAGCAGAGTGTCACCTGAGCTGGAACAACTGGGCATCATCCACAGTCAAAAGCCTACAGTAGAAAAGCAGTGAAAAGCTCATAAGCCCTTCCTCTTTCCTTCTTTATTAAGGAGGTGACTGGGGAAGCTCCTTTGGTTTATTTCAAGCAAAGACAATAAGACAGCATGAGTATGTGCCTCCTGAGGAACTGTGGATCTCCTGGACTTCTGAGTTAGTGGTGTCTCAGCATGGTGATGATACAGATCAATTTGCTAAGTGTCTTCTAACCATAAGATGTGGATGTGAATATTTACTCTTTTTTGTTTTTAAAGCTCTATGGGAAAATATTATTCAGTAAGAACTTCTTTTTGGTATAATAATATTAAAAAAAACAATAGTATAAGTAAAGTCAGTTATTGGGTTTAAACAATAAGAATGGCCCAATGGTGCATTTCTAGGTCTCTCCTGCCTACAGGAAACCTTTAGGTAAAAATAGCTAACCCAAAGATAGAAGTTGTTAGAAAAATTAAATAAAGTGATATTTATATCCAGATAGAAAAGTTTGAAAGAAAAATTTGATAAATAATTTTAAAAAAATACTTCACAATGGTAGGGAAGGGGATTGGGGAAGGGAGTGGGATGGGGTGGAATGGGTCATTGGGGAGATAAAGGGGCATTCGTAATATTTTAAATAAAAAAAATACTTCAGGGGGGGAACAGGAAGAGATTAACCTAAGAACTTATATGAATATAAGGGTAACCCATGAACACAGACAACAGTGCAGGGAAGGCCTGGGGGTGGGTGCAGGGTGGAGGGGGTAAAAGCGGGAAAAAGGGGACATCGGTAATATTTTGAACAGTAAAGATAAAATAAAAAATACTTCTGGATTAGGACAGAGGAAAACAGTATTTGCCTAAAGTATCAGATCTTATTTTTTGATTCTGGGAATCCTACACAACAAATTGCTAAGATGGATGAGATAAAGTGGATATAACAATGCCTGTTTTATGACTATTAGAGGAAAAAGTTTTAGTGTATTTACTAATAAGATTCAATCTGTAGCATTTGTCATATTTTTCATACAATGTATTATAAAATTTCTTCTTTATGGAATCACTAGGAGCTCTGCACATTAAGAAGCGGGGTCCTGTGTCCCACACATATCTAGAAACTTACACTTGGAGCATGGTAAATACTTAATAAACACCTGTTGAATGAGATTGGAATAAATCCATGCTAGTTTTTCCATGAAAAATTGAAATGTTATCTTAAATTATTTTTACTGATTATAACTTAAAGAAGGTCTGACTCTCTCTCTCTCCCTCTCCCTCTCTCATTCTGTCTTCTTTCTTGAGTTGAGTTAAAGGGGAAACATCTCTTCCCAAAGAAATCCACCCAACAGTCTTCCTCTCGGAACCATACAATATGTTACTTTCCCACATTTTCTTTGAAAGTTCATAATCTGGTCTGGAATTAATTATCCTTATACCTTGCTTTCTCAGAAACTTCCAGTTACAATCTTATTGCATATTACATGTATGTAAATGTTTGTGTGTATGTATGTGTGTATAATAAACATTTCAAGTGGGTAAATAAATCATCTTTCTATACCATGTATGGTATTAATTAAGGTAGAAAATGACCTGTGCAAAATGAACTCTACTGATAAAAAAGTAGAAACATCTTATCTAGTTACTGTCTGATTTGTACATAAAGACCCCCATCCTTCTTCTAGTCAGTAAGTAGAAGCCCTGGTGAGCTTTGAAATAAAAGCAGTGTGAAAATCTAAGCTCATGCCAGTTATCACAGCTGAAGTCCAAAGAAGGAGCACTTGTTAACTTCAGCCCAATTTTATCTACATAGTACTATATTCCATGGTAATTCTCATGTTCATTCACACAAATGTCAAAAATATCCATAAAGTATAAATACACCCTGCATCTCTCATGACTAACATCTATCAAGGCACATGAAAACACAATGTCTCAGCTGCATTTACAGATGTTTTAATTAATTGATTTTTATTTTTAAATTATAGTTGGCATACAATAATTTCAGGTGTAACAACACTGTGATTACATACTTATACACCTTACAAAGTGACCTCCCTCATAAATCTAGTGCTCACCTGGCATCATATATAGTTATTACAACATTATTGACTATTATTTAGATTTCTTAACAAACCCTGTGTCATTCCAAATTCAGTTTTCTGTATTAAAGTGATATTAATTTAAATTTTCCAATAGCAGAAATGACTCTATAATCAGATAAAATATAGATCTCTTTCTAAGAAATGAGGAACAGAGCTAGAAAGAAACCTGAAGAACAGGGACAAAAAAGAGGAGTGGATCTGCATGTCAATTAGGAACCATGAAAAGTTATGAAAGATTAAGGATATATGCCTAAAAAGTAGGTAATTCCAGCCTAGCTGGCATGGCTTAACAGCTCTCAGCAGCTGAACATCATCCTGTGATCCAGGAGATCGTCATTCGATTCCCAGGTTGCAGGCTCAATCCTCAGGGCAGGCCATGCAGGAGGCAACCGATCAATGACTCTCTCATCATTGCTATTTCTATTTCTCTCTCTCCCTTCCTCTCTCTGAAATCAATAAAGACATTTTATAGATATAGATATAGATGATATAGATATAGATATAGATATAGATATAGATATAGATGATATAGATATAGATATAGATATAGATATAGATATAGATATAGATATAGATATAGATATAGATATAGATATAGATATAGATATAGATATAGATATAGATATAGATATAGATGATATAGATATAGATGATGATATAGATATAGATATAGATATAGATATAGAGATAGAGATAGAGATAGAGATAGAGATAGAGATAGAGATAGAGATAGAGATATAGATAATAGATAGATATAGAAATAGATATAGATATAGATATAGGTATAGATATAGATATAGATATAGATATAGATATAGATATAGATATAGATATAGATATAGATATAGATATAGATATAGATATAGATATAGATGATATAGATTAGATATAGATATAGATATAGATATAGATATAGATATAGATATAGATATAGATATAGATATAGATGATATAGATATAGATATAGATATAGATATAGATATAGATATAGATATAGATATAGATGATATAGATATAGATATAGATGATATAGATGATATAGATGATATAGATGATATAGATATAGATATAAAGTATGTAATTATGAACTCCCTTTGGCTGACAATGCAGCTATCATTAATGTCAAGACATTCCAAAATAAAGAAAAAGTCCCTAATTTCCACGTTTATACTAATCCAAGCCAAGCCTGGGGTGTCTTGAAGGAAGCTGGAGTCCAGAGCTTCCTCTGTGATGTTTATGTTTTTTTTGTTTCTTTTGTTCTATTTATCTAGAAGTGGTGAAGCCATCATGGAGACCTGGGGGGACTGATTTTCAAGAATTCTGAGTAGAAATTATACTAATATTGTGAAACAACAGTTCTGGCCCCAGGAAAATAACCCTACAGGTGCCATAAAAAACAAGGGTGGTCAGTGAAATTAATTCTCAACCCAATTTTTCCCCTGAATAATAGTCCTGGAAAGGACAAGACAAGTTTTAGGTCAGAAAATACCTTTTTGCCACTATCTTTATAAAAGGTTTAGGGGTGGCTCTTGTATTGTCAGGTTGGCAGTCAGAATTGTCTGTGCATCCTACATGTATTTTCCACTCCAAGGAGGAGGGCCTTTTAAGTCCAGATAGAAATGTTCTAAAAATCAGAAAAACTGCTTTTTCAATACTCTCTACCTGAAGCTTCCTGGGGCATTTCATCAGTACAGTCTGGCATCGCTGGTTGAAGCTGACTGAATACTCCCTTGTTTGGCAAAGCTTCCAACATCTTTTGTGATTAAATCCAGATGCATTTTCCTACGACCAACTGTCCTTCAAATGAGAACATTTTTTCCGTGGCTATTTAATAGTAAGTGGCTGACAACACAGGAACTAAGATAGCTGTTATGTTAAGTGTGTGAAGAGATATATCTGACTACCAGTCCTCCTTTTATGTGATCGATATCTTTGTGTTCTTTGCCCTTTTTTGGACTAGGGTTTGTTGAGCATCAGAGAGTTTTAATAATAGGAAACAGTACTTTTCTATTTTTCTCAAATGATGAGAGTAGGAAGCAGCCTTTTGGGTGTGCTCATATTTAGTTGTAATTACTTAATATGAGTAGCAAAATGGATACTTCATGAAGCACTTTGCACATGGAATAATCCAACACCTCTCTGTAAAGAAAGAAGTGATAACTGAAGAAAAAAAAGCAACTTCTCTGGGCTCACAGTGAAAATTTAATAATTATGAACACCACACTTGGTTCATCAGGCTTGTTTCAATATGAAAGGTTTACATTTTCCACAATCCTTCAAATTATTCCCCACCTGCCCATTTTCTAAGATGTGATTCCATTACAGTTCTCAAGGAGAAGTCCTGGCTCCATCCCTCTCACTTTGTCTTACCTTTGCACTAACATTTCTTACTGCATAAAGTGTTTGCTTAGCAGTTAATCTTTCTTACTTTGTCCCTTGAATCAATATTTTATTTGATTCCTGGCATTGTGAGTTAACTTTTTTCTCCATGCATGTAGATCTATTAATGTGACTGTGTCTTGATAATTCTAAATACCCACAGAAATTCTTTGCACATGAAAGGATTTTGTTAAGCATTTTTAACATTAATTAATGATCTTATGGCTATCTTGTAGATGTGTCCTAAATGAGTCACTTTATTAGGACATGATAGTTTTCATTTCCAGAATGTGAAAGGTAGGTTATGTGTAAAATCTGTAATCACACATAATTTATGAAGTTCATTAATTTAGGGGATGATCATCTGAAAGTGCTCAGCAAATATAACTCATAAATAATTGTATCTGGGGTGTCAAAGCACCATTATTTTTACAGTATAGTGTACACCAGAAACCCATTAAAGCCATAAAATATACCTAAGAAACTTACTTTCAAAACTTGTTCTGAAATGATTTCAATTGATTTAAAAAAAACAAAAACAAGTTACTACTTTTTGTAATGCTTTTTCTAACCTCTGCAAAGCTTGTATTTTCAGTTTTAATAACTGATTAAATAAATTAAATTCAATTTAATTTATCATTGCAAATACACATACACAGGGGTGGGCAAAAGTAGGTTTACAATTTTTCATATGGAAAAAGACATGCAGGATATGATTATTACAATAGCTTTATTAACTCAAAAGAATGTCACAATGGCACCGTAAACCTACTTTTCCCCACTCTGTATGTATATACCTTTTGACCCTCTTTATTTATTTAGCCCCTGCCTCTGGCAACTACAGACAAAGAAGAGGCTACAAACTAACTTGACAAACTCAGGGGAGGTCTGCATGGCAGCTTTACAAACTGAGACTGAAAGTAATCACATAGGATGGTCTGAAATTAAAATTTAACTAAAAGTGAGCTATGGTGGGTAGTCATGTCCTAGGCTGATCAGTCTTTAACTAAGACTGTCTATTGTTTTTGTGCATCTAAGACAACACACCTTTGGAATGTCAAAGTAATCCTCCTTTTTCCATTCCCCTCAGGGCACAGTCTCCCACCAGAGCACAAGACCACAGAACCCCTCTTTATTATCTTGCTCTCCCACATGCCATCTCTATGTGCTGTAAATGTTAATTATTACCTATCCTGTACCCACCAATGTAAAAGAAGTATGTGTCTCTCCATTTTACTCTTTATCCAATTGCAGAGATTTCCCCACTTTGCTTTCTCCTGTATTCCTAATCTACCACCAGTGGATTTCATGTAACCCCTTTATATCTCCTCTTTTGGTTGTAATTTAATACATTACAAGATGCAAATCTACCTTTTCCCTATAACATTTTCTTAATCCATTGATATTTTGCTTCCCAGCAATTGTCGTCAGTTTGGCTCAAATAAACTCATAAAAATTCTCTACAGGTTTGAATATTTCTTATGTTGATGTCTGTATCTATGAGATTATTATTATTATTATTATTTTCAGATTTCGTATGTAAGAGAAATGATACTGTATTTGTATTTCTCTGTCTGACTTCTGACTTATTTCACATAGCACAGTGTCCTTGAGGTCCATGCATGTTGCCACAAATAGCAAGATTTTATTCTTTTTTATGGCTGAATAATATATATAATATTCTATATAACATATAGAATATATACTTATATATAATAATATTTATCCATTTGTCCATGTATGGGCACTTAGGTTGTTTCCATTCTTCCTTGGCTATTATAAATAATGCTGCAATGAACAAATTAACATGGTACCTATATCTTTTCAAATTAGTATTTTTGTTTTCTTCAAATAAATACCCAGGGGTGGAGTTCTGGGTCATAAGGTAGTTGTATTTGCAATTTTTCTAGGAATCTATTGTTTTCCATAGCGGCTGCACCAATTTGCAATCCTACTAGCAGTGTACAAGGGTTCTCTTTCCTCTGCACCCTCATCAACAGTTATTATTTCTTGTCTTTTTGACACTATCCATTCTAAGGTGATGTCTCATTGTGGTTCTGATGACTAGTGATGTTGAGCATCTTTTCATGTATCTGTTGACTTCTTTGGGAAAATATTTATTCAAAACTTCTGCCCATTTTTTAATTGGATTTTTTTATATTGAGTTGTATGAGTTCTTTACATATCTTGGATATAAGATTCTTATCTGACATATAATTTGTAGATATTTTTCACCCATTCAGTAGATTGCTTTTTTTGTTGTTTTCTTTCTGTGCAGAGCTTCTTAGTTTGATATAGTCCCCCTTATTACTTTTGCTTTTGTTGCCTTTGTTTTTCATGCCAGAGTCAAAAAATCATCACCAAGACCTATGTAAAGGAGTTTACTTCCTATATTTTCTTCTAGGAGTTTTACAGTTTCAGGTCTAAGTTCAACTGTAATCCATTGTGAATTAATTTTAGGGTATGGTATAAGATAATGATGCAGTTTTATTCTTTTGCATGTGGCTATTCAGTTTTTCCAACACCATTTATTGAAGAGACTGTCCTTTTCCCGTTGTAGATTCTTGGCATCTTTATCTTAAATTAATTGACCATATATGCATGGGTTTATTACTGAGTTCTTTGTTCTGTTCCATTAATCTATGTGTCTGTGTTCATTCCAGTACCACACTGTCTTAATTACTAGAGCTTTGTAATATAGTTTGAGATCAGGGAGCTTGATGCTTCTAGCATTATTCTTATTTCTTAAGATTGCTTTGGCTATTCAGGGTCTTTGATGGTTCCATATAATTTTAGGGTTATTTGCTCTATTTTTTTGTGAAAAATGCCATTGGAATTTTAATAGGGATTGCATTGCATCTGTAGATTGCTTTGGGTAATATGTATATTTTAACAACATTGATTCTTCCCATTCATGAGCATAGAATATCTTTCCATTTATTTGTGTCTTCTATTTTTATTTATGTCTTGTAGTTTTCAACATACAAGGCTTTACCTTCTTGAACAAATATATGTCTAGGTATTTTATTCTTCCTGATGCAATTGTAAATGGGATTGCTTCTTAATTTCTCTTTCTTATAGTTTATTATTGTATAGAAATGTGACGACTCGTGCATTGCTTTTGTATCTTGCAAATTTACTAAATTCGTTAGTTCTAACAGTTTTTTGATGGAGTCATTAGGGTTTTCTATATATATTCTCATATCATTTGCAAATAGTAACAAGATAGTTTTACTTCATCCTTTCTAATTCAGATGCCTTTTATTTCTTTTTCTTGCCTAGTTGCTCTGGCTATGATTTTCAATCCCATGATGAATAAAAGCAGCCAGAATGGGCATCCTTGCCTTGTTTCTGATCTGAGAGAAAAAGCTGAAAGTTTTTCACTGTTTTGGATGCTGTTAGCAGTGAGCTTGTCATGCATGGCCATTGTTATGTTGAGCTATGTTCACTCTATATTCATTTTGCTGAGTTTTTATCATAAATGGATGTTGAATTTTCTCAAATGCTTTTTTGCATCTATTGAGATAATCATATGATATTTATTTTTCATTTTGTTAATGTGGTGTATCACAGTGACTGATTTATGAATTTTGAACAATCCTTGCATCCTTGAAAAAATATTGCTTGATCAGGTGTATGATCCTGCTAATATTTGTTGAGGATTTTTCCATCTATATTCACCAGGGATATTGTCCCATAATTTTCTATTACTGTGGCACCCTTGTCTGGTTTTTGTGTCAGGGTAATGCTTTCTCATAAAATGAGTTTGAAAGAGTCTCCCCCCTTTTATATTTTGGAAGAATTTGTAAAAGACTGGTATTAATTTTTTTGACTATTTGGTAGAATTCACCAGTGAAACTGTCTGGTCCTGCACTTTCATTTGTGTTATAAAACCTTATCAAAAGCAATTTCATTTTTACTTCTTAATTTAAAATAAATACACTATCTAATGTTTGGATAAATCTAACCTTTTACGGGTGCCATTAAAAGCACTTCCAAACAATTGAGATTTATTCAGTTTCCAAATAGTATTTTTTCATTCACACAAAAAAAGATATCATATAAATTCTTAAATAAAATGTAATTGTGGTATTATTTTGTGAATCTATGAAAATTATTCTTGACACTTTCCCACTAACATAGTTATTTAAAAATTTTTAAAGAGTTTATTTTTAGAGCAATTTTAGGTTTACAACAAAACTGACAGGAAGGTATAGAGATTTCGTATATACCCCCTACTCCCATACATGCAGAGCCTCTCCCATTATCAACATTACTCACCAGAATGGTATGCTTTTTGTATGTTTGTTTGTTTGTTTGTTTTTATTTTTCTTTATAACAAGGATGAACGTACATTGACACATCATAATAATCCAATGTCTTTAGTTTACCTTAGTTTTCATCCTTGGTGTTGTAATTCTGTGTTTATTTTTGATAAGTTTACATTCCATATTTCTATTAATAAAATATTTTAAAATGTTGATTTATTTCTAATGTAATGAGAATTTTTACAGTATGACAAACAAAATAATGTTTTACTATAGTTGCTTGTTTATTTCCATAAGTTTGGTAGTTCTCAGATACATATGTTTTGATAAAATTGAATGATAGGCAATAATAATCACATATTTATGTTTGTATAAATTCCATTGTTCAGGGGTTCTCAAGAAGAAAAAAAGGAAAATAATGTAACAAAAATATAATTCATCTAGGGATTTTCACACACAGACATATTCATCTCAAAGGCAGTCATCAGGAATAGGATATATTTCTTAAATGAAGATATAGACCAGGATAGAAACTAGAATAATATCTAATCATAGTTGTCAGTTTATTATAGAAAGGTTAAATATTCAAAGGATTTTGAAATTATTGAATTATAATTTATGTTGATTTTCATTGTCTAAAAGTAAGTGAACGTATTTAAAAATAAGAGGAAACTGTGTCAACACCAAGTGTCCAGAAAGGAATTAGAGGTTTAATCTTACAAGAAAGAGTTCTACTATTAGGAACAAATGGTATCTGATCATGGAGCTGGTCTTCCCACAATGATTTTTCATATCAAACAATTACTTTTTGCTAATGAAGAATATTTTAGAAATCACCTTTATGGTCTAAGGTACCTTTGCTTTGCTTTCCAAGCTCATGTTTATAATATCAATGAACTCACCATTTTCTTTTCTTAAGCTTAATTAAGTCTTAGAAAAAATGCTGAGGAAATGAACAAATAGATAGCTGATGAAAAAGAGCACCTATTTAAAAAAGTAACAGCGAAAATATTTTCATTTGTAATTAAACAATATCGGATTGCTAGTGCTAAAATCTATGCTATATGCTCACAAGATCATTTTCTTTTCTTCCTGGACACACAACCAAACTACATATCTGGCCTCCTTGTTCAGTGGGACTATGTGACTGAGTTCTGGCTGAATGTATATAATCAACATGTATGTCAGTTCCAGGGCTGATCTCTCCTGTGATCTTTGCTCTCTATTTCCTCAGTGGATGACCAGAAGCCACAGGTCTAATGGAAGCTTCCAGAGCCCTTTAGGACCCCAGGTCAGGAGATGGCAGAACTATCTATGGAACTAGCCTCAATGCCTGAACTATTACATGGTGGAAGCTATCTAAGAACACCATTCAAACTGGGACATCTGTGCTGGATTTTTTGAATAAAAAACTGTACCATGTTAAGCCACTATGATAATGGCTTTTTTGTTAAAGAGATTAGTCAATATAAATCTAGCAATTCCTTTTTGATATCTTTTTTAATATGATTTTATTGATATTTAGAGAGAGAGGAAGGGAGAGGCATAGAGAGATGGGAACATGGACGAGAAACATTATCGATCAGCTGCTTCCTGCACAGAGTGTAAGAAACAGTCTCACCATGGCTGTCTTCAGTGAAGATGTATCACGTTTCTGTCTGCTTGGCGACTTCTATAGAGGCCTTCAAGCAAAAGGTGTTATGATTCAATTGGAAGTTGAATTGTGTCACTTTATTCTTATGTCTCTTGTTTAAATCACTAAACTCTTCCCTTTGAAATATGTTTGTGTATATAATATGCTTATAATTTCCCCTTGAGAAATTTAACAATACCTCCCATTTTAGATTATACATTACACTATATTGTTACTTTACCACAGCTTTATCTTGTTGGTAAGTTTATAGTTCCTTTAGATTAGGAACTACTACATATATTTATTTATGCTCTAGGGCCTTGTAAAATTTGGTGAGTAAGTAATATGGATTCTGATACTGGAGTCAAGATAGCAGAAATAATTAAGAAGCTTCAAATTTGAAAAAAATGAAAAGTTTGAAGAAAAATTAAAAACTAAAATTAAATAATATCATGACATAGTCTGTTTAAATTTCGTCTATTATATATGAATTCAATACCCAGTTACAAAAGGAGACTAAGTATGTTTAGTTGGAACTGAAAGAGAATGGGGTTAGAAGTTTGGCAGCTTGATAAGAAATTGTTTCTCAAAGTTTGATTTTCTTTGATGTCTTCTTTCATGCCTTCTGGAATGTTTATGTAAGAAAGAAAATGCTCTTAATCAGCTCATAAAGAAGTCAGTAGAATTTAAAGATCATACGCAGGAGAGAGAATAATACAGAAGGGCGTGTGTTTGTGTTTTGAAACCTATTTCTAATGTTGAATATACACTACATACAATATAGACATTCTTTTTAGGTAAGAACTATATTATTGAGAAGTGTGTCTTTTTTCATTGAATTTTTTTGAGTTATATTGGTTAATAAAATTATATAAGTTTAAGGTGTACAATTCTATAATACATCATCTGTATATTGCATTGTGTGTTCACCACCACAAGTCATGTCTCCTCCATCATGACTTATTCCCCCCTTTACTCTTCCCTGCCTACCCCACACCTCCACTGCCCTCTGGTAATGACCATACTGTTGTCTCTCTAGAGGGTGTGTTTTTTTTCTTAATCCCTTCCCTGCTAATTCTGTTCTATTTTTTTAGTTTACTTATTTTTTTAAAAAATATATCTTTATTGATTTTCAGAGAGAGGAAAGGAGAGAAAGAGACAGACAGAAACATCAATGATGAGAGAGTCATTGGGGATCGAGCCTGCAATCCGGGCATGTGCCCTGACCAGGAATCGAACCCCGATCACCTCGATCCTAGGCAGACGCTCAACCGCTGAGCTACGCCCCGCAGGGCAATTTTTTTAGTTTATTTTAATCAGAACCCACATATAAGTGAAATCCTATGGTACTTGTCTTTGTTTGACTGGCTTATTTCACATAGCTTAATATTCTCCAGGTCCATCCATGCTGTCACAAAAGGTAAGATTTCCTTCTTTTTTGTAGTGGAGTGGTATTCCATTGTGTAGACGTACCACCATTTTTTTGTGTTTTTTTTTTTTTTTTTAAATATATCTTTATTGATTTCAGAGAGAGGAAAGGAGAAGGAGAGAGAGAAAGAGAAACATCAATGAGAGAGTCATTGATCAAGCCCATAACCCAGGCATGTGCCCTGACCAAGAATTGAACCCGGATCGTCTGGATACTACATCTATGCTCAACCGCTGAGCCATGCCCAACAGGGCACCACTGCTTTTTTATTCACTCCTACTGATGAACACTTGGGCTTCTACCAAATCTTGGCTATTGTAAATAACACTGCAATAAACATGGGGGTGCCTATATTTTTTTGAATTAGTGTTTCTGGTTTCTGTGGATGAATTCCCAGAAGTGGAATCATTGGGTCATATGACAGTTCTAATTTTAATTTTTTGAGGTAACGCCATACTACTTTCCACAGTGGCTGCACCATTTTGCATTCCCTCCAACAGTGTACGAGGGTTCCCTTTTTGATATATGCTTGTCCACACTTATTGTTTGTTCATTTATTGATGATAGCCATTCTGACAGGTGTGAAGTGACATCTCATTGTGGTTCTGATTTGCTATTTTCTGATGATTAGTGTCACTGAGCATCTTTTCATATGTTTATTGGCCATTGCATGTCCTCTTTGGAGAAGTGTCTATTCAAGTTCTTCGCTGATTTTTTAAATTACATTGTTCAGTTTTTTGGTGTTATGTTGTATAAGTTCTTTATATATTCTAGATAGTAACCTTTTATCAGACATATTGGCAAATAATGTTCTCTTATTCAGTGGGTTGCCTTTCATTTTGTTGATGGTTTCTTTTGCTGTGCAAAAACTTTTTGGTTTGACTTAGTTCCATTTGTTTATTTTTTCTTTTGTTTCACTTGCCTGAGAAGATATATCAGAGAAAATATTGCTTTGAGATACGTATGAGATTTTACTGCCTACTTTATCTTCTAAAATTTTTATGCTTTCGAGTCTAGCATTTGTCTTTAATCCATTTACAGTTTATTCTTGTGTATGATGTCTGAAGGTGGTATAGTTTCATTTTTTTTGCATGTACCTATTTCATTTTCTGAACATGATTTATTGAAGAGACTATCTTAACTCCCTGTATGTTCTTGCTTTCTTTGACAAATATTAATTGACCATAAATGTATGAGTTTATTTCTAGGCTATCTGTTCTGTTCCATTAATCCATGTTGTGCTCACGGGACGGGAAGAAAACTTGAGACACAGAGAATGTAGAATTTGGGTGGAGATGCAGAGGGTCGAGGCTCTGGAGGAGCTGCAACAACCCTCCTCACCATCCAGTGATTTTTATTGTGAGCTATAGAAAGGCTGGTGTAAAAGATAGTGATCAGTAAAAACTATAAAATGCGCATAAATAAATGGCTTTGTTTTATGCTAATGCTTCACATTTGTTCTTAAGGCCATAACTCTCCTGGGGGCAAGCTTCCCAAATTGATAAGGATCTGTTTTCAGTTCCTGTCAGAAATGTTTCCCTCATTTTCAAGGGGATTTCTGCGATTCTGGGGGAGCTTGTTAACCAACTCCTTCAGAGTTTGTTTGTTGTTTGCTGGCCTTTTCCTACAATCTAGATGGCTGTTTTTATGCTAGTATCATGCTGTTTTAATTTAATTAATATGGCCTTGTAATAGTTTGATACCAAGTAGCATGATTCTTCCAACTTCATTTTTCTTTTCTTTTTTCTTTTTAAATTTTTAAAAAATTTATCCTTATTGTTGAAAGCATTACAGGTGTCCCATTTTTCCTCCCATTGACCTCTTCCACCGAACTCCTACCCCCTCCCTATGCCTTCACCCCATTATTGTCTGTGTTCATCGGTTATGCATGAATGCATATAACTTCTTTGGTTAATCTCTTCCCACCCTCCATCCCCCTCCCCTCTTCCCTCTGAAATATGACCATCTGTTGCATGCTTCAGTGTCTTTGGGTCTATTTAGTTTGTCAGATTCTTTTGTTCATTAGCTTCTTGTTAAAGAAGACTCTTCAACATTTCATGTAGTACTGGTTTGGTGGTGATGAGCTCCTTTAGTTTTTTGTTATCTGTGAAACTCTTTATCTGACCTTCAGTTCTAAATGATAGCTTTGCTGGTAGAGTAATCTTGGTTGTAGGTTCTTGCTTTTCATCACTTTGAATATTTCTTACCACTCCCTTCTAGCCTGCAAAGTTTCTGTTGAGAAACCAGCTGACAGTCATATGTTTGCCCCCTGGTAGGTAACTGCTTTTCTCTTGCTGTTTTTAATATTCTCTCTTTGTCTTTAACCTTTGGCATTTTAATTATTTTGCATCTTGGTGTGAGTCTCTTTGGGTACTTCTTGTTTGGGACTCTGGGCTTCCTATACTTGTAAGTTTATTTCTTTTACCAGGTAGGGGAAGTTTTCTGTAATTATGTTTTCAAATAGGTTTTCAATTTCTTGATCTCTTTCTTCTCCTTCTGTTATCCCCATAATACAAACGTTGGGCCACTTGAAGTTGTCCCAGAGACTCCTAACACTATCTTCATATTGCTGGATTCTTTTTTCTTTTTGTTCTTCTGGTTAGGTGTTTTCTGTTTCCTCATATTCCAATTGATGATTTGATTCTCAGTGTCCTGTATTCTACTGTTGATTCCCTGTAAATTATTCTTCATTTCAGTTCATGTGGCCTTCATTTCTGATTCATACTTTGTTATGTCATTGATGATCTCACCAGTTCCTTAAGCATCCTTTAGCATCCTTATAACCATTATTCTGAACTCTGTATCTAGTAGCTTGCTTGGTTCTATTTCATTTAGTTCCTTTCCTAGAGATTTCTTCTGTTCTTTTCTTTGTGACATGTTTCTTTGCCTCCGCATTTTGGCTGCTTCCAGGTGTTTGTTTCTATGTATTAGGTAGAGCTGCTATGTCTCCTAGAATTGGTAAGTGACCTTGTGTAGTAGGTGTCCTGTAGGGTCCAGTGGCTCAGCCTCCCCAGTCACCTGAGCTGGGCCTTCTAGGTTCTCCCCTGTGTGGGCTGTGTACACTGTCCTGTTGTAGTTGAGCTTTGGTTGCTGTTGGCATCACTGAGAGGAACTGACCCCCAGGCCAATGGTCTGTGAGGTCCAACTGCAACTATAGCCAAAGAGTTGCTGCACTGGAGACACCCCTATAGAGCAGGATTTACTTCAGTGGAGCTTTGGTGTTCAGTGAGTGTGCCTCTTGAGTGTGTCAGTCGTGGATGTGGTAGGGTTGTAATCCAGCGTGGTTGAGTCTGACAACCAGGGCACTGTCTCTGAGGCCTCCTGGGAGGTGCAAAGTCAGCCTCTGCCAGTGCCTTGCCCAGGGACACCCAGCATGAGCTACACAGCAAACCATATTTGGCTGCTACTTGTGCTGGACTTGGAGGTGTTCAAGAGAGGCCAAGTTATGGACCAATGCAACCTTCCACCAGTGCCTGGCCTGGGGCAACTTATCAAGATGTACTGGGAACACTGAGACCAGCTGACACTTGTTTGAAAGATTGTGGGTAAGTCCTAAGCATGAAGGTAGAGAGGCCACTTGTATAAAAAGCCACTGGAAATAGCTTGGATGAGCTTACAAGTGGGGAAGGGCAAGGTCCAGGAATCACCAGAGTGGGACCACGGTCATGAGTCAGGTTGATGGAGATTCAAATGCGGAGCTGGCCTGCCAGCTCTGTTGAAGTAGGGCTCATCAAAGGAGCAATGACCTCTGCCAGCTCCTCTATCTTAGAGAAAGCTGCCCCTCCAGCTCTTGCCCTGAACCCAGGCAAGTTATTTCCTCCCCAAATGTTCCAGCTTCCTTTCAAGCTTCTGCCCAGTGCTGGAGCTCAGAGGGAGTGTGTTTGAGTAAGTCTGTGCACCGACCCTTTAAGAGAAAAGCCTGGGACCCCCACAGCTTCCACTCCTTCAGCCAGAATCCCAGATGGTTTTCACAGCCCAAAGTTGTGCAACTTCTCTTCCCAAACCTGGAACCCTGGACTGGGGTCCTGTTGTGGGGCTGGGACCCCTCACTCCTCTGGAAAACCTTCACTCTTGAGATATTATCAGTTTTAAACCTTGGAACTAGATTTGGGATCACAGCTGAGTCTCTGCGATTCAGCCCCAACTATCCCTGTGTCTCTGCCCACCCCTCCTATCAGCCTCGATGCTTCTTCAATTCTCTTGTTGTAGGACTTCTGTTCAGCTAGATTTCAGGAGGTTCTGAGTAATGGTTGTTCTGTATTTAGTTGTAATTTTGATGTGGTTCTGGGCTGTGGCGGGTACTGCAGTTACCTATGCCACCATTTTGTTGTCTCTCCAACTTTGTTTTTCTTTCTCAGTATTGTTGTGTCTATTCTGGGTCTCTACCAGAAATTACCAGAACTGACAAATGAGTTCAGTATAGTAGCAATATACAAAATAAATATCCATAAATTAGTTGTATTTCTATACACCAGTAATGAACTATGAGAAAAAGAAGCTAAGAAAGCAATCTCACTTACAATTGCATAAAAAAATTATACCAAGGATATAAAAGACTCGCACTAGGAAAATTATAAGACACTGAAGAAAGAAATTGAAAAAGATAATTAAGTGGATGTATATACCATGTTCATGGATAGGAAGAATTAACATCATCAAAATGCCCAAACTACCCAAAGCAATCTATAGATTCAATTCAATTATTATCAAGATACCAATTGTGTATTTCACAGGAGTAGAACCAGTATTCTGAAAATTTATAGGGAGCCAGAGAATTGTCTCTTAATGCTTACAGTGGTGAGTCTTAATAAGACTAACTTTATGTGTTAAAATATTTTTGCATTTCTGAATGAGAACAGCAAAAATTTCTGACCATTTATTTTTTTAAATGTTTCTTTTTACAATATATTTTTATTGATTTCAGAGAGAAGAAGGGAGAGGGAGAGAGAGATAGAAACCTCAATGATGAGAAAGAGTCACTGATTGACTTCCTCTTGCACACCTCCTACTGGGGGTCAAACCCACTACTGGGCATGTGCCCTGGTAGAGGATCACACCACTACCTCCTGGTTCATAGATTGCTGCGCAACCATTGAGCCACCCCAACTAGGTTATGACAATTTATTTAACCTTTATCCAATGAAAGGGAACTTTAGTTCCAAGCAAGGAGTGGGTCCCGCTGGCCGAATTTAAATGCTGATGGAATTTAAATGCTGTCTTTTAAAGGTTAAATACTCAGAAACCTAAGCATATACATTCTTTTTTACAGGCAAAAGGAAAGAAACCATTATTTGTACAGTTGATCCTGGAAAATATGTGGAGTTTGTATGATGTTGTCTTTTAAATTCTGTCTTTTAAAGGTTAATATTTCTCCACAGAATGTCATGTCCTCTTTATTATTATTATTATTTTTTTTTGTGGTTATACTTTCCTTATGTCCACATCCCCTATGAACAAATGATCCCCTAAAATTAAGATTTTCCAAATTAAAAAGAGTATAAATTGCCATAGGGATGTTAGAAATTATTAATGAAAAATAAGAAAGGATTTGCTCTACCCCCCCCCCCAATGTTTAAAGTCCACTTGAAACTTGGAGTAGCTCAAGGACCCCCACTTGAATCAGCCATTAAAATACGGTCTTCTCTGAATAAATCATGGCTGTTTACCACATGCTTTTGCCATTATAATCTTCAGGATGACAGTTCCAAGATCTGGAAAATTTTATTCATATCAGGGTAACAAAAGCATGATCCATCAACTTTTAAAGAAGTAACATGATTCTAGGGGTCTGAGGAAAAAGCACCCTTAAGAATCTTAATTAAATGAAGGAATTAATTTTATACTTATTTTGAAATATCATGATGAAACCTCAACATGAACTTTTCCATAATTGCATTAGTGTGTGTTTGCGTTTGTGTGTGTGTATGTGCGTATCTAAAGGCATATTTTAATTATTATTAAAACTAGAACTTCTTTCAGAACAAACAGAACATAGGATGATTTAAGAAGCAACAAATAAGGAGCTATTTCTAAATAGCTCCTTATCAAAGTAATTTCTTCTGATGCATTTTTAACTTATTAATAACCAACTTTTTATGGCTTCTTGTTAAAGGAGGACACAGCAGATGTGACAACCATTCTCAGTACAGTACAGGAAAAAAGATTGTCAAAATCATATTTTGAAACATAATGGAGATGTAAAAACAAAAAAGACTAAGAAGATAAAATTTCAGAGAAGAGTCATTACTATGTGATCTGAAGATGGTAATCCTTTCTTCCTGGGGACATTTGCTGATTCTGTACATGGGTTGAGGATCAGGCTTGTCATAGGCAGTAGGACTCCATTAGGGCAAGAATTTGTTTTGAGGTGGTGAAAATATTTTAAAATTTATTGTGGTGTTGGTTGAGTATATGTGTGAATATACTAAAAATTATCAAATTGTACACTTTAAATAGGTGGATTTATGGTATATGAATTATATATCAATAAAATTGTTAAGAATACATCGCCCATGTGTCAAAATAGATTAATAATAAAACTTGAAGTATTAGTTTAACTAAAGGATAACAAAGATATTACATTTTTGAAACTTGGAAAAAATAGGGATTCCAAGATGGCTGCAGGGTAGTTGGGAGTCCCCTCTGCTTGATCAGAGTAATGGGCTGAACCTTTAGCTAAACTGAAAAACATTCAGCTTGAAAAACTGGTTGGAGTGTAGCAGATCTGAAATACTGAAAACAGGGAACACAGAGGAAAGACAGGAGGGGATGGGGAGAGGATGAGCTCCCTGGGCAGGTGTGCAGCTGGGAAACAGGAAGGATATTGCACCAGCCAAGGTTCTGCCCACTGAGAGTGTGAAGTTGCAGCCCCACACAAGGATCCCCAATCCAGAGAGACAGAGAAAGGAAGGAGAGCATCAGGGGATGGGAATCAGTGGGGATTTCATCCACCTAGGAGAGTAAGATTGCACAGTCCCAGGCAAACAGCAATTTCTTTGTTACACCACCAGCCTGGGAAATTCTCTGATCTGTGACTGTTGGAGGGGCCATGCAGCAGATCTCAAGGCTGGCAAAGGGGTCTAATCAGTATATGCAACAGTGACTCTGAAGGGCCTCCTATTATCTGGAAAACTTCAGGCAGAGGGACAGACAGGGGTTTGGCCCTGTGGCTTGGGAAAGAAGATTGGTCTTGCCAACCTCAAGGACATCAGTAGCACCCCTCACCCCCAACTATGGAACTTCTAGGTCTGCATTGTCCTGCTCTGTTCTGACAAAAAAGGGAATGGCATTAGGCTAGAAATCTGTGCCTGTTCTGCTCAATCTGACAACATGGGGAACTTCAACATTAGGCTGGGTAGGAACCTAAGTGGAAGCCCTACCTGGTGTGGGACAGCAGCACAGAAAGATTGGAGTATCAAGTGGACCTGATTTTTTTATCCCCTTTTACTAGGTGTGCCAGGGAGCCAGGCAGAACTGAGTTACTGCAACTGAGTCTTGTGGGTAGATTTCTGTCCAAGAGACAGATGCATGTGTGCAGGATGCTTCAGCTACATGATGGGGGAGCTAATCTAAGCTCCCCAGTGAGTGCAGCCATTGCAGCCTTAGGAAGTAGAAGATGTGCTCACCCCCCTCCCACCAGTTATGGGCACAGCCTCCAATGCAAGTCTGTTTAAATCACTTGACCAGGTCTTGGATACCCCAGCAAAAGGGAGAAGAGATCAGAGCAGAGATGTTCAAAGTGTGAGACAGTAGGAAGACCAAGCCTCTGGCCTCTGGAAGCCAGACTACTTGGAGCTCTGCCCTGCTGAGCTTTAGACAGGTGGCATATAGTCAAGCAGGGACAGTGACTGATGTTGGCTTGCACCAGGGAACTTCCTGGAAAGCCCCTGCCACCAAGTAGCCAGCTTTGGACAACATCAGAGAAAAATCCAGTAAACTCCACAAACAGCAGATCCAAAGGGTGAACAAAGTAAGCATCAAAATCAGTGGAGGCAAACTCCACTTTAAATCTTTTCTTTATTTATTTCTTTTATATTTCATTTTTTCTTCTCTTATTTTTATATCTCTTATTGCTCTCTTTCTTTTTCTTATTCTATTTTTTCTTTCTCTTTTTTCCCCTATTCTATATTTTACTTTTTAATTATTATTACTTTTTAAAAATTATTATATCATTTTCTCTTTTCTTTTTTATCATATTTTTTATCTTCGTTCTATTCTTTCATATTATCTTTTATTGTTTCTTTTTTCCTTTTCTAAGCCTTTTGGCCTCTTGTCTTTTAGTATTCTTTTTTAAATTCTTTTTTTGTTGTTGCTGTTTTTGTTATTGGTGGTGTGTTGTTGCTTTTTTCAAGTTGTTTTCAGTTTTGTCTTGCTTTGTCATGTTTTGTTCTATCAACTACTGTATAACAGTTGCTATGACATGGTCATAGTTGAGCTTCACATTAAGTCAGCCAAAGGGCTGAGCCCCCAGTGAACAGGCCAAAAGCAATCAAGACCCAATTACAACAGAAGTGTCTGCATAACCCACAAAAGGGACATTCCTAGAGCACCGGGCTCAGAAGATTAAGGAAACTACACCACTGGGTCCCACAACACACACACTACCGTAAGTCACTCCACCAATAATGGGAGTCATAACAGTTCTATCCAATACATAAAAATAAACAAAAAGAAACAACAAAAGTGAGCAAACAAACAAACAGGCTCCAAATGAAAGGACAGGAGGAATCTCCAGATAAAAATCTAAATGAAATGAAGGCAAGCAAGTGATCAGAAACAGAGAATAAAGTAATGGTTTCAAGAATGCTCCACAGCATGAAAAAGGACATATAAACCATGAAAAACAACCTAGTCAAAAATAAAAAACAGCATATCTGAAATAAAGAATACCTGGAAAAAATAAACAGTAGGTTAGATGAAGCAGAGAATTAAATCAGCAAGTTAGAAGACAAGGTAGAAACATTCACTCAATCAGAGCCACAAAAGGAAAAAAATAATTAAAAAGCATAAGGACAGTTTAAGGGAAATTTGGGACAACATGAAATGGAACAACATGCACATCATATGGTATATAGATGGAGGAAGAAAGTGAGCAAGGGGTAGAGAAACTGAAGAAATAATGACAGAAAACTTTCCTAACTTGGTGAAAGAAAAAGTCACACAAGTTCAGGAATCAGAGAGAGTCCCAATCAAGATGAACCCAAAGAGATCCACACCAAGAAACATCATAATTAAAATGCCAAGATTTCTAGGAAAGAGAGAATCTTAAAGGCAGCAAGAGAGGGAGAGTCAGTTACCTACAAGGGAGTTCCCATAAGACTGGCAGCTGATTTCTGAACAAAAACACTACAGGCCAGAAGGGAATGGCATGAAGTATTTAAAGTAATGAGAAGCAAGGGCCTAAAACCTAGACTACCCTATGTAGCAAGGCTATAATTCAAAATGAGCTTCCCAGGTGGGGGAAAAAAAGCTATCACCAAAAAAGCATTGCAAGAAATGTTAAAGGGACTGCTGTAAGAAGAAGAAGAAATATATAGAGAGAGCAACATAGACATAATCAAAATAAGTAAGTAAGTACTTTTCAATAATAACCTTAAATGTAAATGGATTAAACACTCCAATCCAAAGACATAGAGTACCTGAATGGATAAGAAAAATATCACTCATATATATGTGTCTATAAAAGACCCAACTAAAGCAAAAGATTCACACAGGATGAAAGTGAAGAGATGGAAAAAAAAATTTATCATTCAAATGGAAAAGAAAACAAGCTGTGATAGCAATATTTATATCTGACAAAATATACCTCATAATGAAGACCATAGCAAGAGAGAATAAAGATCACTACATAATACTGAAAGGATCGATCCAACAGGAGGATATAACCCTGGTAAAAATATAGGCACCCAATATAAGAGCACCTAAATATATATATATTTTAAAAACAGCTCTTGGAGGACTTTAAGGGAGAGATGGATAACAATATAGTCATAGAAGGGGACTTTAACACCACACTGACATGACTGCATAGACCTTCCAGAGAAGAATCAACAATGAAGCTTGGCAGGCATTGTTCAGCAGTTGAGCATTGACTTATGATCCAGGAGATAGAAGTTGAATTCCTGGTCAGGGCACATGCCCAGGTTCTGGGCTCGATCCCCAGTTGGGGGTGTGAAGGAGACAGCCGATCAATGACTTTCTCATCATTGACGTTTCTCTCTCTCTCTCTCCTTCTCCCTTCATTTCTCTGAAATCAATAAAGATATATTTTTTAAAAATTAACAATGAAATAGGAACCTTAAATAACACACTAAATAAGATTGATTTAATATACATTTACAGAATAATCCATTCCAAAGTTGCAGAATATGCATTCTTCTCAAGTGCACATAGAACATTCTCAGAGAGACCATGTATTAGGACATAAAATATGTGTTAACAATTTCAAGAAGACTGAAATCATATCAAGCTTCTCAGAACACAGTGGCACGAAACTAGAAATCAAATTGCAATTTTAAAAACCTCCAAAACATTCAAACACAAGGAAAATATATAATATGTTATTAAACAATGAATGGGTTACCAATGAGATCAAGGAAGAAATCAAGTATTACCTGAAACAAATGCAAATAAACACATACAACCCCAAACCTATGGGACACAGTGAAAGTAGTCCTGAGAGGGAAGTTCACAGAATTGCAGACCTCAAGAAGAAAGAAAAATCTCAAATATAGCTTTAACCCCAAGTCTAAGAGAACTAGAAAAATAACAAGAAAAGCCCTGGTAAGTTGAAGGAACAAAATGATAAAGATCACTGTGGAAATAAATGACATTGAGACTAAAAGATCAATGAAACCAAGAGCTGGTTCTTTGAAAAGATAAAAAGGATTGGTGAACCTTTAGCCAGTCTCATCAAGAAACAAGGAAAAGGATCCAAATAAATAAAATAAGAAATGAACCAGTCAAAGTAACAACTGACATCACAGAAATACAAAGAATTCTAAGAAAATACAATGAATGACTATATGCCAATAAATTGGACAACCTGGGTGAAACGGACAAATTTCTAGAAACACACAATCTTCCAAAACTGTCTCAGGAAGATTCAGAAAACCTGAATAGACTTATAGCAACAAAAGAAATGGAAGCAGTAATAAAAAAATAAAAAAATAAAAAAACTCCCAGCAAATAAAAGTCTTGGACCAAGATCGCTTTGTAGGTATATTTTACCAAACATTCAAAGAACTAACACCTATCCTCCTCAAACTATTTCAAAAAATTAAAGGAGAAGAAAGACTTTCAAGCTTTTTTCATAATACTAGCATTATTCTAATTTCCAAACCAGAGAAAGACACAACAAAAAAAAAAAATTGTAGACCAATATCCTTGATGAACACAGATGCTAAAATCTTCAACAAAATATTAGCAAATTAGTTCCATAAATACATTAAATAGATCATACATCATGACCAAGTGGGATTTATTCATGGGATGCAAGGTTGGTACAATATTCACAAATCAATAAATCTGATGTGTCACATAAACAACATGAAGGATAAAAATCATATGATCATATCAATCCATAGAGAAAAAGTATTCAAAAAATTCAGCACCCATTTTTGATAAAAACTTTCAGCAGAATGAGAATAGAGGGATCATATCTCAACATAACAAAGGGCATATATGACTAACCTACAGCCAACGTCATACTCAATGGGCAAAACTAAAAACATTTCCCTTAAGATCAGGAACAAGACCGTGATATCTGCTTTCACCATTCTTATGCACGTAGTACTGAAAGTCCAAGACAAAGTGATTAGACAAGGAAAAGAAAAAGGAACCAATTTGGAAAGAAGAAGTAAAAACATCATTATTCACAGATGACATGATATTGTACATGGAAAACCCTAGAGACTTCACAAAAAACCATTAGATTTAATAAATACAGCAATGTATCAGGATACAAAATTAACATCCAGAAATCAAGGGTGTTTAAAAAACTGTTAAGGGTATTATAGAGGTCTCCTATTTCCATCCCTTTTTGTCCACCTCCTCCCAGCTGCACCTTACCCAGGCCTTCCCTACACTACTTTCTGTGTCCATGGATTATGCATTTATGTATATATTATGCTTGGTTAATCTCTTCCCATCCATTGTATCCCTCCTCCCCTCTGAGATCTATCATCCTTTTACATGCACCCATGCCTCAGGACCTATTTTGCTCATCAGTGTATATTGTTTATTACATTCCACATATAAGTGAGATCATGTGACATTTGTCTTTCTATCTCTGGCTTATCTCACTTAGCATAATAAACTCCAGGCCCACCCACGCTGTTGCAAAGGGTAAGAGCTCCTTCTTTGTACAACCACATAGTATTCCATTGTGTAAATGTACCATAGATTTTATATCCGTTCATTTACTTATGGACATTTGGGCTGTTTCCAGATCTTAGCTATTGTAAATAACACTGCTATGAACATAGAGGTGGATATATTCTTTCTGATTGGTGTTTCAAAATTCTTAGGCTATATTCCCAGAAGTGGTATTGCTGGGTAAAATGGCAGATCCATTTTTAATTTTTTGAGGAAACCCCATACAGTTTTCCACAGTGGTTGCACCAGTCTGCATCTTCACCAGCAATGTAGTAGGGTTCCCTTTTCTTCACATCCTCACCAGGACTTGTTTGTTGACGTATTGGTGGTAGCTATTCTGGCAGTTGTGACGTGATACCTCATAGTAGTTTTAATTTGCATCTCTTTGATGATTAGTGACCTTGAATATATATCTCTTGGCCATCTCTTTGTCCTTTGTGGAGAAGTGTCTATTTAGGCCCTTTGCCTGTGTTTTAATTGGGTTGTTTGTTTTCCTGGTATTAAGTTGTATGAGTTCTTTGTATATTTTGGAAATTAACTCCTTATCAGATGTATCATTGGCAATATGTTTTCCCATAAAGTGGGTTCTCTTTTGATTTTGTTGGTGGTTTCTTTTGCTGTGCAGAAGCTTTTTAGTTTGATGTAGTCCCATTTTCTCCCCTTTGTTTGTCTTGCCTTAGGAGACGTATTGGCATCAAAACTGCTACATGAAATTGTCTAAGATGTTACTGCCTATGTTTTCTTCTAGGATTTTTATGGTTTCACAACTTACATTTAAGCTTTTTATCCATTTTGAGTTTATTCTTGTGTATGATGTAAGTTAGATTGCTGTAGATCTGTAAAATATGCCACTAGTATTTTAATAGGGATCACATTGAATCTGCAGATTGGTTTGGATAGTATAGACATTTTTATGTACCAAAAATAAATCCTGAGAAAGAGTAAGTAAAAAGACAATCCCATTTACCATTTCAAAAACAACAACAAGAAAGGTGCCTAGGAATAAACTTAAACAAGGAGGTAAAAGGCCTGTACTTGGAACATTGTAGGACATTGAAAATACAAATATAGAAAAATACAAACAAGTGGAAGCATATACCGTGGTCATGGATTAGAAAAATTAACCTCATCAAAATGTCCACACTACCCAAAGCAACCTGTAGATTCAATGGAACCCCTATTAAAATACCAATGGCATATTTCACAGATCTAGAACAAATATTCCAAAATTTTTTATGGAACCAAAAAAGACCCCTAATAGCCTCAATAATCTTGAGAAAAAAGACTGCAGTTGTAGAGATCACAATACTGAATATCAAACTACACTACAAAGCCATTGTAATCAAAATAGCCTGGTACTGGCACAAGAACAGGCACATCAATGGAATAAAACAGAGACCCGAGAATTCAACCTACCCCATTATTATTAACTAATGTTTGACAAAAAATGCAAGAGCATACAATGGAGTAAGATAGTCTCTTCAATAAATGGTATTGGGCAAATTGGATGGGTACATGCAAAAAAATTTTAACTAGACTACCAACCTACACCATACACAAAAATAAACTCAAAATGGATAAAAGGCTTCCATGTAAGTTGTGAAACCATAAAACTCCTAGAAGAAAACATAGGCAGTAAATCTCAGACATCTCACATAGCAGTTTTGTTGCCAATGCATTTCATAGGGCAAGAGAAACAAAAGAAAAAATAAACAAATGGGGCTATATTAAACTAAAAGTTTTTGCATAGTAAAAGAAAACATCAACAAATGAAAAGGGAGCCCATTGTATAGGAGAATGTATTCCCCAATGGGACATCTGATAAATAGTTAATTACCAAAATATGTAAAGAACTTATACAACTTAACAAAAGGAAGACACACAGTCCAATTAAAAAAAAAAGGCAAAGCACCAGAATAAACACTTCTCTAAAAAGTACATACAGCTGTCCTATGGGCCCATAAAAAATGCTAAAGGTCACTAATCATCAGAGACACACAAATTAAAGCTACTATGAGGTATCACCTCACACCTGCCAGAATGGCTAACTTCAATAAATCAACAAATTACAAGTCCTGGTGAGGATGTGGAGAAAATGGAACCCTAGTACACCACTGGTGGGAATGTAGATTGGTTCATCCACGATGGAAAACTATGTGAAATTTCCTCACAAAATTAAAAATGGATCTGCCATTTTACCCAGCAATCCCACTTCTGGGAATATCCCAAGAATTCTGAAACACCAATCAGAAAGAGTATATCCCGCCCTATGTTCATAGCAGCGTTATATACAGTAGTTAAGATCTGGAAACAGCTCAAGTGTCCATCAGTAGATGAATATATATAAAACCTGTGGTACATTTACACAATGGAATAGTATGTGGTTGTACAAAGAAGGAATTCTTACCCTTTATGGCAGCATGGAGGGACCTGTACATTATTATGCTAAGTGAAATAAGGCAATTAGAGAAAGACAAGTATCACTTGACCTCACTTATATGTGAAATCTAATGAAGAAAAACTGACAAACAAAATAGGACCATAGGCATGGAACAGAATGAGAGATTTCAGAGTGGAGAGGGGTATGGGGGACTGAAAGAGACTAATCAAAGAATGTATATGTATATATGCAAGACAGGAGTGTGGGGAAGACCTGGGGTTGGATAAGGGCTGGGTGGATGAGGACAAAGGTGGGAAAAATGGGGAACATCTTTAATTCAGTCAACAATAATAAAATAAAAAAATGAATATGGCTCACAGAAGAAAAATAAAATAAGACTTGTAAAAAATAATGAAAATAAACTTTAAAATTTAAGTAGATATTAGGAAAGATGAAATGTGGATTTTTCTTTCACTTTTTACTTATCAGTTACATATAGGAAAGAGTGTAAAATGGACTATTCTTCAATGTACTGCCAAATAGTTTTAAATATATATAATCCTGTGTACATATAACCTAAGCAGAATATAAAATATTTATTTACCACAAAAGATCATGTTTTGCCCCTTTCCAATCAATATCCACCTTCACAGAGGTAACCTGACTTCTATCATCATCAATTAATTTTACCTGTTCTTGACCTTTCTATAGATGAATTTTCATTATAAGCTGTGCCTGCTAGGGAGCAACCAGAAATACAGAACCAGGTTGTTGGCAGAATCCAGATTATTGTAGCTGTGGGTCTGTGGTCCCCATTCCTGGCTGTTGTATGGAGGCCATGCTTATCTTCTAAAGGGCACCTGCATTCCTCATCATGGAGCTGCTCTGTCTCAAGCCTGAGAAAGCTGCTTGCTTTTATGGCATCACTGATTGGGTTAGGCCCATCCAGATAATCTCCACAGGTCAGCTGGTCTGGGCCTTTCATTACTTCTGCAAAATCCTCTGAAAGCAGAGCTTAGATTAGTATTTGAATAATCTAGGTGCAGCAAACTTGAGGCCATATTTAAAATTCTGACACAGGTAGGAGAAATCACACTTTTAGAAAACTAAAAGTAGGTGCAACTATTGCTTTTATTGTAAGAATTTCTAAAGATAACCATATCTAGGAAAAAGAAAACTAAACCCAGATGCAGAATGGAGACAAAAGAAAGAGGGATGAACAGAGAGAAAAGCAAGAAAACATGAAAAACTTAAACAAACATGGACAATATAAAACAATGATAATATTAACTAACTGATGGAGGAAAAAAAAATAGCAAAAGTGAATTAATGGATAAAAATTGCATGGAGGATGCTATAGGGTGAAATGATGAAAACCAATTTAAATATTTTGCTTAGGTGAATAAAGAGATATTAGTTATCTTTAGACTCAGAAAGTTGAGTGTGTGTGTTAAATAATTTAAGATTAGCCAACATAATATAATTAAAACATAACTTATCACCATATAATTATAATAGTAATATAAAAGTTTTGTGAAGCCAAAATAAGGCAAGAAAAGAGGTGAAAGAAGCCAGAGATAGAAAGATAAATACAGAGCATGAAATTGTTTGTAGAAATTATCACTAATCTATGAGGATTCTTAGTAAATATAAGTGGACCCAGCTCCCAAGCCAGAAGACAAAAAATTGTCAGACTAGTTTTATAAAAATACACCTATATTTTACTTTTAAGAGATTGACTCAAAAAAGAGAAATTAAAACTATATGGTGGTGGTTACATGAATCTATATATGTATTGATATTAGTAGACTATCGATACTAAAGAAAAAATAGTCAATTTGACTTTTAAATAACATTTTAAACATAAAATAGAAGATAAAAAAATTCAAAGTGAAAGTACCAATATTATAAACCAGAAAATACAAAAACAGCTTATATAGCCATATTCATATTATACAACAATCTTTAACGCAAAAAACATAATTACAAATAATCATAAGTCATTCTGGTTTAAATCACCAAGAAATTTTAACATTCTACACTAGTATGATTATTATTAAACAGCTTAAAATATATAAAATAAATTGGATAGAACTAAGGAGATATTTTTAAATCCACCATATACCTACCATAATCTAAATGCAGAGTCAAGCAAACAAAATTATGAAAGAAACAATGTATTTGTATTGCATGATTAGGAAGCTTGAGTTCAAGTAAATAAGCAAAATAATTAGAACAATTCATAACAGTAATGACATTTGGGCAGGTGTTAATCAAGCCTCATCAGTAGGTTTATTTCTCAGGTTCAGAGCTGATAACCAGGAGTTTTATTATACCATTCTCTATGTATCTCTTTGTCTCTCTGTCTCTCTGTCTCTGTATCTTTCTCTGTCTCTCAACTGTGTTCACGGTGTCTCTTACATGACAAATATTTGAAAAATTTTATAGCTTAATTTTATACTAATATAACTAGGTTTTATGCAAAGCATAATAATTTACTCTTTTTAATAATTTCAGAGACTTTTAATAGTTCATTTGATTATGAAATACCTTGTAATGTGGAATATCAGAAATATCAGATGATAACATGAATCTATACAACTATTAATATTGATAAATCAGTATGACAAAAGGAAAAAATAGCCAATTTGACTGTAAATTATTTAAACATAAAATAAATATAAATTAAAAGTAAAAGGATCAAATTATATACCAGAAAATACAAAAACAGCTTATTCAACCATATTAATGTTTAATTATTTTAAAGAGGATATTAACTTCAAGTAACCTGTTTGAGCCACACACCCAGAAACTCTTCATTGTGATAATGAGCTTCCATGAACCCTTGAGGAACAATAGATGCTCTTTAATAAAAATAAAAATAAAATAAACTTTAAGTCATCAAATTTCATATACACTTTCACAGAAGAAAAATATACTTTGAGTCTTAAAATAATGTTATTTTAGGAGATGTATTTGGGACCACAAAATAGGTGAAATTGGATTACAGAATAGTCTTTGCTGACTCTAGTAATTTGACTGGAACTTCCAAATTTAAATCTTTTATGTTAAATAGTGCTTTATAATCGCACATAGAAAAACAAGGTAATTTTTACAAACCAGTCATTAATTTGGAAGACTTCTTCATCATGTAACAATCTTGTCAGGCTCTTTTTCAGTGTTGGAGAGTTTTATCACAGGTAGCAACACAACAGACTATATGAGGAAGTGATGTTTTCCATGTGAGACTCTACCCTGCAAGGATAAAGCCTGTAATATTGTAAATTTTTCATGGAATTTTCTAATGGTTAACATGTTTTTCATTTTCAAAAATTTGGTTACCACATAGGAATTTCCCTTTAATTATAGAGTAAGAGCATGCCATTTCCTTATAGCGCTGTAGATAGCACAGTCAGCAAACAATACACTGGAGCTCTCTGACAGATGTGTACACAATAACAAATAAGCTGTCATGACAGAGAGATAACATGATTCTATATTCTGGGGAACTACATGATCTGAGAAAGTCAGGAAATATAGTAATTATGTTTAAAGTAACTTGATAATTTTTAAAAAATTACTAAGTAACCTGATGAAACATGCTGTTATTATGTGGTTATATCTCTCTCCACAATGTTAGCACCAAATTATGGCTCCAAGTTCCTACATCTACCTTTTTCACTCTTAACAAAAGATGAGAGTTTAAACTCTGATGAGGAAGGTGAAGAATTTTTCCATAGTTCAGTTATGGAAGCATAATGGAAGACATAATTTCCTGTTTTTCAGTAAGCCAGCATCTAAGCAGAGGGGAGCTCTATGCAAGACAGTTTTCATTATTTTGAAGCTAGCATGTTTTGCTGAGGGAAGAAAAAAGCAAGAGAAAACATCATTTGAAGCACTCTATGTGATGGCCATTTGGGACTTCATCTGAGTGTTCATAGGAGGAGAATTCTCTGGCCACCCTGAACAACCCAGTTAAACTGGGGATTGGTGGTCACCAGGGATACTGGAGAGATTTTTAGTCACTAAAAAGTATAAGTTGAGTTTATTGTAAAATGTGCTCACAGGTGTTAAGAAAGGGGGTGAGAACTGCATTTGGGAAAGGGAAGTCAAAGGGATAAATATATACATTTAATAATACCAAAGATTGTTGCTGGAAAATAATGTAGACGGACAGGCCGGTGTTCCCAGTGGGAACCTGTGTTGAACTATGACAAGGTGAGAGAGAAATATAAACTATAAGCACTCCACAAACTCTGGTATTGCTATTGGTCATTTCCAGAGTATTAAAATGTTGGAAGTACTGGGCTATCTGGTCAGAAGAGAATTTCTGATTAGAATGGAATGTGACATTAAGTGTATGAGAGAGAACAGTGAATTGTCCTGGAAGAAAAAATCAAAATAAGAGTAAATATGTATTTCAAATAGACTCTTCAGGTCCATGTTGTCAAAGTTTTCTGTGGCTCACCAGTAGTTCCTGATTTTTTGCCAAGTGATCCTTTGATAGTTTGAGAAGAGAAATAAAGAAATGAAATAATTTTCTGTTTATACAGCTCACAAATTGAAAAGTTTGGATTAATTATCATTTTCACAGATACCTCATTTGTTCCTCAAAAGTTCTTATGTTTGTAGAACTTATATATACATAAAACACTGTATTATTCTGGTCCTCCAGGCTGACATTCAGCTGACAGGGAGTTGGATGAATGTGGTATTTATTGTTGTTCCAGTGCCATTTTTTGTTGTTATTACTGTGGTGTATTTTTGTCCCAACTTGAATAATTTGAATCCATGGCTCAAAATTGGTCATTGTTATATAAAGTTTATTTTCTAAACAATATTTTGGAGTGTTTATTTCATTTCAGTCACATTTTTAACCCTGAAGAAAGGACAAAAAGTTCCACACTCTGACATTCTAGTTCCACCATACAGGAAGACAGACAAGTTACAATTACAGTCCTGTGCCACACAACAATGGTTCAGTTAATGATAGACCTCTTATACAATGGTGGTTCCTTAAGATAAGAATGGAACTGAAAGATTCTTATCACCTAGTGACAGATGTTGTAGCATCCTAATGTGCTAACACAATTTATTAGGCAGTTGTTTGTGGTGATGCTGGTATAAATCAACCTACTGTGATGTCAATCATGTAAAAGTGTAGCACATAAAATTACACTAGTAGGCTGCACTATCTAGGTTTGAACTCTACAAAGTCTGCACAACAAAATCACCTAACAAGGCATTTCTCAGAACATGTTTCTGTTGTTAAATGGCACATGATTGTAATGGAAACAAATCACCTTGTAATATGTGAGAAAAGGAAATAAAAAATGATGAAGGGTGTAATCAGTTATAATGGTGGAGCTACTAAAGAATGAGCGGTCAGAAAGAACCACTTTGAGGAAGAGAACTGTGAACCAAATAATTAGAAAGGTTGAACAGTGGCAAAATCCAGGGAAGAGCACACCTGGCAGGGGAAACAATAAGATTAAGGGCTCTGAAGCAGGACCAAAAAAATGCATCCACTTGGAGTCATGCCCAAATATCAATAAAGAAGAAAACTCTAGCATGGAGGGTGAAGCACACCAGATAGAGACAGCGCTCTAGATTTGCTTGCCTGGAGCAGAAACACCCAAGTACCATAAACCAGAAGAAGCATTTTGCTAGTAAATTTGACTGAAAGCTGAGGGATGCAGTCATGGGAGGGTCCACATTTTTATACGCTCCTGTGCAAGGAACCCCAACAGGTTTGCAACTTAGGGAAGAGCTAAGAAATCTCCTCATGTGGCCTGGGAAAAGGAGAAAAAGTAATTTGCTATGAACTCCCTCCCTCCAAAATTCTTCTTCTTTGCAATGCCTTAACTTCCTGGGAGAAGGACTTCATGATAGAGCCAACCTGAAACCTTATCCAACCCACCCCAGCCTACTCCAATATTCCTGTCTCATGTAAGGAAAAAATAAATAAAAGCTATAGTCCACAGGGGGCAGGACTTTGAGGAAATAGACTTGGAAAACCAAAATCATAATGAGGAATGAACTAGAGCAGGGAGTGAGAAAAAGGCATTTACTTGACAAAGGTCCCCAGATATTTTTGAAGACCACAATTTTGAGACACAGGTTCTCTAAAATACTGAGACTTAATTAGAAGATCAGAATGGCCCTCTTCCCCCATACTCCACAACTACACAAAAAAGCTTCCAGTAATAATAGTGGAATACAGATGGCAGTACTACCAGACACATAATCTGTCTGAGGAATAGCACAAAGGGAAACTTTAAACTCAATAGGGGAGACAAAAACAAAAACAGAGGAATCTGAAGCCTCTGAGGCCTGTAATACAGAAAGACTTAACATGGCCCAAATCCTTGCTAGATTAGCATAAATCTTCACACCAAAGGTCTATTTACCTCATATCTATTATCTTTTGCAATATGTCTGCTTTCAAAAATAAATTACAAGATGTGTCCAAAGGCCAAAAAAAAAAAACACCTGAAGAGACATAGCAATGATTAGAACAAGACTCAGATATATTGGAATTATCACATGGGGAATTTAAAATAACTGTGGTTGATATGTTAATGACTTTAATGGCAAAAGTAAACAACATGCAAAAGTAGATGGGTAATGTCAGCAGACAGATAGAAATATAAAAAGAATACATAAGAAATACTAGAAATCAAAACCAGTAACAAAAATGAAAGTGCCTTCAGTGAGCTCATCAGCAGATTAGACATAACCAAAGAAAGAATCAATATATTTGATGATAGATCAGTAGAAATTTTGAAGGTAGATTAATCAAAACTCAAACACAAGAAGAAAAAAAAAAATAGAGGAATCCGAGATGGTGGCAGAATGTTCTCCTCCCAGGACCAAGCTGGAATTACAACTAAAATATAGAACAATCAGCCTGAATAGCCAACTGAAGAATAGTTGAAGCCTTATAACCAAGGATTTACAGAGGAAGCCACATTGAAACTGATAGAAAGGGTGGAGATGCAAAAAGGGCTGGGCTTGCTCCCATGGGTGGCAGGTGAGATTCTGGAGGAATATCTCAGCTGCAAAAGTCCCCCCTGAGGAGTACAGGGTTTCAACCCCATACTAGGCTCACTAGGCCAGAACACCAGAGCTGGGAAGAGATGCCCACATAATATTTGGCTTGGAAATTTAACTGGACTTCTGTCTGCCAGGGAGAGACAAGAGACTATTAGAGCCCAGACATCTTCTTAAAGGGCCAACACACAAAATCTCATTCCTGGGCTCCAGTGGGAGGAGGGCAGCATGGACTAGAGTCATGTGAAGAGAGATTGGGGTTTGTGACTCTGGGAAGAGACAGGTGTCAGAGTCCCTATGCTGAGTCCCTCTTTCACACTGCAGATGTCAACTTTCTTGGGTGAAGCACTTCCCTTCAGATGGCATCATCTTGACATAATCTCTATATTCCCTGTCACCTCACCCTGTGCAGCTCACACCCTGTGAAGGAGTCAGACACTTGAGATTAGAGGGGTAGAGGTCTGGGCAGACTAGGGTGTGCCAGTGACTGAGTTGTGGGGCTATGGGACAGGGGCCATTTCCCTTACCTTCCAGTGAGCATACTGAACACCTTCCCCTCACAGTAGATATACTAGTGCCACCATCCAGATTCCTGGAAGTCCAGCCCTACTTTGCTGATCTCAGGCCCTCCAGGAAGTCCAAGCAGAATCCGGGACAGACTAAGCTATGTGGCTTTAGGACGGGGGCCATTTTTCCCTCACATGCCAACTGGTGCAGGGCCCTCACTTCACATGGCCAAATCTTGTCCTGTTTGGGCCTGATAACTATGCTGGCTTCACCCTAAAAACTCCCTGAGACCTCCCCTCCCCTCAAAGGTCTGTGAACACCTGGCCAGTGCAAGCTAGTCTTGGTGTACCCTGGGACTTTTGCTGAGTGGTCTCAGATTCAGCATTGGTGGAGACTTTGAACCTGTATCAATCTGTTGAAGACCACTTGCCCCTACCTGTTGACTCACTGAGAACCTATGTCTTGCAACCTGAGTACCATTAAAAGCTCTTTCAGTGACTAAGCTTAACAAACAGATTGTAAGCAGAGTCAAGTAGAGGCAGGTAGAAGTGAATCTCTGTGTGCATTGGGCCTTTTGTTCACCTGCCCCTCCAATAGGTGCGGGAGGAAGCAGGCCTTGGTGAGCAGGCTGGTCCTTCCCATGGACACCCAGGCCCAGCAGAAGCAGCAAGAAACTGTGGCTCACTTTGTAGCTCCAAATAGATCACCAAGGACCAGTCACAGGCAGTGTCTGACATTGACCTACATCAGAGTCACTTCCAAGAAGCCCCAGAAACAACACACTCAGTGGTCAGCTTCAGACAACATCAGAGCAGGACCCAATTAGCTTCACTAGTGTCATATCCAAAGGAAGATCTCAGCAGGCAGCAGATCCTGTTGATGTAAATTATGCCTTGTGATCAACATCTGAACACTGTGGTCAGAGTCAATCCTCACTGTCAGGAAGCCTGATGATAAACTCCATGCATAAATGGGACAATAACAATTAAGACTTAATTACAATAGGAGGTCTCACCCAGCTCAGGTGATCAAGGAAATTGTACCACTGGTTCCCACAGTATGCCCACTACATAAGGCCACCCTACCAAGACTGGGAGACATAGCACATCTACCTACTATCCAGAAACAAACAAAAAGAGCCAGACAAAATGGGGAACCAAAGGAATATGCCCCAAATCAAAAAACACACAAAAAACACAGAAGAAATCTCCAGAAAAAGAGCTAAAGGAAATGGAGAAAAGCAATCTCCAAGATATAGAATTAAAAAATAGTTATAAGCATGCTCAAGAAACTTCAGTGGTATGAAAAAATATATAGAAACCATGAAGAAAAAAAACAGTAAGAAAACAAGGATACAATATTGGAAATGAATTCAATAGAAGGAATAAACATTAGGATTGAAGTAGAGGATTGAATCAGCATTTTGGATGACAAGGTAGCAGAAAACACCCAATCAAAGTAGGGAAAAAAAGAACTTTTAAAAAATGAGCATAGTTTATGGGACCATTGGGACAACCTGAAGCTTAATAACATACATATAATAGGGGTAATAAAGAGAAGAGAGAGAGCAAGGGTTTGAGAACTTATTTGAAGAAATAATGACTGAAAACTTCCTTAACCTGGTGAAGTTAAAGACACATAAGTCCAGGAAGTGCACCATGTTCCAATCAAAATGAACCCAAAGAGGCCCACACCAAGACACATCATAATTAAAACGGCAAAGGTAAAAGAGAAAGAGAGAATCTTAAAAGGGACAAAAGAAAAGCAGTTAGTTTCCTACAAGGGAGTTCCCATAAAACTATCAGCTGATTTCTCAACAGAAACATCAGGCCAGAAGAAATTGGCATGCAATATTTAAAGTGATGAAAAGCAAGTACCTACAACCAAGACTACTTTAGCCAGCAAGGCTGTCATTTAAAATTGAAGGAGAAATAAAGAGCTGTCCAGATAAAAGAAAATTATAGGTGTTCATTACCATAAAACCAGTATTACAAGGAATGTTAAAGGGTCTTCTTTAAGAAGAAGAAAGAGACACACAGATGAACATATTTATAAACAATAAAATGTCAATAAATATGTACCTACTAGTAATCACTTTAAATGTACATGGCTTAATATGTTCCAATCAAAAGATATAGGGTAGCTGAATGAATAAGAATACAAGAGTTATATATATGTCTCTATAAGAGAGCCACTGAAGAATAAAAGATTCACACAGACTGAAAGTAAAAAAATGAAAAAAGATATTTTATGGAAATGAAAATAAAATGAAGCTGGGATAGCAATACTTATATCAGACAAAATAGACTTTAAAACAAAGACTATAATAAGAAACAAAGAAAGACACTACATAATGATAATTGGATCATTCCAACAAGAGGATAAACCCCTTGTAAACATTTATGCCACCAATAAAGGAGCAACTAAATATACAAAGAAAATATTTATGAACATAAAAAGAGAGATAAAAAAATAACACAATCATAGTAAGGGACTTTAACACCACACTGACATCAATGGGTAGATCTTCTAGATGAAAAGTCAACAAGGAAAGAGTGTCCTTAAATGGCACACTAGAGCAGATGGATTTAATTGATATCTTCAGGGCATTTCACCCCAAAGAAGCATAATATACATTTTTTTCAAGTGCACATGGAACATTTTCTAGGGTAGACCACATGTTAGGACACAAAACAAGTCTCAGTAAATTTAAGAAGATTGAAATCATGACAAGTATCTTCTCTGACCATAATAGTATGAAACTCAAACTCAAAAACAAGAAAAAAACCCTGAAAAGCCCACAAAGACATGGAGGCTAAATAATATATTTCTAAACACTGAATGGGTTAACAATGAGATCAAGAAACAAATCAAAAGATATCTGGAGACAAAGGAAAAGATCTCAGCAACCCAAAAATGATGGGACACAGTGAAAACAGTCCTAAGAGGAAAATTCATAGCATTACAGGCTACCTCAACAGACAAGAAAAATCTCAAATAAATAATCTAATCTTATATTTCAAAGAACTAGAAAAAGAACAGCTAACAAAGCCCAAAATGAGTAGAACACAGGAAATAATAAATAGCAGAGCAGAAAAGAAATGTAATATTGTAAAAAAGCAGGATAAAAAAATCAATGAAACCAAGATCTGGTTCTTTGAAGAGATAAACAAGACTGATAAACATTTAAGCAGATTCAATAAGAAAAAAAGAGACAAGACCTAAATAAAATCAGAACTGAAAAAGGAGAAGTAACAACTGACACCATAGAAATATAAATGATTATAAGAAAATATTATGAACAACTGTATGCCAACAAATTGAAAAATCTGAATGAAATAGATAAGTTCCTAGGAGCATACAATCTCCCAAATCTGAATATAGAAGAAACAGAAAATCGGAACAGACCAAATACAGCTAATTAAATTGAGCCCAAAAAAAAGAAACTCCCAACAAACAAAAATACTGGACCGCATGGCTTCACAGATGAATATTACCAGGCATTCAAAGTAGAAGTAACACCTATCTTTTTCAAATTATTCCAAAAATTTCAAGGGCAGGGAAATCACTCAAGTACATTTTATGAGGCAAGCATTATCCTAATTCTATGACCAGATAAAGACACTACAGAGAAAGAAAATTATAGGCCAATACTCCTGATGAATATAAATGTAAATATCCTCAACAAAATATTAGCAAACCAAATCAGCAATACATGAGAAAGAGATTCTACACCATGATCAAGAAAGATTTATTTCTAGGTTGTAAGTTTGATATAATATCCACAAATCAATTAATGTGGTACACCACATACACAAAATGAAGAATAAAAATCATGATTATAAAAATAGATGCATAAAATCTTTTGACAATATCCAACACCCATTTATGATAAAAATTCTCTGCAAAGTGAGAATAGAAGGACACAGCTCAATATAAAACAGGCGATATATGACAAACCCACAGCTAACATACTCAATGAGAAAAAACTAGAAGCATTTCCTTAAGATCAGAAACAAGACAGGGATGTCCCCTTTCACCACTCTTATTCAACATAGTACTAGAAGTCCTAACCACAGCAATCAGACAAGAAGAAGAAATAAAATGCATCCAAATTGGAAAGGAAGAAGTAAAATTGTCATCATTTGCACATAACATGATATTGTATATACAAAACACTTAAAGATCCAACTACTGGGGCTGATAAATTAATAAAGTAGCAGGATACAAACTAAATCTTTAGAAATAGTTTGCATATTTATAAACCAATAAGGAACTATCAGAAGTAGAAACTAAGAAAATAATCCCATTTACAATTGCATCAAAAAATAAATACCTAAGAATAAATTTAACCAAGGAGGTAAAGGACTTGTACTCAAGAATTATAAGAACTGAAGAAAGAAATTTAAAAAGATACAAATAAGTGAAAACATATGCTGTATGAGAGAGAGAGAGAAACACAGATATGAGAGAGAAGTGTTGACACTCCAACTGAGTCACCTGGCCAGGGCAGCCATAGCAATCTTGAGAAAGAAGAACAAAGTCAGAGGTTTCATGCTACCTGATATCAAACTATACTACAAGGCTAAAGTAATCAGAGCAGTATGGTACTGGCATAAAAAAAACCAGACATATAAATCAATGGAACAAGACAGTAGAGAGCCCAGAAATAAACCCATGCCTATATGGTCAATTAATAATTGACAAAGGCAATAAGAATATACAATGAGGTAAAGGCAGTCTATTTAATAAATGTTGGAAAATTGAACAGATACATGCAAAAAAAAAAAAAAAACCCACATACAACAACTAGACAACCTTCTTACACCATATACAAAACTAAACTCAAAATATTTTAAAGACTTAAATGTAGGACTCAATACCTTAAAAATTTTAGTAGAATTCATAATAAGTAAAATCTCAAACATTTCTCTTAGTAACATTTTTTCCTGATATATCTCCTAAGGCAAGGAGAGAAAAAGAAAAAAGGAAACAAATAAGACTACATCAAACTAAAAAGTTTTTGCACAGCAAAGGAAGCCAACAACAAAATGAAAAGACAACCCTTTGAATTGGAGAACTTATTTGCCTATGGTACATTTGATAAAGAGTTAATATCCAAATTTTATAAAAAATGTGTACAACTCAACACCAAAAAGCCAAGCCATCCAGTTAAATAATGGGCAAAGAATCTGATTAGACACTTTGAAAAGATGCTCAGTGTCAGTAATTATCAGAGAAATGCATGTTAAAACCACAATGACAGGAAAGATGGTAGCACTGTGAGAAGCAGCAGAGTGCCCCCGCTCCCAGCCACAGGCTTAATTTACTCCTAAAATACTACATAGCCAACTTGGAAAAACCAGAAAACATAGCTGAGTGGACAGAGTGCAAGTAGAGAGAACTGAAGAAACATCATAGAGTCCTGTAAGAGAGGGGTTTGTAGAAAGGGGAAGTCCCCCCTGAAGCCTGTGCTGGACTCCAAGCCCAGAGGCTTGGAGGCTGCAGAGCTCCTTCCCTTTGGGAGTGCAGACCGGCATCCAAAAGCGGGGATGCCACACCCAGAGCAGAGAGGGGAAGGAGCGCCCTGGTGCAGAGGGCAGAGGGACCCAGGGGAGTGCTGAGTCCACAAGGAGGGGATGGCGCCTTCCTAGTGAAATAAAGCTTCTAATGGCAGACTCGACCAGCATCTAATGCTCAGGGTGCTGACCATAGGAAAGGCTGTCCCAAAGTGTGTGGCACCGGAGTAGTAAAGGACCAGAGGACTGCACAGAGCAGCCGCACACGGGAATCCTTTGCCTTCCTGTAAGGCATTGTATTGAGCCCCCGGAAGCATTGAATCTGTGTGGCAAGGGGAGGGGAGGAGAGCCCTCCAGCCCTGAGCTCCTGGTGCCAAGAGGCTGGGATTTGTGACAAACCCTGAGGGGCACCATGGTGGCATGTGGAGCCACCCCAGCTTTGCTGAGATCAGCAGTGCAGGGAGCTGCGAGGAGCTGACTTTGGGTCCCCTCCTTCTGGGTGCATTGGCGCATGGGTGGCTGGACCTTGCAAGGTGGACACTCTGCCTGTGTGTTGCTTTGTGCATTTCCGAGTTCTGATCACTGAACTGGCTCCCACCTCCTAGCATGCACTGGGTGGACAGACCAGAGGAGGCTGAGATTGGGGTTTGGACAGTAGGTTGTTTGAGGGGCATGCTTGGTGTGACCAGCCAACCAGAGCTCGGAACCGAGGGGAGGAGCTTGCCTGCCTCTCCTGCAGCCTGGGAGCACCACCCCCAATGGGAAAGGGGTTAACCCACTCACTGAGGCCCCAGGCACACCCACAGGGCACAGTCCTGAGGGGGAAGGGAGAACAGCTCACAGGAGGACATTTCAAGAATAACTCTCAGGGACTATTGTTTGGGAACTGGAGGAAACACTGAAAACCCCCTGCTGGGGGCTAGGCAGGCAAAAGGCTCACTGAAATATTCTTGAATCAAACCCACTGAGCCCAGGCTGCTGAAACAGCCTGTAGAGAAAAGGCAACAGACTGAAATCAATCTGAACCTACAGCAGGCCAGTGCATGGGAAACTAGAATCAGAGGACGGGGTAGGGACTGAGGTGCTGACTGTGGTGCAGACTAACTTCCTCACAGTGAATGGCTGACAGGGAAACCTCTAAGTGAAGGGAGTGATACCCTGGGCTACACTAGCCATCCTGCACCCTAAAGGCTCTACAGAAGACTCTGGAGTAAGACCAGGCAACTACAAAGTTGCAAAATAGCTGACAAGAGGAGGTGGTTCACATAGAGCCTGTCCCAGTTTCTCTGGAGACGTAAACTTAGGTGGTCTAACTACCAATACGTGGCTATACCACCATGAGGGTCGAGAGACACTTTAGTTCAATGAGACCGAGCCAATAATTCAGGTTTCAAGAAGGGAGACAGAGACAAACATAAAGCAAATCACACAGGGTTTATTTACCAGTTCCCAATGGTTCTTGGCACCAGCAGGCCACCTGGAGGATCCGCTGAAAGACACACACACACGGTCTGGGGGTGCGGCCGCGACGGCGTCAGTCACTGCAGCCCTCTGGAAGTTCTCCTAGAGAGGTGCAGGGCAGAGCAAGGCAGGGTCAACTTTCCTGGAGCTGGGGACGAAGTCTGTGGAGGGCAGATAAGCATCCAAGGATGTGGCCGAAAAGCCCCTGCTTTTAACAGTTCAGCTGAAGGTGTGGTGCATCTTCAGTGTGTCTTATCAGGGTCCTACAGAGCGTGGGCCTGCTTGGAAACCAGGGCTACAAAGTGTTAATCTTATCATGGCACGCAGGCATCACAGTTACACTCAGTCACACAAAATGGAGTTACTTATTTCAAATCTAATACACACATCAAACTTATATTCCTGACTCTAATACACACACAAATCTATTTCTATAACAGAGTCTCAGATCAACCATCTACCTAAGGACACCAGAGCCAAACCTAGACAGCTCCTCACATCAGCTAATACACAAATACCTCCCAGGAGAATGGAAATCAGCATACAAAACAAAGAGCCACAGAAAACAAGCTGCCCAGAAGAAACTCACCTGATTGTCTTTTTTTCTTCTGTTTGTTTTTTTTGTTTGTTTTGGTTTGGTTTTTCGGTTTGTTTGTGTGTATGTTTGTTTGTTTTGTTTTTTCTCTTTTTTCCTAAGGAAGAAGACAAAGGGGGGAAAATTTGTTTTTTCTTCTTTTTTAAATTTTATAATAATTTTTAATGTTTAAAAAACCTTTTTTAACTAATTTTTTTAATAAAAGAATTTTGTTTTGCTTAGCTTCCTTTTAGTTTTGTTTCTCTGTTTTGTTTTAAGTATTTGCTTTGTTTTGTTTTATCCTTGTTTCTACTATCAAGACTTTCTTGATATCCCTGCTTAATGACTGGGACTTTATCATTACAACCAAGTTTACTGCTTTCCTCTATAGTTTCTCCCAAATCTCTTTTACTTTTTTTTAAAATATATCTTTATTGATTTCAGAGAGAGGAAAGGAGAGGGGGAGAGAGAAATAGAAACATCAATGATGAGAGTCATTGATCTGATGCCTCCTGCACGCCCCAAACTGGGGATCGAGCTCACAACCAGGGCATGTGCCCTGACCAGGAATCGAACCCTCATCACCTGGATCCTAGGGTGATGCTCAACTGCTGAGCCACACCTGGGGGAGCTCACCCAAATCTCTTATCGGACTGCTTCCCTACCCAGGATTTATCTCTCTCTCTTCTCTCAATCTATTGACATAACTTTTTTTTCTTCTTCTTTTTCTTCATTTCTTTCATTCATTTGTTATCCTCCATTCTGTCTTCCTGTCTTTTTGTTCAATTTTCAGTATCTCTTATTCTCTTTATTGTATTTTTGTTTTCTCATTTTCAACTATTATCCTATTCCTATTCTCTCCTTTAATTTTTTGTGGGTCCTTCTTTCAGAATCTTTTCTCTGCTTCTGTTATCTCCCAGTAACTCCTCTATTTTTTACATTTTAGTTTATTATTATTTTCTAAATTTTCATTACTATTAACAACACTACACATCTTTCTCTCTAAGCATTATTTTTCTTATTCTCTTTTTTTTAAGATTTGTGTGTGTGTGTGTGTGTTCTCCATTCTTCCAATTCTATTTTTACTTGGGTTGCTTTCATTGTGACTGTCAAGATATTTTGTGTGACACCCTTTGTTTCCTGGAAGTTTAGTTCTATATTGTCCTGCCTTGCCAGCACCCGTAAAACAGCTTACATGATGAGGTTGGGGTTGACACAGTTAGCCAAACTGAGAGGAGAGTCTTCCCAAGGACTGGTCAACAGCAATGCAGACCCGACCGCAACAGGAGAACATAAAGAAACCACAAAAGGGACACCCACCAAAGGGACATATCTAGAGCAAAGAGCTCAGAAGTATAAGGAAAACACACCTCTGGGCTCCACTAGACCCACAAGACAAAAATCCCATCCCACAAGACTGGGAGACAGCAAATATATCTAATATATAGATACAAAGACTAAAACCTACCAAAATGAGGAGACAAAGAAAAACTTCCAAATTAAAGAAAAGGAAACATCACCAGAAAAAGTCTTTGATGAGATGGAGTTAAGCATGCTATCAGAAACAGAGTTCAAAGTATTGATTATGAAGGTGTTCGAGGAACTTAAAGAGAAAAACAAGGCACTAGAGGATAAGATTGAGTCCTGGACCAGATGGACTTACAGGCAAGTTTTACCAAACATATAAAGAAGAATTAACACCTATTCTATTCAAACTATTCCAGAAAATTCAAGAGGAGGGAAAACTCCCAAACTCTTTTTATGAGGCCAGCATCATCCTAATCCCAAAACCAGATAAAGACACTACAGAGAAAGAAAATTACAGGCCAATATGCCTGATGAACATAGATGCTAAAATCCTCACTAAAATACTAGCAAACATTAAAAAGATCATACACCACAACCAAGTGGGATTTATTTTGGACATGTAAGGTTGGTACAACATCCACAAATCAAAAAATGTGATACATCAAAGAAATAAAATGAAAGTAAAAAATCATGTGATCATATCAATATATGCAGAAAAAGCATCCAACAAAATCCAGCACCCATTTCTGATAAAAACTCTCAAGCAATGATGGAATAGAGAGATCATACCTCAACGTAATAAAGGCCAGTTATGACAGACCTACAGCCAACATCATACTCAATGGGCAAAAACTAAATCATTTCCTTTAAAAACAAAAACAAGACAGGGGTGTCCACTTTCACCACTCTTATTCAACATAGTACTAGATGTCCTAGCCATAGCCATCAGAGAGGAAGAAAACATAAAAAGTATCCAAATTGGAAAGGAGGAAGTAAAACTCTCATTATTTGCAGATGACATAATATTTTACATATAAAACCCTAAAGACCCCATCAAAGTACTACTAGATTTGATAAACAAATTTGGCAAAGTAGCTGGATACAAAATCAACATCCAGAAATCAATGGCATTCTTATACACCAACAATGAACTCTCAGAGATATAAACTAAAGAAAAATACCATTTATCATTGCAACTAAAAAAATAAGATTCCTAAGAATGAACTTAACCAAGGATGTAAAATACCTGTTCTCGGAAAACTACTTGACACTGAAAAAAGAAATAAAGGAAAATTTAAACAAGTGGAACAATATACCATACTCATGGATAAGAAGAATTAGTATCATTAAAATGTCCATATTACCCAAAGAAATTTGTAAATTCAATGCAATTCTTATTAAAATACCAACAGCATATTTCATAGACTTAGAACAAGCATTTCAAAAATTTATATGGAACCAAAAAAGACCCTGAATTGCTGCAGCCATCTTGAGAAAAAACAACAGAGTGGGAGGGATCACATTACCAGATTTCAAACTGTATTACAAAGCCATTATAATCAAAACAGCCTGGTGTTGGTACAACAACAGGCATATAGATCAATGGAACAGAACAGAGATCTGAGAAATAGGTCCACACTATTATGGTTAGTTAATATTTTACAAAGGAAGCAAGAGCATCCAATAGAGTAAAGACAGTCTCTTCAATAAGTGGTGCTTGGAAGATTGGACAGATACATGCAAAAAAATGAAACTAGACCACCAACTTTCACCATACACAAAAATAAACTCAAAATGGATAAAAGACTGAAATGCAAGTCATGAAACCATAAAAATCCTGGAAGAAAACATAGGCAGTAAAGTCAGAGACATCCCACATAGTGGAATTTTCAGTGATACATCTCCTAGGGCAAGAGAAGCAAAAGAAAAAACAAACATATTGGACTACATCAAGCTAAAAAGCTTGTGCACAGCTAAAGAAAACAGCCTCAAAATATAGAGGAACCCCACGGTCTGGGAATACATATTTGCCAAGGATGAATCTGATAAGGGGCTAATTTCCAAAGTGTACAAAGAACTCACACTACTCAGCAAGGGGAAGACAAACAACCCAATTAAGAAATGGGCAAAGGACTTGAATAGACACTTCTCCAAAGAGGACATACAGATGGCCAAGAGACACATGATAAAATGATCAATATCGCTAATCATCAGAGAGATGCAACTTCAAACCACAATGAGGTATCACTTCACACCTGTAAGAATGGCTACCATCAACAGGTCAACAAATGACTCCTGTTTGTGAGGATTTGGAGAAAGGGGAACCCTAGTACACTGCTGGTGGGAATTCAGACTTGTGCAACCACTATGGAAAACAGTATGGAGGTTCCTCAAAAATTTAAAAATGGAGCTGCCTTTTGACCCAGTGATTCCACTCCAAGGAATATATCCTAAGAATCCTGAAACACCAATCAGAAAGAATATATGAACCCTGATGTTCATAGCAGCACAGTTTACAATAGCTAAGATCTGGAAACAGCCCAAGTGCCCATCAGTAGATGAGTGGATAAAAATGCTGTGGGACATACACACCATGGAATACTATGCAGCTATAATGAAGAAGGATTTCGTACCCTTTGGTACAGTATGGATGGACCTGGAGAAAATTATGCTAAGTGAAATAAGCCAGGCAGAGAAAGACAAATGTCACATGATCTCACTAATATGTGTAATCTAAAGAACTTTATAAACTGATGAATAGAATAGATTCAATGACATGGAAGCATAGATCAGACTGACGAATGTCAGTTGGATGGAGAAGTGTGGTTTGGTGGAGGGGGAGAGAGTAACCAAAGAATTTATATGCATATATGCAAAATCCAAGGACATGGACAATGGTGAGCAGAGGGACTGGGGAGCAGGATGGGATGGGATGGAATGGGCCATTGGGGAGAAAAAGGGACATCTGTAATATTTTAAACAAAAATAAAATAAAAATAAAACGCAATGAGATATCACCTCACACCTGTCAGAATGGCTATCATTAATGATTCAACAAACAACAAATGTTGGTGAGGGTCCGGAGGGAAGGGAACCTTTGTGCATTGTTGGCGGGAACGTAAGTTGGCGCATCCACTGTAGAAAAGTTGTATGGAAGTTCCTGAAAAAATTAAAAATAAAATTGCCTTATGACCCAGTGATACCACTTCTGGGAATGTATCTTAAGTAACACAAAACACTAATTCAAAGGGAAGGTGGGGGCGGGTGGGGAGAGATTAACCAAGAATTTATATGCATAACCCATGGACACAGACAAGAGTGTGGTGAAGGCCTGGGGCGGGTGTGGGGTGTGAGGGAGAAGGGGTCAACAGGAGAAAAAAAGGGACATTTATAATACTTTCAATAATAAAGAAAAAAAACTTAAAAAGTATATATGCACCCCTATCTATATTGTAGCATTTTTACAATAGCCAAGCTGTGGAAGCAATCCAAAGTCCCATAATAGACAAGTGGATGAAGAACTGTGGTACATAGTATATACAATGGAATATTACTCATCAATAAATGAAACAAAATCTTACCATTTTCAACATCATAGATGGACCTAGAGGACCTTACTTATTAAGTGAAATTAGTCAGAGAAAGATAAATACTACATAATTTCACTTATATGTGGAATCTAAAGAACAAGATGAACAAGATAAGCCAACAACAGAGAAACAGACTTATACAGAGAAGAGACTGATGGTTGCCAGAGGGGTGGGGGCTTAGGGGAATTGCATGAAAAAGGTGAAAGGATTGAGAAGCACAGATTGGTAGTTACAAAATAGTCATGGGAATGTAAAAACAACGTAGGAAGTATAGTCAATAATCGTGTAATAACTATGTATGGTGCCATGTAGTTACTGGAAATATCAGGAGAAATGTTTTGTAAAGTATATGATTGTCTAACCACTACGCTGTACACCTAAAACAAAATAATGTTGAATGTAAACTGTAATTTAAAAATTGTTTTAAAGAAAAAAGTAAAAAGAAAAGAAAAATGAAAATAATAAATATGAGCATCTATATCATATAGATATATATGGAACAATATCAAATGTAACATGTATATTTGTTGGTAGGGAAAAAAGTCAGAAGAAATATTTGAGGAAATGATGACTGATAACTTTCCAAAATTAATGCCAGACAAACTTTTAGAAACCTCAGAAAATCCCCCAAGCAAGCTAAATACAAAACAATAATGATAGTTAAACACCAAGATGTGTGTATTCAAACTGCAGAAAACTGAAGAGAAAATCTTAAAGCCAAAGGGTGAAAAGTCCTTACTTACAGAGAGAAATATTGAACTTAGCAAAATCATGTCCAATTTATCAGAAATTAAATCCACTGGATGAAGGTGTTGAGCTACAGTTTGTGACCTGCCTTCAAGCTTGGAGGATAGTTTGAAGACATTGCAATTATATTATCTAATGTATAATAGAATAATTATTAATTTAGTGATGTATCATTTACTTTTATTTCTTAATGGCCATGACATTTTAAATTAATCTGTTTTATTAATCTGAAGTTTTAGACATTGCTGTGATTTCCAAATCTTAGAAACAAATATTTGACTTTGCACTCTTATAGACTTGAAATCAAACACAAGTCAGGAGGTGTCCTTCACAGTGGTCTCATTGCTAGTTATGTCCATCTGAATCAATTGTTTTGGTGAATATTTATTTTTTATTATTTAGTTTGTACAATCTGAGAGGAACAGTTGTTACCATAGGCTATAGAATCAAGCATACCAGAGTAGAGTGTGCTGGGCTGAAATAATAAACAGAGATAAAATTGTGAATTTGACTTCAATCTTTGTATTTTTTCATGGAATGGGAAAGTCTTGTCCAACTGTTCAAGAGTGAGAGGAATGGAAAATAGCATCATGGGTTTTTAGGTGCCCCTGTACTTAAAAACAATGAACATGATGACCTTCTTTTAAATATAGCAACAGTTTCTGTGCTACTAGACTGAACTCTAGATTAGGGAAGGTTTCACACACTGTGTTCAGCCCTGGCCAGATCTGGGACTCAGTGTTTATTTCTGGGCAGCACCATTTCAAAGGGCTGTTAATAAAGTGGAGTTAAGGATGTGGAATTAAAAACACTATGTGGGGGAACACTTACTAAAATTGTGCTGTTCTGCAAGGATGAAAGAAGGCTCATGGTACACATTATTGTTGCCTTTTAAGTATCTAAAGTTCTGTCATATTGACTATGTAGTAGAAGTGTTTTCATTGCTCTTGGAAGGCATAACTGCTAATGACTGTCAACAGTTAAAGAAAATAGCCAACTGGCTTAATGTAAAACTTTTAGTGCTCCCCACCAGACATTTGTGAGTACTGTTTCTCCACAATGGTACAGGAGGTAGGAGGTTAGAATTGTGGAGCTCTCTTCTTACTTGGAGTCAGTGGTTTAAAGTTGTCTCTGTTCACTAGTACAGTTAGTAAAATTTTTAATGGAATGGGAAAGTCTTGTCCAACTGTTCAAGGGTGAGAGGAATGGAAAATAGCATCATGGGTTTTGTTGGTAAATAATCATTACTATAGTTACAAATGAACAATAATTATTCCTTGTTTCATGCATTAAAATCAGCTTGGTTAATTATAAGAAAATGTATTTCCACATGTGTTCGAATAGGTTATAATCCTTTATTTAAGTTTCCTAATATTTTCTTTTTATAGTGACTGCATAAAAGTCAATGAAATAATCTGATGTGAGGCAATATTTTATTAACATCCACCATTTTCTAAACATGTTGACATTTTCTTTGAAATACTTAAAAAAGTATAAAGTTTATCTAGAGCTTATGGAAGCTGTCACCACAACATTATTTGCACACATAACTATAAGTCAAGGTAATTGCAGCTGGAATTATTCCCACTTTTTGCCATATAATCAGATATTTGAAGACATTTTCAAGAAAAAGGAAAGAAAATGCAGTGAACTTGAAGCATTGGATTCATTGTCTTTTATATAAAATAAATGAGAAAAATATTTTCATGTGTCACTGAAGCAGGAAATGTGATGTAATTTCTGTTTCTAGTCATCTTCTCCCAGTGCTAGTCAGAGTTGAATTCCCTGTGTAAATGTCCCTGGTGTCACACAGGGGTTGGCTGGAACCTGGAGGACACGCTAAGGACATAACATAAGCTTGAACACATTGAACTGCATGTGGGAGGATAAAAGGCTTGCTTCAGAGAGTCAAGTGGTGCTAACTGAAGGAAGAAGGATGTATACTGTACAAACTAAGAGCAAGATGAAGTATTGGGCAGTGTGACCTTTGACCTGGGCTCTTGGGGGAAGGGGCAGTGAAGGGCTTAGAGAGCAGTGACTCATGTGAACTAGTCCTGGGGCCTGTCGTAGGTAAAGAAGCTCAGAACAAACAGAAATTACAATCTTTACTCAAGTCTTCAAATATTTTATGAGTCAAAGTAAATAGTCCTTGATCTTCCTGTCCCTTAGTACCCACATTAGTTCTCCTAAAGCAGGGGAAAATACACAGTCTCATCAATGCAGGCCCTTTCCTGTCATCTAATTCCCTTCGAACATCTCCCTTCCAAATCACTTTCTCCCGTGTTCCGCCTTTTACTCCATTGTTTATGCTTGACACTGCATTGCCACCTTCTCACATTTGTCCTCTGGGGACATGCTTCTCTTCTGCCTCAGTTGTCTTTATTGTTTTCTGGTCAGAGTCTGTTTGTACAGAGCCCTTCCTTCCTTTTCTGCTGACTGAGAAGAGCATATGGAGCTTAAGCAGGCAGCTCCCAAATGCACCAGTGAAGGGAGCCTGGGAATATTCACCCTGGACCACTTATCTTGTCAGAGAAGGAAAGTGGCTACTGAAGTGGATACTTCACATGTTGCTTTTATAGATATTTTTGTGCATGCTGCCTGGCTGCATCATATACCAGGTTACAGACCACAGGATATGGTTCAATGTCCTCAACTTTCCATTAACTAGTGGTTGTCAAGCCTCCTAACTAGGTCTCCTGACCATGGGCCAGGTTTCGTCATTTATCTGTAAAGATGGTTTTATAACAAATTCCAAAATGATTGTAAGAGTTGACTTAGATATCAAGAGTAAAATATACTTTGTAAATAATAAAACATAGCTTCTTATTCTCAAATGATTGGCCATTTCAACTGTCCCTTCTAATACCCAATGGAACCTGTTATCTGTAAACTTCATTTTATTATTTCTAATTATGTAAACAGAGCTTCAAAATAATAAAATTTAAAAGTAAAGGAACAGTAAAGAGGTTAGAAGCATCAAAAATAGCAGGATAAAATTGAGAAATTTGAGGTTAATATAGCGTTTTGTAAATGGATCATAAATAGTCAGTGGACATCAAACTATAACTTCTGATTTAAGTTCAAACTATAAGTTCTGATTAAAAACCAGGCACACTTGTGTGGAGAGGACCTCCTTTTTACTCTTTGTGTTTCCTGGGGAGGGACCCCATCTGAGTAATTTACAACCTCTCTCTTTTTCCTACTCACTGGAAGTGACTTAGCAGATTGCTGACCTAGTTTTTTGTTATTTTCTCTCTGCATTCTGTTTTTCCTTTGGTGGGGGGAATACTATAATTATTCAAGGTTCTGACTAGCTGGGCAAACTCCATCCAGAGGAATAATATTAACTCAGTTCACTTACCTAATAGACCTAAAGTTATGCTCTTTTACTAAATTTTATCAGAAATAAAGGTTATTGTTTTCCTCTTTATTTTATTTTATTTTTTCTCACCATTTATCCCCTCTATACCCTCCTCCACCCATTTGTTTGACTCGGTTTTCCCAAATGTGTGTTAGGGGAAGGGGCGATTTTTACTGTGTAACTTTCACACTGTAACAAATACTATGCTATTTAACTATGACACAATAAGACCTTGTAATATTTTTTGATAAGAGGAAGGAATGAACACAGTTAATTAGATGATAGATCATTCAGTAATCTTGGATTTGAATCTCAACTTTGTCATTTACTAGCAGTGGGTTTAGGGGGAAATTTGGTTTAATCTCTTTGAGATTCAATTTCCTCATCTGTAGAGAGTAATAACTCCTGCCTCACAGGGATGATACAAGATCAAAGATAACATTGATGCAAAGAAGTCTGGTAAACTTTAGTGCTAAATAAACCCCTTCCTAGCTTGTCTTCCTTATTTCAATCCCTTCTACCCTCATCAGTCAGGTCCCTATCCTGGTTATTGACCTGGCTTACACAATATTTTCTTTGTCTCTAAACATGGATTAGGCTCATAACCCTGAACTTCAATTCCTAAATTTGGTACACCAAACACTGGTGTCAGTCCTAGATTTCATCTGTCAGCTGTTACCTCTTGCTGATCCAGACTGTTTCTCCAGACTCTCTGTCACTGGCAATCTCTTGCCTAGATGTCCACCTATAACTGAGTCATATCTCCCTAGTATTGTGCTTTCCACATCTCCCTACACATATGCATGTGTGTGTGTATACATACATGTATATGTACATGTATGTATACACTACACGTATATACATATAATATTCATGTATAAAATAATATCAAAAAAGAGAATGTTGAGCTCTCATCTTTTCTTTTTAAATGCCGAGAGTATGAGTCAGTTCCAAATAAAAATTTATGACCTTAAAACCCTAAAATCCAAGTCACTCTTGGTAAAAGCAGCTGAAAGTTCCACTTATAGAACTTACTGAGAGATTTCCCCAGATGAGAAGGATGAGGAGAAACACCAGAACTGCCCCAGAACAGCAGCAAGGTCACTTTCCCGACAGCCGCAGCAGGTTCGGAGGAGCTTTAAATCGCTCTCAAAACTGAACTGGGACTCTGAAACTCCACTGGCTCACTAACGACGGTGTGGTGGTGAGTAGTTGCTAAGGGGGACGAAATGTAAAAAAAGAAGAAATAGCCCGGCCGGGCGTGGCTCAGCGGTTGAGCGTCAACCTGGGATCCAGGCGATCAGGGTTCGATTCCCTGTCAGGGCACCTGTCCGGGTTGCGGGCTAGGCAGCTGATCAATGACTCTCTCATCATTGATGTTTCTCTCTCTCTCTCCCTCTCCTTTCCTCTATGAGATCAATAAAGATATATTTAAAAAATAATAATAATAATAATACAGCATGTTTTTTGTTTTATTTGATGATACCTATGCTTCATTTGAGAGAAAATTCACCAGAAAACACACAGTATTGCACATGTCAACTGCCATCTAGTGTAAAAAAATAATAGTGGTTCTAATATTACTGAAAGTAGATGCAAAAGCAGATGTGTTCTGAGAGTGGAATGACATTTCTTTGAAACTTTGAGTGAAGACACTCATTCCCCATCTACATGAGGTCAGGCGTTCCACCTGTGCTGTATAATTTGGCTTCAACATCTCTCCTTTGCATTGTTAGGTAGAGTGTGGGAGGTTGTTCTGATGACAGAATAACAATCTCTGCAATCTAACGTGGAAAGAGATTCCATCCTTGACCTTAGTAACTCAGTGCCAGTTTTGCCAGCCCGTTCCTTTCATCTGTCCTCAGGTAAGATGGAGGCTGATGACGTGTCCCCTGGGAGAAGAGGATCCTGAGCAGATTCTGAGAGACACATGGGCTCCACCAAGTGGAGGGCTGTCTGGGAAGCATCTCTCAGCCTTCCCCTATCCTGGCAGAGTCCCTTTGGGAACCATAGTGTGTTTTCAAGAGGTTGCATGCAGAGGCATTTTTGTCAAAGCAGAATCCAAGAGTGATCTTTTTAGGTTTGCTGGGTCTTTGAATTAGTAGTATTACAGATGTCACTGCACTCATTGGATTTTCAAAACATGACAGAAGAAAATACAGAGCCAAACCCAAGTCAAAGGTTGTGTAAGCACTCTGACCAATGGCGAGGGTTGAGGCTGCAAGGAGTATTTCTGAACCAATAATATGAATGCCCACAGGTGGGCACTATCATTATCTCCATAATATAAAATATTATTTACAACAATTTGCTTAAAGACACAGAACTAATCAGCAGAACAAACAGTAGAAAAGCCTGTAGGTTAAGGGTTTATGCTTCTTTTCGCTGAGACATACACAGTGACCACTCTTATAGGAACATAGTAATTGTGGCAGAGCTCACCTGGAACAAAAGTGCTAGTGTGCAATAAACAGACTTGACTCAAGCAAGGATATCTGTGTAAGTTCAAGGGCTCTGGTAGCAGGTAAACTTGGAAGGTCAATTTGAAGGAGAACAGAACTCCTGAAATAAAGTTCAGATTTAGATGCAGAGCACTTCTCTCTGTTATCAGAGTAGGCACCAAGACAGTGGTGTTTGGAATATAGTATTCTTAAGGAGCTTTAGAAATGTTTTGTACTGCTATTTTTTAATTTAATTAATTTAGGGCCATGTAATAAATGAATTTCATACAAAATTTCAAGACTGAAAACAGAATAGAGTGAAGCAGTCCTCCTCTCATGTATCCAGTTAACCCCTGACAGGGACACATTCAAGAATGCCTAACACATATACAAACACACTTGGATGGATGTTTCCTTTTCATTGTAGATGGTGACTGACTATGCCTATGGTTCTGCACCTTCCTTTTGTTCCCTTCCAAGATATTCAAGATTATCCTAAACCAGTTGCCTCTTCCTTTCTAATGGTTGCATATTATGCTATTCATGAATGTACTATTTTTGATTTAACAAGCCCCCTATTGATAAATATTTAGTTTGTGTTTTCAGGCTTTTGATATTTAAAAAATGCTGCAGTGATTTCTTTTGGACATATGTTATTTATGACAAATAACATGAGTAGCACAAACTCCTAGAAATAGAATTTCTGGGTCAAAAAGAATGTGCATTTGAATTTCATTAGTTATATTCACATACAAACTGTATTTTTCTCTTTCCAGTGACAATGAATGGAGGTCTCAATGACCCCACACCCTTGGCAATATAGTGTGTTATCACATTTTGATTTTTTCTAATCTGAGAAAAACATTCTGTGACAGTTTTAATTTGTGTTTCTTTTTATATGAGAAGAGTTGACCACCTTTTTATATTTTGAGTGTTTTGTATTTCTCATTTTTTAATCTCTTTGTTATGTTCTTTGATTGCTTTTCTCTCGAGCCTTGCTTTTATTTTTTTATTTTTTTAATAGGTTTAATCTTTATTGTTGAAAGTATTACAGATATCCCTTCCCCCACTTGACCCTCTTCACCCTGCTCCCGCCCACCCCAGGCCTCCCCCACAGTATCTTTTGTCCATGGGCTATGCATATATGCATGTAAATTCTTTGATTAATCTCTTCCCACCCTCCCCCTCTTCCCTTTGAGATCCATCTGTTGTGCGTTTCAATGTCTCTGGATCTGTTTTGTTCATCAATTTATTTTGTTCATTATATTCCACATATAAGTGAGATCATGTGATATTTGTTTTTCTCTGACTGGCTTATTTCTCTTAGCATAATACTTTCCAGCTCCATTCATGCTGTACCAAAGGGCAAGAGATTCCTCTTTCTCACAGCTGCATAGTATTCTATGGTATAAATGTACCATAGCATTTTTATCCACTCATCTACTGTCGGTCATTTGGGTTGTTTCCAGATCTTAGCTATTGTAAATTGTGCTGCTGTGAACATAGGGGTGCATATGTTCTCTCTGATTGGTGTTTCATGTTTCTTAGGATATATTCCAAGGAGTGGGATCACTGGGTCAAATGGCAGTCCCATTTTTAATTTTTTGAGGAAACTTCTTACTGTTTTCCATAGTGGCTGCACCGGTCTGCATTCCCACCAGCAGTGTACTAGGGTTCCCTTTTCTCCACATCCTTGACAGCGCTTGTCATTTGTTGATTTGTCCATAGTACCCATTCTGGCAGATGTGAGGTGATACCTCATAGTCATTTTAATTTGCATCTCTGTGATGATTAGTGCCTTTGAGCATTTTTTCTTATGTCTTTTGGCCATCTATCAGGAAAAATGCTTGAGCTTTGCTTTACAAAAAATAATTTATAAGAGCATTTTCTTGAAGGAGATAAAACCATATTTTGTCTTGCCAGTTTTGTGTGTGTGTGGTTTACACTTCATTAACTGTGTTCAGTGCCAAAAGACTGTTGGTTTTTTTTAATTTTAACAAATTAAAATTTATATTTTTCAATAGCTCTGGCTTTGTATACTTTTAAAAGCTTCTTTGTTTAAAATTATTAAAAATTCTCTCAATTTTAGCACTTAAATGTTTCATGTTGAAGTGTTTAAAGATTTGTCTAGAATTTGTCAAGATAAAGGAGTCACATAAGGTCTACAACACTTATTGAATAAGGCAGTTTTTCTCCACTATTAAACAATGGCCTTTTGTTAAATTCTTTATTTTATATTTAGTTTTTGGTTCTACTATTTTATTTCTAGTTTGAGAATATTTTGATTTCTGTAGTTTTGTTATACACAGTAGCTCCCCCCCATCTGTGGAGGATACATTCCAAGACCCCCAGCAGATGCTTGAAATCACAGATAGTACCAAACCATATAGCTATGTTTTTCCTTATACAAACATGCCTTTTCATGTAAAAGAACCATTTTATGGCTCCTCTTTGTCATATCTGAATTAACAGCATCATTGCTGTTGTGCTTTGAAGAAATTATTAAGTAAAATAAAGGTGACTTGAACATAAGCACTGCAATACCACAATAGTCTATCTGATAACCATGGTGCTACTAAGTGACTAATGGGCAGGTAGCTTAGGGTACACAGCATGGAGGGAGACACTGGACAAAGGAAGAATTCATGACCTGCATGGGACAGAGTGGGATGGTGTTCGATTTCATCACAGTACTCAGAAAAACCGCCAATTTCAAACTTATACATTCTTTGGTTCTAAAATTTTCCAGTTACTATTTTGAGACTGAGATTGACCACAGGTAACTGAAACCGTGAAAAGCAAGACCATGGATGGGAGACCACTGTGATTAAATATCTGGCTGGGCTAGCTCCCCATCTTTTTTAGAATTTTTCTGGCAGTTACTGTGCACAGCAAGTTTCTTCTCTAGGCTTGTGAAGTGGCTGAGAGGCTGCCCTTCTGCATCTTCTCAATATCTGAGTTGCTATAGACCTTCATGATTTAAAACACTATCCCCTACTCCTAGGAATGCAAGACCAAGGGAAATGTTTTTATGTTCAGGTAAAAAAGGTTCATATAAAAATGACTAACATGAATATTATCTGAGGTCTCCGCAGCAGTCTGAGGGCCCATAGCTTTCAGGGGGTGGAGCTCACGACATTTAGGGCCATTTGGCTTCCTGGGAACTAGGTTTTATTCACTGACACATGAATCCTGGGAAGTGATTAACATATAGGCTGAAATCCACTTCTTCATTGCTCAATGCCTTAAGCACATTTCGTCCCCAGTCCAAAAGAAAGAAGTGGAATTTGGAGGCTACCTAATTTTAACTCATATTTATATTCATAATTAGCATAAGAACTCATTTGTCCACAAAATAGAGTTTTCAGACATGAATATGTTAGTATATGAACATGGTTTATAATCATAAAGTACTTGAATATTCTGTCATGGGTCATTCTGCTGATGGGCAATTTGAAAAAACTGAATGTTTTCTTTTTTTACATTGTGCATGCAAATGCTTTTTTGTTTTGTTTATTGCCATTTGTTCTTATGTAAAAAGAGTAAAGAAATGTACTCACTCCATTTCCTAGTGTTCCAGATCAAATAGGTGTGCTTTTTGCTCTATTTTTATCATTTTGTTACAGCTTTCAAAGTGATGTGTAGTGTATCGTTTATGAATGCACATTTTTCCTGGTTTTCTTCTTCTACTATAGTCATCCTACTCAACTTAACTTATAGCTGCTAGAAAACATTTAACTGTCACACCCCAAAAAATCATATTCAACTTAAATTGATTGAACATATCTAATAAGTTTAAGGGACTTTCATAAATTTTGAATCATTGAACTTGTAATATTATGTAAGATAGATATTGTTACTTTCCATATGGGAAAAGTGAGTCTCCAAGAGAGTAAGTGCATTTTCCAAACTCTAATAGCTAGTTGAGATCAGAGCAAGAAGTTCCAAGTGGTCCTGAGTGAATCCTTGCAAAGCTCTACGTGACCTGTTTCTTACCCTCTCACTCACCTCACACCACTTTCCTCTTTCCCCATTAAGCTCTAGGCATGATGGCTTTGCTTTTGTTTCTCAAGTTCTCCAAGCTCTTCTTCATCTTAATGACTTTATGTGAACTCGCCCTTCTGCCTGAAAAGTCTTCACAACAGCATGCACATGTGTGGCCCCTTCTTGTCAGTCATATTCCACAGTAAATATCACCACCCTCAAAAGGTTTTTCCAATCTAGAGCAGCTAGTCAGTCACTCCATTCTGTCACCCTACTTTAAATCTCAGCAGGACCCTCAGAAATATCTACCACACTTCCTGCCCACTCACTTATTATCAGTTTTACAGAAATATAAGCTCCACAAGAGCACAAGCATTGTCTTAGTCCTCACTGTGTCCCTCGCATGTAGAACATCACTTGTACAGTGTCCAATAAAGATCTGATGAATGAATAGATGACTGTCTCTGACTTCCTGAGACAGAGCTAAATATGGGGAAGGTTAGGGCAGAAGAAATATATAAAGCCTGGTCTTTTCCCTCAGAAAGTGTAACCCAGCATGCGGTGTGTCCTTCTGCAGAAAAGGGCATCTGGGACCAGAATTACATCAAGATTGTGGGGCTAGATTTAACAGCTACTAAAAATTAGTAGCAATCTATAAATTGGGGTGTTAGCAAATCTATTCCAGATCTTTAAACTAATTTTATACACAGTCATAAATTTAAAATACACTGCCTTAAAAACACCGTATATCAAGGACTTAACTACAAAGTTTCAAAGAATGTTGTGCACACACTTTAAAGCCTTTTTTGATTTAGAAAAATATGATTTAGTAAGTTGCTTTGGAAGCCCTAAAAGAGAGAAGCAGGAAGAGGGAGACAGAGAAAGAAAGAGAGAGAGAGAGAGAGAGATCTCAAGACCTGTGTCTTCCTTGTTATTTCTGATTGCACACCTGGTTCCTACCTTATTATTTCCTACGGATAACAACACACATCTGTTGAGTGAATGATAGGCTATGGGATTCAACTCCAAAAAAGATGGAGCAACACAGTACATCAATTCCAAACAGAATTTATATAGGGTGTTTTAGGACCTGGTGCTGTCCTCGGCCCACTGGAGCTTATTATAAGGAAGCTCTAATGGTGGCCAGGTGCTTACTTTCCTTGGAGTGAGCTGATGACACTGAAGTTGGCATTTTTGTCATCTTGACAGGAATCTAAAGACTAGTGTATAATTGGTTGTCAATTTCACTGTATACCTTATTAATCAACATTTCAAGAACAAATATAAAATAAAAGCACTATTTTATTTAAATATTTTCATTCAGCTCATATAAAAGCATTTAGCTTCTATTTCCTTTTGATATAGTGTAGGACAGTATATTTCTATGTTTTCTAACAATTTAATTTTCCTCAATTATTGTAATCATGAAAAACAGAAACAATCACTGTATTTCTACCACCCAAGGAAAACAACCGTGTGTGTGTGTGTATAATTAATTTATCTTTGTTATTGAAAGTATTACAGACATCCCCTTTTTCCCCCCATTGACCCCCTCTACCCTGCAGCCCCCCAAGCCTTCACCACACTATTGTCTGTGTCCATGGTTGTGCATATATGCATGTAAGCTCTTTGGTTAATCTCTCCCCACCCCCACCCTCTACCTTCTCTCTAAGATTCTTCAGTCTCTGGATCTATTTTGTTCATGAATTTATTTTGTTCCTTAGATTCCACATATGATACTTGTTTTTCTCTGACTGGCTTATTTCACTTAGCATAATACTCTCCAAGTTCCTCCATGATGTGTGAAAGTGTAAGAGATCCTTCTTTTTTACAACTGCATAGTATTCCATGGTGTAAATGTCTCACAGCTTTTTCATCCACTCATCTACTGATGGCATTTGTACTGTTCCAGATCTTAGCTATTGCAAATTGTGCTGCTATAAACATAAGGATCTATATGTTCTTTCTGATTGGTGTTTCAGGATTCTTAAGATATATTCCTAGAAGTGGGATCACTGGGTCAAATTGCAGATCCATTTTTAAGTTTTTGAGGAAACTCCATAATGTTTTCCATAGTGGCTGCACCAGTCTGCATTCTCACCAGCAGTGTACTAGGGTTCTCTTTTCTCCACATCCTCTCCAGCACTTGTTGTTTGTTGATTTGTTGATGGTCGCCATTCTGACAGGTGTGAGGTGATACCTCATATAGATCAATGGAACAGAACAGAGAACCCAGAAATTGACTCAAGTCATTATGCTCAATTAATATTTGACAAATGAGGCAAGAGCAGACAATGGAATAAAGACAGTGTCTTCAATAAATGGTGTTGGGAAAATTGGACAGGTACATGCAAAAAAATGAAACTACACCACCAACTTACATCATACAGAAGATTAGACTCAAAATGGATTAAAGGCTTAAGTGCAAGACCTGAAACCATAAAATTCTTAGAAGAAACCATAGGCAGCAAGATCTCAGACACATCTTGTAGCAATATGTTTGCTGATACATCTCCTAAGGCAAGAGAAACAGAGGAAAAAATAAACATATGGCACCACAAGAAGACAAAAAGCTTCTACACAGCAAAAGAAACCATCAAGCAAACAAAAACAGAGCCCACAGTATGGGAGAACATATTTGCCAATGACACGTCTGATAAAGGGTTAATTTCCAAAATGTATAAGGAACTCATATATCTGAACACAAGGAAGACAAACAATCCAATAAAAAAGTGGGCAAAGGACCTAAATAGACACTTCTCCAAAGGGGACATACAGATGGCAAAGAGAAATACAAAATAATGCTAAAAGTTACTAATTATCAGAGAGATGCTAATTAAAACAACTGTAAATATTTTTATCTTATTTCTTAAAACATCTCCTCTGCATATGTAAAAATGATTATGATTATATTGCTTATTGAACTTATCCACTGATGTCAAAAAATTTTTTCATTAATTTTTAGTTTTTTAAATGAATGTAAAATGGTATTCCATCTAAGAGTAGTTATAATTCAGTTAATTACTTTGTCAATATTAAACATACATTTTTATTTTTCCCCTTTTTACATAAAACTCATATTTTAGATTATTTGTTATCTGCTGTAAATTCAGATTTTGATTACAGAATGTTATACTTTTATATTCCCAAGAGTGAAAAAAGGTAAAGAGATTTTGTTTTTTGATATCTATTTTCTAGATTGTTTTCAAAAGATTGTGAAAAACATTGCCTCAGCAAAGGGTAAATAATAAAATTATTTCATCATATACCCATCAACATTTAATCACATCTTTAAAATACAACATCTACTTCTATAACTAAAAAGTTGGTTTCCCTCTGAATATGAATATCTGTGTTCATGTGGTGAGGTGACATTTTCACTCTGCCTGGCCCTTTTTTCCTTTGTCAGTTGTTACTTGGTGATGTTGCATCAATGCAGTTGCTTCCATAGCCATGGTTCTGTTTGTACTTCTGGACTGTAACAAGTTAAAAATCTAGCCTCTTTCAGGAGCTTTGAGTCATTCAGACCCTTGAGAGTAGCTGGGAGCACAGAAAGAAATGAGCTGTGCAGGTTCACACTCAGCTCAGCTATGCTGAGCACAGTCTTACAGGATCCAGCATTTTTAAAAGGAGGGTAAAGATCCAGGGGTTGAAACAGCATGTCCAGGGGCAGAACACACGACTTTGTGACCTGAAACCTCGCCACTCCCCAGGTATTTACTGATGGTATACAAACCACTAGTGACAGGCAGCCTGATGGGAAGTGAGCTGTCCTACAAATCACTGAATTTTTCTGCCTACAAATTCCAAGGTATGCATTTGCACAAGATCATCCTGAGCTGTGCACTGGAACAAAAAAATAGAGCCACAAGTGGCACTGCATTTCACTAAGGGGTCCATTGGACTTACCAGCAAAGACATTTCCTATGATCATCCTGAACTTAAGGTGTCTCTTAGAGGAGAAGCTCATATGTAGAAGTTTGTTCTTCTTCAATCGCTTTATCATTTGCTGAGTGCAGAATATCATTTCCTGCTGATCTCTGCTTTTCAAGCTGGTGTTTGATGCACGTGTTTCAAATGTACATGGTATCTGGAAAATGATCCTTCTTCTAAACAAGCTTCTGAGAGCTCAATCAACAAGCTGTACAAAAGCCAAGGATATAACCCAGACCTGGGAGGCATAAGAAGGGAACAGATGGTCTTAGGGTCCCTGATGGAATGAAACTTGCCCATGGGTGCTTTCAAATGCCAAAGTGACTTTGCTTTTGTTTTACATCTCTTAGGTCATTATGTGACATCTTACAATTAATGGAACAATTCTCCTCACTCATGACTTCATGCATCTGAGTTGTAGACATTTATGAAATTAAAACATTTGAAAGTTAATTATTTGCATGTCAAACTCCTTTAATGTTTATAACATTATCAGACAAGAAATTTTCCATAGGCATTTATGAATACACTGAGCTCTTCACATTAACATTTTCAGAATGTCCTGGTTTTGAAATGAATATTATGATGTCAGAAATACCAAGGTCACTTCTCTCAGAGCAGTATGAATGACGCTTCATGCCCATCAGCAATGACCAGCTAATAAATGAAGCACACAGGGAAGAACATTAGGTAACAAAGGAACCACTTTTCTTAGTTGTCATTCTGACTTACCACCCTCTCTCCTGCATTATCTTAGGGTCTCAATTGATTAAAACTCATGTTCGATAAGGTGTCTTTCATTCTTCTCTTGCTTATTTCATCCTTTTGTTCATGAGTGTAGAAAGGAGACTAGAAAATAATGTTCTAAAGGGAAGTTTGTGAATTTTTTCTTTAAAACAAATATTTTTAATATACTTAAATCTCTTCCATTTTACTTCCCTCTATCCCTCCTTTACTCCCTCCTTTTATTTCCTCACTTCATAGGTGTTTGTGTAGGAAGCAAAAATGCAAAACATTTTTCAAGGTGAAGGTATTGGTAATGTCAGGCCAACCAACAAGCAGTGCTTAAAATAGGTGAGGAGAGTGAGCCTCATCCTGCCAGTACAGGGCTGGGATCTGTCTTCATTTAAAATGTGGACATTTTGTTCATTATGGATGTTGGCATTAATTAAGATTTTTTAAAATATTGCATTAAACTATTATATTTCTTGATTACTGAGTTTATTGTCATTCCTTAAATTTTGTGCTACAGTGAATGTCTCCCTTGCCTCACTCTAGGACTCTTCAGAAACAAATGCAGTAGATAAAAATTTAAGAAAACCTCTGCTCAGAAATTAAACTCACAAACCATTTGTAAGAAGCTACCAGAGACAAGGAAAAATAAAAACCAATTCTACAAAACCCACCTAGAACATGAAGAAGGGGTGATGGATGAAGCTCTGCAGCTAACACTTTAGCAAAATAATTGCACTTGTGTTCATCTGCTACTTTTTAACAAGTTCTATGACCATTCTGCTTTTGTGCTCTTCAATGAGAAAATGATATTTATTCTGAGGTAACATCTTAATTCAAATGAATTTTCCACTTAAGAGATTCTTTTGAAATGTGGGATTTATATTTTTTATCAAAAACATCTTCATTCTATAAACACTTTCCCTTTAGGATCTGCAAGTGTGCATTGTCTTTCAGAATCACTTCTTTTAGTTACATTTGTTTTAGAAATGTCTGTGATTTTTAAAACCTTTTTCTTGTTCGCTGTGTGAAGTTTGAGAAATAAAATAGTATTGTTCCCCTCTATTCTGCTTAGGTAGTTATCAGAGACTTTTCACTGTGTATTTTTATAGCTCTTCCCAGAGGGTTTAGTTGGTGCTTTGATTACCATGCTGAGGAGTTTTTAAATAATTCCATTTCAGAGCACACATCACACCAAGCATAATGCCATTTACTTGCTATCACAATTGCACACATCAGAAAGGAGCATTACTCGAGGCATAAGTCTCTATATTGCTAGAGTTTTGTCTTATTTCAGAGAATTTCTGTGAGTAAACACCACTGGAGTGTATCCTGGTAAAGAAGATATTCATTTGATCAAGCAATCAGTCACTCCTATCAATTTATACTATCCTTAGATTTATTGTGTCTTTTTTTGCTGAAGAATTCGGAGAACTTCCAGCATAATTAAATATTCTCATGATCCCAGTGCTATGACCAAGGACAACTGGAAGAAACAACTGCAGATGAGTTTGTGGCTCTTTTTTTTTTTTTTTTTTGGTTAATTCTCACACGAGGATATTTTTCCATTGCTTTTCAGTGAGAGTGGGAGAGAGAGAGAGAGAAGCATTGATGTGAGAGAAACACATGGATTGGTTGCCTCCCCCACGTGTCCAGGTACGTGCCCTTGACCAAGAATTGAACCTTCGACCCTTCTGTGCACAGGCCGAAGCTCTAACCACCGAGCAACACTGGCCAGGGCAAGTTTGTAGTTCTTTTAATGAAACTATTCAAGGAATCTATTTTTCTTCAAGGCCTATGATTTTCTGTTGGTTTCCCACTGTTTCATGTTTAATTTAAAGAAATTTCTCTGGAAAATTTGCAGAGGAGTGAGCCTGAATTGCCTTCCTCCCAGAAAGGAGTAAACATCTTTTTTTGATATAGCTCACAATTAGATCAGCTAAGGCAGAAAGTGAAATAAGGCGAAAAGTGATAAGTTGAAAGCAGAACTGAAGTTTTGGATGAAGGAATGGAGAAGAATAGCCACGATTAAGCAAAAATCCATACTGAGGGCCTGAGGTTTACACACCCAGGTCCCTTTCTCATGGCCCAGCCAAGAATGTCCTCAGAGTCCATCTCCACTTTGAGCCTCAGATCACAAATGCATGTCACCTTCATGGAGAAACATCTGCATCTGTGGGTTCCACAGCTGAGCAGAGGGCACATCCATCACCCCAAGGGGTGTGTTTGCTGGGGCATCTGTGGCGAGGACACTGCTCAGAGGATGGGAGGCTGCTGGCTCCTTTGCCAGCCTGATGTGCCTTGTGGTAATAAACCTGAGAAATGCCTAAACCTGGAGTTGTCCAAAAGAAGATTGTTTTTGTTGGAATGTCTGGGATTTTATTCACTTTCCCCAAGATTCCTATTTCAGAAACTTTACATTTTATGGGTATTTTTAAACATTTTAAAGATAAATAAAATGATGAGTTTTTAAATATGGTTCTAGGATGTAGAAACCCAGAGAAGTCTAGATTAGGTTCACAGAGAAAATCCAAGCCAAATGCCTTGAACTCAATCTGAACTTACGCCCCTCCTCATCACAGTTGCAACATTTTCCATTCATAACATCACTGTATTGTAATTTTGCTCTCTGGCAACTGTGTCATTGGTGATTAGTGAAACACTGTGAAACAATGACATCATGTCTATAAAATAATCACAAAAAATGCTAACTATTAATGACCAAGTCTCAGAATGGAATCTGAGCAACGCCTGTGGTGGCTAGATTTGCTTTATATATTCTGGTCTTGTGAAATTTAAATAGGTTTGATTTCCCCCTTCTTCTCTTTGCCTAATGTCTGCTTTTCCCCTGCTTCTCCATGTCCTTAGCTCCTTCTCTTTCTCAAGGAATTTCAATAGGAAGACGTGTTAAGTTTCAAAATCACCCAGTTTGCCCTCTGATCCTTGCTGGAAGCTTTCCCTCATTTCCAACTAGAAGCAAAGGTCTTGCATAGATTCAGGTACAGCTTCCAGATACTTCCCAAGCAGGGCCAGAGTATGGAACTATAAAGTACACACATTGCCCAGATGAATCCAAATAAAGTCTGTCTTTCTTAATTGTAGGGTGGAAACCAAGAATGCAGATCACAAAAGTAGTGGAATCTTACCATTGTTCAGTTCAACACCTTCACTGACAGGATTTAACATTTTAAAACCATAGCCGGCATTTAAGCTTAAGGCAGAGTAAGATATAAAGGAAGTGCCATTCATGTAGAGAAACCCCAAACATGTCTGCACCATCCCTACTCATGGCTTCCCTAGACTTGTCATTGTTGCTGGATTTGACATTAATCTTTGTATGTATGGAAGAAATGCATGTATATAATTGCAAAGTAAATATTAAGAATATGTTCCCTTTGTTATATGCTCAGGATGCTACTTCTCTCTCATTATTAGTACAGTAATCACTATGAAATTCTTTTGGTTTGTTTGTTTTAAAGCAGTGGTCTAGCATTCATGCTTTAGTCCAGAATGTCTAGGACACAACGTGAAGCCCAAGTGTGGTACAATGTACATCAAAGTCTGTTAAGAGAAGAGATCCCCTTCTCTTTTTATTTTACAATAACTCACTTGTTATCTGTTTGGATATAAATATCCAAAACACCAAATCTCTTCTGCCACTCCATCCTATTTCCCATGCAGAAGAGATGCTCAGTAAATATTTGTTGGAATGAATCAATGAATAAATGTATGCTGTCCTTCAGAATACTTTATTTGAAAAAATTAAGTTTGATACCATCTTTACCTCTGGTATGCCTTTACATGAAGGCTAGAAACTCACAGGCTGTCAACTCATCTAACTCATCATTGTGATTTTTGAGTACTAGTGCTGGTGCCCAAAGCAGCCTCATTATTACTCTATTAATAGTGATAATTTCTTGACTCTTGTGCTAATTTGCATCAGTGACACCCACTACCAAGGTCATGGTGATTTTAATGAAGCTAATAGATACTGAGACTACAAATTAAGTTCAGAGATAGCACTTGAACTGAGAAGCCCTCTTTGAAAACCCTCTCTGCACAGTGGCCCATCTGCACCAGAAACTCTCTGTGAATCTAGTAGGTGAGCTTTACCTATCTTCACTTCCACTTAATCAGATCGCATGTGACCTTTGAGAGCCTAGTGCTTAGATGATGAAAAGAGTGCATGGAAGGATAAAAACACACATTTTTGGGCACATTGCTTTTTGAGGCATGTTAAAATTCTCTTGAATACAGCCCAGCTGGCATGGCTCAACAGTTGAGCATCGACCTGTGATTCAGGAGATCGAGGTTAAATTCCTAGTCAGGGCACATGCCCAAGTTGTGGGCTCGATTGCCAGTATGGGGTGTGCAGGAGGCAGCTGATCAATGACTCTCTCATCATTGATGTTTCTCTCTCTCTCCCTCTCCCTTTCTCTCTCTGAAATCAATAAAGACATATTTTTAAAAATTCCCTTGTACACTGTTGTCTTTTTCTCATTGAAAAATGTCAAGTCTGTTTTCTATATAAATTGGCAATTTCTTTTATCTGGGTGATATTGTTTTACATTCCAACTTTATGGCTTAAATATCTTATTTGTCTCAAAATCATTTTTTAGACATTGCCTGTTTATGTTGGAAAAGAATTGTCAGTGACCTTTCTTTCAACTGGTTAGGAAAACAATCATACAAGTAGTGTTTTTCCTTATTTAATTTGCAATGCCAATCATACATATGTTCCCGGGTTAAGCATAACCTGAAATTGAGAGAGAAGTATAAAGCTGACTTTTTGGAGTAGCCATTGCATGTGGCATCTGCATGAAGGCTTCTGCCTACATAACCATCTTGAGGAAAAATATTCAGCATTTGAAGACTAGAACAGTCCTGTTTTTGTTTTATATCTTCAGTGAAGGTAAATCATATGAAAGCATCAGAAGAACTATAAATAGACAACCAGGTGGCTCGTATTTACAAATTGGGATTATTCACTGTTGCAAAGTTGCAGAGCACATGATCTTTGTCTCTGTTGTCACTGGGGTCCTAAATCTCTCACCAGGCCTCCATCTTGATTCTTGTCTCCCCCTTAGCCCTCCCCGTTAGCCCATTCTGTAGGGCACCTTCTCATATCTCAGTTGATTATAACATACAGCAGAGGCTAGCAAGCTTTATCTATAAAGGCCAAATAGAAAACACTGCTGTCAAGGTTCTTCCTATCTCCATTTTGTCTGTAGCACTTTCCTGTTAGGGACTGTACTTTCCCCAATGCAGAGCCTCACCATGAATCCATCTCCTCTACCTTCAGTGACTTTCTGCAAGCAGAATCTTGAATGCATGCAGAAGGAGATTACCTGGTAGGGGTAGGAGAATTGGGTAGTGAGGACCCCGCTTCCCAGCAAAGGGGCCAGCTTGGTGCCTTTCTCATGTTGCTAAACAAAGGGGCTGACTAAGTAGATTCTGGCAGAGAGATCTTCCTGGTTTCCAACAGCTAGATGCTTTGCACCATCTATTGGGAATTTCTTCTAGATTCTGGAATAAATTTGATTGTTGGCCTTCATTTCCAGAGACTGGTGTCAGAAATACCATGTGTCTTCCCAGCCACACTACTGGGGAGTAGGGAGAAGAACTAATCACATTGCAAATATAATTCTGGACCATAATTCCTTCTCACACCATGCTTCCCTGTCCTGCCAGGGCCCTGCCCTGAGAACAGAGGGGAGGCTTCAGAGCTGCACCAGCATCTGTCAGGCACTTGCAGGATGGTATCTGTAGAGTGACTATGTGCTTTGTCCAGACCTTGAGTTCCACAATACAGATACAAATGGAATAATAGCAATACATTTGAGATGAAGAATTAGCTTTGAAGCACTAATGTTTTGCCACAGAGATATCATTTACAGCACTATTTGAAGAGGTTTTAAAAACTGAATATATTTGAAAATATATTTTATTCTCAAATAGGATGTGCTTGAATAAAGCCACTACCACCTAACTTTCATCATCAAACACCTGAAAACTCCACATAGACACTGCATATTCATAACAGATTATGAGAAAACTGAGTCATTTGGAAGATGGTGATGGAATCCTGGGCCTAGCTTAGCCACATATTCTCACACTGGGAAAACTCAACACACTAATGTAATTTAGAGATTATTCCCAAGTTTAGTTATAAAGATGCTAAAAGTGAGGAATATAGGAACAGAGTAAAAAGACATCTAAGATGCTAAATTAGCATCAGAAATTGAACTGAACCCTGGTGAACTGTAGCCCTCTCCTTTTTCCTTTCCCCATTTCCACAGCATCTAAATTTGACTTGTCAATTTCTGGTGAAACACCCTCATTAAAGACCCTTTGTCTTGGGCATTTTTGTGTGCCCTCACAGAATCAAGCACAGAGCCTTGATGACTGCTCAGACAATACCTGCTGAGGAATGAAATCTGCCATGCATCTCCCACTCTTTTGTCTGCTCATTTTGCCTTGTTTAGACAAGAGAGTATGTGTCTTAATTATCTTCAATAATTTTTTCCACAATAGAAACTGTCAAGGTCAATTAGATATGACTTAGGTGTTTTAATCTTTGCACAGAAATTTTTTTCTTGCCATCCTAGAACTCCTCAAGAATTTCAGAGACTGACTAAATGATTACAGAATTTCTTCCAAATTGTGTTTAATAATAACAACAAAAATAAATAGTATTAGTCCTAAAGTCATGCAGGAACAGGTTCAGGCAGAGAACAAAGCATAGCACATGTGAACTGGCCAATGCACATGGTTCCCACAACACCGCTTTATTGTCAGCAATGATAACACCTGAGAAAGGCCTTGGCACATGTTCATTCACTTAGTTTTGAGCTTTAATACTATATAGGATGTGATGTGATCTTGATTACACTGTGAGATGTGAGATGGAGCTTGTTTTTTTATCTTTGTTGTTGAAAGTATTACAGATGCCCCCTTTTTCCCCCATTGACCTTACCCACTTGTTTTTAAAAGCCACTGCCATTGACTGACACATACTTATTTCAGTGACACCCCGTGATCTGAATGTCTCATGTCATTCTATATTTGCTCACTTTTCTGTGAATAACTTACCCTGTGAAGATGACATGTTTGGACTTAGTTGAACTCATTATATTACCCCAGGTTAGTAAGGGATGTCGGGGAAGGCCAGAAGAACACTGTTGTGTCTCTAGGACAATTCACTGTGCTTCAGTTCTTAATTTAGCTCTTATTGTATGTGATGGCCAAAACACTTCAGTTTAGCTATGAAATATCCAGCACACTAGTAATCCCAAATTTGTTCTGAGGCACTTTTGCTTAAGGTCAACCAATATAATGGATTCTCTGGTTGTAGAGAATTTTATATATAATTCTTTTTGTAAACTGAGAAATATTAAAACATCTTTTTTTAAAAACATGCAGGACCAAACTTACCAAATCCAGAGTAGCAGGTTGTTCAAGTGCCATAATCAGAATTATTTCCTCAAGTAATTTTCCCTTAGAGAGTCAGAGAAGTTGCATTTGGGGCACATTTTGATGTAAAACCTCTGGGATAAATCTGAGTAGTTGGTCATTCCCAATTTCATGGGGTTTCATTAGTTAGATTGCAGTTAACTTCAATATTTAGTTGATATCATTGCACTGAGGGATTAGGAGTTAACAGGGGAAGAGAGGAAAGGGATCATTTAAGAGAATAATTTGTTCTCTAGGAGTAGGGAAGGAGCAGGGAAAGGAGAGAAACCAGGAACAGTGCCAGGGGAGGGTGGCTTGAAAGAGTACAAAGAATGAATACAATTGTTCTGATCATATTTCTACAGATGGCAGGAAGCTCTATGCTTGTGACTAAAATCTGGCATCCATGTTTTTCTCAGGTTAGTGTGCACTCCAAAAACTCTGAGTTTGAATGTTTTCAGGAGGAACAAGCACTCCAGTATCACACATTTTAGCATTTCCATAGCCTCATGCCCAGGTCTTGAGGCTCTTGAGTTTAGGAGTGCAAATCTACCCACATGATCTATGAGTTGAACTCATTGTTTGATGTGGTGTTGGAGAATTAGACAGTAAGAGAGCTCCCCAAGAAAATGTAAAAATTAAGATGAATCAAAAGAAGTATACTGATGTCCAAGAATTCATTCTAAGCTTCTGCAAGCAATGAGAATTAACAAGTGCACAGTACTGTTCACCTCCAGGTGGTCCCTGGATGACAAGCTTGTCACATTCAGCCACATTCTTCTGTTCTCTTTGTACTCCAACCAAAGTCCACCTGGTCTATGGCCCACCTGCCATCAAGCCAGGTTTTTCCTCAGCTATTTCACTTCCTTGTCATAAATATTTCCCATAATATAAATGTATATGTTTTTAAATTATAAAATACAAGTAAAATTTCAAATAAATTTTATTTATTTTTTCCTAAAGTGTATTGGGCACTAGAAAAGCTTGGCAGGTGGAAATAGTCATTGCCCTAGCAATTCAAGATTGTACATTTATACACACACACCACGTTTATAAGAAAGCAGCCTTGGGGCAGGGATCATGTGTCTGGTTTATTTTTAAAAATCTCTGTCACCTTGTTGTAGAGTTCAACAGGCAATTTACATTTGTTGAATGAAAAATGAATGCATAAGTACTCTTAATGCTTAAAATCCAACATTTAGTACTTCACCTCTTTTAGTTTATGGCTTTGGATTACTTTTAACAAAATCCCCATAACAGTGGTAACATTCGAGCTCTTATACTTTTTCTAGGACTTGGACATGAAAGATTGAATTTGGAGGGCATTATACATTGCTGCTAGGGGTAAGAAGAAAGGGCAGGAGAGAAACAAATAAAGAAAATCAATCCTGCAGTTCCTGAAGATACCTATTTTCTCTAAGGGTGACTCTAAGGTTGCTCCAGCTCACCACAGACACTCCATTTGTTTTGAGTGAGTGAATAATGAATGAAAATGTAAAAGAATATGCATCTATAGCAAATCTTGATTGATTTTCTTTCTGGAGTTATTATAACCCATCTGCTTAAGTCATAGAGCAAAGATCAACTCCTTCATGTTCAGAATGCTTTTAAAGTAAAAAAATAAAACACCTGCCACTTTGCCACTTTCACTGGTATGGAGAGGAAACAAAGTCCAGCCAGGTGCTATGAAGACAGGTTCATCTGATCCACTATGCTTCAGACCCATTCCCAGCTAGATGTGTGTACCTTCTGGGATATTATCCCGGAAGTTTCTTCTTTGATTTAACTTCTAGAGCTGACACGTTTCTGCAAGGGATGGAGACTTGAGCTTTTATTTCATAAAAATGAAAAGAAACCCACTCATTTCTTTCAGGCATTTCCAACATTGAGCATGTACTATGTACAAAGCATTGTCTTATTGCACCAATCTTCTTAAGGAATGTATTGTGTTCTCTGTATGCTCCCTTGTCCACTCATTCTACACCCTACTTGAATTGTGCTAATTTCCTTATTGCTCCATCCACACAGTTCTTTTTTCTTTCTTTTTTTAAAAGAATTTATTGGGGTGACAATGGTTAATAAAACATATAGGTTTCAGATGTGGGTTTCTATGCTACAAGATCTGTATATAGTTCTGTGTGCACACCACCCTTCTCCCATCACCATATATTAGGACCTCCTTCACCCCCCATCCTCTTCCCTCTTGCAACCACCACACTGCTGTTTCTGTCCCCGAGTTTCAGTTTTATATCCCACATATGAGTGAAAACATATGGTTCTTAGTTTTTTCTGACTGATTTATTCCACTTAGCATAATATTCTCAAGGTCCGTCCATGTGGATACAAATAGCAGGATTTCGTCATTTCTTATGGCTGAGTAGTATTCCATTGTGTAAATATACCACTTCTTTATACAGTCCTTTGTCACAGGACACTTTGGTTGTTTGCATGTCTTGGCCACTGGGAATAATGCTGCAATGAACAGTGGGGTACATATATCTTTGCAAATACATGTTTTTGAGTTTTTCAGGAACATACCCAGGAGTAGGATTGCTGGGTCAAATGGTAGCTCTATTCTTAATTTTTTGAGGAATCGCCAGACTGCTTTCTAAAGTGGTTGTACCAGTCTAAATTCCCACCAGCAGTGAATGAGGGTTCCCTTTTCTCCACAACCTCTCCAACACTTGTTATTTCTTGTCTTGTTGATAATAGCCACTCTAACATGTGTGAGGTGGCATCTCATTGTAGTTTTGATTTTCATTTCCCTAACTGCTAGTGAAGCTGAACATCTTTTCATATATCTATTGGCTATTGATATGTCTTCTTAAGAGAGGTGTTTGTCCAGGTCTTCCACCCACTTTTTGATTGGGTTTTTTGTGTGTTTGGTGTTGAGTTTTATGAGTTCTTCATATATTTTGGAAACTAAGTCTTTGTCAGAGCTACTGTTTGCAAATGTCATCTCCCATCTGTTTGGCTGACTGTTTGTTTTGTTGTCAGTTTCTTTTGCTGTGCAGAAGCTTTTTAGATTGATATAGTCCATTTATTTATTTTTGCCTTTAATTCCCTTGCCTTTAGGATCAAGTTCATAAAATGTTCTCTACAATAAGGTTCATAAGTTTGGTACCTATGTTTTCTTCTATGTAACTTATTGTTTCAGGTCTCATATTTAGGTCTTTGATCCATTTTGAGCTAATTTTTGTACATGGGGACAAACTGTAATCCAATTTCATTCCTTTGCACATGGCTTTCCAGTTTTCCCAGCACCATTTATTGAAGAGACTATCTTTACATTGTGTGTTTCTAGCTCCTTTGTCAAAATTATCTGCCCATATACATGTGGTTTTATATCTGGGCTCTCTACTCTGTTTCACTGATTTGTGTGTCTTTTTCTGTGCCAATACCATGCTATTTTGATTATTGTAGCTCTGTAGTATTATTTGAATTCAGGTATCATGATACCTCCACCATCATTCTTTTTTCTCAAAATTGCTTTCACTATTGGGGTTCCTTTGTGGTTCCATACAAATCTGATGGTTTCTTGTCCTATTTCTTTAAAAATGACATTGGTATTTTGATGGGGATTGCATTAAATCTGTATATTGCTTTACATAATACGGCCATTTTAACTATGTTGAGTTTTCCAGTCTATGAACACAGGATATTTTTCCATTTTGCTGTGTATTTTTCAATCTCTTTTAATAACGCTTTGTAATTTCCATTACATAGATATTTCATGTTCTGTGTGAAACTTATTCCGAGGTATTTTATTTTATTGTTGCAATTGCAAAAGGAATTGTTTTTACCACTTCTTTTTCTGGAGTTTTATTGTTATTGTACAGGAAGGCAATGGATTTTTGTATATTGATTTTCTGTCCTGCAACATTACTGTATTTGTTTATTTTTTCTAATAGTTTTTGGTGGAGTCTTTAAGGGTTTCTATATACAGAATCATGTCATCCACAAAAAGTGACAATTTTACTTCTTACTTTCTTATTTGTATGCTTTTTATTTCTTTCTCTTGCCTTATCTCTCTGCTTAGAACTTCCAGAACTGTGTTGAATAAGAGTGGAGAGAATGCACATTCTTGTCTTAGTCTTTTTTTTTTTTTTTTTTTTTTAATATATCTTTACTGGTTTCAGAGTGAGGAAGAAAGCAGGAGAGAGAGAGATAGAAACACCAATGATGAGAAAATTTTCATTGATCAGCTGCCTCCTGCACACCCACTACTGGGGATTGAGCCCACAACCACAGCATGTGCCCTGACCTGTCATCAAACTGAGAACTCCTGGATCTTAGGTTGATGCTTAACTGCTGAGTCATGCTGGGCCAGGCTCTTGTCTTGTTCTTGATCTTCACCATGAGTATGACATTAGCTGAGGGTTTATAATATATGGCCTTTATTCTGTTAAGATACTTTCCTTCTAGTCCTATTTTTATTGAGTATTTTAATCACAAATGGATGTTGTATCTTATCAAATCTTTTTTCTGCATCTATTAATAAGATCATGATTTTTATCCTTTTTTTTTATTAATGTGGTGTATTACATTGATTGATTTGAGTATGTTGAACCATCCTTGTGCCCCTGGAATGAACCCCACTTGATTGTGATGTATTAGTTTTCTGAGGTACTGCTGTGTTCAATTTGCTAGTATTTTGTTTCAGATTTTTGCATCTGTATTCATCAGAGATATTAGTCTGTCATTTTCTTTTCTTGTGTGTGATCCTTGCCAGGTTTTGATACCAGGGTTATGTTGGCTTCATAAAATGTGTTAGGAAGTATTACCTCTTCTTCAATTTTTTGGAATAATTTGACAAGGATAGGTTTTAACTCTTCTTTGAACATGTGATAGAATTCACTGGTGAAACCATCTGGTCCTGGACTTTCATTTTTGGGAGATTTCTGAAGGTTGTTTGAATTTCCTCACTGCTCATCAGTCTATTTAGATTTTCCAATTCTGCGTGATTTAGTCTAGGAAGGTTATATATTTCTAGGAACTTATCTGTTTCTCCTAAGTTATTGAATTTGGTGGCATATAGTCTTTCATAATATTCTAATATGATTCTTTGTATGTCTGTGATGTCTGTGGTGACTTCTCCTCTCTCATTTCTGATTTTGTGTATGTGGGTCTTTTCCCTTTTTTCTTTAGTGAGTCTAGCCAGGGGTTTGTCAGGTTTATTAATCTTTTTAAACAACCAGATCTTTGTTTTATTCATCTTTTGTAGAGTCTTTTTGTTCTCTATTTCATTCAATTCTGCTCTAATTTTTATGATTTCCTTTTTTCTGCTGACTTTGGGTTATTGTTGTTCTTCTTTTTCTAGTTCCTTAAGGTGTAGTGTTAGTTTGTCTACTTGGGATTTCTCTTGTTTCTTGAGATAGGCCTGTAATGATATAAACTTCCCTCTTATTACTGCTTTTGCTGCATTCCAAAAGTTTTGATATGTTGTATTGTCATTCTCATTTGCCTTTATATATCTTTTGATGTCATCTCTTATTACTTCTTTGACCCAGTCATTTTTTAGTAGTATGTTGTTTAATCTCCATGTATTTGTGGGTTTCTTTACTTCCTTTTAGCAGTGGATTTCTAATTTCAAGGCATCATAGTCAGAGAATATACTTAGTATAATTTCAATTTTCTTGAATTTTTTGTTGCTAGTTCTGTGACCCAACTTATAATCTATCCTTGAGCATGTCCCATGTGCACTGGAGACGAATGTATAATCGGATGCTCTGGGATGAAAAGATCTTTAAGGTCAATTATGTCCATTTGGTCTAGTGTTTCCTTTAAGGTCAATATTTCTTTATTGATTTTATTTTTGGTTTATCTATCTAGAGCTGTCAATGGAGTATTAAGGTCCCCAACTATAATTTTCTTTTGATCTGTTTCTCCCTTTAGTTCTGTGAGTAGTTGCTTTATATATTTGGGTGTTCCCTGGTTGGGAGCATATATATTAAGAAATGTTATGTTTCTTGATGTAGTGTCTCATTTATCATTATAAAGTGTCCATCTTTGTCTCTTGATATCTTTGTTGTCTTCAAATCTATTTGGTTAGATAAAAATATAGCTACACCTGCTTTTCAACAGATGTTATTTGCTTTGAGAATCATTTTCCACCCTTTTACTTGGTACCTACATTTAGGTACCAAGATGTGTGTCTTGTAGGCAACATATGGCCATATGGCTGGGTTTTGATTTTTGGTCTACTCTGTGCCCCTTTGTTTGTGAATTCAGACCACTTACCTGTAGGATAATTGTTGATGTGTGAGGATTTCCTATATCCATTTTATCTTTTGTTGTTTATTAACTCTGCCTCCATTGTTTCTTCTCCTTTGTCTGTTGTTTATGACTGGTGGTGTTGCATACTTCTTCCCTCTGTGTCCTCTTTTTTTAAGCTACGTGTCCTGGTTTGGGGACTTTTGAATGTGGTTACCATTAGGTTTATAAAAAATAAAGTTGCATATATACAAGTTTTTTTCTTTGGAGTGCATCTGACTTTAATCCTCCATTTCAGACCTTCACCCTCTCCCCTTTTATATTTTTGTTGTTACAAATTATTCCTGTTTGTGCTGTAAGTTTTTTGTTGATCTTATTAGTAGTGTTGTGACCTTATCTTCTTTGTTTCAGGTAGAATAACTCCCTTGAATATTTCCTGCAATAGAGGCTCTCTGATGATAAAATCTCTCAGCTTCTGTATGTCTGGGAATGTCTTTATTTTTCCTTCATATTTAAAAAATAATTTTGCTGGATATACTATCTAGAAGTATCAGTAAAATTCCACTACATGGGATGTCTGTAAATTTACTGTCCATGTTTTCTTCCAGGATTTTCATGGTTTCCTGACTTACATTTAAGTCTTTTATTCATTTTGAGTTTATTTCTGTGTATGGTTTAAGTTGGTCACCTTATTTCACAGCCCATTTATTGAAGAGACTGTCTTTACTCCACTGTATAATCTTGCCTCCTTTGTCAAATATTAACTCATCATAACTGTGTAGGTCTATTTCTGGGGTCTTCATTCTGTTCTATTGATCTATATGTCCGTTGTTGTAACAATACCAGGCTCTTTTGATTACAATGGCTTTGTAGTACAGATTGATATCCTGTAAAGTGATCCCTTCCACTCTTCTTCTTTCTCAAGATGGCTGGGGTTATTAGGGATACTTTTTGGTTTCATATAAATTCTTGGAATATTTGTTTCAGCTCTGTAAAATATGCTCTTGGTATTAGTAATTGCATTGAATCCATAAATTGCTTTGGGTAGTATGGACATTTTAATGATATTAATTCTTCCAATCCATGAACATGGTATATTCTTCCACTTGTTTATATCTTCCTTTATTTCTTTTTTTCAGGGTCCTGTAGCTTTCTGAGTACAGGTCTTTTATATCCTTGGTTAAGTTTATTCCTAGGTATCTTATTTTTTTAGTTGCAATGATAAATGGTATTGTCTTTTTAGTTTCTCTTTCTGAGAGTTAATTGTTGGTATATAAAAATGCCTTTGATTTCCATATGTTAATTTTGATTTCAGCTAGCTTGCAGAATTTATTTATCAAATCTAGCAGTACTTTGATGGAGTCTTTAGGGTGTTCTATGTACAATATCATCTCATCTGCAAATAATGACAGTTTTACTTCCTCTTTTCCAGTTCGAATATGTTTTATATTTTCTTTCTGTTTGATGGCTGTGGCAAGAATTTCCTGCACTATGTTGAATAAGAGTGGTGAAAATGGGCATTCCTGTCTTGTTCCTGTTTTTAAGGGAAATGGTTTAAGTTTTGGATCATAGAGTATGATGTTGGTTGTAGATTTGTTGTATATGGCTTTTAATGTGTTGAGATATGTTTCTTCTAGTCCCACTTTGTTGAGAGTTCCTACCAAAATTGGGTGCTAGATTTTGTCAAATGCTTTTTCTGTATCTATTGATATGATCATATGATATTTGTCTTTCATTAGGTTTATGTATGTATCACATTTATTGATTTCCATATATTATACCTGCCTTGCATCCCCGGGATAAATCCCACTTGGTCTTGGTGTATGATATTTTTTATGTATTGCTGGATCCAGTTTTCTAGTATTTTGTTGAGGATTTTAGCATCTATGTTCATCAGGAATATTGGCCTGTAATTTTTTTTCTTTCTGGTGTCTTTCTCTGGTTTTGGGATTAGGATGATGCTAGCCTCATTAAAAGTGTTGAGTTTTTCCTCTTTTTGAATTTTTGGAATAGTTTGAGGAGACTAGGTGTTCATTATTCTTTGAAAGCTTGGAAAATTCACCTGTAAATCCATCTGGTTCAGGACTTTTGTTTGCTTGGGAGAGTTTTGATTACTGCTTCAATTTCATTAGTTGGTATCAGCTTATTCAGGTTTTCTGTCTCTTCTTGATTCAGCTTTGGAAGATGGTATGCTTCTAGGAATTTGTCCATTTCCCCCATGCTGTCCAATTTGTTAACATATAGTTGCTCATATTTTCTTAGAATTCTTTGTATTTCTGTTGGGTCAGTTGCTATATCAACTCTTTCATTTCTGATTTTATTTATTTTGGTCCTTTCTCTTTGTTTCTTAGTGAGTCTGGCTAAAGGTGCATCAATCTTATTTATCTTTTCAAAGAACCAGCTCTGGGTTTCATTGATTTTTTTGTATTGTTTTTTCAGTCTCTGTGCTCTGATTTTTATTTCCTCCTTTCTACTTCCTCAGGGCTTTTCTTGCTGTTCTCATTCTAGTTCTTTTAGTTATTGTGTTAGATGGTTCATTAGATCATTTTCTTGTTTCTTGAGATAGGCCTGTAATGCAATGAATTTTCCTCTCAGGACTGCTTTCACAGTGTCCCATAGGTTTTGGGTTGTTGTCTGTTCATTTTCATTACTTTCCATGAAGTGTTTGATTTCTTCCTTGATCTCATTGGTAACCCATTCATTGTTTAATAACATGCTATTTAGCCTCCATGTGTTTGAATATTTTTGAGTTTTTTTATCGTGGGTGATTTCTAGTTTCATGGCATTGTGATTCAAGAAGATGCTTGATATGATTTCAATCTTTTTGTATTTGTAGAGGCTTGCCTTGTGCCCTAACATGTGATCTGTTTTTGAGAATGTTCCATGTGCACTTGAGAAGAATGTGTATTCTGATGCTTTGGGATGAAACGTTCTGTAAATGTCAATTAAATCCATTAGATCTAGTGTGTCAACTAAGGTCTGTGTTTCCCTGTTGATTTTTTGTCTTGATGATCTGTCCAATGATGACTGTAGGGTGGTAAATTCTCCCATTATGATTGTGTTCCTCTCCTCCTTCAAGTCCACCAAGAAATTTTTTATATATCTAGGTGCTAATAAATTGGGTGTATATATATTATAAGGGTTATTTCCTCCTTTTGGATTTATTCTTTTAGTGTTATATCATGATCATCTTTGTCTCTTGTTACCATCTTATTTTGAAGTTTATTTTATCAGAAATAATTATTGCTACTCCTGCTTTTTTGTTTGTTTCAATTTGTATGGAATATTTTTTCTATCCCTTCAATTTTAGTTTGTGTGAATCTCTTGTTTTGATGTGGGTGTTTTGTAGACAGCATATATTTGGATCCTGTTTTCTTGTCCACTCACCTTCCCTATGTCTTTTGATTGGAGCATTTATCTCTTTTACATTTACATTTACTATTAATATATACTTATTTAAAGCCATTTTCCCACTTTATGCTAATGTACCTTTCTCTCAGTATTTCTTCTTTTTCATAAAGCAGTCCTTTTAGCATTTCTTGCAATGCTGGTTTGGTGGTCTTGAACTCCTTTAGAATTCTTTTGTCTGGGAACTCTTTATTTTGTCTTCAATTTTAAGTGATAACCTTTCTGGATAAAGCAGCCTTGGTTGCATATTCTTGCTTTTAATTACTTTGAGAACTTCATGCCACCCCCTTCTGGCCTGAAGTGTTTCTGTTGAGAAATTTGTTGTCAGTCTTATGGAGGTTCCCTTGTAGGTCACTGCTTGTCTCTCTCTTCCAGCCCTTAATATTCTCTTTGTTCTAAATATTTGCCACTTTATTAATGATGTGTTTTGGAGTGGGTTTCTTTGGATCCCTCTTGTTTGGAACCCTCTGTGCTTCCCGAACTTGTGTAGCTTTTCCTTTGCCAGCTTAGGAAAGTTTTCTGTCATTATTTCCTCCACCATGTTCTGTATCCCTTGCTCTCTTTCTTCCCTCTGGCACCCTTCTGATGCGAATGTTGTTTTGCTACATGTTGTTCCAAAGCTTCCTTAGACTGTCCTCATGCTTTTAAAGTGTTTTTTCTTTTTGCTGCTGTGATTGAGTGCTTTTTTCTACCTAATCTTCTAAGTCAGTTATTCTATCCTCTGCTTCATTGAGTTGGCCTTTAATTCTTTCCAAAGTATTCTTGATATCAGCTATAGTATTCATTTCTCCTTGGTTCTTATTTATGATATTTAGCTCTTTTTTTATGTTTTCACTAAATTCGTCATCCTTTCCATTAAGCGCCTTGTTCTCATAAATTTAGTTGGACATCTTTATAATTATTACTCTGAACTCTATTTCTGATATCTTGCTTAATTCCATCACATCAAGGCCTTTTTCCTTTTCTTTAGTTTGAGGGTTGTTTCTTTTTCTCCCCATTTTGGTGGCTCTTAGTTTTTGTGTCTGTATATTAGATATATTTGCTGTCTTTCGGTCTTGTGGGGTGAGGTTTTGTAGTGTATGTCTAGTGGTGCCCAGAAGTGTGCTTTTCTTATACTTCTGAGCTATTTGCTCTAGGTGTGTCTCTTTTGTGGGTGTCCCTTTTGTGGGTTCTTTGGGTTCTATTGTGATTGGGTCTAGATTGTTGTTGACCCATTCTTGGGAGAATTCTCCCTTGATGTTGTCTAACTGTGTGGTTCATCCTCAGCCATGTCATTTGAGCTGTGGTACAGGTGCTGGCAAGACAACACAATACACAACCAAACTTCCAGGAAACAAGCAGTATCTTACAAAATATCTTGGCAATCACAATGAAAACATCCCAAGTGAAAGTAGAATTGGGAGAGTGAAGGGAGGACAGAAAGGCTAAAGCAAAAAAGAAAAAGAAAAAAAAGAGTGAGAGATAAAGAAAAAAATAGAGAGAAAAGGATATTTTTGCTAATAGTATTAAAAAATAAAACATAATAATAATAAGATAAAAAGTAAAAAATATAGACGCTACTGGGAAGTAAAAGTGGTAGAGAAAATATTCTGCAAGAAGGGCGAGCATAAAATTAAGGGTAGTGCATAGGAATAGGAAAATAATTGAAAAGTAAAAAATAAAAATTACAATAAAGAGACAAATAAAAACAAACAAAAGGACAAGAAGACAGAAGGTTGGAAAAGAAAGGAAAGGAAAAATAAATAAAGAAAAAGGTTATGCCAATGGAAAAAGAAGAGAGAGAGATAAAGCAAGGGTGGGGAGGGAGTCCAATAAGAGATATAAGGGAAACAATAGAAAAAAGCAGTAAACTTATTGGTTATATTTATAATGTCTCAACAATTAAGCAGAGAATAACAAACAAATCTTGATAATAGAACAAAAGACAAAACAAAGCAAAAGAAAAAAAGCAAAGGTAAACAATTTTTTTGCCCTCTTTTTTCTTAAAAAAAAGTCAATCAAATGAGTTTCATTTGGGCAGCTTATGTTGTCTGAGGCTCGCTGTTTTGGATGCTGATTTTGGTTCTCCTAGGAGGTACTTGTGTATCATCCAATGTCAGGTGCTGTCTAGATTTGGTTCTGCTGTCTTTAGGTAGTTGGCTGGATTGAGGTTCTCTGTGGGCCACCTCCACTTGTCAACGGTTTTGCCTCCCCTTTGTGGTTGCCTGGTCTTACTCCAGAGTCTTCTGAAGAGTCTCTAGGGTACAGGTCTGCTAATGTAGCCTTGGATATTGCTCCCCTTACTTAGAGGTTTCACTGTCAGGCACTCACTGTGGGGAAGTTTGTCTCTACTTCAAAGCCAGCTCCCTTATCCTCCAATTCTACTTCCCCAGGCAATGGCCTTCTGCAGGTTCAGATTGACTTCAGTCTGTTACCTTTTCTCTATGGGCAGTTTCAGCAGCCTGGGCTCAGGAGGTTCTATTAAAAAACATTCCAGTGAGCACTTTGTCTGCCCAGCCCCCAGCAGGGGTTTTAAGCTATTCCTCTAGTTCCCAAGCAATAGTCCTTAAGAGTCTTATTCTTGTATCATGAGTCTTTCATTTTTGTCCTGTGAGCTGATCTCCCTTCCTCCCTCAAGACTGTGCCATGTGGGGAATATCTGGGGTTTCAGTAAGCTGAACCAGCTGTTTTCTAAAATTTTGGGGGTGGTGTTCCTAGTCTGCAGGAGAAATAGACATGCTCTGCCCCTCCTTTCCCAGATCTGGTTGGCTGATGTATGGGGTGCTTATTTCAAACTCTTCACAATGCAAATACAAATCCCAGCTTTCACTTGTCTGTCTCCCCCTTGCAAGCCAGGAAAGGTGGCTGCCCATTCAGCAATCAAAAACTCAACAACACACAAAGCAACACACAGGAAGAGAACACTCCCTGCCAGGTCCTGTCACCCCCACGCCAAGCAGAATGGGTCACAAAGTCAGCCAGCCCCCCAAAGCTCCCTTGCAGTGCTGATCTCAATAAAGCTGAGGCAACTCCTTGGGTGCTGTCCGGACTCCCCTGAGAGTGGGTCAAAAACCCCATTTACCTGCACCTGAGAGCTCTGGCAACTGGAATTCACATCTGCCTCACTGGCAGCTCCTCAGGGCTGGAGTCTCCATCCACCCTTCTGGCAGCTCCGGACCCTCTCTGGTGGTGGTGGGAGGGTCCTCATTCACTTCCCCTCCACACACAGAACAAATGCTTTCTGGGGTTCTTCACAATCCCTTACAGGAAGGCAGAGGGTCCCTGTATGTGGCTTTTCAGTGCAGCCTTCTGAACCCTTTTTATTTGGGAACCACACACTCTGAGCCTTTTCTATAGTGGGCACCTAGTGGAAATGACTATTGTGGCTGCCATTAGAAGATTTATTTCCCTAATCTCCTTTATTGAATGCTTCACTTCCAGGGTTTCTGATTGATTCTATTTTAATATTTCAATCTCTTTGGTAAAGTACTCATTTTGTTAATTGATTTATTTTCTGAGTCCACTGAATTGCCTGTCTATATTTTCTTGTATCTCATTGAATATTTTTAGAACTCTAATCTTGAAATCTCTGTCATTTTTTATCACATATTTCCACCTGTTCCAGCTTGCTTTCTGGAGATTTCTCATTTTCTTTCTGATCATCCTCATTACCAAGTTATTCATGGTATTTGCTCTTCTCCTTTGTCTGGGCATAAATGTCCTTTCTATAGCAGCATTCTCTAAAGAGGTCTTTCTACTATTTTCCAGTAGATGACACTGGATCACAAGATATTTTTACCTCTGTGATCTCCCAGACTTGACACCCATGGCTTCCATAAGACATGCTGCTTGAGAGTGGGGTTGTTTTGCCCTCACTCTATTTGTGATGACCCCAGACCCCAGACCTCTGTGGGGGTCCAGCCCTAAGCACAAAAGCTGGGATCAGCCACAAAGGGAAACAGCAGTTCTACTGTGATAGCTTTTGGTTTATAGATAAAATGTTCCTCAACCTGATGCCAAGTTCAATGGGGGTCAATTTTGGGATTCCAAGTAGTGGAAGGGCTCTGTGGTTCAGTTTTTTCTCAGAAACACCTCTACTCGACAGTGGGTATCTATGAGACAGAATCCTTTGCTCTGTCAGGTGTCTGCTGGCTCGGTCACTGTTTACTCTGCTCTCACCTTGCTGGACTGCCCCCTCAACTATCTGTTCCTCCAGGCTGGCTGAAGGGAGAGCTTACTCCTCTAGCTTCCTCCCCTCCCCAGGGTGCACCTTGAGTTCCCAGCTGCAAGGATGCCTGTGAGGGTCATCTGAGCTTTCCTTTCTTCTCATCTCCCTGCTTATTCCTGGTTGCCCATCTTTAGATGTTTCAATGCAAATGTCTCTCAGACATGCCTCTGTATTGAGTATGGAATTCTTTGTTGAACTGTAGTTGGTTAATTTGTTGAAATTTCAGTGGGAAAGGCCAAGTATATTCCTCATGTCACCATTGTTCTGATGTCACTGTCCCATATCCATATTCACAGTTTTGCAAACACTCAGGATTTCCACATTACCAAATCCAGTAGGACATTTTTCAATCTTTTTACTTGAACTCTTAGCAACATAACACTTTACCAACCTCCAAATCTTCAGAAATTATTGTATTTTGTCTGCTGTGCCAGTATCATCTGCTGAGACAATATCATCTGCTGATCTTCCACCCTTCTGGTCCCTCCTCATTTTTCTTTACATTCTCATTCTCTTCTTCTGGTCACAAAATTAGAATTCCTCATGGCTCCATGCTTAACATTCTTTATTTCTTTATACATACTTTTTTGGGAGGGATGGGGGGCAGGGAACATAAGCATATGACTAGTCTTATTTCCCAAGTGGAAAAATGGGCTAATTATATGGTATACAAATTATATCTAAATAAAGCTGTTGTTTTTAAAAAAGCTTTCTTCAACTTTAATGCGAAGAAATGGATTAAAGTATACATAGAAAGATTCAGAGAAACTAGTTAGGAGGGAATTGTATAGATTAAGATGTTATAAACATTCATGTAAAAATTTTTGATTAGCTATATATTTCCTCTTTCTTGCATTTATACCTAAGACTGATGTTGTTGGGTCATATGGTAACACCATATTTAATATTTGATGAATTGCTAAAATGTTTTTCAAAGTGACTCTACCATTGTCTGTTTTTACCAACATGATCTCTCCAATTTCTTATCTGTTGTTTTCTTAATTATATACACCCTAATGAGTGTTTAGCGGTAGTTCATTGTGGTTATAAATTGAAAATCAGATGTTGATTCTAGTACATATCTTCTTTGAATAGATGCCTACACAAATCATTTGCCCATTTTTAATTGGGTTATCTTTTCTATTGAATTGTAAGAATTCTTTTTTCACTCTGAGTAGTAATCTTTTTTCATATACATGATTCTTCAATATTATCTCTCATTGAGAATGTATTTTCACTTTCATGATGGTATCCTTTGAAACACAAAGTTTTAAATTCTGTTGAAGTTCAATTTATTTTGTTCTTTTTGTTTGTTCTTTTTGTGTCATATAGATTTTTATATTTAGCACTTGCATTTAGGTCATTAGTTCATTTTGAGTAAATTTTTAATATATGACGTGAAATAGGGGTTCAACTTTATTCTTTTGCATGTGTATATCAAGTTTTCCCAACATCATTTGTTACAGACTAATAGTTATTCATCAAATTGCCTTAGCCACCTTTTAAAAAAAATCACTCTAAATGTGAATGTTTATTTATGTTTCATGTATTGGGGACTCTGTTATTATTATATTCATAATTGTTATGTCTTATTAACATATTGTTTCTTTTATTCTTCATTATTTCTTACAATAATTTTTGTTTTAAATTTTATTTGTTCAATATTAATATAACCACTTGCTCTTTTTGGTTACTGTTTATATGCCTCTTTCTATCCTTTTATGTTTAACTACTTGTCTCTGAATATAAAGTGAGATCTTATAGAAAGTGTATAGTTAGATAACTTAAAAAATAAGTGATAATCTATGCCTTTTAATTAAAAAGTTTAATGCTTTTACATTTAATGCAATTACTGGTAAGGAGCTATTCTGTCACTTTTCTCCTTATTTTCTATATCTCACTTTTTCATTTGTTCCTCAATTCTTTTCTATTAGCTTTTTATGTTAAATAGATATTTTCTTGTATATTATTTTGATTCCCTTCTCATTTATTTTTCTATAGGCTTTTAGTGTTTTTTTTCTTAATAATAACATCTTAGTTTATACTAATGTATTTCAAATTAACACCACTTTAGTTTCAATAGTATATTGAAACTTCGTTCTTACATAGCTCTATTATCACCCTTTTACTGTTATTGTCACAAATTAAATCTTTACTCATTGCGTGCCCATCAACTTGGGTTTATAACTATTGTTTTATGCAATTGCCTTTTAAATCACATAGGAAAAATGTGATAAAACAAATACTAATATTAAATTTTATATTTACTTATGAACAAGCATATCTTATTTTTTGTGCTTAGTTTTGTTGCAATTCACAGATATAGTCAAACCTCAGTTCTCAAATGTGTTGCATCTAAAACAATTTGATTCTCAACCAAGTTGCTCACAAAAGACTGTCTCAGTTGTCAAAAACATCTTCAGTTCTCGATGTCACAACCCTTTCATGCTGATACCTGTATGATCAGTAATGCATCTCTCAGGTGAAAACAAATGATGGAATGCATGAGCATGAGTCACTTTACCATTAAACCTCACACGATTAACAAGTCAGGAAATTGTGCTGTGAATATTTTCAAGTTTTTTCTTTTTTCTTTTGTTAATGCTCATTATTATTAAATACATAGAGTAAGTTACCATGAGTCCTAAGAAGAATAGTGATGGTAGCAAAATGAAAAGGAAAATTTTGAGAATAATGATAGAGCTTAAAACAGAAATAACTGTAAGTATGATAGAAGTGTTTGTGTGTCTGAACTGGCTACTGAGTATGGCTTGGTGAAATTGATGATTAGCACAATTTTAAAACATAAAGACAACATCAAGAGTGTCAATATTGTGAAGGAGGTGAAAGTGCTCATGAAACGATAATCACAGGCAATTGAATTGTTGTTGATTCGAATAAATGAAAAGCAGTTATCTAATGATAGCATTTCAGAGGCAATTATATGTGAAAAAGCGAGATGCTGCATTCTGACCTGAAAGATACCCCTGAAATGAGTGCTGAAAGTGATTCATTTAAGGCTAGTAAAGGGTAGTTTGATAAGTTTAAGAAAAGATGTGGCATTCATAGTGCAGTGAGGCATAAGGAGGCTGCCAGTTCTACAGAGTAGGCGTTGAAAATTTCATGACAGAATTTCAAGTATATATAGATGCCAAGAGATTTGTTCTCCAACAAGTGTTCAATTGTATTGAGTCAGGCCTCTTTTGGAAAAAAATTTCAAAGAAGACTTACATCATACAGGAGGACAAGTCTTTGCCAGGACAAAAGACAGTGAAGGACAGGTTGATGTTATTGTTGTGTGGGAATGCAAGTGAGGACTTTAAATTAAAGCTTCTACTTGCCTAACATTTTGAAAATCCATGAATTTTCAAAAATAATGTCATTAAAATCAAGTTGAATGTGGTGTGCAGTGCTAATAGCAAAGCTGGGTTAAGCAGGCAGTTTTTCATTGAGTAAATTCATGAAGTGCTTTCCCCAAGTGTGAAGTAATACATCTGAGAAAAACAATTGACACTCAGGACACTTCTTGTAATTGAAAATGTTCTTTTCCCCTCAAGTCTTTGAGGCTGAGTTGGTGGAGGAGCACAGCTTCACTACTGTTAGGTCCTTGCCACATAACACAACTCCTCTCATCTAGCCCATAGACCAAAAAGTCAACTTTTTTTTAAAAAAGTCATTTTATTGTTGAAAGTATTACAGATGTCCCATTTTTCCCCCATTGACTTCTTCCTCCCTTTCCCCCCAACCTTTACCACACTATTATCTGTGTCCATGGGTTATGCATATATGCATATAAGTTTTTTGGTTAACCCCTTCAAACACCCACTCTGAGATTCATCAGTCTGTTGCATGATTCCATTTCTTTGGATCTATTTTGTTCATCAGTTTATTTTGTTCATTAGATTCCACATATAAGTGAGATTAAGTAGTACTTGTCTTTCCCTGACAGGCTATATTTTAGAGTATAATACTCTCCAGGTACCTCCATGCTGCCTCAAAGGGTAAGACATCCTTCTTATTTATAGCTGTATAGTATTTCATTGTGTAAATGTATCACGTATTTTTTAATCCACTCATATACTGATGGGTGCTTGGGTTGTTTCCATATCTTAACTATTGTAAATTGCACTGCAATGAACATATGGGTGCGATATTCTTTCTTTTTTTTAACAAGTCTTTATTGATTTCAGACAGAAGAAGGGAGAAGGAGAGAGAGATAGAAACATCAATGATTAGAGTCATTGATGGGCTGCTCCCTGCACGTCCCCTACAAGGGAATGAGCTTGCAACCCTGAATTGAACTGCGATCTCCTGGATCATAGGTCTATGCTCAACCACTGAGCCATGGTGGCCAGGCCATATATTCTTTCTCATTGGTGTTTTGGGATTCTTAGGATATATTCCTAGAAGTGAGATCACTGGGTAAAAAGGAAGTTCCATTTTTAATTTTTTGAGGAAACTCCATAAAGTTTTCCCCAGGGGCTGCACCGGTCTGTAGTCCTACCAGCACTGCACCAGAGTTCCCTTTCTCTACATCCTTGCCAACACTTGTCACTTATTGATTTGTACATGGTAGTCATTCTGGCAGGTGTGAGGTGATATCTCATTGTCATTTTAATTTGCATCACTCTGATGATTAGTGACTTTGAGCATTTTCTCATAAATCTCATGGTGATCTGTATGTCCTCTTTGGAGAGGTGCCTATTTAGGTGTTTTGCCATTTTTAAATTGAATTATTTGTCTTCCTTCTGTTAAGTTGTATGAGTTCCTTATATATTTTTGATATGAACCCTTTATCAGATGTGTCACTGGCAAATATGTTCTCCCATACAGTGGGATCCCTTTTCATTTTGATGATAGTTTATTTTGCTGTGAGAAGCTTTTTATCTTTATGTGGGGCTATTTGTTTATTTTTTCCTTTGTTTCCCTTGCCTAGGAAATGTATCAGCAAACACATTGTTATGAGAAATGTCTGAGATTTTGCTGCTTGTGGTTTCTTCTAAGATTTTTATGGTTTCACAACTTAAACTTAAGTACTTTATCCATCTTGAGTTTATTCTTGTGTATGGTGTATGTTCATGGTCTAGTTTTATATTTTTGCATGTGCCTGTCCAATTTTTCCAACATCATTTACTGAAGACACTGTCTGTACTCAATTTTCTGCTCTTGCCTCCCTTGTCAAATATTAATTGAGGGCAATAGTGTGGGTCAATTTCTGACTTCTCTGTTCTTGTCCATTGATCTATATGCCTATCCTTGTGCTGGTTCCAGGCTCTTTTGATTACAATGGCTTTGTAGTATAGTTTGCTGTCCAGTATTGTGATCCCTCCAACTTTGTTCTTTCTCAATATTGCTGTAACTATTTGGGGTTTTTTTGGTTCCATATAAATTTTTGGAGTATTTGTTCTAGATCTGTGAAATATGTTGTTGGTATTTTTATAGGGATTACATTGAATCTATAGATTGCTTTGGGTAATATGGACATTTTAATGATGTTAATTATTCCAATTGGTGAACATGATATATTCTTCTATTTGTTCATATCCTCCTCTACTTCTTTTTTCAATGTCCAGCAGTTTTCCAAGTACAGGTCTTTTCCCTCCTTGTTTATGTGTATTCCTAGGTATCTTATTTTTATTGTAGCACTGGTAAATGAGATTGTTTTTTAGTTTCTCTTTCTGAGAGTTCATTACTGGTGTGTAAGAAACTACACAAATAACTGTTTCAGAGGTGTTTTTAGGTGACCTCTGAAATTAATTTAACCCTAAGCAAATTCTGGAAGTAACATATTAATATCCTCACTTGCTTGAGGCTCATAGACAAAGCATAGGGGGAAGTGTCTTCCAGGATAATGCAATTAGACTGGAAGAAATCTTGGCCCAAGTCTATTGTTGAAAGAGACTTTGAGGGCTTTGAAGATGAGCCTGTGTCTGTTGTTGAGGATATTGTGTCTCTGGGAAAGTCCATGGGCTTAGAGGTGGATGATGATGATGTAGAAAGAGTTGTTGGAGGACCACAGCACTGTGTTGACAACTGAGAAACTACAAGACCTTCAAAGGGTGCAGCAACAGATAGCAGCTGAAGAGCACTCTTTATAGGAAGAGGAAGGAAGGGAAGATATTCCTAAATCACTAATCAAGGAAATTATTGGGAGATAGGGAGAAGTGCAAAGTTTTAATGAGACATACATATCACCCTGATAAAGAAGCAAACTATGTGATAAAGTTGTTCAGTGACAATATAGTGTTTCACTTCAGGGAACTGTTAACATCCAGGCAAAAGTAAACGTCATTGGATAGGTTGTTAGGGGACAAAGACCCAGTGAGCCTGAAGCAAGTTTTAGTGGAGCAAAGAGACAACAGAGAGAAAGAGCCACAGAGGAACAGCTACCTGACATTTCTATGGAAGCAGACTCCCTTTCCAAACAATAATATCCCTCCATCACTCCATCCCTCCATCCTTCCTTTTCATATTCAGTCATCAGTCTCTCTCAACATTAAAAGTAAGTTCTATTGTGTACATACATTTTTATTTTATACTCTAAGTTTTATTTTCTTTTTGTTAAATATTTGTTTACATTTTATGTCCTTTTTTGTTTTTTAAGTGTTTATTTATAGATTAAACGGTACATTAGACATGATTTGTATACAAGAAAGGCTAAAATAGGGAATTATTTGGGGATCTTGAATGAATTAATTCAATTTACATTATTTCTAATGGGAAAAATTGTTTTGTTTTTGGGCAAATTATTTCTTGGACAGCCTTCTGGAACAAATTAAGTTCAAGAACAGAGGTTCCACTGTATTGTGTTTTTTACAACTTGAATAATTGTGTCAACTCTTAGATAAGTGAACACATCAGCACCATTTTTTAACAACATTGTGTACTTTGTTTCACTGTGTCACATTTTTATAATTCTCTCAATATTTCAAGCTTTCATTACTGTTTTATTTGTCATGGTTATCTCTAATCAGTGAGCATATTTTTGATGTTACTCCTGTAATTTGTGGGTGGGGATCACAAATCACAGCCATACAAGACAGCAAGATCAATTAATAAATATTGTGTGTTCTGACTGCTCCACTGGGCAACCATTTCATTCTCTCTCTCTTTCTCCTCAAGCTTTCTTATTTCCTAAGACAAAGAATATTGAAATATGGCAAATAAATAACTCTACAATCATCTCTAAGTGTTAAGTGAAAGGAATAGTTCAGGTCTCTCATGTTAAATACAAAACTAGAAATGATTAAGCTTAGTGAGGAAGATAAGTTAAAAGCCAAAAAAGGTCAAGAGGTAGGCCTCTTGCATTAAGCAGTTAGCCAAGTTGTGAGTGCAAAGAAATGTTCTTGAAGGAAATTGAAAGTGCTATTTCAATAAGTACAGGAGTAATAAACCAGTTGCTGATCCATAGAAGGTTTAAGTAGTCTTATTAGAAGATAAAACCAGCCATAACATTCCCTTAAACAAAAAGCTTAATCCAGAGTAAGCCCCTAACTTTCTTTAATTCTGTGAAGGCTTGAGAGGTGAGAAAGCTGCAAAACAGAAGTTTGGATCTAGTAGAGATTGGTTTAGTGGTTTAAGGAAAGAAGTCAGCTCCATTACATAAGAGTCCAAGATCAAACAGCAAGTGCTGATGTAGATCCTGCAGCAAGTTATTCAGTAGATATGATGAAGATACATCTACTGATGAAGGAGGTTACACTAAATAACAGATTTTCAATGTAGGCAAAACATTCTTATATTGGTAAAAGATGCCATCTAGGACTTTCATAGCTAGAGAGAAGAAGTCAATGCTTGGCTTCAAAGTTTCCAAGGATAGGCTGACTCTCTTGTTAGGGACAAATGTAGCTGGTGACTTTAAGTTGTAGCAGATGCTCATTTACCATTCTCAAAGTCCTAGGTCCCTTAAGAATTATACTAAATCTACTCTGTCTGTGCTCTATAAATGGGACAACAAAGCCTGGATGACAGTACATCTGTTTACAGCATAGTTTACTGAATATTTGAAGCCCACTGTTGAGGCATACAGGTCATAAAAATATTCCTTACAAAATATTAGTACTCATTGACAAGGCATTTGGTCACCCGAGAGATCTGATGAAAAAATACAAGAAAATTTAAGTTGTATTTATATCTGCTAATACAACATTCATTCCGCAGTCATTGGATCAAGGCGTAAATTTGACTTTAAATCTTATTATTTAAGAAATATATTTTGTAAAGCTATAGGTGCCATAGACAGTGATTCTTCTGGTTGATCTGGGTAAAGTAAATTGAAAAGCTCATGGAAAAGATTCACCATTGTAGATGATATTAAGAACATTCATGATTCAAAGGAAGAGGTCAAAATATAATTATTAAGATGTTGATTCCAACCCTCATGGATGACTTTGAGGAGTTCAACACTTCATTGGAGGAAATAACTGCACATGAAGGTGGAAATAGCAAGAAAACTAGAATTAGAAGTGGAACTTGAAGATATGACAGAATCCATGCAATTTGATGCTAAAACTTGAATGGATGAGGGGTTGCTTCTTATGGATAAGCAAAGAAAGTGTTTTCTTGAGATAGAATCTACTTCTGGTAAAGATGTTGTGAAGATTGTTCAAATAACAACAAAATATTTAGAATATTATATAAACTTAGTTTATAAAGCAGTGGCAGGGTTTGAAAGAATTAACTCTAATTTTGACTCTAAGTCCTATTATTAGTAAGATGCTATCTTACAGATTCTAATGCTATAGAGAAATCATTCATTAAGGAAGAGGCAATCAATGCAGCAAACTTCATCATTGTCTTATTTTAAGATATTGCCGTAGCTGAATAGTTTAGTTGGTTTAAGTCTTTTCCCAATACACCAAGGTTGCCCACTTGATCCCTAGTCAGGGCACACACAAGAATTAACCAATCAATGCATAAATGAGTAGAACAATAAATCAAAGCTTCTCTCTCTGTGCATGTCTCTCTTTCTCCCTTCCTCTCTCTCTCTAAAATCAATAAATAATAATTTTAAACACTGATATTGCAACATCCACCCCAACATTCAGCAAATATCATACTGATTAGTCAGCTAACAGCCATTAATATTGAGGTAAGACCCTCCACCAGCAAAATTGCAACTCACTAAAGGCTCAGTTGATTGTTAGCACTTTTAGCAATAATGTATTTTAAATTAAGGTATGTAACAAACAAATACAGTATTTATAATGCTCTGATAGTTCATAAAATTTCATGTTTTTAAAAATTTATCTTTATTATTGAAAGACTTACTAATGTCTCCATTTTCTTCACAGTTATGGCAGCTACAAGTCTAAGATTAATGTGTATAATAAAACCTACTTAAATTTAAAAAAATAAAATAAGGTATGTACATTGCTTTTTAAACATAAAGGTATTGCTCACTTAATAGGCTGGAGTATATTATAAACAGTTTTATTTGCACTAGGAAGCAAAAAAATATGTGACTCACTTTATTGTGATATTTTCTTTATTGTGTTGACATAAAACCAAACCTAAAATATCTTTGAGATGTGCCTGCAGTTTCTTACATTTGCTGGTACTCTTTACTTTTTTATGTGGATTAGTTCTACTGTGTATTGTCCTTTTATTTTAACCAGAAGGACTCCCTTTTACATTTTCCCTAGGATCTTCTAGCAATGAACTCTCTAAGATCTACTAGTTATAAATTCTCTGTTTTTGCTTATATGACTATGTCTTAATTTTGCCTTCATTGTTGAAAGGTAGTTTTTCCCTCTGACTTCTATGGTTTCTGATGAGAAATCATTTGTTGACCTTGTGGAGGATCCTGTGTATTGATAAACTAATTTTTTCTTCCTCCTTAATAGAGTCAATATCTATTTTTGAAATTCTATAGTCTGATCATAATATGTCTTGGTGTCAATCTATTTTATTTGTACTACTTTGGGTTTGTTTAACTATTTCAATGTGTAGAATAATAAGTTTTAGAATATTTTGGAAGTTTTCAGTCATTATTTCATCAAACATTCTTTCAATCTCTTTGTCTCTGCTCCTTCTGGTACTCCCTTTTGCATATATTTGTATCCTTGAATGTGTTCTTCAGGTCTTTGAGGCTGTGTTAGTTTATCTCTATGATTTTTTTCTTCCATTCTCTCAGACTGAATAATCTTAATTTACCCATAATCAAGTTCATTTTTTTCCTGCTTGTTCAAATTTGATATTCAGCTCCTCTAGTGAAATTTTCATTTCAATTACTGTACTTTTCAACTTTAGCATTTATAACTTACATCTCTTCATTGATAGTGTCTGTTTGGTGAGATATTATTCTCTTGTTTTATTTAGCTATTTGAACATAGTTTTCTTTAGCTCCTTGATAGTATTCAAAATAAATTTAAAATCTTTATAGTTCCTCATGGACAGTTTCTATTAATTTTTTCTTGCATATGGACTATAATTTCTTTTTTATATATTTTATTTTTCCATCATTATTTATCCCATCTATGGGATAAATATATTTTTATATATTTTATTTTTCCATCATTATTTATCCCCTCTTCCACCTTCACGCATACTCTACCCCCATAATCACCATACTGTTGTTCAAGCCCACAAGTTCTCTCTTCCTCTCTCTCTCTCTGTCTCTCTCTCTCTCTTCCTAAACCTTTCCACCCACCTCCAACAACTCCTCCTGTTTGCCTACTCTATCTAGAAATCTGTCTTTATTTTCTTGGTAGTTCTGTTTATTCATTAAATTCCACATATGAGTGAGAGTGAAATAATATGGTACATGCCTTGGTCTGACTGGCTTATTTTACTTAGCAAAATGTCAAAAATGGTAAAATTTTCTTCCTTTTTATGGCCTAGAAGTGTTCCATTGTGTAAATGTACCATAAATCTTTTATCTACTCATCTAATGACAGACACTTGGGCTGCTTTCAAATCTTAGCTATTTTATATAATGTTGCAATGAACATATAATTTCTCATTTATTTGCATACCTTATAATCTTTGGTTGAAAATTGGATCTTTGAATTTTATAATATGGCAGCAATTCTAAAAATTAAATTTCCTCCAGTGTTTTTATACAAAGTTTTTTGGTTAGTCTATTGTCTTACCCAATGGTTATCTCTTGTTCTGGAGGCACAAATTAATAAGTACATATGTTCTTTAAAATGTTTAAATGCTCCCTGTGTAAACCACCCCAGCCCTTGGAGAGTTCCAAGTCAGATGAAATAAAGACAAGTCCTTTGGTCCCTTAGGGAGCCATAAATAGATTGAAACAAATAACCACAATTTTCTGGATATAATGCCTGTTCTGCTTCCTTTTTAAATAGGTAATTTTACTGGGTGTCTTGACTTGTTTTCACAGCTTCTGCTGGGCTGAGTCAGAGTAAGAGGCATGAGTAATTTAAAATCCAACAAAGTTCTCTTATAAGATTCAACTGGTTTTCCTGCTTAAAACATTCCCTATAGGGAAATGGTTTAAGAAAAAATTCTGTAAGATTTTGATTAATTTCCAATTTTGAATAATTTGATTCTGGCAGTTTTTGTTGCTTTTGTGAAGGAACAGACTTAAAATTCAATACTTCAGGTTTTTTACTGATGTTACTCCAGAGCTTATTTTTGGATTCTTAATTCTATTATATTGATTTATTAGTCTATTCTAATGCCAGTCCTAACTACTGTCTTGATTCCTGTAGCTTTATAATAAGTTTTGAATCTTCTAAGTATCATGTTTTCAAATTCTGCAAAGAAGACAGATGGGATTTTGATAGAGATTACAGTAAAACTTCAATTTAATGAGATAATTGGGGTGGGGCACTTCCATTAAAGCTGAAAGTCCATTATATAATAAAATAGGTTTTATTGAATGGATATATTAAGAAATTGACAAAGTAGTTAGTTTATTTGTTTTTACTTATGTAGACACATTTGTGTAATTAAAATTAAGTATGTATGAAAAGTTTAATTTCACAGAAAAGTTTTCTATATGTATTACTGTAATTTTAAATTTATACTGAATAGGTCTATTAAATGCTTGCTTACACCAGTCAGCAAGTAAATGCACACTGCTGGTGCTTGGCTTAGTGCACATCAGAATATCAGCTAGCATGCATGAAAATTGCTGCAGAAAGTCATGTCACTGTACAACAGAACCACTTACTGCATAATCAACATGTTAATCTTTCCCTGAACATTGTTTACAATTAGAGACTCCTGGAATTAAATATGTAGACTATACTTGTAGATACATAATATTTATTTATGTTGGTGAAATTACTACAGTGATTTTTACAACACATGGCTTATTTGTTAAAATTTGTTAAAAATAGTCTGGCCAGGCATGGCTCAGTGGTAGAGCATCGACCTAGGATCCAGGCGGTCGGGGTTCAATTTCCAGTCAGGGCATATGTCCAGGTTGCGGGCTCGATCTCCAGTTGGGGGCGTGCAGGAAGCAGCTGATCAATGACTCTCTCATCATTGATGTTTCTATCTCTCTCTCTCCCTCTCTTTTCCTCTTTCTTAAATCAATAAAGATATATTTAAAAAATAAATAAAATAAAATTTGTTAAAAATAAGTGAATTAATAACAAAAAAATTACTTCTTAATTTAATTATAAGCAAATCTTGGTTAAAAGCCTTTAAAAATTAACAGGGTGTTAATTTTCACATATAACATATGAACTAGAAATTTTGTCTGTTAAATCTTAAGTTTGTTAAATGGAGGTCTGCAAAACTGAGAGTTCACTCTATATTAAATCTGTAGATCAGTTGGGGGAGTACTGACATATTTACAATGTTTAATCCTCTAATCAATAAATAAGGAATGCCTTTCCACTTCATTAAGTCTTTTAAAATTTCCTTCCACAACGTTTAGAAAAGTATGTTTTCCAAGTCTTTTATTAAATTTATTTATTTATTATTTAATTATTTTTATTTAGTTTAGCTTAAAATAAGGACTGTATTTTTATTTCTTTGAACCAATCCTTGTTGGACTATTTTACAAATTGGATAAATAAATGTGTACTCATAGAGACAGATATAGAGGTAAAAATTGTAAATCTGTAAAATGGAAAGTCTTGACATTTTAAATACTGATCTGTTTTTATATTCTGGAAATGCATTAATTATTTCTTTCCAATGCATTATTTTATGCATAATGACCATCAGAGTTCTAAATATATACAGAATGTAGAAAAATTAAATATAATTTATATATATTCAAAAATAGCATTTGGTCAAAGACGAGACTTAAGCAAATCTCTTCCCTAGTAAAATACAACAGTTTTCAGAATCTCAATGTACCATACACTGTCTGAACAATATAGAACTAAATTTTTCCCTTGTAAAGAAGTTATAACCTAAGAAATTTATTAAACCTATGAAAAATCTGTGTAAACAAAACTGTAATTTTTAACTCTTTACATTAGTCATGAAACACACAGAGCAAAGAATCCATAATGACTTTCAAAAAATCCAGAATGTGATTTCAAATATTAATATAGATAAGCTTGATAAAACCTCATTTCTTTAGACATAAAATTAAATAAAGCATCACTTCTTGATCCTGTTCGACTGACAAAAACATAATAAATGTGGACTCACAAGGGATGCCCATAAATCACCTACCTCTGATGGTCCCTCTCAAAATTCTAGCAGCCATCAGACAGACATAATTAAAAAGTGCTAATGAGGAAAAACTGCTGAGTTCCTTAAATTCATAAGACAGAGACATAAATGTTTTATCTGTCCTAACAACTTTCACATCATGGTGTTAGAGAAGCCTTAGTTTTTTCATTTCATCTCACTTGTTCCTCTCTCAACATGTATTTATTTATTTTTAATAATAATTTATTAAATTTATTAAGATGACAGTGGTTAATATGAATATATAGTTTTCAGGTGTGGGTTTCTGTGTTACAAGATCTTCATATTGCTCTGTGTGCCCACCACCCAAATTCGTATTTTCTCCTGTCACCATATATTAAGAACTCCCTTCTCTCCCAACACCCCTAACCCCTTCCCTCTGGCAACCAACACACTGCTGTTTCTGTCCACAATTTTCAGTTTTATATCCAACATACGAAGGAAATCATATGGTTCTTAGCTTTTTCTGACTGACTTATTTCACTTAGCATAATATTCTCAAGGCCCATCCATGTTGTTACAAATGGCAGCATTTTATCCTTTCTTATGTATGAGTAGTATTCCACTATGTACATGCACTACATCTTCTTTATCCAGTCCTCTCTTATAGGACACTTTGGTTGTTTCCATGTCTTGGCTACTGTAAATAATGGTGCAATGAAGATAGGGGTGCATATATCTTTGTGAATACATGTTTTCGAGGTTTTTGCGTTTATACCCAGGAGAAGGATTGCTGGGTTATATGGTAGCTCTATTCTTAATTTTTTGAGGAATCGCCAGACTGCTTTCTAAAGTGGTTGTACCAGTGTACATTCCCACCAGCAGTGAATGAGGGTTCCCTTTTCTCCACAACCTCTCCAACACTTGTTATTTCTTGTCTTGTTGATAATAGCCACTCTAACAGCTGTGAGGTGGCATCTCATTGTAGTTTTGATTGCATTTCCCTAGTTACTAGTGAAGTTGAACATTTTTCATATATCTATTGGCTGTTCATATGTCTTCTTGGGAGAAGTGTTTGTTCAGGTCTTCTGCCCATTTTTTTATTGGGTTTTTTTTGGTTGGTGTTGAGTTTTATGAGTTCTTCATATGTTTTGGAAACTAAGTCTTTGCTGGAGCTATTGTTTGCAAATGTCATCTCCCATTTGGTTGGCTGACTGTTTTTTTGTCAGTTTCTTTTGCTGTGCAGAGAAGCTTTTTAGGTTGATATAGTCCCATTCATTTATTTTTGCCTTTAATTCCCTTACCTTTATGATCAAGTTAATAAAGTGTTCTCTACAATCGAGGACCATAAGTTTGGTACCTATGTAACTTATTGTTTCAGGTCTCACATTTAGGCCTTTGATCCATTTTGAACTAATTTTTATTCATGGGGAAAAACTGTAATCAAGTTTCATTCTTTTGCACATCTTTTCAGTTTTCCCAGAACCATTTATTGAAGAGGCTATCTAAAGATACTTCACTGTGTGTTTCTGTCTCCTTTGTCAAAAATTATCTGCCCATATACATGTGGTTTTATAACTGGGCTCTCTATTCTAGTCTACTTCTCTGTTTGTCTATTTCTGTTCCAATACCATGCTGTTTTGATTACTGTAGCTCTGTAGTATTATTTGAAGTCAGGTAGCATGATACTTCCAGCTTCCTTTTTTTTTTTCAGTATTGCTTTGGCTTTTGGGGGGTATTTTGTGGTTCCATTCATATTTGATAATTTTTTGTTCTATTTCTTTAAAAAATGTCATTGGCTTTTGCAGGGGTTGCATTAAATCTGTATATTGCTTTGGGTAATATGGCCATTTAAACTTTGTTATGTCTTCCAATCTGTGAACACAGGATATTTTTCCTTTTTCTTGTGTCTTTTTCAATCTCTTTTAATAATGCTTCATAACTTTCAGTATATAGGTCTTTCACAATCTTTATTAAGTTTATTCCTAGGTATTTTTTTGTTGTTGTTGCAATTGGAAAAGGAATTGTTTTTTCATTTGATTTTCTGAAGTTTTGTTCTTAGTATACAGGAAAGTAATGGATTTTTGTGCATTGATTTTATATACTGCAACATTATTGTATTTATTGTTTCTAATAGTTTTTTGGTGGAGTCTTTAGGATATTCTAAATACAGAATTATGTCATCTTCAAAAAGTGAGTTTTACTTTTTTCTTTCCTATTTGGATGCCTTTATTTATTTCTCTTGCCTTATCACTCTGGCTAAGATTTCCAGGACTATGTTGAATAAGAGTGGTCAGAGTGGATATCCTTGTCTTTTACCTGATCTTAGAGGAAAAGCTTTCAGTTTTTCACCATTGAGTATGATATTAGCTGAGGGTTTGTCATTTATGGCCTTTATTATGTTAAGATGCTTTCTATTCCTATTTCTTTGAGTGTTTTAATCATAAATGGGTGTTGTATCTTATCAAATGCTTTTTCTGTGGCTATTTATAAGATCATATGATCTTTATCCTTTATTTTATCAATGTGGTGTATTACATTGATTGATTTACATATGTTGAACCATTCTTGTGCCCTTGGAATGAACCCCACTTAATCATGATATACTATTGTTTTGATGCACTGCTGTGTTTGATTTGCTAGTATTCTGTTTAGGATTTTTGCATCTGTATTCATCAGAGAGATATAGGTCCTTAGTTTTCTTTTTTGTGTTATCTTTGCCAGGTTTTGGTATCAGGGTTATATTGACCCTATAAAATGTGTTAGGAAGTATTGCCTCATCTTCAATTTTTTTGTAAGAATTTGAGAAGTATAGGTTTTAACTCTTCTTTGAACATTTGGTAGAATTCACTGGTGAAGTCATCTGGACCTGAAATTTTGTTTTTTGGTAGGTCTTTGATAATTGTTTCATTTCCTCACTGCTGATCAATTTAGATTTTCCAATTCTTCATGATTTAGTCTAAGAAAGTTATATGTTTCTAGGAACTTATCTGTTTCTTCTAGGTTATTGAATTTGGTGTAATATAGTCTTTCATAATATTCTAGTATGATCCCTTGTAAATCTGTGATGTCTGTGGTGACAACTCCTGTCTCATATCTGATTTTTTTTATATGGGTCTTTTCCCTTTTTTCCTTAGTGAGTCTATCCAGTGGTATGTCAATTCTATTAATTTTTTCAAAGACCCAACTCTTTGTTCTTTGTATAATGTTTTTCTTCTCTATTTCATTCAATTCTCCTTTAATTTTTATGATTTTCTTTCTTCTGCTGACTTTGGGTCGCTTTTTGTTTTTCTTTTTCTAGTTCTTTATGATGTGATCTTAGTTTGTCTACTCGGGATTGCTCTTGTTTCTTGAGACAAACCTGTAATGATATAAACTTCCCTCTTATTACTGTTTTTGCTGCATCCCAAAAGATTTGATATTTTGTATTGTCATTCTCATTTACCTCCATATATTCTGATCTCATCTCTTGTTTCTTCTTTGACCCAGTCATTTTTTAGTATTATGTTGTTTAATCTCCATGTATTGGTGTGTTTCTTTGCTTTCTTTTTGCAGTTGATTTCTAATTTCATGGCATTGTGGTCAGAGAATATACTTGGTATAATTTCAATCTTCTTGAATTTGTTGATGCTAGTTCTGTGACCCAACATATGGTCTATCCTTGAGAATGTCCCATGTGCACTGGAGAGGAATGTATAATCTGATGCTCTGAGATGAAAGGCTCTGTAAATGTCAATTATGTCCATTTGGTCTAGCACTTCATGTAAGGTCAATATTTCTTTATTTACTTTCTTGTTGGTTGATCTCTCTCGAACTGTCAATGGAGTATTAAGGTCCCCAACTATGATTTTCTTCTGATTTGTTTCTCCCTTTAGTTCTGTGAGTAGCTGCTTTATATATTTTTGTGCTCAGTGGTTTGGTGCATACGTATTAAGAAGTGTTATATATTCTTGATGTAGTGATATTCTTTATCATTGTAAAGTGTCCATCTTTGTTTCTTGTTATCTTTGTCTTCTTGAAATCTATATGGTTAGATAAAAGTATAGCTTTACCTGCTTTTTGGTGGATGTTATTTACTTGGAGAATCATTTTCCACCCTTTTACTTGGAATATCATCTACCTTTGTCTTTGAAGCTTATATGTTTCTTGCGGGCAACATATAGTTGTGTTTTGTTTTGTGATTCACTCTGTTACTCTGTACCTCTTTATTGGTGAATTCAGACCGTTTACATTTAGGATAATTATTGATGTATGAGAAATTTCCTGTAGCCATTTTATCTTTTGTTTTCTGGTAACTCTGTGCCTCCATAGTTTCTTTTCCTTTGTTCTTCTTCCTGTTTTTTGTTTTGTTTTGTTTTGATTCATACTTCTTTCCTCTGTGTCCTCTTTTTTTAAGCTATGTGTCCTGGTTTGGAGAATTTTGAGTGTGGTGACCATTTGGTTTATACAAAATAAAGTTGCATACATATAGTTTTTTTTTCCTTTGTACTTCATCTGATGTTCATCCTCCTTTGACAGTTCAGACATTCACCCTCTCCACTTTTATGTTCTTGTTGTTACAAATTATTCCTGTAAGTATAAGTACTTTTTTGTTGATCTCACTTGTAGTGTTGTGACCTTATGTTCTGTTTCAGTTAGAATAATTCACTTGAGTATTTCCTGCAATGGAGGTTCTCCAGTGATAAATTCTCTCAGCTCCTGTATGTCTGGGAATGTCTTTATTTCTCCTTCATATTTAAAGGATAATTTTGCCAGATATACTATTTGATGCTGGTAATTTCTTTTTCAGACACTTGAATATTTGGTTCCACTCTCTTCTTGCTTGTAGAGTTTCTGTTGAGAAGTCGGATAAAATTCTGATGGGTTTTCCTTTGTAGGTCACTTCTTTGTTTTCCCTGTCTGCTTTGAGAATTTTTCCTTTGTCATTACCTTTTGACAGTTTTAATACAATGTGCTTTGGAGAGGGCCTCTTTGGATTGAGGTAACAAGATGTTCTGTTTGCTTCTTGGATTCGAGGATCTAGTTCTTTTCATAGGTTTGGTAATGTCTCATCTACTTGTTTAAATAGATTCTCTGTTCCTTTGTCCCCCTCTTTTTCTTCAGGAATGCTTATTATTCTAATATTGCTTTTTTTGACAGAGTCAGATAGTTCTCATAGAACTCTTTTATTTTTCTTTATGCTTAGGTCTCTCTCTTCTTCCCTTTGTGTCATTTCTAGTTTCTTATCTTCAGTATCACTATTTCTTTCTTCCATCATGTTGGCTCTGTTTTCTATGCCCAGTAGTTCATTCTTAATCTCCTTAATTGCATACTTCATACTTCATTTCCAGGGTTTCTGATTGGTTCTTTTTTCAAGTTTCAATCTCTTTGGTAAAGTACTCATTTTGTTCATTGATTTTTTTTTTTTCTGAGCACACTGAATTGCTTGTCTCTATTTTCTCACATCTCGTTAAGTATTTTCAGAACTGCAACCTTGAAATCTCTGTGATTTATATTACATATTTCCATGTGTTCCAACATGCTCTCTGATCATCCTCATTACTGTGGTTGTTCATGATATTTGCTCCTCTCCTTGGTCTATGCAAAAATGTCCCTTTAAAGCAGCATTTTCTGAAAAGATTTTTCTACTTCTTTCCAGTAGATGGCTCTGAATCACAAGATTTTTTTTACCTCTGTGATCTCCCAGACTTGATTCCATGGGCTTCTGTACAATCATGCTGCTCAAGGGTGGGTTTGTTTTGCCCTCACCCTAATTGTCTAGCCCTAAGCACCAAACCTGGAGATCAGTCACAGAAGGAAACAGCAGTTCCACTGCAATAGCTCTTGGTTTACAGATAAAGTGTTCCTTGACCTGGCACCAAGGCCAACAGGAGGTGAGTTTGTGAGTCCAAGGGGTGGCAGGGCTCTGTATTTCAGTTTCTTTGGCAGAAACATCCTTGCCTGACAGTGGATATCCTTGAGGCAAAACCTTTTGCTCTGTCAGGCATCTGCTGGCTCAGTCACTGTTCACTCTGCTCTCACCCTGCTGGGTTGCCTCCCTCAGCTCTCTGTTCCTCCCACCAATGGAAGCACCTGTTACTGCCAGCTTCCCTTCTTCTCCCTGCCACACTGTGGCTGCAGTGCTGCTTCTGAGGTCTCCTCCCTATTCATTTTCCACTTATTCCCAGTTGCCCACCTTTAGATGTTTCAGTGTGTGGGTATCTCATGCATGCTTCTGTGTTGAGTAGGGAATTCTTTGTTGAGTTATAGTGGGTTAATATGTTGAAATTTCCGGCAGAGAGGCCAAGTGTATCTCTCATGCTGCTATTGCTCTGACATCACTCTTTTTTATTAAATTTTGTTTTAAGTATTTAGTATTTTTCTATACTATTGTAAACAGAATTATGTTAATTTTGTTCTTTGTTTATTTCAAAGGAATATAAATGCAGTTGATTTTTGTATAAAGAAAGTTTTTAAAAATACAAATATGATCATGACATTTATCTGCCTAAAACCTTTCAATGACTTCCAGTTGCTCCTAGAGTCATAACAAAAATTCTTACTGTAGTGTAAAGTGCTTTAATATTTTGGTTTCTGCTCATTTTTTTGCCTCACCTGGACCTGCTTTTTCTCACACTATTTTTCCCTTACTAACATTCTTTCAGTTCTCATAATCTAGCATTATCCTTTTCTTTGCACATGTTATTTCCTCTGCCTAAAATCTTCACTCTTTTTCCTGTCAAAAACAAAATAAAAGCTTTTTGTGTAGATAGTGCCTATTGTATCTTTAGATATCATCTCATATATCTCCTCTTCAAGTAAGCCCTCCTGGATAAGTCAGCTTTCTTTGCCATCTACCTATTTATTACATCTTTTCTTTTCTTACTTTTTATTGTAAAGTCATTAAGGTGATTATGAGATTGAGAATATACAGATTATTTAATAGATAGAAACTTCTTTTTTTTAATCCTCACCTGAGGATATTTTTTTATTGTTTTTCAGATAAAGGGAAAGGGAAGAGAGCGAGAAACGTCAATTGGTTGCTTTCCCTATGTGCTCTGACTGGAGACTGAACCCACAACCTAGGTATGTTCCTTTACTGGGAATCCAACTCATAACCTCTTGGTGTACTGGGCAGTGCTGCAACCAACTGAACCATCTGGCCAGGGCAATAAAAGGTTTTTAAAAGTAAAACCTTGTATTTGCTGCCTATTGTTCTCTCTTTGTCTACTGCACTATATACTAAGTACTCAAACTTTTGTATATTGAAGAAAAAAAATCACAAGAATGATCTGTCAAGAAATTTTATGTTTTATCTCATTTAATTATCCATTACTTTAGGTACATAATGTCCTCTCCAATTTAAGATAAATGAAGTTTATAAAGATTAGGCAGCTTGTTCAAATTAAAATATTACTCATAGTAGAGTCAGAATTCAAAACCAGATCTGTCAAAGCTGTGTTTTCAACCAAAGTGTTACACTGCTTTTTCCAATTCAAGATATTTACTCTTTTCAAGGAAAACTCTTAGTGGAAGTAGCTAACTAATATAGCAAAGAGGAACAGATATTGTGATTCATGAGAGAAATTCATGGTTATATATGAACAGGATGCCACAAACCCACTCAGAGTAACAGCAAGATTTAGAGTAGAGAAATAAGGCTATGAGTCATTTCCCCAAGTCTTTGATGAAGAAAATAAATGGCTCAGAGTTTGGTGGGCAAGATGCATGATAAAGGAAAGAGGGTGTTAGAGGAGAAACAGTTGGAAGCTTCATAGAGAGCAGAAAATATTTGCCTGATCTTCTTTCTCTTTTGGGAATACTAAGGTGTGAGAGATTCAGAAAAATTATTCCCTCAGAGGATCCCTGAATTTATTTTAATCAAGAAGGTGAAAAAAAGCTCTGATAAGAGTGTGTGTTTATAAGTGATAGGTTATTGGTTCTTGAAAGACAGTTCCCAAAGGTGTATTATATTTTTAGGAAGTGAATGAAGACTAAAGAACTGCTTTGGGTGCCAGTAAGTAAAGAACATAGTGAAAACTGACTGATGAAAAAGAATCAGAGCACTAATCAATTTTGTGCAAATGGTCTATTTGAAGTTGTTGGATATGGAGTAGCGGCCAGAGGACTTGGCTCATTGTCCTTGGGAATGATAAGAGTCCTTGTTTCTAGAGTCTTAACTTAGTTGGCCTAGGTGGTACAGCTGTAGGATCTTCAATATCATAACATAGCCAAGAGTAATGGTGACCCACTGGGCACAGAGCACACAATGCTGAGAGGTTTTCACAACTGGAGTGACTGCAACCTTACAAACTTTTTTCGTGTACTTAATTCAAAATAGTTCTATCTAATGAATTTTTAGAAATTTATTTTTTCTATTGTTAGGATGTTTATACTCTTAAGAAACATGAGGATGGTGAGATGAGTGTAAATTCACTTTTGTGAATATCAGTATGGAAAAATGGGGGATTGCAGAAAATAATCTCTAAGACAGATGGCTTCTTAAATGTGTATGTTAAGCCAGGACAAAAGACCTGGGAAAGAAAAATTCAGAAATGCATGAGAGTGGTGACTGGGAAAGTTGAGGAGTGGTGAGGTAAACAAAAAGAGTCAAAGAGTGGAAGGAAGTTTCAGTACACTGAGCAATTTGACTAGGGTTTTGTAGAGAAAGTTGATAGACAACAAGCTCTCTTTTATTGTGTATTAAAATCCTCTTTTGGTGGAGAGATATATTTTCCATATTATATCCATATTTCATAATGTGACTTGCAATAAAATGCAATGCAATGATTTAAATGGTAATATTCATCCCTCACACATAATAAAACATTTAAATCATTTTTTGACATGAAATTCTCCAATTTACCCTACTTTTGAATTAGAAAAATTTCCACACACCCCCACCCAATTCTAGTGGAGATTTTTATTGTAGATATTTATCCTATTTCCTATTAGATAGGAGAATAAAAGTAATGGGGTGGTTTTTTTGTTCTTTTGTTTGTCAATTTTATATCCTGTTTCCAAGTTAACTTTATGATATATAAATAAGAATCACAATAGTAGACCAATCAATAGGAAGACCCTCCAGCCTGTTTGGGGCAGCTCATCTGGGGACCTTGGTAGATGAAGTTTTACATTCCTTGGTAGAAGGAGTTTTACATTCCTCAGTTCACAGCACACCATCATCATCAAATCAAACAGAGGTTCTTTGATTTTTATCTTCTCTTTTTTTCTTCATTGTCTGGCATACATCTGATTTGTTTAGCTGGTATAATAACCACTTATTGTAATATAATCATATATTTCATTGATTTATTCCCTATATTTTTTACTTGTTTCTTTTTGTTTGCTTATTGTTCTTTTTTCTATTATGAGGACACAGAAATTAAACAAAAATCTCCTGTGTATTAGTTTCCTAATGGCTACCATAGCAAAATGATGCAGACAGAGCTGCTTAAAAACCACGAGTGGGTTTTTTTTTTTTTACAGTCTGGAGCATGGAAGTCTGAAATCTAGAAGTGATTCCCTCTGAAGGTTGTGAGGGAGAATCTCTTCCAAACCTCTCTCCTTGGCTCATAGATGACCTTCTTCTTGGGTCTTCACACAGTCTTCTCTTTTACATGACTATGTCCAAATGTCTTTTTCTTCTTTTTTTTTGGTGATTTGATACATGTATATAATGTGAAAAGAGTACCCTCATCTAGTCAATTAACACATCCATCACATCACTTTTATTATGTGTGAGAATATTTAAGTTCTATTCTCTAAGCAAATTTCAATTATACAATACATTGTTATCAATTATAATCACCATGTTTTACATTAGAACCTCAGACCTCATTCATCTGATAGCTGAAGGTTTGGGTTTGTTTTTTTTTTATTGTTGAAAATATTACAGATGTCCCCATTTTACTTCCATTGATGCCTTCCACCCTGCACCCAACCCAACCCAGGCCTTCTCCAAACCAGTGCCTGGGTCCATGGGTTATACTTATTAACATATAAGTTCATTGATTAATCTCTCTCTGCTACTTACCCATTCCCACCTTCCCTCTCAGATCCTTCAGTCTGTTCCATGCTTCTATGTCTCTGGATCCATTTTGATCATCGTTTTATTTTTTTTATTGCATTCTACATATAATTGAGATCATGTGGTACTTGTCTTTCTCTGACTGGCTTATTTCACTTAGCATAATACTCTCCAGTTCCCTCCATGCTGTCTCAAAGGATAAAAGGTCCTTCTTTTAGCTGCATAGTACTCCATGGTTTAAATGTCCCACAGCTTTTTTATCTGCTTGTCTACTGATGGGCACTTGGGTTGTTTCCAGATCTTAGCTATTGTAAATTGGGCTGCTATGAACATAGGGGTGCATAAGTTACTCGTGACTGGTGCTTTGGGTTTCTTAGGATGTATTCCTAAGAGTGGGATCACTGGGACAAATGGCAGGTCAATTTTTAATCTTTTGAGGAAACTCCATACAGCTTTCCATAGTGGCTGCACTAGTCTGCATTCCCACAAGCAATGTACTAGGGTGCCCTTTTCTCTACACCGTCCCCAGCACTTGTAGTTAATTGATTTGCTGATGGTAACCATTCTGACAGGTGTGAAGTGATACCTCATTGTAGTCCTAATTTGCATCTCCCTGATGATTAGCGATGTTGAGCATTTTCTCATATGTCTCTTAGCCATTTGTATGTCCTCTTTGGAGAATTGTCTATTTAGGTCCTTTGTTCATTTTTAAATTGGATTGTTTGTCTTCCTTTTGTTAAGTTGTATCAATTCCTTATGTATTTTTTATATTAACCCTTTATCAGATGTGTCATTGGCAAATATGTTCTGCCATACAGTGGGCTCCCTTTTCCTTTTGCTGATGGTTTCTTTTACTGTGCAGAGGCTTTTAATTTTGATGTAGTCCCATTTGTTTATTTTCTCCTTTGTTTCTCTTGCCCTAGAAGATGTGTCAGCAAACATACTGCTATGAGCAAAGTATGAGATTTTGCTGCCAATGTTTTTCTATAGGATTTTATGGTTTCATGACTTACATTTAAGTCTTTTATCCATTTCGAGGTTATTATTGTGTAAGGTGTAAGTTGGTGGTCTAGTTTCATTCTTTTGCATATACCTTTCCAATTTTGCTAACAACATTTATTTTTATTTTTTTTTAATTTTTTTTGTACTTTTACTTTATTCACAGTTATATTTCTTCCTTAAAGTCAACTGCTTGCATTTTCTTTCAGCTCTCATAGACTTGAACTTTATAGAAAATTTTAGCTCTTAAAATACTCACAGGTTGTTATTTTCATGCTCAAGAGGCATGCACCTTAGTTTCACAACTATCTGTGATTTAATATTGGTGCTGGACCTGGGGTTATAGAGGTGGATAACTTACAGTTTGTTCTTTAAGGACATGGCATTCACAGTCTATCTTGTTCCTTCTTTCACTTCTTCATTTACACATTTCCTATTTACAGCTTAAGGTTTTCCCTAAACAGTGAGAATGACTGTGCACTGACCAGAAGTAACTCAAATGAAAACTTAAAGATTTTCTATTCCATCTGCTTTGAAAGTTAAAAGAAAAATGCTTGTATTTTGCAAGGGTGAATAAAAATCATTGATTTAAGAATGCTGTTTTATAATAGAGCACATACAATTTCCAGGGTAATACATAATCAATCTGCAAATTAGTATAAGCAGGACAGAATTTAATAGGTTCATTGTATGGCCAAAGTGAATTTAAAATATCATTTCGATTGTTGTATGTATAATTTCAGGCCATGCGGAGCTTGGGAAACCATTATTTGAAAATTACTGTTATTTGAGCTGTAGAAGTTTATTGTATCCACCCCAGTTTCTCATATATTAGAAGTACTGATAGATACTTTCAGAATCCATAGGATTTTGTGGACAAGGGTGATTACTTTAAATACAGTATGCTGAGATATTTAATATCTATAACCAACTTCTCTCCAATGCCTATGATCACTCCTGTTGGGTTATATTCATCCAGTTCTCTCATTATCACCAGGAAGGATGTCGGCAGCCATGGCATTAAATGAAGCAGAGTGACTGTTTAACTAATTCTCCTCAGATGTCTGGAAGAGAATCCAGGAGAGATTCAGAAAAGAGGCTGCCTTGAAAACTAAAAGTAGACATTGACATGCCAAAAGAAACTCTCCTTTGCCTTTGTCCATCATTTTCTTCCAAGCCTGAAGGTTTCTGAGATGTGGGTTCTAACAAGTTTGTGAAATTTTTCCAAGATTGCACTGTGAATGGCCATCTGCATGTATTAAGCCCACTATTGACTTCGATTTATCCACAAACCTAGGTTGGGATGGTTTGGTCTCTGGCGACGGTGAAACTTGCTCTTTTCACTTTGGCTGACTCTGTTTACTTGAAGTCACCACCATACAAACTGGAGAAATGTTATTTGCATCCTTGAAAAAATGCAGTTTTCATTCTTTTACAAAATGCATCAATTGAGAGATGGCATAGGACTCCAGTATAATCAGGAAAAGAATTTAAGTCAATCAGACTATTGGTGCTTATCAAATTCTTTGATAATTGCTTAATATGGCCTTCACTCTATTTCATCACAGGGCCTATGTTCTCTGGCAGTGAGAAGCATTCATAATGCTGCAAATGGTGGGCTTCTCTGGGGCAGACTTCAGGTTGAGTTCCAGAATTGAATTCAACTAGCTTTGTGACTTTGAGGAGTCTTTGAACATTTCTAAGCCTACGATCTTTCATCTCCAAGGTGCTGGTGGTAATATCTGCTTCTTAGTTTTGCAGTGAGGATTGAAGGCATTAATGTATGCAAAAAAAATGTATATGCCTTTTTAGCAAAACGCTTGATACATGATAAATCAAGTGAAAGTTATTAGCCATTATTTTTGTCATCTGATTTACTTGCTTGACCAAATTGATTAGTCTGTTGTTGCCTACTGTTTTGTTCAGAGAAGCAATGTAGTTATTGCCTGTGTACACATGTCTTTCTGTGTGTCTTCCTTACTACAACTTTCTCTGAGTGGAAGAGCCCTTTGTGTTTGTTTTCAATGGAGTGTCTGTGGCACATGAGTATCTAGCACATAGTAAGTGCTCAATATAAATATATGTTGTGACTGGATTACAAAGTACTTGTTGAAAAATATACCAAAATCATGAACATACAAAAAAATGTTTCAAAGTATATAGTCTTTCCCAGTGTGTTTATCTTAACTAACTAGATCCATCCATTATCTGTCCACATTTTATGTGTGGCAGTATAATGTTAAACCATTGTGAAAACTTGGATTTCCCTATGTAGGAAAACTGTTTCTTTTAGTTTGTTTGTTTTATTTTCTTTTGTTTATTTTTGTTTAAAATATTAAAGATGTACCTTTTTCTCCCCAGTGATCCATCCACTCCATCCCACTCCTGCCCCAGTCCATCTCCCCACCATTGTCCATGTCCTTGGGTTATGCATATATGCATATACATCTTTTTGTTACTCTCTCCACCTCCACCCACCTGCCCTCCTCTGTCCTTCTGATATTTGTCAGTCTCATCTATGCTTCCATGTCATTGAATCTATTCTGTTTATCAGTTTATTAATTTCTTTAGATTCCATAAATAAGTGAGATCATGTGTTTATCTTTCTCAGCCTGGCTTATTTCACTTAGAATAATTTTCTCCAGGTCCATCTGTACTGTCCCAAAGGGTATAAAATCCTTCTTTACAGCTCAATAGTATTCCATGGTGTGTATGTCCCTCAGCATTTTTATCCACTCATCTAATGATGGGCACTTGGGCTGTTTTCTGACCTTAGCTATTGTAAACTGAGCTGCTATGAACATAGGTGTGCATATATTCTTTCTGATTAATGTTTCTGGATTCTTAGGATATATTTCTAGAAGTGGGATCACTGGGTCAAAAGGCAGATCCATTTTTAATTTTTTGAGGAACCTCAATACTGTTTTCCATAGTGGTTGCACAAGTCTGCATTTCCATCAGTAGTGTACTAGGGTTCCCCTTTCTACACATCCTCGCCAGCACAAGTCATTTGTTCAATTGTTGATGGTAGCCATTCTTAAAGATGTGAAGTGATACCTCACTGTGATTTTAATTGGCATCTCTCTGATGATTAGCGATGTTGAGTAATTTCTCATATGTCTCTTGAGCACATGTATGTCCTCTTTGGAGAAGTGTCTATTCAAGTCCTTTGCCCATTTCTTAATTGGGTTGTTTGTCTTCCTCCTGCTGAGTAATATGAGTTCTTTGTACACTTTAGAAAATAGCCCCTTATCAGATACATCCTTGGCAAATATGTTTTTCCAGACCTTGGGATTCCTTTGTATTTTGAGGCTTTTTTCTTTTGCTGTGCAGAAGCTTTTTAGTTTGATGTAGCCCCATATGTTTATATTTTCTTTTGTTTCTCATGCCCTAGGAGATGTATCAGTGAAAATTCCACTACATGGGAGGTCTGTGATTTTACTGCCTATATTTTCTTCCAGGATTTTTATGTAAAAGACTTACATTGAAGTATTTTAGTCATTTTGAGTTTATTTTTGTGTATGGTGAAAGTTGGTAGTCTAATTTCATTTTTTTGCTGTAAAATTTTTCCAACACCACTCATTGAAGAGACTATCTTTATTCCATTGTATGCTCTTGCCTCCTTTGTCAAATATTAACTGACCATAAAGGTATAGGTTTATTTCTGGGGTCTCTGTTCTGTTTCATTGATATACATGTCTGCTGTTTACCAATACCAGGCCGTTTTGACTACAATGGCTTTGTACTACAGTTTGATGTCCAGTAAAGTGATCCCTCTCACTCTGTTCTTTTTTATCAAGAAGACTGCAGCTATTTGGTGTCTTTTTTCGGTTCCAAATAAATTTTTGAAATGTTTGATCTAGATATGTGAAATATACTGTTGGTATTTTAATAGGAATTGCATTGAATTTATGAATTGCTTTGGGTAGTATGGATATTTTAATGATACTAAGTCTTCCAATCCATGAGCATGGTATATTCTTCCACTTGTTTATATCTTCCTCTATTTTTTTTTTTTTCAGTGTCATGTAGTTTTCCAAGTACAGGTGTTTTACATCCATAGTTAAGTTTAAACCTAGGTACCTTATTTTTTTAGTTGCAATGGTAAATGGTAATGTTTTTTTAGTTTCTCTCTCTGAGAGTTATTGTTGGTGTATAAGAATGCCATTGATTTCTGAATGTTTATTTTGTATCCAGATACCTTGCCAAATTCGTTTATCAAATCTGGTAGTACTTTGATGGAGTCTTTAGAGTATTCTATGTACAATATCATGTCATCTGAAAATAATGACAGTTTTACTTCCTCCTTTCCAATTTGGATATCTTTTATGTTTTCTTTCTATGTGATGGCTGTGGCAAGGACTTCTAGTAATATGTTGAATAAGAGTAGTCAATGTGGACATCCCTGTCTTAGTCCTGTTTTCAAGGGAAATGGTTTTAGTTTTGCCCATTGAGTATGATGTTGGCTGTAGGTTTGTCATATATGGCCTTTATTATGTTGAAGTATGATTCCTCTATTCCCTCTTTGCTGAGAGTTTTTATCAGAAATGGGTGCTGGATTTTGTTGAATGTGTTTTCTCCATACATTGATATGATCACAATATCTGATTTTTGTCCCTCATTTTGTTTATGTGATGTATCACATTTATTGATTTGCAGATGTTGTACCAGCCTTGCATCCCCAGAATAAATCCCACTTGGTCATGGTGTATGATCTTTATAATGTATTGCTGGATCCGGTTTGCTAGTATTTTAGTGAGGATTTTAGCATCTATGTTCAAAAAGGATATTGGTCTGTAATTTTTTCTTTGTAGTGTCTTTATCTGGTTTTGGGATTAAGATGATGTTGGCTCATAAAAATATTTTGGGAGTTTTCCCTCCCCTTAAATTTTATGGAATAGTTTGAATAGAATAGGTGTTAATTCTTTTTTGACTGTTTGGTAAAACTTGCCTGTAAATCCATCTGGTCTAGAATTTTTGTTTGCTGAAAATTTTTTGATTACCGCTTCAATTTCATTAGTTGTTATCGGCCTATTCAGGGTTTCTGCCTCTTCCTGATTCAGCTTTGGATGGTTGTATGCTTCTAGGAATTTATTCATTTCACCCACATTGTCCAATTTGTTGGCATACAGTTGCTCATAGTATTTTCTTACAATCCTTTGTATTTCTGTTGGATCAGTTGTTATGTCACTTCTTTCAGTTCTGATTTTATTTATTTGAATCCTCTCTCTTTGTTTCTTGGTGAGTCTGGCTTAAGGTGCATCAATTTTATATATCTTTTCAAAGAGTCAGTTCTTCGTTTCATTGATTTTTTGTATTGTATTTTTAGTCTCTATGTTATTAATTTCTGCTCTGGCCTTTATTATTTCCTTCCTTCTACTTCTTAGGAGCTTTTCTTGCTGTTTTCTTTCTAGTTCTTTTAGATGTTTTGTTAGATGGTTCATTAGATCATTTTCTTGTTTCTTGAGATAAGCTTGTAATGCTATGAATTTTCCTCTCAGGATTCCTATCTCTGTGTCCCACAGATTTTGGGTTGTTGTCTGTTCATTTTTGTTTTTTTTATGAAGTGTTTGATTTCTTCCTTGATCTCGTTGGTAACCCATTCATTGTTTAATAGCATGCTATTTAGCTTCCATGTGTTTAAATATTTTTGAGTTTTTTTATAGTGGTTGATTTCTAGTTTCAAGGCATTGTGATTCTAGAAGATGCTTGATATGATTTCAATCTTCTTGTATTTGTAGAGACTTGCCTTGTGCCCTAACATGAAGTCTATTTTTGAGAATGTTCCATGTGTACTTGAGAAGAATGTGTATTCTGCTGCTTTGGGATTACATGTTCTGTAAATGTCAATTAAATCCATTAAGTCTAGTGAGTCATTTAAAGTCTGTGTTTCCCTGTTGATTTTTTGTCTCGATGATCTGTCCAATGCTGACAGTGGGGTGGTAAAGTCCTCCCCTATGATTGTGTTGCTGTCAATATCCCTCTTAAAGGCCACCAATAAATTTTTTATATACTTAGGTGCTCCTATATTGGGTGCATAAGTGTTCATAAGGGTTATTTCCTCCTGTTGGATTGACCCCTTTACTATTTTGTAGTGACCATCTTTGTCTCTTGTTATGGTCTTTATTTTGAAGTCTATGTTGTTAGAAAGAAAAATTACTACTCCAGCTTTCTTTTCCTTTCCATTTGCACGGTACATTTTACTCCATCCCTTCACTTTTAGCCTGTGTGAATTTTTTGCTCTCAGGTGGCTCTCTTGTAGACAGCATATATTGGGTCCTGTTTTCTTATCCATTCAGCTACTCTATGTCTTTTGATTGGACCATTTATTTCATTTACGGTTACTAATGATATATACTTATTTAATGCCATCTCCCCCCCCCCTTATGCTGATGTACCTTTCTCTCACTATTCTTTCTTTTTCTTAGAGCATTCATTTTAGCATTTCTTGCAATGCTGGTTTGGTAGTACTGAACTCCTTTAGCCTTTTTTTGTTTTGTTTTGTCTTTTGGTCTGGGAAGCTCTTTATTTCACCTTCTATTTTAAGTGATAGTCTTGCTAGATAAAGCAATCTTGGTTGTATACTCTCGCTTTTTATTACTTTGAGAACTTCATGCCACTTTCTTCTGGCCTGAAGAGTCTCTGTTGAGAAATCAGCTGTTAGCCTTATGGGGGTTCCCTTGTAGGTCACTGCTTGTCTCTCTCTTGCAGCCCTTAGTGTTTTCCCTTTGTCCTTGACATTTGCCATTTTAATTATGATGTGTCTTTGAGTGGGTTTCTTTGGGTACCTCTTGTTGGAATCCTCTGTTCTTTCTGAATTTGTGTGGCTTTCTTCCTTGCCAGCATAGTGAAGTTTTCTGTCATTATTTTCTCCACCAAGTTCTTCATCCCTTGCTCTCTTTCCTCCCCCTCTGGCACTCCTATAATGCGAATGCTGTTTCTTTTCATGTTGTCCCAAAGCTCCTTTAGACTATCTTCATGCTTTTTAAGTGTTTTTTCTTTTTACTGCTCTGATTGAGTGATTTTATCTACCTTGTCTTCTAAGTCACTTATTCTATCCTCTGTTTATTTTAGCCTGCTTTTAATTTCTTCCAGTGTATTCTTGGTATCAGATGCAGCATTCTTTATCTCTGTCTGATTTTTGTTTATGTTATGTAGCACTTTTTTCATGTTTTCACTAAGGTTCTCAATCTTATCATCTAGTGTCTTGTTATTTCATTGAACCCCCCTTATGGGGGTTCTCTTGTAGGTCACTGCTTGTCTCTCTCTTGCAGCCCTTAGTATTAATACTCTGAACCTTGTTTCTGATAACTTGCTTAACTCCATCTCATTAAAGTCTTTTTCTGGTGATTTTTCCTTTGCTTTCATTTTGGGGTTTTTCTTTGTCTCCCCATTTTGGTACATCTTAGTGTTTGTATTTACATATTAGACATATTTACTGTCTTCCAGTATTGTGGGGAGGGATTGTGTGTTGTGAGCCCAGTGGAGCCCAGAGTTGTGTTTTCCTTATACTTCTGAGCTCTTTGCTCTAGGCATGTCCCTTTTGTTGGTGTCCCTTTTATGGCTTCTTTATGTTCTCCTGTTGTGGTTGAGTCTAGATTGTCATTGACCAGTCATTGGGAGGACTCTCAGGTTGGCTAACTGTGTGTCTCAGCCCCAGCGTCATCATGTAAGCTGTTGTATGGGTACTGGCAAGGCAGGACAATACCCAACTAAACTTCCAGGAAACAAGGGGTATCTTTAAAAATATCTTGACAATCACAATGGAAACAACCCAAGTCAAAATAGAACTGGGAGAGTGAAGCGAGAAAACAAATTCTAGAGGGGAAAAAAAGTGCTTAAAAAAGATAAAAAGAAAGTAACGTTTAGAGAGAGAGAAGTATAGTGCTGTTAATAGTGATGAAAATTTAGAAAATATTAATAATAAACTAAAATGTAAAAGATATTGAAGCTACTGGGAGATAATAGAGGCAGAGAAATGATTCTCAAAGAAGAACCAGCAAAAAATTAAGGGAGAGATTAAGAATAAGATAATAGTTGAAAATTAAAAACTAAAAATACATTAAAGAGAATAAGAGAAACTAACAATTGAACAATAAAACAGGAAGGCAGAAGGGAGGAAAACCAAAGAATGAAGAAAAGAAGCAAAAAAATAAAAATAAAAGATATGCCAATGGATCGAGAGAAGAGAGAGATAAAACCTGGCAGGGAGGGAGTCTAACAAGAGATTTGGGGGAAACTATAGAGAAAAGCAGTAAACTTACTGGTTATAATAATAAAGTCTCAGGAATTAAGCAGGAATATCAAGAAAGTCTTGATATTAGAAGCAAGGATAAAACAAAGCGAAGCAAAGAAACAAAACAAAACAGAGAAACAAAATGAAAAACAACCTAAGCAAAATGAAATACTTTAAAAAATAAAATAAAGTATGAAAAAAATTAAACATTTTTTAAAGATTTTTAAAAATTATTATAAAATATAAAAGGTAGAAAAAACAAATAATTTTTTCCCTCTCTCTTCTTCCTAAGGGAAAAAGAGAAAAAACAAACAAACAAGACAGTTAATCATGTCAGTTTCTTCTGGGCAGCTTATATTGTCTGCAGCTCTTTGTTTTGTGTGCTGATTTTTGATCTCCTGGTAGGTACTTGTGTATCAGCCAATGTGAGGAGATGTCTAGGTTTGGCTCTGGTGTCCTTAGGTAGATGACTGATCTGAGGCTCTCTGTGGACTACCTCCTCCTATCAGCTATTTTGCAACTGTGTAGTTGGGTGGTCTTACTCCAGAGTCTTCGGTAGAAACTTTAGGGTGCAGGATGGCTAGTGTAGCTCAGGGTATCACTCCCCTTAGAGGTTTCGCTGTCAAGCACTCACCATGAGAGAGTTAGTCTCTGCTCCACAGCCAGCTCCTCAGTCCCTACCCTATCTTCTGATTCTAGTTCCCCATGCACTTGCCTGCTGCATTTTCAGATTGATTTCCCCCTGCTGCCTTTTCCATATGGGCCGCTTCAGCAGCCTGGGCTCCATGGGTTAGATTAAAGAACATTTCAGTGAGCCCTTTGCTTGCTCCACCCTCAGCAGAGGTTTTCAGCTTTTCCTCCAGTTCCCAAACAACAGTCCTTGATTGTCTTATTCTTATAATGTCCTCCTGTGAGCTGTTCTTCCTTCCCCCTCAAAACTGTACACTGCAGGGGATATCTGGGGCTCCAGTGAGCTGGAACAACCTCTTTCTTCTTGGGAGTGGTGCTCCTCACTGCAGGAGAGGCAGGTGTGCTTCTCTCCTCCCTTCCCAGCTCTGGTTTGCAGGTTGCACCTGGCACGCCCCTCAAACAGTCTACTGTGCAGACTCTAATCCCAGCTTCTGTTGGTCTCCTCCCAGTGCACACAGGGAAGGTGGGAGCCAGTTCAGCCATCAAAAACTGAAAAACACACAAAGCAACAGACAAGCAGAGAGTCTGCTCTGCAAGGTCCCGCTGCCACCCACACCCCATGGCGCCCAATAGGAGGTGATCGAAAATCAGCTCCAAGCAGTTCTCCTGCCCTGATGATCTCTGTAGAGCTAGGATGGCTCCATGTGCCACCACAACTCCCCTCAAGGGTGATACAAAATCCCAGAGCCTCCCCCCACCAGGAGCTCAGGGTGGGAGGGCTCTTCTCCCCTTCCCCACACCACACAGATTCAATGCTTTCTGGGGCTCAACACAATGCCTTACAGGGAGGTGGAGGATCCCTGTGTGCAGCTGCTCAGTCCTGACCTCTAGTCCCTTACTACTTAGGTGCCACACGCTTTGGGACATCCTTTACTATGATCAGCACCCTGAGCATTAGACAGTGGTCATGGCTACCATTAGAAGCTTTGTTTTGCTATAAGGTGTCTTCCTCTCCTTGCAGACTCACTGCTCCCCTGGGTTCCTCTGCCCTCTGTGCAGGGCACTCCTTCTCCTCTCCTTTGCTCTAGGTATGAAATCCCTGCTTTTGGATGCCAGTCTGCACTCTTGAGGGGAGGGTCCTTTGCAGCTTCCAACCCTGAAGGCTCATAGCCCAAAACAGGTTACAGGAGGGAATCCCCCCTTTTTATGCCCCCCCCCTTACTGGTGTTTCTTCAGTGGTCTCTCTTCAAAATATGTCCACTCAGGTATGTTTCTCTGGTTTTTTCAAGCTGGCTAAGTAGTATTTTAGGAGTAAATTGAATTTGTGGCTGAGAGCAGGGGCACTCTCAATACCATTTATTAAAGAGACTGTCTTTACTCCATTGTGTGTTCTTGCTGCCTTTGTCAAATGTTAATTGACTATAATGGTGAAGGTCAATTTCTAGTCTCTCTGTTCTGTTCCACTGATTTATATGTCTGTTTTTGCTCCAGTACCAGGTTTTTTTTTATTACAGTGGCTTTATAGTATAACTTGATATCTGGTATTGTGGCCCCTCCAACTTTGGCCCCTCTCAAGATTGTCAGGTCTATTTGGGGCGGTTTTTGGATCCATATAAATTTTTGAAGTGTTTGTTCTAAATATGTGAAATATGCTCTTGGTATTTTAATAAGCATTGCATTGAATTTATAGATTGCTTTGAGTAGTATGGATATTTTAGTGATGTTAATTCTCCCAAATCCATGAAAATAGTATTTGTCGATATCTTCTTCTATTTCTTTTTTGAGTGTCCTGTAATTTTTTGAATACAGGTCTTTTAAATCTTTGGTTAATTTTAGTCCTAGGTATCTTATTTTTTCAGTTGCAGTGGTTAATGGGATTTTTTTTTAATTCTCTTTCTGAGAGTTCATTATTGATATATAAAAATGCCTTTGTTTCCTGGGTGTTAATTTTGTATCCTGCTACCTTGCTGAATTCCTTTATTAAATATAGTAGTACTTTGGTGGAGTCTTTAGGATTTTATATGCACAATATCATGGCATCTACTAATAATGACAGTTTTGTTCCCCCTTTGCAATTTGGATGCCTTTTATGTTTCCTTCTTGTCTGATCGCTGTGGCTAGGACTTCTAGGACTATGTTGAATAAGAGTGGTGAAAGTGGACACACCTGTCTTGTTCCTGTTCTTAGGGGAAATGTTTTAGTTTTTGCCCATTGAATGTGATATTGGCTGCAGGTTTGTCATACATGGCCTTTATTATGTTCAGGTATGATCTCTCTATTCCCACTTTGCTGAGAGTTTCTATCAAGTATGGGTGTTGGATATTATCAAAAGCTTTTTCTGCATCTATTGATATGATCATGTTCTTTTTGTCTTTCAGTTTGTTTATGTGATATATCACGTTTATTGATTTGTGAATATCATCTCAGCCTTGCATCCCTGGAATAAATCCCACTTGGTCAGGGTGTATGTTCTTTTTAATATATTGCTGGATCTGATTTGCTAATATTTTGTTGAGGATTTTAGCATCTATGTTCATCAGGGATATTGGCCTGTAATTCTCTTTCTTTGTAGTGTCTTTATGTGGTTTTGGAATCAGGCTAATGCTGGCCTCTTAAAAAGAGTTTGGAAGTGTTCTTTCCTCTTGGATGTTTTAAATAGTTTGAGGAGGATAGGTGTTAATTCTTGAATTTTTTCTAAAACTTCCCTGTGAAGCAATCTTGGACAGGGCTTTTGTGTGCTGGGAGCCCTTTGATTACTGCTTCAACTTCATCAGCAGTTATCAGCCATTTCAGGTTTTCTGACTCTTCCTGATTGAGTTTTGGGAGGTTGTATTTTTCTAGGTATTTTTTCATGTCATCCAGGTTGTCTAGTTTGGTGGCATAGTTTTTTCCTTCATTCCTTCGTATTTCTGTTGGGTAAGTTGATTTTTCACCTCCTTAATTTTTCATTTTGTTTATCTGCATCTTCTCTTTTTGTTTCTTGATGAGTCTGGCTATGGGTCCCTCAATCCTGTTTATCTATTCAAAGAACCAGCTGTTGGTTTCATTGATTTTTTATATTGTTTTTCAGTCTCTGTCATTTATTTCTGCTCTGATCTTTATTATTTCTTTCCTTCTACCTACTCTGAGATTTCCTTGTTGTTCTCTTTTTAAGTTTTTAAGTTTTAGTGTTAGAGAGTCTATTAGAAGTTTTTCTTGTTTTTTGAGGTAAGCTTGTAGTGCTAGGAACTTCCCTCTCAGGACTCTTCATTGTGTCCTATAGATTTAGAGTTGTTGTGTGTGCCTTTTCATTTGTTTCCAGGAATTTTTTGATTTCTTTTTTAATCTCTTTAGTAACCCATTTATTCTGTAAAAACAGGATCTTTAACCTCCATGTGTTTGAATGTTTTTAAGTGTTTTTACTGTGGTTGATTTCTAATTTCATGCCATTGTGGTCTGAAATGATTGATATTATTTCAATCTTCTTGAACTTTTAGAAACTTGTTTTGTGACCTAAAATTTGGTCTATCTTTGAGAATGTCCAGTGTGCACTTGACAAGAATGTATATTTTGCAGCTCTGAGGTGGAATGCTAGGTAAATGTCAATTAAATCCATCTGATCTAGTGTGTCCTTTAGGGTCACTGTTTCCTTGTTTTTTGTTTGGAAAACCTATCCAGTGAAGTCAGTGGGGTGTTAAATTCCCTTAGTGTCACTGTATTGCTGTCAATCTCTCCTTTAAAGTCCTCTAGAATTTTTTAATAAATTTAAGTGCTCCTATATTGGGTGCATATATGTTTATGAGGGTTATGTCATTTTGTTGGATTTATCCTTTTGGCATTATGTAATGACCTTTATTGTCTCTTGTTATGGTCTTCATTTTGAAGTTTATTTTGCCCCATATAAGTGCTGCTACCCCAGCTTTTTTTTTTTTTTTCATTTTCATTTTCATGGAAAATTTTTATCTGTCCCTTCACTTTCATCCTGTTTAAATCTTTTGTTCTGTGGTGGGTCTCTTGTAGACAGCATATATTCAGGTCATGTTCTCTTATTCATTCAGCCACCCTATATCTTTTTACTTTGGCATTTAATTCATTTACATTTAAGGTTATTATTGAAAGATACTTATATACTGCCATTTTATTTCTTTATGCATATGTTTCCTTTCTCTCTATTTCTAGTTCTAATTACTGCACTAATTTCTACTTCTAATTACTCCCTTTAACATTTTCTGTAATGTTGGTTTTTTAGTGATAAACTCCATTAACCTTTTTTTGTCTGGGAAGCTCTTTATTTCACCATCTATCTTGAATGATAATCTTGCTGGATAGAGTAGTCTTGGTTTCAGGTCCTTGTTTTGCATTACCTTGAATACCTTATGCAATTTCTTTCTGGCCTATGGAGTTTCTGATGAGAAGTCAGCTGACAGCCTTATGGGGGCTCCTTTATAGGAACAGATTGCTTTTCTCTAGCTTCCTTTAAGATCCTCTCTTTGTCTTGAATTTTTGGCATTTTAATTATGATGTGCCTGGGTGTAGACCTCTTTGGATTCTTCTTGTTTGGGACTCTCTGTGCCTCCTGAACTTGTGTGACTTTTTCCTTGACCGGGTTAAGGCAGTTTTCTGTCATTATCTCATCAAACACTTTCTCTAACCCTTCCTTATTTTTGACCTCCTCTGGTACTCCTATAATGAAAATATAGTTATATTTCATGTTGCCCCATAACTTCCCTTAGACTGTCTTTCTGATTTTTAATTTTTTTGGGGGGGGTCTCATTTAGTGATTTTTCCTATCCTGTTTTCTGATCAAATTCCCAGCTTCCTCTAATCTGCTGTATATGCAATTAAAAAAAAATTCTTTAGATACTGAGGAGCTTAAAGCTTTGTTATGAATTATTAACTCCTAAACTTAATGAAAGCAGAGACTTAGAAAGCAAGCTGAGTGCTGAACCAGCCTTACCTGGGAGCATTTGCTCATACAAGTGAATCTAAGTTTTTGTTTTGAGGATCTCATGGGGTAATGAGGATATGGATCAAAAATCAGAGCCTGCCCATCGTGTCCACTCTAATTAGAAACCTGAACCTGACTTCCCAGCTCTAAGACAATGCCCTGAAAGTAGCCATGGTGCCAGAAGTTGGAGAGGAGTAGAGAACAACCAAAAAAGGGAGAAGCTGTGACTCAAGCTGACCAAATTCACATGCCTGGGTAATCCAAGGCCTGCCTCAAAGCTAAACATGTCTTAGACCTATAATGATTCTAAAAGACTTCCTGAAGCAAAAGTAAGGCTTATCTGGAAAACTGTGGCTTTATTTGAGGTGTTAAACAAACTCCAAAAATAGTTTGCAAGAACAATATACAGAAGACAGTCAACAATAACCAATCACATGAGAACACAAAGCAACATAAGAGACCTTATTTTAAAAAAGGAAAACCAAGCTAGAAAAATAAAGACAAATATTGAAGCTATTAGATTGTTAATTATGCTTCTATACTTAAATAAGTGCCAGGTCTTAAGGGTTGAAACTACCTTTAGGGAAACAGAAAGCTGTGCAAAGTGGCCTAATATATTTCAAAAAGATCCAAATTGAGTTTTTCAAAATAAGAAAAGATTAAAGGAATAACTTGCCAACGAGAGTGAAGAACAAAAAATTGTTGAGTGTGGGTGATTCTAAATGATCACTGACTATACAACTGCCATGTCCTGAAGTGTTTTAGAAAAGACAGAAATAATCATGGCCAAAATAGCATACCTACCAGGGGGGTCCAGGAATGTGCAATTTTTTAATGTCCTTGTATTGTCATCTGGTTGGAGATTAAATAATTCATTTTAGATTTTGTCAAGTCAGCATATTTTAATTTCTAAGGTAACAACTAATAAAAAAAATGTTTCTGAATTAGTTGAGAAAAACACAGAAGTAGAAAAATTAATCAACAAAAAGAAGTCAAGCACTGGCCAGTTTCACTCAGCAGTTAGAGCATCCACCTGCGGAGAGCTGGGGCTTAGGTTTGATTTCTGATCAAGGGCACATACCTCAGTTTAGGTTTGATACCAGGCCCCAGTCTGGGCTTGTGAGGGAGGCAACGAACTGATGCGTCTCTCTCACATCAATGCTTTTCTCTCTCTCCCCCCCTTTCTTCACTCTCCCCCTTTCTTCCACTCTTGCTAAAAATCAATGGGAAAAAAGTAGTCAAAAAGGACAGAAAATATAAAAAATAGGAGATAAAAACAAAAATCATAAAATATTATAGTACATTAAATATAATTATTTCATTAAATATAAAATGGCGATTTTATTAAATATAATAAGACTGAGTACTTCAAGACAAATTCCTTCAGAGTTTATTTTTAAATTTTTAAATTATATATTTATAGAATAACTAAATTATAAGAATAGGAAAAGATAGAGAAAGAAATACCACAATACCAATCAGAGTTTTACAGATATAATATATCACATATCATACATTAAAAATTTTGCTTCTACCATGATACACATTGATATGAATGATATTATTATCGGACAATAGAACTTAAAGTGAAAGATATCTCAAGAGATGAAGAACATCACTTTGTGATAATAAACAGTTCTACTCTCTAGAAGATAACATCGTTTATATTTCTTATTATAACATAACCTCAAAATAGAGATATAAAATCTCTCACTCACAATGATGAAATCCACAAAGCTTTGAAAACTGAAGGACTTGCCAGACTGCTGCCAAAACCTGAACTGACTTGACATGATATCATTTATGGTCTTCATATATCCCCTGTGGTGGATTGTTTAAAACTGTAATGCTCTTTATATGTGGTGTGTAACCTATAACACATGCTCTGTGTTTCAAAATGAGTTTTCCTCCCAGAGAAGATGGGAACTGCAAGAAAAAAGAGAAAAGAAGAATCCACAATTCAGATTTCTATCTCTTCTCTGAGTAACTGATAGAACTTACAGACAAAAAAATTTCATAGACAAACTTTGCCAAATAGATAAAGAAATGACTCTGCTCAACTGTTGCAGAAGAAAATATATATTATTTTAAATATACATGGAACATTCTTTTAAAAACTGACTACATACTTATTGGGCATAAATAGAATTTCAACCAATTTCAGAAGACTGAAATCAAGCAGTACATGTTTCAAAATGTGAATAAAGGTCACAAAATTATAAAGAAAAGAAAGGAATCAATTATCAAAAGGTAGGGATGGTGGCCCCTTTCAGAAGGTAGGGTGAAATTTGTGTCTGGAAAGGAATACAAGGACTTCAGATGTATGGGTAGGAAGAAAACAAAACAATGAAAAGATGAGATTTTGAGATTGCGGCAAACTGAGTGGAAGCTACACTGACACTCTCCCAGGACCAAACTGGAATTACATAGAGACTGGAGGCACAAGAGGGCTGGCTGGGCTCCCACAAGCAGCAGCTGGATGTCTGGAGGGATATCTCAGCTATGGGGATTCCCACTGAGAACTCTGGGGACTAGACCCAACCTGGGCTCCCCAGCCCAGAGCACCAGAACTGAGAAAGGTGCCCACATAACATCTGGCTGTAAAAAGCAGTGGTGTTTCTGTCTAGCAAAAAGAGATGGCTGGAAATGCAGGCACCCTCTTAAAGGTCCAACCCACAGAGTTTTGTGTGCAGCCACTCACCTTGGGCTCCAGCTGAGGGAGAGCAGAGTGGACTACAGCTGTGTGAGGAGGATTCAGAGGTGCTGGCTTGTGGGATAGAACTCAGAGGGCAACTATCTGGATTTTTGTGCTGAGTCATTCCCCATATAGCAGACAACATCTTTCTCAGGCAGACATTTACCTTCCAAGCAGTTTTTGCCTGAGAGGAGCAGGAACTAGCCCCACCCTACTGGAAAACCTCTCATCACACCCTGTAGAGTTTCTACAGTCTAAAGCCCATTAAGAGACTGAATAACAATCAGCCTCTGGGTGCTTTGAGTCTTTGCCTGATTTCCTTCTGGACCTAGCTGTTGGAAAAACAGACCTTGATGCATATCGTAGTTCTTTCCAAACACACTCAGCCCCAGCAGAGGGAACCACAAGGTATGGAATGCCAAAAGCTTCATGATACTCAAGGCCAGTCACAAGCAGAGTCTGACATTGGCTTGCACCAGAGAACATCCAAAAGGCTGGGAGTCCTAAAAGATCTACCTAATATGTAAAAACAAATGTAAACAGGCAGCCAAAATAGTGAGATTAAAAAACAAGCCCTAAGTGAAAAACAAAAGAATTATCCAGAAGAAGAGCTAAGTAAAATGGAAATAAGCAATCTACCAGATACAGAGTTCAGAATACTGGTCATAAGGATGCTGAACAGCATGAGAAAAGATATAGAAACTATGAAGGAAATCAAGAATGACATAGTAGAAATAAAAAATATATTGTAAGGTATAAAAAGCAGATTAGTTGAAGCTGAGGATAATATCAGCAAATTAGAAGACAAGATAGAAAAAAATTACTCATCAGAGAACCAAAAAGAAAAAAGCAACTAGAAAACAGGACAATTCAAGGGAGCTGTGGGACAACATGAAATGTAACAATATTCACAACATAGGAATGCCAGAGGATGTAGAAAGTAAGCAAGGATAAGAGAAACTGTAGAAATAATGGCAGAAAAATTTCCTAACCTAGTCAAGGAAAAACTCACACAAGTTCAGGAGGCAGAGAGTGCCAAGGAAGAAGAAGCCAAAGAGAACCAAGCCCAGACATATCATAATTAAAATGCCAAAAAGTCAAGACAAAGAGAGAATCTTAAGGGCAACAAGAGAAAAGCAATCTGTCACCTACAAAAGAGCTCCCAAAGGTTTTCAGCTGATTTCTCATCAGAAACTCTACAAGCCAGAATGGAATGGCCTGAAGTATTGAACATGATGAAAAGCAAGTATCTGAAATTAAGAATACTCTATCCAGCAAGGCTATAATTTAAAATAGATGGTGAAATAAAGAGCCTCCCAGACCAAAAAAAAAAAAAAAAAAAGTTAAAGGAATTTATTACCACCAAAACAGCATTGCAAGAAATGTTAAAGGGACTGCTGTAATAAGTTGAAATAGAGAGGAGAAACATAGGCATAAAGAAATAAAATGGCAATAGATAAGTACCTATCAATAATAATCTTAAATATAAATGGTTTAAATGTTCCAATAAAAAGACACAGGATAGCTGAATGGATAAGAAAACATGACCCAAACATATGCTGTCTACAAGAGACCCACATCAGAACAAAAGACCCACACAGGCTGAAATTAAAAAATCAAACACTTTTGGAGGACTTTAAAGGAGAAATCAACAGCAATACAGTCATAGTAGGGGGCTTTAACACCCCACTTACTTTACTGGATATACCTTCCAGAAAAAAAAATCAATAAGGAAACAGTGACTCTAAATGACACACTAGATCATATGTATTTAATTGACATTTATAGAATATTTTACTGCAAAACTGCAGAGTATATGTTTTCAAGTGCACATGGGACATTTGCAAAGATAGACCACATGTTAGGGCACAAAACAAGTTTACAAGTTCAAGAAGATTGAAATTATATCAAACATTTTCTCGGACATTTACACCATGGAATACTATGCAGCTATAAAAAAAGAAAGTTCCCTTACCCTTTGGGACAGCACTGGTAGAACCTGGAGAGTATTATGCTAAGCAAAATAAGTCAGTCAGAGAAAACAAGTATCATACGATCTCACTCACATGTGGAATCTAAAGAACAAAATAAACTGATGTGTAAAATAGATCCAGAGACATAGAAACAGGGAACAGAGTAATGAATCTCAGAGGGAAGGCAGGGTTGGGGTTGGGGGTGGTGAGAGAATAACCTACTAATTTATATGCCTAAAGACATAACCCATGGACACAGACAATAGTGTGATGTAGGCCTGGCAGGAGGTGCAGAGTGGAGGGGATGAATGGGGATAAAATCAGGACATTTGTAATACTTTCAACAATAAAGATAAATTAAAACATTGAAAAAAAAACACACCAGAAAAAGCATTGTGTGGTTCTCAGGATTTTTATATCCTAAAAGATACAACATAAAAGAAACGGTGATATCGTCAGTGTATAATAAAGTATTAATTGTTTTCTTGAATCAAATAATGAAACATCTTATGGTATTATAGGTCAAAAGGAGATTATGGTATACAAATTCACTTAGAAGAAACTTTTGATTATATCACTGTGTAGAGTTGGTGATTCTTGACAGTGAATTCAGAAACATTTATTAACACTTATTTCATTCACAGTCTTGCACTAGGTGTGTTGTATATATACACACATGCACACACACACAATTCATTTCTTTAAGATGCTTACCCCTTAAGAAGGGAAAGACATGAAAAGATAACAAAGCAATCATAAAAACTTGTTAATAAATAATGCAGCCCCTATCTTTCCAGGAAGAGTAGGGCTGAATTGATCACATAAACTAAACTAATAGAGAGAGAGTATTTTAAGGAGCACCAGGACTTTCACTGAACATTAGGAATGGGAGCATTTGTGCAAACAGAAGAAAAATAACAAAAGGACATGATGTAGGCAAAAACAACTTGTATGAAAATGCAGGAAGTGGAAACAAAAAGGCCTCTGTGGTAAAGGAATGCATGTTAGGAGTGGTAGAGAAAAAAACACATAAATGAATTTCAAGTCTTTTTATGTTGGTTATATATATTTTTAAAACCTAGAAAACAATCTAGATTGACTTGGTGTTAGATTATCTGCTAAAAAAGGCTAATATGCCTTTCGGGTATATAATTCTATAAGATGACAAAAAAACATAAAAAAACAACTAATAAGTTAATTTTTCTCATTTCTGCTGCCTATAAAGGAAATATTAGTAATCCAGAATTTTGTGGCTTTCAAGGTATTTCTAGAACAAATCAATATGTTAGAGAGAGTTGTTTAATTTCTGAAAGTTACCCTTTGCATCACCCTATCATTATTTATGAAGCTATTGTTAATTAGGAAAGTTAAACACAAGGAAATTGAAATCACACATTTGAAGACTATTCTTAACAAAACACACACACACACACAAAGTGAGAGAGGGAGGGAGAGAGGGAGGGAGGAAGGGAGGGAGAGAGAGAGAGAGAGAGAGAGAGAGAGAGAGAGAGAGAGAGAGAGAGAGAGAGAGAGAGAGAGAATTGAGTTCCCCTGATTTATTTTATATGAATCTCTGCAGGTGCTCGCCAACACTAAGTTATCCCCAAAAGACACAGTGTAGAGACTCTGTAGCAGTTTCACAAAATGCCAGGGAAGCTGAAGTCATTTATTCTGTCAAGTGTTGCTGCAGGCACTGTCCAGCTGTGTGCTCTTCAGAACTCACCTAACTTCCCTGCAGTACATTTTTATGACTTTGTGCACATGTTGCCTGGGTTCAAAGCCTACCTTGACCACTTGTTAGCTGTGTGACCTAGAGCATGTTTTCTTTTTGCCAAAATGGGCATAATAATACCACCTACCTCATAGATTTGTTGAGAGGATTTGAGTAGTGCTCCATATTCATGATTTAGCCATTACTATTATAAGAAGATTATGGGTAACAAACACCTAATTTATAGAATTGTTGTGAGTAAATAAGATATAGCATATATAAGGTAAAAGCAAGTTTTTTTGTTTGTTTTTGGTTTTTAGTTTAACAGTCAGGACAGTCAAGGTATTTGTGCAGTTACAAACAACCCCAAAGGAGAGTGCCTTAAATAGCATTTGTTCTGGCTCACCCCCTATGGCTAAGCTAAGTGGCTGGGAGAAACTCTGCTCTGCCCAGTGCCCCTCAGTGTGAGGAGGCTCTGGCATCTGTGCTGCTGACACCTCCATAGCATGAGTCTTGGGTGTACCATGGTAAAGAGATGATCAGCTCGTCAAAAATATTGCTCTGCTCACATTTCCTTAGCCAAAATAAGTCATATGATTGCCCCTAACCAGATATATGCGGTTCTTGGTTTATTTTGTTACTTAATCCTAATAAAGTATGACTTATGACTCCTTTAGAAAACTTTTACCAAGTTGGAATGAACTACTTGGTAAGCATCTTGGCTGATACGCTGGCACTTTTGTAATTCTGAGATAGCTGATGGTACCAATTTACTCACAGATGCCATATGACCTCCCTGAATTCTTTACTTTCTCTCTAAATCTTACAGTCAAATGCAAGAATCATTAAAGCTCAGGGTAAGGACCCCACTAATGGAGCCGTGGCTAATGGGGAGTTTGAGGTCAGATTTCATGAATTCAAGATTCACATCTGCAACTAATAACTGTGACTCTAGATATTCACTTTCCCCTCCCTGGGGGGGCTCTTTGTACTGAGATAGCACAGACATGGCACACAGGATGACACACAGGAGGGTAAGACCCAATGGCTTTTGTAAAGTGTTTAGTAAATTGTCCCTATGGAGACGTAATCAGTTACTTGTTACTACCATCACCAGGAAGCAAGTTGAAAATAGAAAAATCATTCTTTACAGAAGATTCCTTTTTCATGTAAGAAATAGAAAGTGGTATGGTTAAGTGGCACTCTGGGATTTGAAGATACTGGAAATTTTCAAAGATAAGTCATTTCAGAAATAATATAATACAGTCAGCTCATAGAAAGACCCTTGAGGAGAGGAGTGGGATTAGGGATGTGTGTATATGTCTAGGTATGTACGTACATCTGTGTATATTTCTATATTGAATGATTGGCACACAGAATATATTTATCTATCACTTTGATGAGAAAAATAATTTAAATTAACAGCCTGCTATAGATAGTCTAACAAGAAATAAAAGCAGATTTTCAAGACAAGTATAATAATATACTTAATTGAAAATTGATAGAAAATTGGATAATCTTCATTATGTTATGGGTTTCAAAATTACTCCTTAAAAATATTTTGGGGAACATATGGGATTTAATAAAGTTAAAATAAGGGAATGGAAATTAAAAAATTTAAGTAGGATCAAATAAAATTTCAAAGTCACTTCATCCAGATGAAAATCCATGAAAACTCATGCTTTGTAAACTTGCTTTCAATTATTTTCAAGGATTAGTAAACACTGAAAGGTGAGTAGAACAGCCTGGTACAACCAAGATTTAACAGGATGGCTAAAATTAGACTTTTAAATGAATGAATGCTATTTTCTTAAATTAAGAAATTGGACAAGTCCTACTGAGGCTTATCTGGGTTTGGCTGTAAGTCTGCAAAAGTATTTATTATGTTCAGCCTCTGCCACTGAAGCATTTATTATAGGTGGATGGAGACAGAATTGGTCATGGAGTAAGATGCTTCTACTTGCAGTCACATTTAATGCTTCTGTTTCTCATTAAATTTAAATTCAAAAAAGTCTCTTTCACATCAGGACAGATTACTCTGTCCCTTTTTCCATTTGAACTTTTTAAACAAAATTTTTGTTGAGAAGGCGTAGAGCCCATTTAAGGTTGGGAAAAAAAAAAAAAATTTAGGTACCAAAGCCTAGATCAAGAAATATATGCTTCGTTTCTCTTGCCCCCCTAAAATTATCCACAATCGTGATTTATAACACCATATATTAATGTACCTGTTTTATAACTTTGTAGAAATAGAATTATATAGTATAGTCTATTATGTTTTGACATCCAAATGTGTTTCTGCATGTAGCAATTGTTTGTTTATTGCTGTATAATATTTTATTCTATGGGTATAGCACAATTTATTTGCCTGATCTACAATTCACTGGCATTAGGATTCTGGCTCTGTTTATTATGCATAATGCCACCATGAACATTTAAGTACTTTTCATTAATATTTTCATGTTTTGCCATCATTTGTAGTCTAGAACATATTATAGAACTGCAATTTATGGGTCATAAGGTATGCACACGTTTAGATGTAGTAGATGCCATCAGTTTTCCAGCGAGACTGCAACAATTTACACTGCTGCCATCCATGTATGGAAGTACGATGAGTCCCTCTTATTTAAGTCCTTGCCATCACTTGGTTTGTTCATTGTTCATTCTCTCTCTTTCTCTCTGTCTCCTCTCTAACCACATATGTCTTTCTGCTTTGTTTTACTTTCTCAAAACTGCCTTGACTACTTTTGACCTTTGCATGTTCAGATAGACTTTATAATTAGATTGCAAATTTTTATAAAATCTGTTGAGATATAGTTTGGAATTGCATAAAATCTATATACCAACTTGGGAATAATATCTTTGCAATATCACTATTGTAATTTGTAAACATGGTATATCCTTCCTTCCAGATATATTTAAAAGTGCTCTTCGTATTGTGTTCTCATTTCAATGCAGAGTCTTTTCACATCTTTTGTTGAATTTATTCCTAATATTTGTCTTCATACTATGGTACATAATGTTTAAAAATTTTCTCTTCTATTTGTTTGTTCCTGATATATATAAAAAAAATACTATTGACTTTTGTGCATTAACCTTTTATCATCTTTTGATTTTGGGGGGATTTTTCTATATATACTACCATCTTAAGTCTGAATAATTAGGTCTTTTATTTTTCCTTTTAAACCTTTATACAGTTTTCCTTATTATACTGTCTCTCAGTAATAAACTGAATCGAAGTGGTGACAGTAAAATAATTTTCTTCATTTTCAGAAAGAAAGCTTTCTTCACTGTTTGAAATTCTTCACCATTCCACACTCACCATTTGATGTAAGTTTTCATTTTTTTTAAGATACTCTTTATTAAATCAAGGAAATTTGGTTCTAACCCATAGCTTTCTAAAAGATTTTATGAAATATAGCTTTTGAATTTTGTCAGATATGCTATTCTGCAAATGCTGAGATTATTTTGTAAGTTTTCCCTTTGTTTTCTGATACTATGGTGAATTACATTGAATGCCTTGCCAGTATGTGAACAATGTTGCTCTTCTGGTATAAACTCCATTATGATTGCAATGGATTATCCTTTTTTAATATTACTGAATTTGTTCTGCTAATATTTACTTGAGATTTTCACTTTTATTTTCATGAAAGAGGTGGTTTTATAATTCTCTTTTCTTTTGGTTTCATATCAAGATATAGCTAGCCTCATAACATGAATTTATAGGTATTCTCTCTTTTTCTATTTTCTGGAAGAGTTTGTATAGTTTGACATTGTTACTTTTTAACATTTGGAGGAATCACTAGTAAAACTTAGTGTGCTAGAATGTTGTTTTTATAGAAATATTTTTAATAACTGATTCAACTTCTCTAGGGGTATTCAGATTTTTTATTTTTTACAGAGTTCTTTTGATTGGTTGTACTTTAGAAGGAATTTGTCAGTTTCCTGTAAAATGATTTTATTATATTTTAAATATATATAGAATCTGTAGTGATGTTTCTTTTCTTATTCCTGATAATTGTTCTTTGCTCTCCCTCTTTTTTAACTGATACATATCACTAGGGATTATTTATTGTATTATTTATTTACAAAACTTTTATTTGGCTCTGCTGATTTTCTCCATTATATGTTTATTTTCTTCTTTATTGATTTATTCTCTTACATGTATGACTTATTTCCTTTTACTTTCTTTGGAAGGGATGTAACATTCTAGTTCTAATGGGAGCCCAGGTTGTTGATTTTCAGTCTTTCTTCTTTTTCTACTATATTCCTCCAAGACTGAATATTTCTCTCTAAGTACTGTTTATCTGTATCTCACATGTTTTTGACATGTATCATCAGTTTAAAATGTGATCCAATTTCCATTTTGAAATTCTACCTTGACATAAGAATAATTTGGAAGTTTCTTCTTTACTCTCCAGTTTAAGACGTAGTATTTATAATTTTATTTTATTTTTAAATTAATTTTTATTGTTGAAAGTATTACAAATGTCCCCTTTTTTCCCCCATTGGCCTCTTCTACTCCACACCCACTGCCCCACCCCAGGCCTTCATCACACTATTGTCCTTGCTCATGGGTTATGCATATATGCATATAAGTTCTTTGATTAATCTCTTCCCACCCACCCGTCCTTGCCTTCCCTCTGAGATTCATGCATTCTTTAATTATTGACTTTATCTACCTTAGTTACAATGAGAGGACAGAACAGACTCTGAGGTATTTCAGTTTTTAAGATTTATTAATATGGGTTTTGTGATTCAGCATATGATCAATTTTAGTAAATTTAAATGTGCTATTTAAAAGAAGCTTTTTCCATCATTGTCAGTTGCAGTGTTCTATGTATTACATTAGAGCAAGTTTATTATAATGTCTAGGCTTCTTTGTCTGCTTCCTTGATCTTTCATTCTGATTGATGGTTTGCTAGTATTTCCTTCCATTTCCATCATTTTTACTTCATATATATTTACTTTGTACTTTATTTTATTTACATCACTTATTTATTCATATTTATATTTTATATTTTTAAAATATTATTGGTGCATATATATTTATAATTATATTTACTGCTTATCATAATGAAATTTCTTTATATCTACTTATCCCCTCCTAATGCTTTTTGCTTTTTAAAGTCTACTTTGCCTGATTTTTTGGTAACCAAGCTTTCCTTCAGTTGGTGGTTATGAGGTACATCATTCTTTTATTCTTTGGGTTTCAAACTTTCATAGACTTCTGTAACAATGATTCTTTTGTATGCAAATTATTTACATTTGCTTTGCTTTTCTGGTCTTGTAACGCTTAGACAATTTTTAATTGTCACGTTTAGTCCATTCACATTTGTGTGTGTGTGTAGGTATAATTTCTGTTTTTTAATTTATCTTTATTGTTGAATGTATTACAGATGTTCATGCTTTTCTCCCCATTGACACCCTTGTCCCTGAGCCACCTACCTCACTGTTGTCTATCCCTGGGTAATGCATATATGCATATAAGTTCTTTGGTTAATCCCTTCCCGCTCTCCTTATCCCTTCTTACTTCTGATATTTGTCAGTCTAGTCCATGCTTCCATGTATCTGGATCCATTTTTTTCCTCACTTTATTTTGTTCATTAGATTCCACATATAAGTAAGATCAAGTGATACTTGTCATTCTCTGACTGGCTTCTTTTGCTTAGCATAATATTCTCCAGGTCACTCCATGCTGTATCAAAGGGTAAGATTTCTTTCTTTTTTACAGCTTCATAGTATTCTATTCTGTAAATGCCCCACAGCTTTTTTATCCACTCATCTACCGATGGGCACTTGGGCTGTTTCCAGATCTTAGCTATTGTAAATAGCTCTGCTATGAACATAGGGGTGGATATTTTCTTTCTGATTGGTGTTTCAGGGTTCTTAAGATATATTCCTAGAAGTGGGATCACTGGGTCAACAGGCAGTTCCATTTTTAATTTTTTAAGGAAAGTTCATACTGTTCTCCATAGTGGCTGCACCAATCTGCATTCCCATCAGCAGTGTACTAGGGTTCCCTTTAATGTACATACTCACCAGTACTTGTTGTCTATTGATTTGTTGATGGTAGCCATTCTGACAGGTGTGAGATGATAACTCATTGTTGTTTTAATTTTTATCTCTTTGGTGATTAGTGACTTTGAGCATTTTTTCATATGTCTCTTGGCCATCTGTATGTCTTCTTTGGAGAAGTGTCTCATTAGGTCCTTTGCCCATTTTTTAATTGGATTGTTTATCTTCCTTTTGTTAAGTTGTATGAGTTCTTTATATATTTTGGATATTAACCCTTTATCAGATGTGTCATTGGCAAATATCAAATATGTTCTCCCATACAGTGGGAACCCTTTTGTTGGTGGTTTCTTTTTTTCCTTTTTGTTTTTTGTTAATCTTCACTGGAGGATACTTTTTCCATTGTTTTTCAGACAGAGTGGAAGGGAGGGAGGGAAGTGGAGAGAAAGAGAGAGAGAGAGAGAGAGACATTGATGTGAGAGAGGAACATCATATGCTTGCTTCCTGTGCATGTCCTGACTGGGGGCGGGGAACGAACAACAAATAAGGAGAATGCACTTGACAAGGAATTGAACCTGTGACACTTTGGTAAGTAGGCTGACTCTCTCAGCATGGAGCCACACAGGCCAGGGATATGATGGTTTCTTTTGCTGTGCAGAAGCTTTTTGTTTTGCTGTTTGTTTATTTTTTCTTTGTTTTCATTGCCTTAGGAGATGTATTGGCAAAGGTATTGCTAGGAGAGATGTATAAGATTTTGCTGCATATGTTTTTTTCTAGGATTTTTATAGTCTCACTACTTACATTTAAGCTTGTCATCCATCTTGAGTTTATTCTTGTGAATGGTGTAAGTTGGTGATCTAGTTTCATTTTTTTGCATGTACCGTCCAACTTTCCCAACACCATTTATTGAAGACACTGTCTTTACTCCATTGTATGCTCTTGCCTCCCTTGTCAAATATTAATTCAACATAATAGCTTGGGTTGATATCCAGTATCGTGTTTCCTCCTACTTTGTTCTTCTTTCTCAAAATTGTTTTGGCTATTTGGTGTCTTTTTATGTTTCATATAAATTTTTGGAGCGTTTGTTCCAGCATTTTGAAATATGCAATTGGCATTTTAATGAGGAGTGGGTTGAATCTATAGATTGCCTTGGATAACAGGGACATTTTAATGATGTTAATTCTTCCAATCCATGAACACGGAATATTCTTCATTTTGTTTGTATCTTCCTCTACTTCTTTTTGCAACACCTTGTAATTTTCTGAGTACAGATTTTTTACCTCCTTGTTTAAGTTTAATCTTAAGTATCTTAATTTTTTTGTTGCAATGGTAAATGAGATTTATTTTTAATATTTCTTTTTGAGAGTTCATTACTGGTGTACAAAAATGCCATCAATTACTGGATGTTAATCATGTACCCTCCTACACTGCCAAATTCATTTATTAAATCTAGTATTTTTTGGTGCAGTTCTTTGGGTTTTCTATGTATAATATCATGTCATCTTGAATAATTACAGTTTTACTTCCTCATTTCCAATTTGAATGGCTTTTTTTTTTTTTTTTCTTGTCTGATTGCTGCGAAGAGAACTTCCAGTACTATGCTGAATAAGAATGGTGAGTGTGGACATCCCTGTCTTGCTCTTATTCTTAAGGGAAACACTTTTAGTTTTTGTCCATTGAGTATATTAGCTGTAGGTCTGTCATATATGGCCTTTATTATGTTGAGGTATGATCCCTCTATTCCCACTTTGCTTAGAATTTTTATCAAGAATGGGTTCTCGATTTTGTTGAATGTTTTTTTTTTGTATGTATTGATATGATCATATGATTTTTCTCTTTCATTTTGTTTGTGGGATGTAGCACATTTATTGATTTGTGAATATCCCAGCCTTGCATCCCTGGGATAAATCTCACTTGGTCATGGTGAATAATCTTTTTAACATATTGCTGGATCAAATTTGTTAATATTTTGCTGAGGATTTTGGCATCTAGGTTCATCAGGGATATTGGCCTGTAATCCTCTTTCTTTGTAGAGTCTTTATCTGGTTTTGGAATTAGGATAATACTGGCTTCATCAAAAGAGTTTGGCAGTCTTCCATATTCTTGAATTTTATGGAATATTTTAAGGATAGATGTTATTTTTTCTCTCAATGTTTGGTAAAACTTCCCTATGAAGGCATTTGGTCCAAGACTTTTGTTTGCTGGGAGTTTTTTGATTATTGTTTCATTCTCAGTAGCTGTTATTCATGTATTCAGAATTTCTGATTCTTTTTTAATAGGTTTTGGAATATGGTATGTTTCTAGGAATTTGTCCATTTCACCCAGGTTGTCCAATTTGCTGGTATATTGTCATTTCTAATATTTTCTTGAAACCCTTTGTATTTCTGTGGTGTCAGTTAACTTCACCTCCTTCATTTCTGATTTTATTTATTTGTGTTGTCTCTCTTTTGTTTTGATAAGTCTGGCTAGCAGTTCATCAATTTTGTTTATCTTTTCAAAGAACCAGCTCTTGGTTTCACTGATATTTTATATTGTCTTTAGTCTCTATGTCATTTATTTCTGCTCTGATCTTTATTATTTCCTTCCTTCTACTAACTCTGGTTTATTCTTGTTGTTCTCCTTCTAATTATTTTATTTGTAAGGTTAGATAGTTTATTAGAGATGTTTCTTGTTTCTTGAGGTAGGCCTGTAGTGCTATGAACCTCCCTCTCAGGACTTTCTCTGTGTCTCATAGATTTGGGGATGTTGTGTGTTCATTTTCACTTGCTTCCAGGAAGTTTTATATTTCTTCCTTGATCACTTTGGTAACCCATTCATTGTTTTATAACATGCTATTTAGCCTCCATGTATTTGAATGTTTTTGAGTGTTTTTATTATAGTTGATTTCTAGTTTCTTGCCCTTGTGACCTGAGAAGATGCTTGATATGATTTTATTTTTCTTGAACTTGTAGAGACTAAATTTGTATACTAACACATGGTCTATCTTTTTAAATGTCCCATGTGCACTTTACAAGAATGTATATTTTTCACATATGTGGTAAAATGTTCTGTAAATGTCAACTAAGTTCATTTGACCTAGTGTGTTGTTTAGGGAATTTCCTTGTTGATATTTTTTCCTGGAAGATCTATTGAGTGATGTCGGTGAGGTGATATTATGATTGTATTGTTAATCTCTCCCTTAAAGTCCTCTCAAATATATATACGTTTTCTCCTATAGGTGCTCCTATATTGAGTGCATATATGTTTACCAGGGTTATATCCTCTTGTGGTAACTATTCCTTTAGTACTATGTGGTGAACTTCATTGATCTTGTTATGGGTTTCTTTTTATGTCTATATTTTCAGATTTGAGTACTGCTATCCCAGCTATTGTTTTTTCATTTCCATTTGCACAGGAAATTTTTTTCCATCCCTTCACTCTCATCCTGTGTGAATCTTTTGTTCTGAGAGTGGTCTCTTGTAGACAGCATATATATGGTCATGTTTTCTTATCCATTCAACTACCCTGTGTCTTTTTTTGGAACATTCAATCCACCTGCATTTAAGGTATTATTGATAGATACCTATTTATTGCTATTTTTATTCTTTTTTAAAATATCTCTTTTGAGTTTAGGAAAAGAGAAAGGAAGAGGGATAGAGAGAGAATCATGGATGAGAAAGAAACATTGATCAGCTGCCTCCTGCATGCCTCCTACTGGGGTTAGAGCCTGCAAACTGGGCATGTGCCCTGACTGGGAATCAAAATGGTGACCTCTTGGTTCATACATTGATGCTCAATCACTGAGCAATACCAGCCAGACACCATTTTAATTATTTATGCCTATAGTTCTCTCTATATATATTTCAACTTCTTATTACAGCTGTCCCTTTAACATTACTTGAAATGCTGGTTTGGTGGTGATAACCTCCTTTAGCTTTTCTTTGTCTGGGAAGCTCTTTATTTCACCATCTATTTTGAATGATAGCCTTGCTGGATACAGCAGTCTTGGTTTCAGATCCTTGCTTTTTATTACCGTGAATACTTCGTGCCAATTTCTTCTAGCCTGTAGTGTTTCTGATGAGAAATCATCTGACAGCCTTATGGGAGCTCCTTTTTAGGTATAAGATTGCTTTTCTTTTGCTGCCTTTAAGAGTCTCTCCTTGTCTTTAATTTTTGGCATTTTAATTTTGATGTGTCTGGGTGTGGGCCTCTTTGGGGTCTTCTTGGGACTCTCTGTCCTTCCTGAACTTGTGTGACTTTCCAAGTTAGGGATGTTTTCTATCCTTATTTTTTCAAACAACTTCTCTAACCCTTACTTACTTTCTTCACCTTACTGCATGTAGATGACGTGGAAATTGTTATATTTATACTGTTCCTCGGCTCCCTTAAACTGTCCTCCTGTTTTTTAATTGCTTTTATTCTCTTTGGATCTCTGATTCAGTGAATTTTTTTTCTATCCTCTCTTCTAATTTGCTGATCTTATCCTCAGTTTCTCCTAATCTCCTGTTTATTCCTTCCAGTATATTCTTTATTTCTGCTATGTCATTCTTCATTTCAGACTGGATGTTTTCTATATATTTTTTCATCCTGTTGTGTATAATTATAATCATTACTCTGACTCTACATCTGATAGATTGCCTATCTCCATTTCATTTAGCTCTTCTTCTGGAAAATTTTCTTGCTCTTTCATTTGGGGCTTGTTTCTTTGTCCTCCTGTTTTTGCTGCCTGTTAGTTTTGTTTTTATGATTTAGGTAGATCTCCTACAACTCCCAGTCTTTAGAGAGTAGTCTTATGTAATAGCTGACCTTTGAGACCCAGTGGCATGGTCTCCTTGATCACCAGACCTGAGTACTATAATAATGTCTGTTGTGCGTTTTGTGGGCCCTCCTGTTATAATTGAGTCTTGATTGCTATTGTCTCATTCGTGTGAGAGTTCACCCCTCACACTGGCTGACAGTGAGGCTCAAACCTCAACATAGCATGCAGGCTGCTGTGCAGGTGCTTATCACATGAGAATTCACCTCAGCAGGGTTTGGAGCCTGCCAATATCTCCCTGTGGATATACTGCTTGTGAAGCCTATTGGATCCTGCTCTGTTGTTGTCTGAAGCTGGCCACTAGGTTTATTGGTTTTAGGCCTTTTTGGATGGTCTTTGGTGCAGGCCAATGTCAGACCCTGTTCATGACTGGCCCTGAGTACTTCTTTGGAGCTATCAGTTATCCATAGCTTTTGGCTCCCTCTGCTGGGGTTGGATGAGTGTGGAAATACCAAGCTGTGCATCAATCTGCTTTTCCTAGACCCAGGCCCAAAAGCAAGTCAGGCAAAGACTCTAAGCACCCAGAGGTTTGCCTCTGCCTGCGATCTGATCTTTAGTCCCAGTCACTTAATGAGCTGCATGCTGTATAACTCAGCAGGGTGTAAATTCCACAGGGTAGGCCCAGCAGGTTTCCAATGGGTGGGACAATTTCTTTCCCCTAGGGCTAAAAGATGTTAAAGGTCTGCCTGAGAAAGATTGTCTCTGCAGTATAGGGGAATGACTCAGCACAGGAATCCAGATAGCTGTCCCCTCAAGCTTTCTCCCCAGAGCCACCAACCCCAGCCTCTCCTCACACAGCTCTAATCCACTCTGCCCTTCTTCTGCTGGAGCCCGAGGTGAGTGGCTGCACACGAAACTTTGTGCTTTGGTCCTTTAAGAGGGTGCCTGCATTTCCAACTGTCTCTCCCTGGCAGACAGAAACCCCACTGCTTTTCACAGCCAGATGTTATGTGGGCACCCTTCCCAGTTCTGGTGCTCTGGGCTGGGGAACCCGGTTTGAGTTTTGACTTCAGAATTCTCAGTGGGAACCCCCCTCAGCTAAAACATTCCTTCAGAGCTTCAGCTGCTGCCTGTGGGAGCCCAGCCAGCCTTCTTGCAAACCCATACTTCCCACCAGCCTTGATGTGGCCTCCTCTGTAAGTCCTTGGTTATAAGAGTTCTCTCCAACTAGTCTTCAGTTGATTATTCAGGATGATTTTTCTATATTTTAGTTGTAATTCCAGTTTGGTCCTGGGATAGTGTCAATGTAGCTGCCATTTAATGTGCTGCCATCTTGGAGTCACCATTTACATCTAACCCAGTTGCTGGCATATTTGAGTTTATGCATATCATCTTACCTTACATTTTTCTATTTGACCTACCTGTGTTTTTTTAATTCCCTTTCTCTGCTTTCTTGTTTTCCTTTGTGTTGGTTAACTAAGTATTTCTTAATATTCCTGATACTCTCTAGGTTTTTCTACTTTCTTTTATTATTCTCCAAGATAACTATTTTCTCAGGCTAGAAGTTACCTGATGTATCTTCAACTGTTTACCACTTGATTAATTTTAACCCCCTTTACTTTCCTCTGGCCCTTTTCCATTATTGTGATTTTATATTTTAACTTCTACTTTCTTAAACCACAGACAACAATATTGTTTTATTTTTGTTTCGTGGGTTTAGTAGTTACATTTACCCACATATTTACTTTGTCTATTACTACTCATTCACTCAAGTATTTCCATATTTTCATTTGGGCATTTTTTCTTCTTCCTGAAGAATTTATTTTGACATTTGGTTTGTCTGAAAATATTTTTATTTTGCCTCCATTTTTGAAAGATATTTTTGTTAGACATTGAATTATATATATGACATTATTTGATTTCAATACTTAACAATTCTGGCTCTTTTTAAAGTGATGAAAGAGAAGTTGTAGTTTTATTATTTGCTTCTTTAAAGAAGTTATTTTTTTCTGGCTTCTTTTGAAGCTTTTCTATTTTGTCTTGTCTTTGTTCAGTAAGTTTGCTAAGATCTGCCTTTGTGTGACTTTCTTGTATTTATTCTGTGTAGGTTCCCTGCTCTTCTTGAATCAATGAGTTGATTTCATTTATCACTTTGGGAACATTCTAGGTACTTATCACTGGAAATATTATCTTATTCTCTCTTTTTGCTCTTTCTGGAACTGAAATTACATATATATTAGAACATTTCACTGTATCTCATGTGTCTCTGACAATTTTCCTTATTTTTCTATCTATGATTTAATTCAGATATTTTCTTTTTTTGCACATAAAGTTAAGTTTTATTTTAAAAAGTAAAACTTTATACATACTTTTAAAACATGAAATTTTAAAGTTATCAAGCAAGTCAATCATACTGTTTACAACAGTAATTAAAGAAGTGGTGACATTTTACCAGTGTAAAATATCACAGAATTCAAATCACAACTTGGATTTTCAATGATTCAAGTGTTTTTGTTTTTGTTTATTATTAATCCTCACCAGAGGATACTTTTTCCATTGATTTTTTAGAGAAAGTGGAAGGAGGGATAGATAGATAGATAGAGAGAAACATTGATGTTAAAGAGACACACTGACTGGCCAGGGATGGAGCCTACAACCGAGGTACATGCCCCTGACGGGACTCGAACCTGCCATGTAGGCTCTAACCACTGAGAAAACCAGCCAGGGCAATAATTCAAATGTTTTATCTCACACAATAAGGTATGGTCAGTTTTAAGATAAAACTTCTGATCTGGATATTCTGTTCTCAATCAAGTTTTTATCACCATTATCTCACACAGTAGAATATCTGGCTGTGCTGGTGATTCTACAGTGCTTGCTCTTTCCATCTGTATGTAGCCATTCCCACCCTAAGCTGTATCCCAGCTGCTCTTGACAAGCGAGTATTTACTGTTATCTTATTTTGCAACTTCAAAGCCATACCCATCCACCAGAATGCCATGATCCAGGTCTTCACTGCTGCAGTCTCGATCATAAGAAATGGTTTCTTCATAGAAACTATCCTGGCCTACATCTATAGCAACAGAGTTGCGCCCCACAATTACCCTTGCCTTACTAAGGGACCTGTCCCTCCAATGGATGTCCACCAAGCCAGTGTCACTGGCAACAGAATCCTTGGGCTTGTATTTGCAGGATTCAACCTTCGCATGATATGTATAGGATTCCTCTGAGTCCAGGCCTCCTTGTACTTAACATACTATAAGGTATTATCCATTCAGCCACAATTGCAGCCCTCATTGCCTTGAGACTGAGAGCAATCCACAAGGTTCTGCTCACTCAGTGGAATAAATTTGACAATTTTCCAGAACCTTCTCCTTCTGGGGCACCAGTTGCACTAAAATTCCAACAAGAATCACACACAACCTGATCCTTCACAGGAGTTACATAACATTTTTCTTTCTAGTACACAGATGGGGGGATCTCCACAAGGAGAAGTTCTTAAATGCTTTCTTTTTTCTTGTACTTCTGGTTTTGAAGACCATCCATCACCTGACTGAATTCTTCATTGATTATGTTACCAAAAGCATTTATTGCCATGGTGAAGCTGTTTCCCTTGGTTGTATTCCTGGTTGTGCAGTTCAATCATCTTCCTATTTTTCTCCCACAGTGCTCTTCCCCATCCTTTTCATTCAAGTCATATAATTTTCTGTGTGTTGCCTTACACTGGTTCCATTGTGCATCTAAACGCCCATCAAGTTCTGGAGCAGCTGAAGCTATTCTTAAGAAAAGGACAATCAGGAAGAGAAAGGATTCATGTTTCAAAAACTGCTTCCAGAGGATATTTATGGATGCAGGGAAGGGTCACCCTAAAGCCCAGTGGTTGGGGCTCAGGCTGCCTTGTCCACTAGGCCAGGCCTGGGGAAGGTGTTTCCTGGGACCCACAAACCCTCTATCCCAAGGATGGTTCCCTGGTGGCCCCTGGATACTTTCTATTGATCTTATACCTTTTAAAAGAGGAACTTTGAAGATAAGATAATGGCATATCATGCCTGTTTTACCTATTCCTAGTACATATAACCAGGTATACATCATTAGATACCTAGGTGCCAGACTAAAGTGAGTTTTCATTACACGTTGACTTCATATTTTTCTACTTGTACACAAATATGAATAAATTATATGCAGCTAAATCATGCCAAACCAAAATCAAACACAATGATTATATTTGTACTCTAATATAATTTCACTAAATACAATCCATAATATTAAGGCAATTTGAAAAGAGTGGTACATGGATTGAGGGAAACTTTATTGAAATATGCAAAGTATATAAATATTTTTAATATAGTTCTAATAACATGTTACTTCTACCTTGGGAGTTCCTTCTTTCACCATTAACCCCCTTCAGATATAACCTTTGATACACAAAAATGTATGCAGTATAAGTTTTTGTATAAACTGCTTTGTCTTAACAAAGGTTTATTATACTATAATAGTGAAATCTACCTATGAATCATTTTATATTTGCTTATTAGGACAACATTCCTCTTTGTTAAGCACTTATCTATAATTTTTATTGGGATGGCAATTTTGTAACTATGAAAGTTTCAACATGTGCTTAGTCTAATCACTTATTTTAATAATCTCTAAATTATTTCCTTGTCCAGTTAATTTTTTTTCTTTATAATTTTTAAAAAGTCATTTCAAGAAAGACTATAAAACTATTTCAATTTAAACTAAATATTTTTCCATAAAAAATAATAAAAGATGTAATTTTCACTTCATGTGAAAATGCAGGATTTCACTCCTCTCCAGACTATCATGTTTTTCTCTCTCCTTGTAGCTTAAGTTTCAGGTGTCATTAAATTAAATTTTTATGCAGTGGAAATAACCCAATTTATCAAACTTCAGTCATTGAGAAAACCAACTTACCACCTTCAATGTTACTATTAATTCAGTACTCCAGGTAAGAGCTTTATTGCCAAGCATCATTCTTTCATCTCTGTGGGCCACTCACAGAGTTATTTACTAAAGGATCTTGAGGTAGTGTGGGTTTTTTTCCCTCCAGATAAAGAATCCTAAAAAAGACTCCGTCCAGAGAGAACCAGACACAAAGATGTTGACTGTTGCTTCCAAGCAGTGTAATTTAATACTAGGGGGAAACACTCAGTGTTGGCTTCTGAGCATCAAAATATAGACTTTACAACAAAATAACTTACTTTCTTAATATAGGTTATCAAATATAAAGAATGGGTTGAGCAATTGTGCAGCCTCTAGCATCTTACACTGTAAATAGAAGTAACCCAGATTCAAAAATAACTTATAGATCCCTCAGTCAATCACATAAAGGCACTGCTAAGAAGAACATCTTAGTCACAACAAAGACAGCTATTTTCAGGGAGGGCACTGCAGACAAAACCTGCTTAAATCTGCAACTGGCTCCAAAAGCCCTGCACCCTGGGAGAGAGCCCAGCAAAACAAACCCCACTGCCTAACTTTCCGTTGAGGAAGGAGGCAAAGCAACCGTTTTTAGACATCAGCTGTCCAGGGAGTCTCAGGGCACAGAGGTGGCACAACTGCACCTTTGAATTAATACACAAGACATACATAATTGGCTTTTCTCCAAAACCCCACATTTTACTGCTGGCAGCAGGAAATGAAGGAATGGTAACTGGTGGGCCCAAAGGAGGAAGAAAAGTATCTTCTTAAGGGTCTCAGAACACAGACCACAAAGCTGCCTGCTGGGATCATGGGCATCTATACAGGGCCTACCTCCTTGTCTGTCTGCTGATAGGAAGTGGACGGGCCACACTGGCCAGGACAGGAGAAGTGCTATAATCTGGAGAAGACCAAAGCGCCTTCTAAATGTCAAGCTGCTTCAGGTTGGAGCCTCATTTAAAGTCCCTGGTGAAGGGGAGCTTCTGGGTTGGTGAACATGTGAAATTAGAGAGACTGGTGGCCTCAGAGGGAACGTGGAAGCTCTGGGCCCTTTTCCCATGCCTCGCCCTATGCCTTTCTTCTATCTGGCTGGCTGTGAGTTATTTCCTTCTAAATAAACCAGTAATCTAATGTTATCTAAAATGTTAAAGATCGAAGAAGACATCCTACAAATACAGCAGACTCTTTAATGGACAAAATAGCATCTGCATTTAAAGTCGTGTTCTTTAGAAATACAATGAAAGACATTCTTTCCAATTCTTTTCAAGTTTTCAGACAGTTTCATGTTCCAGAAAGAAAACCCCTTCCTCTCATATGGTTTGAACAATGAAAGCCACCCAACAGTGAAAGAGTTGCCACTGAAGATAAACCTGAAACTGTCTAAACTATCCTACATCAACAATGAAATAATCATCTCACCAATGGAATTTCCAAAGAGTGAAACCACAAAGAAAATTTTAAGACTAATCACATATATTTGCAAATCAGATACTCCATTCCACTTGACCTTACAATGATCCAGCCACCAGAGTTCTGTTTTTTGTTGTTGTTGTTATTTAAGACAAAGATTAATTTAAGGTTTTGGTTGATATTTACATTTTAAAAATAATTTATATGCCAACGCAGAACATGATAGGAAATAATCCAATTTTTATAATGTTCCTACTAATACAACCTCTTTGGAAGAAAATAAAATAGGCCCTGGTGAAGTTATCATGCACAGTTTCTAGAATACAAAAAACCAACCAAACAAAAACTACTGTGTTCATTCATTGCATCATGTCAGATAATTTTAAAAATTGGAAAAAATTTGATTCTATCTTACATTAAAGTGAATCATCTTTCAAAATCACTTTGGTCCTCAAATAAAATGTAAATGGTTATTAATATTTGCAATTTGAAACGGGAGTTTTGGTAGCAAAAAGTGATATGGCTATACTGCCATTGGTCACCATTGCACAGGAGCAGTTCTGGAGGAAGACACAGAGTGGGAGGATGAGGGTCCACATTGCCTGCTTCTTTTGAACTCTCAGGCTCTGAGTGAGTGGTAATAGGAGGACTCAGAGCATGGCACTGACTCATCCTCAAGACAGTACCTACAATAGCTCTGTTCCTTTGTTTTTCATATGCCGCTAAGAGTTTTGAGGCTGGGAAACCATTTGGTCCCTGCTCCATTTTTCAGAGTTCTCTGTTACTAACATATCACCACTGAGATGTAACCACTCAGTGGCTTATTTACTTATTTGCTCATTTATTTATTCATCTAATGTTTATTGATTATTTATAGTGTTCCAGGCACTGTTTTACAGAAAATAGGACAGATGCCTGAAGTCTGCTTTCCACATTGGATGATGCAAAAATAACAAGAGATCATTAGAATACAGTTGCCATCTGCACAGGAAGTTATGGAAGTCACCAGCTAACTCAGTCTAAAGTTGGGATAAAAGGTTCCTAAAATAAACCGTCTTGAGGACATGTTAGTTGAGCAAAGTCTTAATTTTAAATGTTTTGATTCATGAAACCACTGAGAACCAATTAATGAAACCTCTATACATTGCCTTGCGGAGCCAGGTGTGGGTTCCGATTAGTAAAGATATTTTAGTTACCAGGTCATTGGCCCGTATACTTTCCACCCAGCCCACGTTACTTCTTTTAAAGTGGAGGACATTTGATAGCTATTTTGGGCACATAATGGAGAAGGTAATAAAAAGTGACCCTGAAAATGTAAATAGCTGAATATACTTCTTGCTCTGTCAGCTGAGAGGCCTAGAAGCAATGATACTCCAGGAGCGTTGAGCAAACCTGGTGCCCAGATCCCGGTTTTAACACTATTCTCAAAGAACCTGAGCTCTTTGCAGAAATAGCTGATTCCAGGGCTGAGACAGGAAATATCAAAGAGAAGCCCGGGCATCTGTAGTGCCAGTACATAAGGAAGTGCTTACCAAAACCACATGACAATGATGGGGTTATGTCCAAGGGATACAAAAGCCAACTGAAAGTACCCCAATGGCCAGATCAGTGCAGTGTGAGCAACTAAGTTCTAACACAGTATCATATCAAAACTGAAATTTTAGAATAAATGTCCATATTGATATTTTTAGATCAATGATTAATTGAATAAACAAATAAATGAAAGAGAATAGTTAAATCTGTGCAGAGTATTTTCATGTAATTTATTCAGATACCCTGCATTCCATGAGGCAGAGCATATCTCCTCATACCTTAAGTGTGGGCCATGCATAGTGGTGTCATTCCCAAAAATGACATGAGGACAAGGCTGGGGAAAGTATATGCACAGTGGAGAAACCAGACCAACATGACCTCAGCCACATCAGTAGTGTGAAGTCATGTTGATACCGTGCATCCTTGGCATGATTTGAAGAGAAAGGCAGGTCACCTCTGTGGTCTCCCCCCAAAACTTGTAATGTCAGTCTCCCCACAAGAAAAACACCAGACAAATACAAATTGAGCGGTATTCTACAAAACTCCTGACAAGTAGCCCTCAAAACTGTCAAGGTCATTGAAAACAAAGCTAGTATGAGAAACTGTCACACAGTCCAAAAAACATAATGACTAATGTAATGTGGTTTCCTGGGTGAAATTCTGGAATAAAATAACACAAAACTTTAGGTAAAAATTTAAATAATCTGAATAAAGTACGGGGTTTATTTAATAATAATGTATCAATATTGTTTCATTGACTGTGAAAAATATAGTACAGAACTATATATATATATGTTAACAATAAGGAGAACTGGGTGTGGGGTACAGGAACTCTGTATCTTTGCAAGTTTGTGTAAATCTATATCTATTCTTAAGTAAAATATTTATTTTAAAAAGAGATAGAAATTTATAATTCCCTTCCACTTAGTATTCTGCTCTCCTTATCCATCACAAAACTGGGATGGGAAGGACTCCTTTAGATGGCAAGAGTGAAGGGATTGTGAGCTCTCATCCCCGCAATCTGAGGGCTTCTCCCTCTGCCTTTTGAGAGGCAAGAGGGGCTTCTTGTGTCAGAGGAGCCTCTGTCAGATGAGCCCCTACCTCTGGGAGAGACGTGGATATTCTGAAGGGGTGAAGCCTCAAAAGAGGAGCAAGTTGTCACACCCTAGAATGCCTGGTTACCGATCATCATGATTACCTGCGATTACTTTCTATATAGAATTAAACATATATACTCTTTCAAAAGAAAGGATGATTTTTTGAGTGAAACATTTTAAAATCACCCTTTGCTCTTTATGAGTACACAGGGATAACATGTTTACAGTCATAAAAATATAGCACAAATAGGAGAGACAGATCTTTTGTCCTCACTTAAACAATGGACATTTAGAAAATTTTAGATTGCTGCTGTCAAGTCTCAACACCACCATCTATATAAGCTGTGGCAACCCGAAGCTGTGGTTCAAACTCTAAGATGGAACCTCTGAGTCAGTCCCTGCTCTGCCGAACCAGCCTGAAGGTCAGCCAACATCAAGGAGCAGCCGCCGAGTGCATGATCAGCTTCCTCCTCCCTGGGGGAAGCGCCTGGCCTCGCGGCTGGGGCAGGGCTGGAAGCACTGTAGCATTTCATCCTGTGGACCTGCTTTCTGTTCTCCAACTGCCTCTGCTCCCACCAACCCTTCACTCTCCCAATGTGACAATGTCTCTATGCCAACCCTGCTTGTCTGCCCTCTGACATGAAGTGTGATTTTCATTCTGGCACATTCATCTCACCAGGCCCAATTCCTGTACCCTCTGTGACTCAGGAGAACTACCCGTGGTGGGCTCGGCACTTTTCAGGATACCGAACAGATCCACAGGCACATTATTTACAGATATGTGTAGGGGTTATTAGAAGGCATTCTGCACCCTTCTTAATTGTCTCCACTAACCCCACCTACCCCCAGCCCTCTACAGTTTAATAAGCACCACTGGCTTCCCACACAATTACCCCTACACATATCCTGAAAATAATGTGCAGTCTCCCTGACAGGGTTTCTGACCCCACTGAAAACCACCACTGATGTGCATTACCTTGCTGGTGACAGCCTTTTGCTCCACAAAGCGCTGAGCGCAGGTGATCAGGCCACATTCACGGGACAGCATGGTGCAGCATCTTAGTTCTTCCCTAGTAATGAGTGAAAGTCTGTTAGTTGGTGCCTACTTTCTGTTCCATGATTCTTTATGAGAGGCTGCTGGACACAGGGCCTCACCTTGTCCACTCTCACTGCCATACAGCCACCAGTGCCAGTTGTTAAATATTTTGAACGTCACTCCTGGGGGTGAGAACTGCGTGGATGGATTGGATTAGAACCTTTGACAAAGGATCTGGAGTGTCTATTTTTTGACAACTCACCAGATGGAACACTATTGATCAAGACCCCTTTTTATTTCTGCTGAGCATCTTCAGGTAAAGAAGTCAGTGTGTGTGTGTGTGTGTGTGTGTGTGTAATTGTAGATTTTCCTGGCTATACTGAAGTAGTAAGACAAGATAAGGTAGTTTCAAAGAAAATAATATGCAGGCTACTTATCAAGAAATATGATTACTTATCCCAATTAATCTTATGCCATCAAGGAGGTTTAAAACTTTTTAATCCATTATACAAATGCAATAAACATTTATTCTTTCATTTATGCTGCTTCCTAAGTATATTTTTAAACACACTCTTTTCTTCATTCCCTTTGATTGGATTTCAATGCCTCAGCTATTATCATTACTTTTTTTCCTATTTTCCAATAAGTGGAAAGTTTTTAAAATCATCTTTAATCTATCTTTAAGGATAAATAAATCTATTTTTATTAAATTAAATTATTAAATTAAACAAGAATCTTTATGAACCTAAGGTGACATTACCTGAACTTTAAAGAAAAAACTAATGTTTACTTTTAAAAATTTTACCCCGCCCTGGTCAGGTGGCTCAGTTGGTTGGAGCATCATCACTTACACCAAATGTTGTGGATTTAATTCCCTGCCAGGGCACATACCAAAGTTGTGGGCTTGATCCCTGGTCGGGGGTGTACAGAAGTCAACCAATCGATGTTTCTCTCTCACATAGATGTTTCTCTTTCTCTCTCTCCCCGTTCCTCTCTAAAAATAAATAAAAATTAAACAACATATCCTTGGGAGAGGATTAAAAAATTACTTATTTTTAAATTTCACCGTGTAATGAAAACTGTGCCATTGCTAGATTAGGAGGTATTGAATCTAAACTCACCCAAGCTACTGGGATGATTGTCCTGTCATGTCGCTTGTTAGAAGGCCTGATGCTTCCTTACACTATTAGAGAATAGGGGAAGCCTACATAAAGAGACAGGTGACAGACTGGTGAATCTCAGAGAGAAAGGGGGTAGGGGAGAGGGAAGAGATTAACCAAAGAACTTATATGCATATATGCATAACCCATGGACACAGATAATAGTGCTGTGAAGGCCTAGGGAGGTGGGGGAAGGGGGGAGGAGGGGGTCTATGGGGGAAAAGGAGTTACATCAGTAATACTTTCAATTATAAAGATACATTTTTAAAAAAAGAGAAAAAAGAAAAAAAAAAGCAGGTGAAATATACCTGCAGAAATCCTTTTTCAAAATGAGACTTCTTTTGAAGATGATTCTGGGAAAAACGGTGGGTTCTTCACAGAGACTTAAAGCTTCCTGTTCAATGTGAGAAATTCTGGCTCAATGTACAGTTCACCTGGTAGACCTCCTGCTCTCAGATAATCATATTAGTCACATCGAAAGATTTTATCAGGTATGTTCTTTCATTAGTGTATGAAGAGTTCCAGGATATCATGCCGTGCACTGGTTACAAGGCACAGTCATTTACTGAACGCACCGTATGATTTGAATGTTCTTGTCATCCACTGATTTTCCTTTAAAAGTGAAATAATTTGATTTGATAAATTTACCCTTTGGGGATAATATTTTATAATGTGTAATAAAGGTCTTTTCTAGAGTTAACTGAAGTGGGAGCTATAGAAACCAGTGGTGGCAGAGCCGAGTGAAATGTTAGTAAATTCCTCTTACCTGATCCCACCTCTGCTATGTGGCTCAGAGCCTGGAGGTCTACATTGTGCATGGAGTCATAGTTGATTTTAACTTAATATTTGTACTTTTCAGATTACTTTTATCTGAATTACTTCTTTGATTGAGAATCAAGAAAATAATGACAAAAGCAACAGGTAATTTAGAAAACAAAAATCAAACAGTTTTATTTGTAAGGTAATTAGGTTTAAAACATGGTAGAAATGATCTGTGCATGTGTGTAACTTGAATGATTTTTTTGTGACCACAGTATAAAATGAGCCAAAAGTATGATGTAGCAGCAAAAAAAATACATATAAATATAACACAAACTTAGTTGTTTTTTTTTAAATAGACTGTAATGACCAAGGGTGTTAATAATTCTACTATTCTTTGCTCAAGTTAGACCACACTTGAAGTATTGTTCTCAGTTCCTTATTTCTACATGAACTCAGGCACTAACTGGCATGTTCCAGCAACACTGGGGATACTGGAGAAGGATTTATGCATTTGGAAAGAGATGATATTTTAAGACTTTGGGGATTTTTAAAGATTCTAGAGTTCTCCAATTTTGTATGTTGCTCTTGGACGTTAACAAACCATTACATATAATTATGTACCAAGACCCAGAGAAGAAAAGTGACACACTAAAGACTCAAGGCTATACAAGTCATTAACGCAGGATTTTGTCTAGAAGATACATTACATCCCACACTTTAAAATGGATATAGACACGCTGCCATGTATTTAGAGGACAGTGGCATGGATAATCATTTACAAGTGACTCATGTTTAAAGAACCAAAAAACTTTTTGAGGATGAGAGTACATAATATTGTTGTCCAATAAAGTTATCACAGGAAGAAAGTCACTTGTGATTAGCTGAAATGAGTCAAACTCTATAGAGAATTGACAAAGATCCCTGCCCCCCGCTCCGCCACCGAGAAACATACATTCTAGGACTAAAGATAGACTAAGGTAACTCAGGAGAAAGGGAAGGTACAGAGATTTCTACTTGTTCTTGGTATTTCTTGTTCCCTTTCTCTTTGTTAGAACGCTGAGGTGTTCAGCTAAGCACCTGGTTGCCCCGATGGAGATTATGTTGCCCAGCCCCTTGGCAGTAAGTGGGGGCTGATGCTTCTCCATTTACAAAGTAATTAATTCTTGTTACAAATTTGCAAAATGTAGGTAACTATACTTCTAGTGAACCTAATTGTCACATGTTTCGGGGAACCTATGGATTGGTAAGCAGGAGCCTGGAAGCACTGCGTGGGCTTCACTTTTGATTTGCTCATGACCCAGAGCAGAGGTGTGGCCTCGTCCGCGGCTCCGTCCTCAGAAGCTGAGGTAGGCGACTGCTGAAATTCATCACAGAGAAACTTCGGAAGAACAAGGAAAAAAGGCAGGCATGTCTAACCTAGCATCACGGTGGACTGATGGAGAAATTAAAAAAGAGCTGGCACTTTGCAGGGAGCTTGGGTACATTAAACTTCCCTCTGCCTTCCTACCAAGTGAATAGCTAGTGGATAAAATTGCTTCAGCAAGAATAACAGGCAAAAAAACGTATTTCTAAAGAAGTAGAGGTCACTTCCAGAAGAAGTTGCCAACAAAGTTAATAGTGGTCATTGCCTCTTTAGGGGTGGTGCTGAGCAAGCTGGGCAAAGGCAGGCCATTCTTGCTGTTAATTTTAAGCATTCAGTATCATTTTCTTTTAAAATATGAGCATGCTTTAGTAAAAATGCACACATATATGGCTCTGGCTCTGGTTCTGAGTGACACTAAATGATTTTTTAATGTGGGCAGAGTCTGCAAAGCACTGTGCAGATGAAACCCCAATATATACTTGATGGATTTCCACCCTGAGGCTAGATTGTTTATAATCTTCAGAAAAGTGTGCTGTCTTTGGTATTTTCCATCTCTGCTTATCACAGGAGAGAAACTACTCCTCCTTTACCCAGCTCTTGACCTGACTTTTACCAAAGTGTCCATTTAGTATTCTACTTTCTTGTTTCCTTGTAAAGCATTATTGGAGCTTTCAGAATATTGGAACATGATTTTTTTTCTGTTATGTAAAGATTTAGCTGGACTGTTTTTTTAAAAGGATATATGTTTTTATTTGAAAATTTTCTTATGGCATGGCATTTTACTCAGAGAGATGTAGCTTGTTGGATGTTAAAAAATAAAACAAAACAAAACCTTAGTAAATAAGAGTGCTAGACCACAGGAGAATGAACTGCTAGTAACTCATGTGAAAACCTCCTGAGCATCTGATGTTTTCCTCTAGATCTTGTTAAAATTGAAAACCACCAAAAAATAAATACATTTCCCCTTTAACTCCATAAGACCTGTTGCTCACCTTATGCATGTTGGTTAAATGCATCAGTATATCATATCTTCAAAACCATTTTCTTAAGCATTCCTTCTTTTATATTATATGAGTCACAAATTAACCTTTTTCTTTTCAACCTCAGAATTACAGTTTTTCTCCTACTACTACCAAACTGAAGGTAGTATGCTTTTTACACCAAGCTCTCTGAACGGTGGAAGGTCATGTGCTTCAAGTTCCAGAACGTGCCTGCCCCATGGAAGTGAACTTCAGAGCACCCCCAGGCACAGTCAGGACTCATCTGAGGGGTGCCAGGTCTCAAAGACACTTGGCAGTATTGCCGCTCCAGACGTTCAAGTCTGAAGACCAAGTCTTGGCTTAGCTTCAAGGAGAGTGAGGTCTTTGTTGAACTCTGATGGGAACTGGCAGGGTTCTTTGATAGGTGTTAGGTTTTAAGGGAATGAGATAGTGACATTAAATTTGCAACAGTTATTTTGAAAAACCTCCAAATCCATAGAAATAGCCCCATTTCTGCTATAAAATGACTTTTGGACAAGTAATATATTATCTTCACATTTCTTTCATGTTTGTGCACTTGTATTTGTATTTTCCATATTTTTTCCTACCAGCTGGGTTTCTGGTTTTTGTTTGGGTTCAATTTTAGGTGGTTGTAAAAGGTTTACTTCCCTTGAATATGGGGGGCTTTTCTTTATAACGTTCATCAGCAATACTCTAATATTACATCTAAAATCTAGGAATTTCATTTCCACACATCTATAAATAAAGAAATTCCAAATATCATTTTTAGTATGTTTTCTTGCCAACAGGAATCCTTTCTTATAGAGTTATGAAGAAAGGCATGGACTGTGTTTTTATATTCTACAGTTTAATCTGTCTAAGTCTAAAATGTTACTGTTAGTAATTTCCACAGGCCTGTGAAGGCTCCTCCTAGGTCTGATTCTGTGCCAAGATAATACAACCCATTTTTTTCCCTAAGAGAATTTGGTAATCTTTCTTGATCCACATTTTCTATGTTACTCTGACTCTTACATCTGTCTCCAGCTAGTACTATGCCTAACACATTGTTGCCACATTTTCAGAAAGAATTCACTGTGTCTGAAAACAAAGATGCCATCAACTTCTACATCCTGTCTGTGGGTTCTCCAGTTGTTGCAATGAGGAGCTCCAAGGTGGCAGCGGACTGAGTGGAAGCTACTCAGAATGCTGTCCACAATAGCACTAGCCCTTAAGGCCTGATCAAACCACAGACAGTCTACTAATTTGGCCTCCCAGATGTTTTATATGAATTAAGCTCTAGAAGGAATTTTCACAGAAGGTCAGGGGTAGCAGGGGGTGGGTGGGATGCACCTACAGCAATAGCACAGGTTGTGTCATTGCATATTTATGGTCTTCTATGAGCCTGCAACAAGGTTTTTGCTACATTCTATGCACGTTGAGTACAGGTAATGATGCAACACTATAACACCATTTTCTCTTTCTCTAGAGTATTTCTGGAGATAAAGTTTTCTTTATAACTTGAGGTCTTAATTATGCACATGCCAATTATTATAGTGTATTGATGCACTGAGAGTCTGACAACCTATTGTGATAGTAGGGTATTTTAGGCTGTTTCTCCCAAAATTAAATGGACAAGTGTGCTAAACCTTTTGAAAACGGTCTAGATTTTGTATTTTCTTCTTTGCATCCTATCTATCATTCCTACAATTTTAGGTCTCCCAATTTGTTAATCAAAATCCTCCTGTGATTATATAGAGATACTATCAAAGCTTGCTAAAGTTATTTGTAAAGTAAGAAAAGGTTCCAATCAAGACATTTTCTAATTGACTCTGCACTGTCCATTTTGACTTGCTTGGAGTCCCCCCTCCCTTTTATTTTGTATATTTCTCCATTCTCTTTTTTTTTGTTTTTTAATCCTCACCTGAGAATATTTTTCCCATTGCTTTTCAGAGAGAGCAGAAAGGAGAGAGAGAGAAACATCAATGTGAGAGAGACACATCAACAGGTTGCCTCCCGCATGAGCCCCGCCCAGGGTCAGGGATCAAGCCTGCAACTGAGGTAGGTGCCCTTGGGCAGAATCAAACCTGGGACCCTTCAGTGGCAGGCCAATGCTCTAACCACTGAGCCAATCTGGCTAGGGCTTATTTCCCCATTCTTGACTAGATGTTAGGTCAGAGATTTGTAAGCTGTGTTCCAGGATTCCATAGAGGTGCTGAAGAGCACCACGATGGGAACTAGACCCCAGGTTTGTTCCTCCCCCAGAAAGTACATGTTGCTAAAAGGATTGAAAACCACTGTTCTGAGGTTATTTCACAGTTAAATTACATATAGGTAAGTGAGTAGGTCGTCTATGAAAATATAAAGAGCAGATGTATTGAATTCTTCATTGACAGATGTATTATCTATTGGTGCAAATTATAATCAAAACAGTATCACCAAAACCAAAAGACTCTTTAAACAAAGAAAAATGGGTGAAGATGAAAGGTTACAGACTATTACTATTTGGTCTTTAAAAATTGGGATTGGCCAGTCTTTGAGGGTTCTGCTGAAAGACTTCTCCCTTAATATTAAACCCCTGTTAATTTCAAGGAAAATTTAATCCATATGTTTCTGATTCAATTAGTTTTAACTCATTAAATGTTTTTTAAAAGCTATTTGAAATTTGAGAAGCCTTTTTATGAGCTTTAGTAATCCTTTGTTCTTTGAATTAAGAAGGAGAATTTTGCCAAGATTTAATGGTGCTTGAACCTCAATACACTTACAGGGATTCTAAAGTGAGCAAAAAGCCCAGTATCCTGTCATAACCAATGGGTTGGGTACTTGCAAATTCACTGCCACTTGATACTCCTTCCACAAGCCTGCTGATGTTGGATTGTTTCTTTTATATGTGGCTATGAATTTGTGTGCAAAATAGCTATTGCTGCTCAACAGTAACGTCTATGAGTGGAACATAAATTCAAGTTATAACCAGTCTTTTGGGAAAGTATATTAAATAAAAATCTAATATTCTGAGAAACAGAAGTCACTGCTTCTCTTTACTTTGTTTGTTATTGTTACAGGTTAGAATATGTAGACAGTTTAAGTTAAACTCGGCAGCCAGCACACAACAGTTGAACTAAGGGAGTGAAACTTTTTGTCATTTAAGAGGTACTAAATATTCAAATACTATAGCTGCAGAATTCCTCAGAATAATATCTGAAAAGAAACAGTGTTTGCAGAGAACACAGGTTTGCTGAATAATGTTGATGATTTGTGTTCTATTAAGGTTTATCTGAAGTAGCTATAGATTTTTGAGATGCAAGCTCTATGTTGGACCTGGTGATGGTGATGCAAACAGCCATGAAGAAATGTTCTCTCTGGCTTAAGAGTATAAAGTTGTTTTCTGTTAGCTTTCTGTTTGTTTTAATACATTGAATGATGGAATCTATTCCTACAAAGACAAAAAAAGTCATTAAGACACACAGAAGCCACATTTTGTAACCATAGGGTAATATGAGTATGGAATTTGAAGAATCAATATATTAACAATTCCCTGGTAGCCAGAGACATAGCTCATGTAGATCCCAGGTTTCAAATAGTTCATGAGACAAGCAGAGAAACCAGCGTAGCAGATAAGAGTGATGATAGCTACTGTCTTTAAACACAAGAAGGAAGATGCTACTAGCAAACACTGTAAGCATGTAGGCACAGTATTTTCCCCTGTAAAAAATTACATAACACAAGGATGGATGACATTGTAAATCCTCCTTAGGTGAGTAGGAGGAAATCCATCTGAGGAAACCCAGTATGTTTTTCTACCAGGGCTATTTGGGATGGTTCATGTGTAAACATAGCAGTATTATGTTCACTATGACTCAAGGCTTCTAAGTGATGCAAGGTGACTTTAAAGATCAGGGCTTCTGAAATTGTAGCACTAAAGTTGAAACATATGATCTCTCACTCCCATTGGCTTCCAGGTAAGCACATGTTTCCTAGTGCATAGACAAAGTTTATTTAATTTTATTTGTCTAACGATTGTCTGCATAACACAAGCATTTACTTCTATAGAAACACATGTTTTCAAATAAAATTTCCTAGAAAAATTAACTTTGATTAGGGTAAGGGTGTGAAAAATTTTTTGAAACTTTCACAAAACCTCACATCTTATGGCATAAGCTCAATAACAAAAATCTATCCAATGCTCTGTAATCACATTCTGCTAAAATGTTGATGGCAGGAGGTTATATAAGGTCACATGGTCTCTCTAGATCTGATTAGTTCCACCCATATGGACACACTCAATTTCTTATCTCCAAACCTTGCATAAAGGGAGGAATAGGCCTGAAAAAATTTTAAATTAATAAAAATATATGCACAAGTGAGGCACTTAAAGTCAAATTTCTTTTTTATTTATTTATTATTATTTTTTAATTTATTGGGGTGACATTGGTTAATAAGATCATATAAGTTTCAAGTGTATTTCTGTGACACAAGATCTGTATATTGCACTGTGTGCCCACCATTAAAAGTCAAATCATCTTCTGTCACCATATATTAGGCCCCAAAATTTCTTTTTAAGTACGTTTTTATTTAGTTTTTAGAGAGAGAGGGAGAGAGAGGGAGAAAGAGATAGAAACATCGATGAGAGTCATTGATCAGCTGCCTCTTGCGGGCCCCTACTGGGGATTGAACTGCAATCTAGGCATGTGCCCAGACCAGGAATCAAATGGTGACCTCCTGGTTCACAGGTCAACACTCAACCACTGAGCCACACCGGCCAGACCCCAGAATTCCTTTTTAAAGAGAAATAAACACCTGGCACTTATTTAAATATTTTTGTTAACACTATAATCTATATATGCTGTAAAATTATTTTTTAAAAAGGTCTACTTGCAATTTTGCCTCCTTGACCTCTTTTCCCTTTTGTAGTCTTAGCCATGACACAGGCAGAACTGCAGAATTCCTGATAAGCTACCTGGGGCCGGATGCACACCCACCTCATCCAGGGAGAGTAATGTGGGAAAAAGAATGTCTGGCCAAAGTAGACACAGGAGCTTCCAAAAACAAACAAAAGTTTTTTGTTTTTTTCTTAAAAAAAAAAGAGTATCCAATTTTCATGTCAATATAGATAATCTGTTTAATGAAATACTGAATCTTGTTATTTTTCTTTCCTCCTAAAATGTAGGAGTGTATGAGGTATGTGAGGTATTAGGAAAATAAGCCTGCATGCAGGAGAGGCAAAGATGGTTTCTGTGCTTCATGATTTTCCTCTTTCTTTTTCTTTTCACTGTGTTTTAAAATTTTTTCTTATTTGCTATTGCTGCCCTTTGGGTCCTGTGGGGACTGGGGACTGGTACCTAGAAGTAAGAGTGATGGTGTGCAGTTCTGTGAGGCAAAATTGAAATCCACCACCATCTGGGGAGGGACGCTGCTGCTCCTCAGTTCATTCAAATCAAGGGGCAAACAAGCTCTGGAGTTTCTATCTCTGGCAATGGTTTTAATTCATTACTTACTAAAAAACCTCAGCTTACCTAGAATAATTAAGATGAAATTATCTTTATGGTAGCTTATATATGTTATTTCAAATAAATTCCTTGAAAAGACCAGGAGGTAGATTAAAAAAAACAATGCAGAATCAAGAAAACTAGGACATATTCTAGATTTATTTTAAGAAGATAAATAAATCTTTCTTGTTTGGATAGATACTGAACTGACTCCAATTATTATTACCTACTTGGTAATAATTCTCAGAACAACCTAATTTAGGTACATCATTCCATCCGCAAACCACGGCCAACCTTTATTGCTAATGTTATCTAGTTTGTCAGTGAGAAGCTGAGATTCATGTGGAGGAATTAAAGGGGGTAAAAGCAGATGATGTGGCTTATGGCAATTTAATAGATTTACAGGCTCTGGTTCATTACTTTTCAGCCAAATGTATCTGCACAAGAGATGCAGAAGTACAAGAGAATCAGGGAGTGAGGGGCACCAGTGCTGATCTGGAGACTTGCAGCTAGCAGACCTAGGCAGGCACCAGGTGCTGTCCAGTACAGTAGCCAGTTACTGTATGTGACCATAAAAATTAAAATGAACTAAAATGAAATAAATACACATTAAATTCACAATTATCACATTGGTTGAGATAACTCTCATATTGGTAGCATGCAGATACAGAACACCTGATTAGCTCAGACAGTTCTGTTGGTCACTGCCTTCTAGGGAATTCCCAATGAAAGTGACTGTGGAATGCGGCTTTGGTTATGGGGTTGTCTTCCAGAACCCTGAGTCCTATTAAGAAACCATCTTTTTACATTAACAATCTCTTCTTTTATTTTTATTTGGAGAACAGTTTTCTTTTCTTGATTTGATGGTAAGATAAAAGACCATTTTTTTTATCTGCTTCTGTACTTGGAATTCCTTTGACCTTTAGAATGGTGTCACAATGATGTCTACAGTGGTTTGAAGTGTCTAGTTCTCATAGGATACCTGCTTCATGAGCTCTTGCAGTCTGTGCCTGCTATCTGCACCTTCTTACATCATACACAAGAATAAACTCACCTAGCTGGTGTGGCTTAGTGGTTGAGCATAGACCTATGAACCCAAGGTCACAGTCCAATTTCCAGTCGGGGCACATGCCCGGGTTACAGGCTCAGTCCCCAGTAGGGGGGGTGCAGGAGTCTCTCCCTCTCTCTTTCTCTCTCTGAAATCAATAAAAACATATTTTTAGAAAAAGAATAAACTCAAAATGGATTAAAGACTTCAATGTTAGACTCGAAATCATAAAAAGTCTAGAAGAAAATATAGGCAGTAAAGTCTCACATATTTTCCATAGTAATATTTTTTCTGATATATGTCCTCAGGCAAGGAAAACAAAGGAAAAATAAACAAATGGAATTGTCTGAACTTCCTATTTAGAAAAATGAGATAAGCAATATTTTTACAGCATGCAATTAGCAGTAAGTTAATGACACTTTCTATTCAGGAAATATATTTCATCCATTCTAGTTTTGATAGAGTTAATATTGTGCCCTGTATGTTAACATTAAATACTGACTATATAAATTTTTCAAATACAACTACTTTGGCTTAGTGCTAAAGGTCATCTTGGTCTCAGAATGGCTGCTCTTCCAAAGGAGGAAGGTAGGAGGTAGGACACACTCATATTCCATCTAGAATAGCTCCTGCAGGAGCAATAAGTGAGATAATAGGTGCCTATAAAGGCTAGAAACTCTGAGTGTGGAACCAACATCATTTGAGTATGTTTTGAAATGACTTCATTTCCTTGTAAATAAAACTGTATATACAACTAACGCTAAATCTGAATGACGTGGTGGTTCTAAGAGGCCTAGCTTTGGACATAGACATGTCTGAGATCAGGTTCTGAATGTCCGTAAAAGCAGGTGACCAGTGGACTGGCAAGTGGCAGTTTTTTTCTGCTCTATGAATTCTGAATAACACTTGTATGTACTTAATTTTATTAGAAGATCCAATAAGATAAGTACACACACTTAATACACACCTGGCATGTTGTAAGTGCTCAATGGAAGTTATAATGATGATGATGATTTTACTTAAAATATTAAAAGTAGAAAAAACTACAGGGAAACCACTGGCTGCTGTATCAATAATCTGAACTTCAAAGGTGAATGGGTATATGTAACACACAGGACAGTGGGAGCAGAGGAAAATTGGCTACACATATGGGTACTGTAATCAATATGTTGAGTGCACAAAACAATGTGGAAAGAATATTTCCTAATTTATCTTGGTAGCCTGGGTTTTGTTGTCTTTAACAAATTTGATTATATAAATTCATTGAAAAAAAAGAGGTAGAGAGGAAAATTGGTTGAGGCCCCATCTACACCAAATCCATCAATAAAACCTAATAATGAGAGAACAATGGCAGTTTTCAGTCTCAGAAAAGCTACCTGAGAGCAGCTGAAATGCCATGTCTTTCTGATATAGGTTGCCTCCCATTATGAATTAGGAGTGTGTCGGCATTCAGTGTGAAATCTCTCTGAAACACCAACATATGTCTTATTTACCTCACCAATGGCCATTGTTTCTTCTGTGACTTGTCACTCCAACTTTCAGGTTTGAAAACAATGTCACTAAAATATGACCAGTAAATGAGTAAACCAAACAAGTTAGTTTTAACAAGAAAACCACAAAGAAGTGTGAATGTATTTTTAGAAACAAAAACAGTATAAACCATGTAAATGGATGAGTTCCTTGAGAAAGTTTATTCTCCCTGTTCAAAATGTAATCAATACAATTCTGATGATGTTAGAAGAGAAATATGATCATTAAGAGTTACCACAGTCAAGATAACAAAAAGCAAAAAATAAAAACAACTACAACTAAAAACATTTAATTTAAGTACTAAAATATGATGCTTAGAAATCTACTGTCAAATTGCATTAATCTAAAAGAACATAATGAGTCTGGTGAAAGGTTTTTCAATGTTGTTTATCTTTTCAAAGAACCAGCTCTTTGTTTCACTAATCTTTTCTATTGTCATTTTAGACTGTATTTTGTTTATTTCTGCTCTGATCTTTCTTATATCTTTTCTTCTCCTTACTTTAAGCTTTGTTTGTTGTTCTTTTTCAAGTTTCTTTAAATGTAAAGTTAGATTGTTTATTTGAGATTTTCCTGGTTTCCTGAGATAGGACAATAATGTTATGAATTTCCCTCTTAGGACTGCTTCTGTGGTGTCCCATAAGTTTGGGGTCATTGTGTTCCCATTTTCATTTGTGTCAAGGCATCTTTTGATTTCTCCTTGATTTCTTTGATACCATTCATTATTTAGTAACATGTTATTTCATCTCCATGTCTTTGTGTGTTTTTCAGTTTTTTTTCTTGTGATTGATTTCTAGTTTTATATCATTATGGTTAGAGAAAATGCTTGATATGATTTTAATCTTCTTAAATGTATTGAGACTTGTTTTGTGTCCTAACATGTGGTTTATCTTTGAAAATGTCCCATGTTCACTTGAGAAGACTGTATATTTGCTGGTTTGGGGTGAAATGCTCTGAAGATGTCAATTAAATCTATAGAGTTGACAAAATTCCTATCAAGATACCAATGTTGTACTTCACAGAACTAAAACAAATATTTCAAAAATTCATATGACACCACAAAAGACCACAAATAATTTCAGCAATCTTGAGAAAGAAGAACAAAGTTGGAGGAATCATGCTACCTGATATGAAACTACACTATAAGGCCACAGTAATCAAAACAGCATGGTACTGCCATAAAAACAGACATATAAAATAATGGAACAGAATAGAGAGCCCAGAAATAAACATACACCTTTATAATCAATTAATATTTGACAAAGGAACTAGAAATATACAATGGGGTAAAGACAGTTTATTCAATAAATGGTGATGGAAATATAAGACAGATAAGTACCAAAAATGAAACAAGACACCCTTCTTACACCATACACAAGAATAAAGTCACAATGGATTAAAGACTTAAATGTTAGATGCAAAACCATAAAAAGCCTTGAAGAAAACATAGGCAGTAAAATCTCAGATACTTCCTTTAGGAATATTTTTTCTGATATATGTCCTCAGGCAAGGAAAACAAAGGAAAAAATAAACAAATGGGACTACATAAAACTAAAAAGCTTTTGCACAGCAAAGGAAACCATCAACAAAATGAAAATATAACCCACTGAAAAGGAGAACATATTTACCAATACATCTGCTAAGGGCTTAATATCCAAAATTTATAATGAAATTTGTAAAACTCAACACCAAAGAAACAAGTAATCCAATTTAAAAATGGGCAAAGAACCTGAATAGTCACTGCTCCAAAGGGCACATGCAGATGGCCAATAGACATATGAAAAGATGCTCAACATCACTAATCATCAGAGAGATGCAAATTAAAATCACAATGAGATATACCACCTCATGCCTGTCAGAATGGCTACCATCAATGAATCAACAAACAAGTGTTGGCGAAGATGTGGAGAAATGGGAACCCTCATGCAGACTGGTGCAGCCACTGTAGAAAGCAGTATGGAGTTACCTCAAAAAAATTAAAAATGGAATGACCCAGTGATTCCACTTCTGGGATCTTACGAAAAGAAATGCAAACCACTAATTTGAAAGATATATGCACTCCTATGTTAATTGCAGTATTATTTACTATAGCCAAGATCTGGAAGCATCCCAACTGCCCACCAGTAAACAGGTGGATAAAAAAGCTGTGGTACATTACACAATGATATACTACCTGGCCGTAAAAATGAAGAAAATCATACCTTTTGAGACAGTATGGATGGACCTGGAGAGCACTATGCTAAGTGAAGTAAGCCAGTCAGAGAAAGACAAATACCAAATGATTTCATTCATATGTGGAATCTAATGAACAAAATGAACTAACAAACAAAACAGAAACAGACTCGTAGATAGAAAGCAGGCTGACAGCTGTGAGGAGGCGGGGTGCTGGGGTTGGTTTGAGGGATTGAGCAAAAACGAAGGAAAAATAAGAACTCATGGACATGGACAAAACTGTGGTGATTGTCAGGGGAGGTTGATGTCGGGGGAAATGGAGGAGGGTAGAGTAGGGGATAAATGGTGATGAATGGAGACTTGACATGGAGTGGTGAACACACAATACAGTGTACAAATGATATGTTGTAGAATTGTGTACCTAAACCTGTATAATTTTGTTAACCAGTGTCACCCCAATAAATTCAGTAAAAGGAAATAAAAATAAAAGAACATAGATCAATTATCCTATATGAAACCGCATAGATTGACAAAATTATACTTTTTATTTATGTATGAAAATGGGAAACATGGAATTGAAAAACAAAACCAACATTTCATGGAGAACTTATAAAGAAACCAGATTACTATTTCATTATAGGATTTACTTTTAATGTGATATTATATAAATATCTTTCTATGATATGGATTTCAGCCAAGGTTCCTAACTGCTTCTAGACTAACTGGCAACTTCTAGTAATTGTAGAATATGAAGTATGCCAGAGTTAAATTGCTACATAAAGCTGTATTCATGTTGTAAACAGATGGATGCTAAAGGTAAAAGTTGCCTTTTCTTTTCTAGTGTGAATGTTCTAGCCCGTGGAGACTAATGTTAATATAGATAAAAATAGTTAGAAAAGTCCTGAGCCAAAGAGTAATGTTTAGTTTGGATTTCAATTGAGTTTAGGTTCTCACAGGTGCTTGCTTGCGTGTGATCAGAACTCACTGTGGTCAGACAGGTGACGATGCCTTAACCTGGATGGTATAAACAGTTACAGGGGGCTAACCAGGAATGCACAATTGTCTTCCTTCGGATTATATTTTAAGCAACATTAAATCTACACTCAAATAAAACTGTAAATTAAATATTAAGACATTTTATTAATATATTTAGATAAATTACTACTTAGAATAACTCTAGTGGTCATATTTTGCTCTGAATAAAATTAAGGCACTATTAACCTAATCTAGAATCAAAACCTTTCTAGGGTGAGCACAGAGATTTGCAACACTTAACTCCACATGTTATATAATCTCTTACATGTAGCACCCTTAGCATTTGACCTCCTCTCAAAAACCAGAAACCAGAGCACTTTCCATTTAACTAAATGCCAAGAGCCACACTGATGCAAACATTTGTCCCCATGCTATCATCCAAAGGCCTTAACATATCTCGGTACATAAATTATATCACGAGCTCTGCTTGCTTACAGGAATGGGAGAGGACTCCAGTCTGCAAAGATCAAGGTGCAGTACACAATAGGGCATTGTGGGAAAAAAGGACCATACACAAAAGGGCTGAGTGCAACAGAGTAACTACATATGCCTAAAAATGTAATCACTCTGGGCCACAGCCTATAAATATAGAAGGCTTCGTCCTAGGTGTCATTAGAGCATAAGCTCACCCTTCTCCATTCTTTGATCGAAAAATAGTTTCTGCTGTGTTTTACTGAATTTAGTATCCCTTTAATGGCAGAAATGCCACTAGGCAAAAAGACCTTGGTTTGGGTCCCTGACCTGAAAGGTTGGGAACACATTCACAATTTTTACTTGTTTCTTTCATATTAGAAGAAGAGAAAAGTGGAAATGAAAATATGTAGAATCTTGAGTCTTGCCAGTGTAAAAAAACTGTGATTATATCCAATTTTTAAAAATATCTACTTTAAAACCTACATAATCATTATTAACCAATGTCACCTTAATAAATTTAATTTAAACAAAAGAAAATATACCTAATGACACAAAAGCATGACCATAACAGAAAAAAATGATAAATTGGACTTCCAAAAAATTAAAAATATATACTTTATGAAATACCTTATTAGGTGGATGAAAAGATAAACTACAGAATGGGAGACAATATGTGTAAAGCACATAGCCAACAAAAGACTTGCATATAGAATAAAGCGCTCTCAAAACTCAATATTCAAAAAAATTCAAGTAGAAAATGGGCAAATGATACATTTTACTGAAGAAAATATGTAGATGACCAATAACCACATGACGATGAAAACTATAATCAGCCCGGCTGGGCGTGGCTCAGCGGTTGAGCATTGACCTAGGATCCAGGTGATCGAGGTTCGATTCCGGGTCAGGGCACATGCCAGGGTTGTGGGCTCGATCAATGACTCTCTCATTATTGATGTTTCTATCTCTCTCTCTGAAATCAATAAAGATATATATATAAAAGAAAACTATAATCAGATAGTTATCATTATTGCTATCATTTACCCATCAAAATAACTAAAATTAAAGATAGTGATATCATCAAATACTGGGAAGGATGTTGAGAACTTGGTGTTTCATATGTTGCCAGTGCCATAATAAAGTGTTACAGGTGCTCTGGAAAGCTGTGTAGCACTTTGTAATATTAAACATGTACTTATCATAAGGCCCAGAATTGCACTCTTGGGCATTTACTCCAGAGAACTGAAAACTTACATTCATACAAAACGCCAGTCCATAGCATTCATGGCAGCTTTATTCTTAATAGTCAAAACTTAAAAAAACAAGTATCCTTCATCAGGTGAATAAACACCTGTGGTACATCCATACCGTGGAACACTGCTCAGCAATAAAAATGAACTATTAACACAGACAGAAACATGGATAAATCTCAAAGAAATTATTCTGAGTATAAAAACCAACTTTATACTATATGAGTCTATTTATATAATATTCAACTACACACACACACACACACACACACACACACATAGTATATGTATTAATGATGTCTGAATCAGATCTGTGGATCATACCCATGCCAATTTCCTTTTGTAACTTCATTTGAATCTACAATTATTTCAAAATAATTAGTTAAAAGAAAAATAAATTAACAAAAATATTTATGCTGTTTTTCCCCCAGGAAGTAGCCACTATTTACCCATTAGGTAATAATAAATTACGTGTTCAGTCACCCTGGCAGGTGTGGTTCAGTTTGTTGAGCACCATACCATGCACCAAGAAGTTTCAGGTTCAATTCCTGGTCAGGGCACATGCCCAGGTTGCAGGCTTGATCCCTTGTAGGGGTGCTTGAAAGAGCCAGCCAATCTATGTTTCTCTCTCATGGATGTTTCTCTCTCTCTCTCCCCCTCTCTTTGTCTCTAACATCAATAAAAAATATATTTCAAAAAATTTGTGTGCAGTAATCGAGTCAAGACATTCTATATATGTGTGCGTGGAGATTTAAATATGTCTTTAACTGATGAAAATGCATAAGTAAGTGAAGATAGATGATCTTTAATTAACAAAGTGAATTAATATACATGACAATTAAGTAAACAAATCAAAATAACAGGTGTAAAATCATTCTTTTCAATCTTTAATTTTGAGAAATAAACTGATCTAATGTAATGTATAATGTTTAGAGATAGCTAGGTAGCTAATACTTTATTTTTCAATGTAGGACTTCTTTTTTTTTTTTTTTAATACAATTTATTTACTTATTTCAGCCAATGCAATGGTGGTGAAAGTGAAACATGTCATTTCCAGCTAGAAACCTTTCTTCTTTCTTTTTTCTTTCTTTCTTTGTTTCTTTCTTTCTTTCTTTTTTTTCCTTTTCTTTCTTTCTTTCTTTCTTTCTTTCTTTCTTTCTTTCTTTCTTTCTTTCTTTCTTTCTTTCTTTCTTTCTTTCTTTCTTCTCTCTCTCTCTCTCTCTCTCTCTCTCTCTCTCTCTCTCTCTTTCTTTCTTTCTCTCTCTCTCTCTTTCTTTCTTTTTCTTCTTTCTCCTCCCTCCCTCCCTTCCTCCCTCCCTTCCTCCCTCCCTCCCTCCCTCCCTCCCTCCCTCCCTCCCTCCCTCCCTCCCTTCCTTCCTTCCTTCCTTCCTTCCTTCCTTCCTTCCTTCCTTCCTTCCTTCCTTCCTTCCCACTTATTATCTTTATTGTTGAAAATATTACACATCTCCTTTTTACCCCCATTGTTCCCCTCCACCCCATATCCACCCCACCCCCAGGTCTTCCCCATACCAATGTCCATGGATTATGCTTATAAACATATAAGTTCTTTGATTAATCTCTCCCCACCCATTCCCCCATCCTCACCTTCCATCTGAGATCCCTCAGTCTGTTCCATGCTTCTATGTGTCTGGGTTTATTTGGTTCATCAGTTTATTTAGTTTATTACATTCCATATATAAGTGGGATCATGTGGTACTTGTCTTTCTCTGGTTGGTTTATTTCACTTAGCATAATACTCTCTAGTCCCTTCATGCTGTCCCAAAGGATAAGAGATCCTTCTTTTTTACAGCAGCAGAGTATTCCATGGTGTAAATGTCCCACAGCTTTTTTATCCAGTCATCTACTGATGGGCACTTAGGCTATTTCCAGATCTTAGCTATTGTAAATTGTGCTGCTATGAATATAGAGGTGCATAAGTTCTTTGTGATTGGTGTTTTGTGTTTCTTAGGATATATTCCCAAAAATGGGATCACTGGGTCAAATGGAAGTTCCATTTTTAATATTTTGAGGAAACTCCATATATTTTTCCATAGTGGCTGCACCAGTCCGCATTCCCACCAGCAGTGTACCAGGGTTCCCTTTTCTCCACACTCTCTCCAGCACTTGTCCTTTTTTGATTTGTTGATGGTAGCCACTCTGACAGGTGTGAAGTGATACTTCATTGTGATTCTAATTTGCATCTCTGATGATTAGCGACTGAGCATTTTTTCATGTCTCTTGGCCATCTGTATGTCCTCTTTGGAGAAGTGTTTATTCAGTTTGCCTATTTTTTAATTGGGTTGTTTGTCTTCCTTTTGTTAAGTTGTATGAGTTCTTTATATATTTTGGATATTAACCCTTTATCAGGTATGTCATTGGCAAATATGTTCTCCCATACAGGGGGCTCCCTTTTCATTTTGTTGATGGTTTCTTTTGCTGTGCAGAAGCTTTTTATTTTGATGCAGTCCCATTTATTTATTTTCTCCTTTGTTTTTCTTGCTACAAGAGATGTCTTAGATTTTGCTGCCTATTTTTTCTTCTAGGATTTTTATGGTTTTACATCTTACATTTAAGTCTTTTACCCATTTTGAGTTTATTTTTGTGTATGGTGTAATTTGGTGATCTAGTTTAATTGTTTTGCATGTACCTGTCCAGTTTTCTCAACACCATTTTTGAATAGACTGTCTTTACTCCTTTGTATGTTCTTGCCTCCTTTGTCAAATATTAATTGAGCATAATGGTGTTGGTCAATTTCTGGGTTCTCTGTTCTGTTACACTGATCTATATGTCTGCTATTGTGCTAATACCTAGCTGTTTTGATTACAGTGGCTTTGTAGTATAACTTGATATCTGGTATTGTGATCCCTCCAACTTTGTTCTTCTTTCTCAAAGACTTCTAAAGGAGCACCCTAGAAATTACATATTTCAGATCAAGTAAACCATATGTGTGCCATCTTTGAAAATAATGCATCACTTTTCAGTTTTTAAAGGCTAGATCTTAAATCTGTCTCAACTTTCTTCTTTTCTTTCCTTTAATTACAGGGTGGAGGGAAAGTAGGTTTATATTTTTTCATATGAAAGAGAATACAACAATTAATAAATAATAATACAAGAATAATCTCTGTGTTTCACATATTCACAACTGTAAACTCACATTTGCCCCACACCGTATGTGATAATTTACTTCTGGTTGCTTCATCATATTTCTTTTGTGGTCATCAATCTTTTTGCTAAAGAAAATGCTCAGAGTCACTGAGTGAGTGACTGGTGCCCAAAGGAAAAAGAGGATTTAAATTAACCAGGAAGCAAGAGACTTTCAGGAGTTCATTCATTTTGTCTTTTGTGCTCAGACAAGAGTATTATTGTCTGGCTCATCACTGAGCAGAAGTGAGGGCAAAGAAAATGATTGATTGTTTCTGAATTATGGCAATGATTAAAAATCATCACAACAGTACTTTTCATTTGCCTATCATTTTTGAGTTTATTTATTTTCACACATGGCTCTCTCATTTGACCCTGTCAACAGTTTTGTGAGGCAGATGTGACTGCAAAAACAAACTCAGCAGGTTAAGTAGCAGGTGCAAAGCCACACACACAAGTGAGGGCTTGGCCAGGGCTCTAATCATATCATCTGATTGAAATTAAGTCTCTTTCCCCTGTAGCATCTTTGTTTTAAGTAATTTTAAATTGTGGAATAACTTTTTAAAGTTCTTAATCAGTCTTTAACATGTTGTAAATGCATTCAATATCTTCCATTCAGGAGTGGACTGTAGCAATGGTCATTCAACCTTCACTCTCTTGGGATTGTAGGAGTCTTTCCTAAAGGACTCTTGTTTAGTAGTGACTCTATAATGTTAGGTTTTAAATATACCACCATCCCACTATTTATCTTTTATAATTTCTTCCCTCAAAAACACAAGAATTTAAGTTCATATATTATCCCCACCTGCTAATCTCACACCCAGCTGTCAAACCCTTGCCACTTAGAGAATATTTTTAAGGAATGCTATTTTTGAGGCAAACATGTTTCAAAAATGTTCTATTATCTTAGAAGCCTCTATAATCCCAGTGCTATTCCAGCCTGGTTTCTGTGAACTTGAGGTTGAGTTCACCTTGTTTTGGTTGTACGTCTTTTAGTACAAGTTTACATTCATAACTCATGCCCTTTCCTCTTCTATGCTACTGTCCTTTTTCTTGCGAATACTTTCAACTTTTAAAAATAATTGCTTGCAGACCTGTGATTATGCTATATGGCTTGTGGCTCACACTTGCAGAGGTGTGTGTTTTTTTTCCTTTGCAGTGAACTGCAAGGCACTAAATATTAACTTTTTCTCACCCTTTGTAGACTGGTTCTCTAAATGTTGCTATATAACCTATAATGATTGTTTCAGCATTCTTCAAATCCCAGACATCAAACCAACTGTAGTCTTGCTTAAGAAGAGGATCCAAATAGATTACTATCTTGAGATGATATTATATGAATGTGTTAGAGAAGGGGAAAAAGTTGTAATTGTCAGTACTATTAACTACAAAAGAGTGGCCATAAGGATCATTTCCAGCCTGTCAGTCTGCACTAGATGCCCTCCATTGACGACCAGTGTCCAATTATCTACAGCCAGACTTGGGTCAGTGTGACTGGGGAGAAACACAAATGCCTGAAATACACCAGGAGTCTGATTATAGTGAACAGAGAATGAATGCCAAGCCTCCATGAATCCAGTAAAACCTGTCCAAGTTGGCAGTTCACCTTACATTTTTGTGCACAGGATCAACCTTTGGCTCTCAGCAGTGTTTTATCTCACCTAGAGATGAGAAACACAATCAACCATTCCTTATCCATGTTAGAATCTGTGTGCCATCTACTTTTTTATGTTTTCCATGATGCCAAAGACAATTGCCCTTCAGTGCATATTCTGATTACAATGACAGCTCTGTGCTTGTGTGAGTTAACTTGAAAATTCCTGTTTGCCCAGTTTGCACACCAGCTCAGGCAAATTTTGTGGACTGATACATTTCACATATGTACTTTCTTTTCTGTTTTCCCATCTAATGTGACCTTTGAGGAATGTGTCATAATTTCATTTTGGTTAAACAAGGAAAATGTTGACCAAAAATTTTAGAGAGAACTATTGGACACATCTCAAGAAAGTGTCATGAGTTGGCCTGACAGACAGCCATGGAAGCTAACCTAGAGAGGTGGTTCATCTAGGGGATTCTTAAGCAGAGGTGTCATTTGCCTCTCTTTTCTAGTTCTAATGCTGGGTTTCACTTGGTGGATTTTATGAATTTCATTGGAAATGTTCAAAGGATCCAAGATAGCTATTGAGTAAGTGGAAGTTACACACATTTCCTCCAGATGCCAAATCAAATTTACAGCTAAATTACTGAACAATCAACCCGAATGGCCAACTGAAGGACAGCTGAACAGGAGTACTATATCCAAAGCTTTATAAGAGAAGCTACAAAGAGACTGATAAGAAAGATGGCGACCTGAAGACAGCTGGCATTTGCAACCAGGTGTGGTAACTGAGAAGCCTGAGGGATATATCAGCTGCAAAAGTCCCCCTGAGGTTGCATGGGGTCTCAACCCTACACTGGGACCTCCAAACCAGAGCACCAGGGCTGGGGTGAGGAGCCTGCTGAGCATCTGGCAGTGAAAATCAGCTGGGAAGAGGAGGGAGTCTGCCAGAATTCCAGGTGCCCTTCTAAGAGGCCAACCCACAGGAGCTTGCTCTTGATAACTCACCCAGGCTCTGGTAAAGGAAAGATGACTCAGGGCACACGGGAGTCATAAAGAGAAGATCTAGGTTGTGTGGCTCCAGAGAAAGATCTGGAGGGTTAGATACTGAGGTACTGGTCCTGAGTCAACATACCAGACTTCCCTCAGACACTATATTTCATGGTCAGACACTCTTATTCTTACAGCACCAGCTGGGGGAGTACACTAACCTGGTCTTCCAAATACTGGTGACACCAACCTGCCAAGCTCAAGTCCATCAGAAAAGACTGTTTGCTACACCCAACAGGGACCTGTAGTGAGCTGTTTTTTTGAGAAACCATAAGCAGACACTCAGATAGTCATTGCACTGCATGGCTTTGGAATGGGGGCCAATCTTTACCCCATCCCATGGGTTTGGCAGTCTCCACCCCCAACAAATACTCCTTAGATCTGTTTTCCTAAGTCCAGGTGGCCTTATCCTGCTGAGTTCAGTTATACAGGGGGAAGGGAATGCTGCTCAGAGCTTGAAATTCAGAGTACAGCTCCCTCAGAGCCACCTGTCAGGGTCTTTGATGGTGAGGCTGCAGAGCTAAAGGGGGGCAAGCAGCTTGCTCCCTTCCCATGTACCAGCCCCCAAACTCCACAGAAGTCTACCTTGATCTGTTTCCCAAGTCCCACTGGCCTCATCCAGCTACGCTCAGTTCCATGGGAGAAAGGGAACAACTCTGCTCAGAGGTAGAACATTTTTAGTATGTCTTCCTCAGAGGCTGCAGTCTGGGGTTCCCACAGGCCTGGCTACAGAGCTAAAGGAAGGAGTGAAGCTCATTCCCCTCCTGTGGTCTAGCCAGTGCCAGCACCAACAAAAAGCTCTCTTGATCTATTTGCACAAGTCATGGTGGTCCTGCCATGCTGAGCTTGCTCCTGCAGTAGAGACAGCTAGCTGCGCCTAACCTGAACTTGAGGTGTGCTCCTCCTAGGGAAGCTGGAGTTGGAATCTCTAGCAGAGACTGAGTGGTACATGTCTGAAGTTTGGGCAACATTCTCCCCATTTAATGCCTGACCACACTTCCTCCAAGTAGGGAACCCATTAGATACATCCTTCCCACCCGGTGGCCTATCACTACCGAACTTGAGCCATGTGGAAGGGTCAGTGGGGTGCAACCAGCTTGGGCACACTCTACAGCCTTTCTTCATAAAATTTTGAAGGAACTCCAGAAAACTAAAGGGGGTGGCAGAGTAGACAACAGGTGGACATCAAACTTTTATTGATGTGCCTCCAGCTCAGAGCTGCAGGAAGCCAACCCTTGTACATAGCCTGGCCCCTCTAATGCACATGGAGGCTCGGTACACACAGCCACAAACAGTGAGTAGTGTGGTAGCTCCTGATGGGTAGGCCCAAGGTTGCGTAAACACAACATCTGACACTGACCTGCACCTGAAACCTGACCAAGTGGGCCCAGAACCAACACTACCAGTGGTGGGCTTCAAGCCACACCAAAGCTCAACCAAACTCCATACAAATGGTACAGACAAAGGGCCTGACAAGCACCAGACCCTGCTCTGCCTTACGGGGGACAGCCCCTGAACAATGACTCAGACATGATGAATGAGGTCTATCCTTACAGTCAGCCAGACTGAAGGTTAACTCTACCCATGAACAGGCCAACAGCATTCAAATTCAACTAAAACAGGAAAGAGAACATAACCACACAAGAATAATCTCTGGAGGACATAGCTCAGGTGATTGAGAATATTGCACTACTGAGGTCCTTAAGGTACCTAAATAAGAGAGCCTTCATAGAAAACTTGGGAGTCATAGCATGTCTACCAAATGCATACAGACAAACACAAAGAGGTAGACAAAATAGGGAGACAAAAAATGTTCCCCAAATGACAAAACAAGAGAAATACCCAGAAAAAAAGAATTAAATAAAATGGAAGCAACCAAGATATCAGATAGAAAGTTTAAAATGATGGTTATAAGGATGCTAAAAGACCTTAGAATAAGGCTGGATGATGTCAGTGAGAATGTAAACAAAGAGAGAGTAAACAGTAAAAAGAGCAAAGAAACCATAAAAAATACTCACTCAGAACTGAAGAACATGATATCTGAAATGAAGAATATTCTACAAGGAATCAAAAGCAGGTTAGATGAAGCAGAGAATTTAATTTGCAATTTAGAGGACAAGATAACAGCACCCAAGCAGAGCATCAGATAGAAAAGAGAATTTTAAAAATGAGGAAAGTCTAAGGGACTTCTCGGACAACACCAGGTGTAACAACTCTGCATCATAAAGGTACCAGAAGACATGAGTGAGCAAAGGATCAAAACCTGTTTGAAGAAATAATGACTGAAAAATTTCCTAACCTGGAGAAGGAAAAAGACACACTAGTTCAGGAAATACAGAGTCCTAAACAAGATGAACCCAAAAAGGCCCGCACCAAATTCATCATAATTAAAATGAAAAAGGTTAAAGATAAAGAGAATCTTAAAAACAACAAGAGAGAGAGTTAGTTACCTACAAAGGGGCTCCCATAAGGCTGTGAGCTGATTTCTCAACAGAAACACTTCAGACCAGAAGGGATTGGCATGAAATATTCAAAATGTTGAAAAATGAAGACTTACAACCAAGACTACTTTGTGCAGCAAGGCTATCATTTAAAACTAAAGGTGAAATAAAGTGCCTCCCAGACCAAAGCAAACAAACAAACAAACAAACAAATAAAACAAATGACTAAAGGAGTTAGTGCCAAACCAGTATTGCAAGAAATGTTAAAGTGCCTGCATTAAGAAGAAGAAAGAAAAAATAGAGAGGATAGAAAGAAACATAAGTATAAAAAATAAAATGGCAATAAATAAGAACCTATAAATAATAACTTTAAATGTAAACAGACTAAATGCTACAATCAAAAGACATATGATAGCTGAATGGATAAGAAAACATGTCTCATATATATGTTGTCTACAAGAGACTAACCTCAGAACAATATATGTAGGAAATCTGAAAGTGAAAGGATGAAAAAAATATTTTACACAAATGGAAGAAAAAAAAAAAAAAAAAAGCTGGGGTAGCAATACTTACATCACACAAAATAGACTTTAAAACAAATGCTATAGTAAGAAACAAATAAGTACACTACATAATGATAAAGGGAGCAAACCAACAAGTGGACATAACCCTGGTAAACATTTATGCACACAACATAGGAGCAACTAAATATATAAAGCACATACTCATGGACATAAAAGGAGAGATAAACAGAAATATACTCAGAGTACAAGATTTTAAACAACCCACTGACATTTCAGAGAGAAAATTAATGAAAAAACAGCATCCTTAAATAACACACAAAAAGTGACATCAGAGTAATGGCAGTGTGAGAGATAGCCTTGGCCTCTCCCACTGAAATTTCAACAAATTAGCCAACTATAATTCAGTAAAGAATTCCATACTCAATACAGAGGCACGATTGAGAAATTCTTGCATTAAAACATCTAAAGGTGAGGAACTGGGAATAAGAAGGGAGACTAGAAGCAAGGAAAGCTCAGATCCCTCAGAGGCAACCCTGCAGCTGGGAGCTCAAGGCATGCCCTGAGGAGGGGAGGAAGTTGGCAATAGCAGGCACTTCCTTCAGTCAGACTGGAGGAACGGAGAGCTCTGAGGACCAGGCCAGCAGGGTAAGCAGAGAGAACAGAAACTGAATCACAGAGCCCTGCCATCCCTTGGACTCCCAAATTCACCTCCCATTGCCCTCAGCGTGGGGTTGAGGAACTTTTTATCTGTAAACCAAGAGCGATTGCAGTGGAACCACTGTTTCACTTTGTGACTGATCCTGGGATTGTTGCTTAGAGCTGGACCCCACAGAGGCCTGGGGTATGGGGTTACCATCATTAAGGTGAGGGCAAAACAAACCTCACTCCGAAGCAGTGTGGATGTACTGCCTTAGAGAAGTTATGGAGGTCAAGTCTGGGGGATCAGAGGTAAAAAAAAAAAAAAAAAAAAAAAATTGTGACTCAGTGCCATAGTAGAAAGACCTCTTCAGAGAATTCTGATCTAGAAGGGACATTTATGCCTAAACAAAGGAGAGTGGCAAACACCATGAATAACCATGGTAATGGGGTGAAAGAAAATGAAAAATTCACAAGAAGCAAGCTGAAACACATGGAAAAGTGATAAAAATGACAGAGATATTAAGATTGCAGTTCTGAAAACACTCAATGAGATGCAAGAATATACATTTAATTCAGTGCACTCAGAAGACAAATCAGCGCGGTCAGGCGTGGCTCAGTGGTTGAGTATTGACCTAGGATCCAGGAGATCAGGGTTTGATTCCTGGTCAGGGCACATACCCTGGTTTCGGGTTAGGCAGCCAATTAATGACTCTCTCATCATTGATGTTTCTATCTCTCTCTCTCCCCCTCCTTTCCTCTCTCTGAAATCTATAAAGATATGTTTAAAAAAATTTAAAAAAAGAAAGAAAACAAATCAATGAACAAAACAAGTACTTTACAGAGATTGAAATGTTAAAATAGAACCAACCAGAAACCCTGGAAGTGAAACATGCAATAAAGGAGATTAAGAATGAGCTACTGAGCCTAGAAAACAGAACCAACCAGATGGAGGAAAGACTTGGTGGTACTGAAGATAGGAATCTAGAAATGCCACAGGAGGAAGAAGAGAAAGACCTGAGCATAAAGAAAAATGAAAGAACTCTATGAAAATTATCTGACTCCATCAGAAAAAGCAGTATTAGAATAAAAGGCAAACAGAAATAGAAAGAAGAGAGAAAGGAACTGAGTCTATTCAAACAAATAGTATATGAGAACTTCCCAAATCTATTGATAAAACTAGATACTCAAATCCAAGAAGTAAACAGAACACCTCTTTACCTCAATCCAAAGAGGCCTTCTCCAAAGCACATTGTATTAAAACTGTCAAAAATAAATGATAAACAAAAAATTCTCAAAGAAGACAGGGAAAAGAAAGAAATGACCAAGAAATAAAACCCATCAGAATTTCATCAGACTTCTCAGAAGAAACTCTACAAGCCAGGAGAGAGTGGAACCAAATATTCAAATGTCTAAAGGAGAGAAATTACCAGCCATGAATAGTATATCCAGCAAAATTATCCTTTAAATATGAAGGGGAAATAAAGGTGTTCCCAGGCATACAGAAGCTGTGAGATTTTATCACCAGAAAACCTCCATTACAGGAAATACTCAAGGGAGTTATTCTACCTGAACCAAAGAACATAAGGTCACAACACTACTAGTAAGATGACAAAAACACACAGCATAAACATGAATAAAACAAGAATAATCTGTGACAACAAAAACACAAAAGTGGAGATGGTGAAGATCTGAACTGGCAAAGGAGGATGAAATAAGATGTGATCCAAAGGAAAATAAAACTACTGTATATATGCAACTTTATTTTGTATATACCCAATGGTAAGCACACTCAAAAATCCCCAAACCAGGACACATAGCTTAAAAAAAGAGGACACATAGGAAAGGCCACCACCAAACAAAAACAACAGAAAGAAGTACAAAGAAAAAGAACCAGTGGAAGTACAGAGCTACCAGAGAACAAAAGATAAAATGGCTACAGTAAATCCTCATACATCAATAATTACCCTAAATGTAAATGGTCTGAATTCACCAATAAAGAGGCACAGATTAGCAGAGTGGATCAAAAAACAAAACTCAACCACAAAACTGCCTACAAGAGACACATATAAGCTACAAAAACAAATGTAGATTCAAAGTGAAAGTGTGGGAAATGATTCTCCAAGCAAATAACATCCACCAAAAAACAGGTGTAGCCATACTTACATCTATCCAAATAGATTTCAAGACAACAAAGATATCAAGAGACAAAGATGGACAATGTATAATGATAGAGGAGACTCTACATCAAGAAAACATGACACTTCTTAATATATATGCACCTAACCAGGGAGCACTGAAATATATAAAACAGGACTAAAGGTAGAAACAGATCAAAACACAACCATAGTTGGGGACCTTAATAATACTCCACTGACAGCTCGAGACAGATCAACCAAACATGAAATAAATAAAGAAATACCAGCCTTAAATGAAGTGCTAGACCAAATGAACATAACTGACATTTACAGAGCCTTTCATCTGAGAACATCAGATTATACATTCCTCTCTAGTGCACACAGGATATCCTCAAGGGTAGACCATATGTTGGGTCACAGAACTAGCACCAACAATTTCAAGAAGATTGAAATTATACCAAGCATATTTTCTGACCATGAAGCCTTGAAATTAGAAATCCACTGCTGAAAGGAAGTCAAGAAACCCACAAATATATGGAGATTAAACAACATATTACTAAAAAATGACTGAGATGAAGAAGAAATAATAGATGAGATCAAAAGATATATAGAGACTGAGAATGACAATACAACATATCAAAACTTCTTGGATACAGCAAAAGCAGTAATAAGAGGGAAGTTTATATCATTACAGGCCTATCTCAAGAAATGAGAGAAATCCTATGTAGACAACCTAACATCACACCTCAAAGAACTAGAAAAAAAAGAACAAAAACAATCCAAAGTCAACAGAAGAAAGGAAATCATAAAAATTAGAGCAAAACTGAATAAAAAAGAGAACAAAAAGACTATACAAAAACTTAATAAAACAAAGAGCTGGTTCTTTGAAAAGATTAATACAATTCACAAACCCCTGGCTAGACTCACTAAAGAAAAAAGGGAAAAGATCCATATAAACAAAATCAGAAATGAGAGAGGAGAAGTCACCACAGACATCACAGATATACAAAGAATCATACCAGAATATTATGGAAGACTACATGCCACCAAATTCAATAACCTAAAAGAAATGAATAAGTTCCTAGAAATATATAACCTTCTTAGACTAAATCATGAAAAACTGGAAAATCTAAATAGACTAATCAGCAGCAAGGAAAATGAAACCCGCCGTTAAAATCCTCCCAAAAAATAAAAGTCCAGGACCAGATGGCTTCACCAGTGAATTCTACCACATGTTCAAAGAAGAGTTAAAACCTATACTTCTCAAATTATTCCAAAAAATTGAAGAAGAGGTAATACTTCCTCACATATTTTATGAGGCCAACATAAGCCAGGTATCAAAACCTGGCAAGGATCACACACAAGAAAAGAAAATGACAGACCAATATCTCTGATGAATACAGATGCAAAAATCTGAAACAAAATACTAGCAAATCAAATACAGCAATACATCAAAAAAAAAATACATCATGATCAAGTGAGTTTTATTCTAGGGGCACAGGATGTTTCAATATACAGAAATCAATCGATGTAATACACCACATTGACAAAAGAAAGGATAAAGATCATATGATCTTATCAATTGATGCAGAAAAAGCATTTTATAAGATACATCAATTTATGATTTAAACACTTAATAAAATAGTAATGAAAGGAAAGTATTTTAACATAATAAAGGCCATGTATGATAAACTCTCAGCTAATATCATATTCAATGGTGAAAAATTGAAAGCTTTTCCTCTAAGATTAAGAAAAAGACAAGGATGCCCATTCTCACCACTCTTATTCAACATAGTTCTGGAAGTCTTAGCCGGATCAATAAGGCAAGAGAAAAAAATAAAAGGCATCCAAATAGGGAAGGAAGAAATAAAACTGTCACTTTTTGCAGATGACATGATTCTGTATATAGAAAAACCCTAAAGTCTCCACCAAAAACTATTAGAAACAATAAAAAATACAATGATGTTGCAGGATACAGTATCAATGTACAAAAATCCATTGCCTCCCTGTATACAAACAACAAAACTTCAAAAAAAGAAATGAAAAAAATAATTTCTTTTGCAATTACAACAAAAAATAATAAAATACTTAGAAATAAACTTAACAAAGAGCGAGAAAGACCTATATGCTGAAAACTACAAAGCATTATTAAAAGAGATTGAAAAAGACCCAATAAAATGAAAAACTATCCTGTGTTCATGGATTGGAAGACTCAGCATAGTTAAATTGGCCATATTACCCAAAGCAATATACAGATTTAATGCAATCCCCATCAAAATACTACTGTCATTTTTTAAAGAAATAGAACAAGAAATCATCAGATTTGTATGGAACCACAAAAGACCTCCCAATAGCCAAAGCAATCCTGAGAAAAAAGGAAGCTGGAGCTATCTCACTACCTGACTTCAAATTATACTACAGAGCTGCAATAATCAAAACAGCATGGTATTAGCACTGAAACAGACACACAGAGCAGTGGAACAGAATAGAGTGCCCAAATGTAAAACCACATATATATGGGCAGATAATTTTCAACAAAGGAGCCAGAAACACATAATGTAAACATAGTTTCTTCAATAAATGGTGCTGGGAAAACTGGAAAGCCACATGCAAAAGAATGCAACTGGATTACAGTTTGTCCCTAGTTACAAAAATTATCTCAAAATGCATCAAAGACTTAAATATGAGACCAGAAACCATAAGTTACATAGAAAAATACATAGGCACCAAACTTATAGACCTTGATGGTAGAGAATATTTTATGAACTTGGACCTGAACAGGCACATCTCCCAGGAAGACATATGAACAGCCAATAGATCTATGAAAAGATGTTCAACCTCACTTGCAATTAAGGAAATGCAATGAGACACCAACCCCCACCTTTAAAATGGCTATTAACAACAACAGAAGCAATAACAAATGTTGGAGAGTTTGTGGATAAAAATAACCCTCATTTACTGCTGGTGGGAATGTAGACTGGTACAACCAATATGGAAAGCAGTTTGGAAGTTCCTCAAAAAATTAAGACTAGAACTACCATATGACCCAGCAATCCCTCTCCTGGGTATATACCAGAAAAACTTTAAAACATGTATTTACAAAGATATAGGAACCCCTATGTTCTTTGCTGCATTATTCACAGTGGTCAATACATGGAAACAACCAAAGTGTCCTGTGATAGAGGACTGGATAAAGATGTGGTACATGTTTATAATGGAACACTACTCAGTCATAAGAAAAGATGAAATACTGCCATTTGTAACAACCTGGATGGTCCTTAAGAATATTACGCTAAGTGAAATAAGTCAGTCAGAAAAAGCTAAGAACCATATGGTTTCACTCATATGTGGGATATAAAACTGAAATTCATGGACAGAAACAGCAGTGTGGTGGTTGCCTGAGAGAAGGGGGTGGAGGTTTGGGGGGGTTAAGGGGGGGTCTTAATACATGGTGACAGGAGAAGATATGACTTTGGGTGATGGGGACACAGAGCAATATACAGACCTTGTAACATAGAAACCCAAACCTGAAACCTAGATGTTTGTAGTAACCACTATCACTCCAATAAATTTTTAAAAAGTAAAAATAAAAATAAAAACCATTAGCAGAAAAGTAAAAAGGATATACCATAAAATTATTAAGTAATAAATAATAACAATATTCACTACTATTTGTCAGGTATTATACTAGTATATTACATACTATAAATATAATTTCCTTAATACTAATACTAATAATATCTAACATTTTTGGAGCACCTATCATGTGCCAGTCTCTATTAGGCAGTTTTTTAGACTACTTTGTCACTGCTCAAGTAGGTGCTATTAACATCTTTATTTTTAAATAAGGAAACAGACTCAGATGGATTAAGCAACTTGACCAAAGTTCTGCTGATAATGAGTGGCATAGCTGTGATTTTGATTGTTGAAGTTATATTTTCTCTCTTTTATGTGATTATTCTACATACAAATGCACACAAAACAATATACAGATCCTGTAACATAGAAACCCACAACTGAAACCTATATGTTCATATTAACTGTTGTCATCCCAATAAATTTAATAATAAAAAAGAACACACTAGATCAGAAGGATTTAATCAATATCTTCAAAGAATTTTATCCCAAAGCAGCAAAATATACATTCTTTACAAGTGTACATAAAACAGTTTCTAGAATAGACCACATGTTAGGAAATGAAGCAAGTCCCAATAAATTTAAGGAGATTGAAATCATATCAAACACCTTCTCTGACCATAATGATATGAAACTAGAAATCAACCACAATAAAAAAGCCTGAGAAACATGTTATAAATAGCATGTTATTAAACAGTGAAAGGATTAACAATGAGATCAAGGAAGAAATCAAAAGCAACCTGGAGACAAATGAAAATGAACACACAACAAACCCAAATCTATGGGACACTGCAAAAGCAGTCTTAAGAGGCAAATTCATAAGGCATTACAGGCCTATCTCAAGAAGCAAGAAAAATCTTAAACAAAAAAACTAACCCTACATCTAAAAGAACCAGGAAAAAATAATCCAGAGTAAGCAAAAAGAATGAAATAATAAAGACTAGATCAGAAATAAATGGCATACAGACTAAAAAACAATACAAAAGATTAATGAAACCAAGAGCTGGTTCTTTGAAAAGAAAAACAAGATTGACAAACATTTAACCAGACTCATCAAGAAAAAAAAAAAAAAAGAGGACCCACATAAATAAAATCAGAAATGAAATAGGAGAAACAACAACTGATACCACAGAAATACAAAGGATTGTAAAAAAATACTGTGAACAGCCATATGTCAAAAGTGGAGAAACCTGTGTGAAATGGATTATTTGTAGAAACATACAACCTTCCTAAACTGAATCACGAAGAATCAGAAAATGTGAACAGACTAATTACAAATGGTGAAATGGAAGCAGTAATCAAAAACTCTTAGCAAACAGGAGTCCTTGATCTGATGGCTTCACAGGCAAATTTTGACAAACATTCAAAAAAGAACAAACATCTATCATTCTCAAACTATTTCAAAAAAATCCAAGAGGCAAGAAGACTTACAAGCTCATTTTATAAGGTCAGCATTATCTTAATTCTAAAACAAGAAAAAGATACTACAGGAAAAAAAAAAAAAAAAAGGAAACTATAGGCTAATATCCCCAATGAACATAGAAGCTAAAATACTCAACAATGTATTAGCAAACCAGATCCAGCAAAACATAAAAAAAATATACACTGTGATCAAGTGGGATTTATTCTGGAAATGCAAGGTTTGTATAATATTCAGAAATCAATAAATGTGATACATCATATAAACCAAATGAAGGGAAAAAATCATATGAAATCACATGATCAATCCAGCAGGAGTGGCTCAGTTGGTTGAGCATCATCCTGTGCAATGAAAGGTTGCTTAATCAATTCCCTGTCAGGGCACATATCTGGTTCATTGGTTTGATCCCTGGTCAGGGCATATACAGAAGGCAAATGATATATGTTCCTTCCTCACCTCTCTCTCTCTCCCCCTTCCTCTAAGCATGTCCTTGGGTGAGATTTCTTTTAATCACATGGTCATATCAATAGATGCAGAAAAAGCATTCAATAAAATCCATCACCTAATTATTATAAAAACTAACAGCAAAGTGGGAATACAGGGATCATACCACAACATAATAAAGGCCACATATGGCAAATCCACAGCCAACATCATACTCAATGGGCAAATTCTAATGGCATTTCTCTTAAGATCAAGAATAAGACAGGAATGTCCATTTTCACCACCCTTGTTCAACATAGTACTGAAAGTACTGGCCACAGCAATCAGCTAATAAGAAGAAATAAAAGGCATCCAAATAAGAAGAAAGGAGGTAAAACTGTCATTATTCACAGATGACATGATACTGTACATAGAAAACCCTAAAGACTTCGCCAAAAAACAACTAGAGCCAATAAATGAATTCGGTAAAGAAACAGGATACAAAATTAATATTCAGAAATCAGTGGCATAATGAACTACAAGAAAGAAAAATTAACAAAACAATCCCATTTACTATTACAGGAAATAAAATAAGGTGCCTGGAAATAAATTTAACCAAGGAGGTAAAAGACCTGTATTAGGAATATTAGAGGATACTGAAGAAAGAAATTGAGGAAGATAAAAATAAGTGGAAGCATGTATCATGTTCATGAATAGAAAGAATTAATATCATTAAAATATACATACTACCTAAAGAAATCTATAGAATCAACACAATTTCTATTAAAATGTCAATGGCCCTAGGAGATGTATCAGCGAAAATTTCACTATGTGAGATGTCTTTTACTTTACTGTTTTCTTTCAGGATTTATATGGCTTCACAGCTAACATTTAAGTCTTTTATCCATTTTGAATTTATTATTGTGTATGGAGTAAGTTGGTGATCTAGTTTCATTTTTTGACATGTACCTGTCCAATTTTCCCAACACCATTTATTGAAGAGACTGTCTTTACTTTATTGTTTGCTCTTGCTTCCCTTGTGAAATATTAATTGACCATAATCACTTGGGTCAATCTCTGGGGTCTCTGTTCTGTTCCATTGATCTATATGTCTGCTGTTGTAAAAATGTCATGCCCATTTTTATTACAATGGCTTTGTAGTATAGTTTGATATCCAGTAAAGTGATCCCTCCCACTCTGTTCTTCTTTCTCAAGATGGCTGCAGCTATTAGGGGTCTTTTTGGTTCCACATAAAATTTTGGAATATTTGTTTTACCTCAGTGAAATATGCTGTTGGTACTTTAATAGGAATTGCATTGAATCTATAGATTGCTTTGGGTAGTATGGACATTTTGATGATATTAATTCTTCCAGTCCATGAACATGGTTTATTCTTCCATTTGTTTATATCGTCCTCTATTTCTTTTTTCAGTGTCCTGTAGTTTTATGAGTACAGGTCTTTCACATCCTTGATTAAGTTTATTCCTAGGTGTCTTATTTTTTCAGTTGCAATAGTAAATGGTATTTTTCTTTTTTAGTTTCTCTTTCTGAGAGTTCAAGTAAACAAAAGGGACTACACCAAACTAAAAAGCTTCTTCACAGCAAAAGAAAACATCCTAAAAATACAAAGGAACCCCATGGTATGGGAGAACATATTTGCCAAGGATACATCTAATAAGGAGGTAATTTCCAAAGTGCACAAAGAACTCACACAACTCATCAAAAGGAAGACAAACAACCCAATTAAAAAATGGGCAAAGTATCTGAATAGACACTTCTCCAAAGAGGACAAACAGATGGCCAAGAGACATATGAAAAAATGCTCAAAGTCGCCAATCATCAGAGAGATGCAAATTAAAACTACAATGAGGTATCACCTCACACCTGTCAGAATGGCTAACATCAACAAATCAACAAATGTCATGTGCTGGTGAGGAAGTGGAGAAAAGGGAACCCTGGTACACTGCTGGTGGGAATGCAGACCGGTGCAGCCGCTATGGAAAACAGTACGGAAGTTCCTCAAAAAATTAAAAATGAAACTTCCTTTTCACCCAGTGATCCCACATCTGGGAATATATCCTAAGAATTCTGAAACACTAATCACAAAGAATATATGCACCCCTATGCTCATAGCAGCTCAATTTACAATAGCTAAGAACTGAAAACAGCCCAAGTGCCCATCAGTAGATGAGTGGATCAAAAAGCTTTAGGACATTTACACCATGGAATACTATAAAGCTGTAAAGAAGAAGGAACCCTTCCCCTCTGGGATAGTATGAGCTGACCTACAGATTATTATGCTAAATGAAATAAGCCAGGCAGAGAAAGAGAAAAATCATAAGATCTCAATTATATGTGGAATTTAAAGAACATAATAAACTGATGAACAAAATAGGTTCAGTGACATAAAAGCATGGATCAGACTGATGAATCTCAGAGGGAAGGAGGAGGTGGGGAGAGATTAACCAAAGAATTCATATGCATATATATGTAACCCATGGACACAGATAATAGTGTCGTGAAGGCCTGCGGTGTGGAATGGGTGGGAGTGACAAGGGTTAATGGGAGAAAGTGGGAACATGTGTAATATTTTCAACAATAAAGATAATTTTAAAATATATATATATATATATCAGTGGCATATTTCACATATCTAAACAAATATTGCAAATATTTATGTGGAACCACAAAAGACCCTGAATAACCTCAGCAATCTTGAGAAGGAAGAACAAAGTTGGAATTATTGCACTACCTGATATCAAAATATATTACAAGGTCTTTGTAATTAAAACAGCCTGGTACTGGCATGAGAATAAACATAAAAATTAATGGAGCAGAACAGATAGTCCAGAAATAAACCCACACCTATATGGTCAATTCATATTTGACAAAGGAGGAAAGAACATACAATGAAGTAAATAAAAATAATCTCTTCAATAAATAGTGTTAGGAAAATTGTACAGGTACATGCAAAAAATGAAACTAGACTACCAATTACACCACACACAAGAATAAACTTAAAATAGGTAAAATACTAAAATATAAGTAGCAAAACTGTAAAAATCCTAGAAGAAAACATAGGTAGTGAAATCTCAGACATCTCTTGTAGCAATATTTTTTTCAATATATCTCCTTGGGCAATGGCATAAAACAGAAAAAAAAAAAATAAACAAATGTGACTGCAGTAAACTAAAAAGCTTTTTCACAGCAAAAGAAACCATCAACAAAATAAAAGGCAATCCACTGAATGGGAGAACATATTAGTCAATGATATATCTGATAATAACTTACACAACTCAACACCAAGAAGAAAAACCACCCAATTAAAAATTGTTCAACACATCTTAATAGACACTTCTCCAAAGAGAACATTCAGGTGGCCAATAGACATATAAAAGGATGCTCAACAGAAATTCAGAGTTGGAAGCCAAAGTATCTTAGTTTTGAATAAGCTTAATGGAGATATTAACTTAAAGGGGATGAGAAAACAGTTCCTTCAAATAGGATTTAATTTGTCACTAATCATCACAATTAAATATCACCTCACATGTGTCAGGATGGCTATCATTAATAAAACAACAAACAACAAGTGCTGGTGAGGATGTGGGAAAAAAGGTACCCTAGTGCACTGTTGGTGGGAATGCAGACTGGTGTAGCCACTGTGAAAAACAGTATGGCTTTTCCTCCAAAAATTAAAAACAGAACTCTCTTTGGGCTGAGCAATCCCATTTCTGGGTATATGTATCCTAAGAATACTGAAACACCAATCAGAAAGTATATATGTACACTTATGTTCAGCAGTGTTATTTACAATAACCAAGATCTGGAAACAGCCCAAGTGCTCATCAGTAGATGAGCAGATAAAAAACCTAAGGTACGTTTACACCATGGAATACTACTTGGCTGTAAAAATAAAAAAGGAAATGTTACTTTTGTGACTGCATGTATGAACATGGAGATTATTATGCAAAGTAAAATAAGCCAGTGAGAGCAAGAAAAATACCATATGGTCTCATTTTTATGTGGAATCTAAAGAACAAAATAATTTAACAGATAGAAACAGAAGCATAGATACATGGAACAGACTGACAGCTGTCAGAGGGGAGAGGGTTTCAGGGCCTGAGTGAAAAAAGATGAAGTGATTAAGCAAAATATACATGACACATAGACTAGGACAACAGCATGGTGATAACCAGAGGGAAATGGGGGTGGAAGGAGATGGGTGTGGGCACAGGGCGGGGTGGTAAATGGTGTCAAACTTTACTTTGAAAGATGAGCACACAAGTCACTTTGCAGATAATGTGCTATTGTGTTGTACACTTGAAACCTGTATGGTTTTATTAACCAATGTCACCCCAATAAACTCAATTAAAAAATGAATAAAAAGACAAACACACACAAAAAAAGTGGTCATGGGTACGTCTTAGGAGTCAGCTTATCTTTTTTTTAAATTTTGCACTGAACATTATTTTATTGGATTCCTCATGAACTCTAAATCTTTACATAATAGAAATTCTGATCTGAAACCAGAAAATCTCCACCTATTTATTTATTCACTTTCCCCCTAGATCCACTTTTCCACTATTAAACACACTAAAACAACACGAATTCATTCAGTAGTAAATTGCAAGGGTTCACTTTTTTCTAAATTTTATTATATTTTCATGAATTGTATTACTTGTTTTCTATATGAAGGAGTTAAAATACTGAATACAAGGACCGAAAGTGACTGTATCAAAAGCACATTATCAGGGAAGATCGCGGTACTGTGAGAAGCAGCAGAGCGCCCCCTGGTCCCAGCCATGGGCTCTATTTACTCCTAAAATACTATGTAGTGAGCTTGGAAAAACCAGAGAAACATACCTGAGTGGAGAGAGTGCGAACACGGAGTGCTGAAGAAACATCATACAGTCTGGTAAGAGAGGGGGGCATAGAAAGGAGGAGTCCTCCCTGAAGCCTGTGCTGGGCTCTGAGACCAGAGTCTGGAGGCTGCAAAGCTCCCTCCTGTCTGGAGTGCAGACCGGCATCCAAAAGCAGGGATCTCACACCAGGAGCAGAGAAGAGGGGAAGGAGAACACTGTGCAGAGGGCAGAGGGACCCCGGGGAGAGGTGAGTCCACAAGGAGAGGATTATGCCTTCCTAGGAAACAAAGCTTCTAAAAGCAACCATGACTGTGTCTAATGCTCAAGGCATTGACCATAGGAAAGGCTGTTCCAAAGCCTGTGGCACATGAGTAGTAAGGGACCAGAGGTCTGCACTGAGCAGCCGCACATGGGGACCTTCTGCCTCCCTGTAAGGCATTGGGTTGAGCCTCAGAAGCATTAAATCTGTGTGGCATGGGGAAGGGAAGGAAAGCCCTCCCTCCCTGAGTTTCTGGTTCAGAGAGTCTGGGATTTGTTACCAGCCCTGAGGGGCACCTTGGTGGTGCATGGAGCCACCCCAGCTTTGCTGAGATCAACTGTGCAGGAAACTGCATGGAGCTGACTTTGGGTCCCCTCCCACTGGGTGTCTTGGCATGTGGGTGGTGTGACCTTGCAGGGTGAACTCTCTACCTGTGTGTTGCTTTGTGCCTTTTTGAGTTCTGATCATGGAACTGGCTCCCACCTCCCTGGTGTGCACTGGGCAGATAGACCAGTGGAGGCTGGGATTAGGGTCGGCACAGTAGACTGTTTGAGGGGTGGGCCTGCTGTGTCCAGCAAACCAGAGCTGGGAATGAAGGGGCAGAGCTCACCTGCCTTTGCTGCAGCCAGGAACACCTCCCCCAACAGGAAAGGGGCTGGTCCAGCTCACTGAGGCCCCAGATACCCCTGCAGGGCACAGTTCCTGAGGGGGAAGGAAAAACAGTTCACAGGAGGACATTACAAGAATAAGACTCTCAGGGACTGTTGTTTGGGAACTGGAGGAAAGCTGAAAACCCCTTCTGGGGGCTGAGCAGGCAAAGGGCTCACCGGGATGTTTTTTTAATCAAATCCACTGAGCCCAAGCTGCTGAAACAGCCCATAGAGAAAAGGCAGCCAGTGGAAATCAATCTGAAATTGCAGCAGGCCAGTGCAAGGGGAACTACAATCAGGAGACAGGGTAGGGACTGAGGAGCTGGCTGTGGAGCAGAGACTAACTCCATCACAGTGAGTACCTGATAGCAAAACCTCTAAGTAGGGGAGTGATACCCTTGGCTATACTAACCACCCTGCACTCTAAAGACTCTACAGAAGACTCTAGAGTAAGACCAGGCAACTACAAAGTTGCAAAATAGGTGACAGTAGGAGATGGTCCACAAAGAGCCTCCAATCAACCATCTACCTAAGGACACCAGAGCCAAACCTAGATGCCTCCTCACATTGGTTGATATATAAGTACCTCCCAGGAGAATGGAAATCAGCATACAAAACAAAGAGCCGCAGACAGCCTAAGCTTCCCAGAAGAAACTCACCTGATTGACTCTCTCTTTTTTTTTTCTGTCATCTTCTTTTCCTGTTTTTTCTGGTTTGTTTTCTGTTGGTTTTGTCTTTTTTTTGTTTGTGTGTTTGTTTGTTTTTCTCTTTTTCCTAAGGGGAACTAGAGGGAAAAGGAGAAAGGGGAAACATTTTTTTGTTTTTTTCATTTTAAATTTTATATTAATGTTTTTAAATTTTTTAAAAAACATTTTTTAACTAACTTTTTTCTTTTTTTTATTAAAGAACTTTGTTTTGCTTAACTTGTTTCTAGTTTTGTTTGTTTGTTTTGTTTTATTTGCTTTGTTTTGTTTTATCCTTGCTTCTACTATCAAGGCTTTCTTGATATCCCTGCTTAATGACTGGGACTTTATCATTATAACCAAGTTTACTGTTATCCTTTATAGTTTCCCTAATACTCTTATTAGACACCCTCCCTGCCAGGGCTTTATCTCTCTCTCTCCTCTCGATCCATTGGCATAACTTTTTTTTTTTCTTCTTTCTTCTTCTTTTCTTTCACTCTTTTGTTATCCTCCATTCTGTCTTCCTGTCTTTTTGTTCAATTGTTAGTTTCTCTTATTCTCTTTATTATATTTTTATTTTCTCATTCTCAACTGTTACCCTATTCCTATTCTCTCCCTTAATTTTTTGCTGGCCCTTCTTTCAGAATCTTTTCTCTGCCTTTGTTATCTCCCAGTAGCTTCTCTATTTATTACATTTTAGTTTATTATTACTATTTTCTAAATTTTCATCACTATTAACAACAATATACTTTTCTCTCTCTAAACATAACTTTTCTTTCTTTTTTCTTCTTTTGTGTGTGTGTGTGTGTGTGTGTTCTCCCTTCACTTTCCTAGTTTTATTTTTACTTGAGCTGTTTTCATTGTTATTGTCAAGATATTTTGTAAGATACCCCTTGTTTCTGGGAAGTTTAGTTGCGTATTGTCCTGCCTTGCCAAAACCCTTACAATAGCTTACACAATGAGGTTGGGGCAGAGACACAGTTAGCCAATATGAAAAAAGAGTCTTCTCCAAAACTGGTCAATGGCAATGTAGACCCCAACCACAAGAGAAGAACATAAAGAAACTACAAAAGAGACACCCACAAAAGGGACACACCTGGAGCAAAGAGTACAGAAGTATAAGGAAAACAAACCTCTGGACTTGGCTGGACCCACAACACAAAATCCCATCTCACAAGACTGACTCAGCAGTTGAACGTCGACCTTGGATCCAGACAATCGGGGTTCGATTCCCATTGGGACACATGTCCGGGTTGCGGGCTCGATCCCCAATCAGGGGTGTGCAGGAGGCAGCTGATCAATGACTCTCTCATCATTGTTGTTTCTATCTCTCTCTCTCCTGCTCCTTTTCTCTCTGAAATCAATCAAAATATATTTTTTAAAAAAGGACTGGAAGACAGCAAATATATCTAATATATAGATAAAAACACTAAGACATACCAAAATGGGGAAACAAAGGAACAACCACAAAATTAAGGCAAAGAAAAAATCACCAGAAAAATACTTTGATGAGATGGAGTTAAGCAGGTTATCAGAAGGAGAGTTCAGAGTACTGATTATAAAGATGTTCAAGGAACTTAAAGACAAAAACAAGGCAATAGAGGATAAGATCTAGGACTTTAGGGAAAACATGAAAAAAGAGATATAACAAAAACAAAAATAAAACAGAAATAAAGAACGCTGTATCTGACATCAAGAATACACTAGAAGGAATTAAAAGCAGGCTCAATGAAGCAGAGGATAAAATAAGTGACTTAGAAGACAAGGTAGAAAAAAATCACTCAATCAGAGCACCTAAAAGAAAAAACACTAAAAAAGCATAAGGACAGTTTAAGGGAGCTTTGGGACCACATGAAATGAAACAACATTTCCATTATAGGAGTGCCAGAGGGGGTGGAAAGACAGCAAGGGATAGAAAATTTGGTGGAGGAAATAATGGCAGAAAACTTTCTTACACTGGCGAAGAAGAAAGCTACACAAGTTCAGGAAGCACAGAGGGTTCCAAACAAGAGGGACCCAAAGAAACCCACTCCAAGACACATCATAATTAAAATGGCAAATGTCAAGGACAAAGAGAAATTACTAAGGACTACAAGAAAGAGAAAGCAGTGACCTACAAGGGAATGCCCATAAGGCTAACAGCTGATTTCTCAACAGAAACTCTTTAGACCAGAAGGGAGTGGCATGAAGTTCTCAAAGTAATGGAAAGCAAGAGTACACAACCAAGATTGCTTTATCCAGCAAGGCTATCATTTAAAATTGAAGGTGAAATAAAGAACGTCCCAGACAAAAAAAGGCTAAAGGAGTTCAGTACGAATAAACCAGCATTTCAAGAAATGCTAAAAGGACTGCTCTAAGAAAAAGAAAAAATTGTGAGAGAAAGGTACATCAGCATAAAGGGGGGAAATGGAATTAAATAAGTTTATATCAATAGTGAACTTAAATTTAACTGGAATAAATGGTCAAATCAAAAGACATAGGGTAGCTGAATGGACAAGAAAATAGGACCCAAATATATGCTGTCTACAAGAGACCCACCTGAGAGCAAAGACTCACACAGGCTAAAAGTGAAGGGATGGAATAAAATATTCCATGCAAATGGAAAGGAAAAGAAAGCTGGAGCAGCAATTCTTATTTCTGACAAAACAGACTTCAAAATAAAGACCATAACAAGAGACAAAGATGGTCATTACATATTACTAAAGGGATCAATCCAACAGGAGGAAATAACCCTTATAAACATTTATGCACCCAACATAGGAGCACCTAAATATATAAAAAATTTCTTGGAGACTTTAAGTGAAGATTAATAGCAACACAATCATACCAGGGGACTTTAACACCCCATTGTCAGCATAGGACAGATCATGAAGACAAAAAATCAACAGGGAAACACAGACCTTAAATGACTCAATAGACCTAATGGATTTAATTGACATTTACAGAACATTTCAACCCAAAGCATCAGACTACACATTCTCAAGTGCACATAGAACATTCTCGAAAACAGACCACGTGTTAGGGCACAAGGCAAGTCTCTACAAATAGAAGATTGAAATCATATCAAGCATCTTCTCGGATCACAATGCCATGAAACTAGAAATCAACCGCTATTAAAAAAAATCAAAAATATTCAAACACATAGAGGCTAAACAGTATGTTATTAAACAATGAATGGGTTACCAATGAGGTCAAAGAAGAAATCAAACACTTCATGGAAAGAAATGAAAGTGAACAGACAACAACTCAAAATCTATGAGACATGGCAAAAGCAGTCCTGAGAGCCAAATTCATAGCATTACAAATCTATCTCAGGAAACCAGAAAAAGATCTAATGAACCATCCAACACAACAACTAAAAGAACTAGAATGAGAACAGCAAGAAAAGCCCTCAGGAAGTAGAAGGAAGGAAATAATAAAGATCAGAGCAGAAATTAATGACATAGAGTCTAAAAAAAACAAAAAAAAAGCCACTAAAAAAAAATCAATGAAACCAAGAGCTGGTTCTTTGAAAAGGTGAATAAGATTAATGCACCCTTAGCCAAACTCACTAAGAAACACAGAGAGAGGACCTAAATAATAAAATCAGAAATGAAAGAGGCATTATAACAACTGACCCAACAGAAATACAAAGGATTGTAAGAAAATACTATGAGCAACTATATGCCAACAAATTGGACAGCATGGGGGAAATGGACTAATTCCTAGAAACATACAATCTTCCAAAGCTGAATCAAGAAGAGGCAGAAAACCTGAATAGGCTGATAACTACTAATGAAATTGAAGCAGTAATAAAAAAAACTCCCACCAAACAAAAGTCCTGGACCAGATGGATTTACAGGTGAGTTTTACCAAACAATTCAAAGAAGAATTAACACCTATTTTATTCAAACTATTCCAGAAAATTCAAGAGGAGGGAAAACTCCCAAACTTTTTATGAGGCCAGCATCATCCTAATCCCAAAAACAGATAAAGACACTACAAAGAAAGAAAATTACAGGTCAATATCCCTGAGGAACATAGATGCTAAAATCCTCACTAAAATACTAAATGTAAAGTGGATCCATCAATACATTACAAAGATCATACACCATGACCAAGTGGGATTTATTTTGGGGATGCAAGGCTAGTACAACAGCTGCAAATCAATAAATGTGATACATCACATAAACAAAATGAAGGACAAAAATCATATGATCATATCAATAGACCCAGAAAAAGCATTCAACAAAACCCAGCACCCATTTCCCATAAGCACTCTCAGCAAAGTGGAAATAGAGTGATCATATCTAAACATAACAAAGGCCATAAATGACAGACCTACAGTCAACATCACACTCAATGGACAAAAACTAAAACCATTTCCATTAAAAATAGGAACAAGACAGGGATGTCCACTTTCACCACTTTTATTCAACATAGTACTAAAAGTCCTCACCATAGCCATCAGACAGGGAGAAAACATAAAAGGTATCTAAATTGGAAAAGAGGAAGTAAAACTGTCATTATTTTCAGATGACATGATATTGTACATAGAAAACCCTAAAGATCCCATCAAAGTACTACTAGATTTGATAAACTAATTTGGCAAGGTAGCTGGATACAAAATCATTAACCAGAAATCAATGACATTCTTATACACTAACAATGAACTTTCAGAGAGAGAAACTATAAAAAGCAATATCATTTACCATTGAAACTAAAAAAATAAGATACCTAGGAATAAGCTTTACTAAGGATGTAAAAGAACTGTACTCAGAAAATTATTGACACTGGAAAAAGAAATAGAGGAAGATTCAAACAAGTGGAAGAATATACCATGCTCAAGGATTGGAAGAATTAATATCATTAAAATGTATGATATTAATTTATAAGCAATTTATAAGTTCAGTGCAATTCCTTTCGAAATACCAACAGCATATTTCACAGACCTAGAACAAACATTTCAAAAATTTATATGGGACCAAAAAAGACCCTAAATAGCTGCAGCCATCTTAAGAAAAAAGAACAGAGTTGGAGGGATCACATTACCGGATTTCAAACTGTATTACAAAGCCATTATAATAAAAAAAGCCTGGTATTGGTACAACAATAGGCATATAGATCAATGGAACAGACTAGAGAACCCAGAAATAGGCCCATGCCATTATGGTCAGTTAATATTTGACAAAGGAGGCAAGAGCATACAATGGAGTAAAACAGCCTCTTCAATAAGTGGTGCTGGGAAAATTGGACAGATACATGCAAAAAACTGAAATTAGTTCACCAACTTTCACCATACATAAAAATAAACTCAAAATGGATAAAAGATTTAAATATAAGTCACAAAACCATAAAAATCTTGGAAGAGAACACAGGCAGTAAAGTCACAGACGTCTCACGTAGAAGAATTTTCACTGATACATCTCCTAGGGCAAGAGAAACAGAAGAAAAAAATAAACATATGGGACTACATCAAACTATAAAGCTTCTGCACAGCAAAAGAAAATAGCCTCAAAATACAAAGGAACTCCACAGTCTGGGAAAACATATTTGCCAAGGCTGTATGTGATAAGGGGCTAATTTCCAATGTGTACAAAGAACTCACATTACTCAGCAAGGGGAAGACAAACAAACCAATTAAGAAATGGGCAAAAGACCTGAATAGACACTCTTCCAAAGAGGACATACATGTGGCCAAGAGACACATGAGAAAATGTTCAACATCTCTTATGATCAGAGAGATGCAACTTCAAACCACAATGAGGTATCACTTCACACCTGTCAGAATGGCTACCATCAACAAATCAACAAAGGACTCCTGCTGGTGAGGATGTGGAGAAAGGGAAACCCTAGTACACTGCTGGTGGGAATGCAGACTGGTGCAACCACTATGGAAAATAGTACGGAGGTTTCTCAAAAAATTAGAAATGGAGTTGCCTTTTGACCCAGTGATTCCACTCCTAGGAATATATCCTAAGAATCCTGAAACACTAATCAGAAAGAATATATGCACCCTATGTTCATAGCTGCACAGTTTATGATAGCTAAGATCTGGAAACAGCCCAAGTGCCCATCAGTAGATGAGTGGATAAAAAAGCTGTGGGACATATACAGCATGGAATATTATACAGTTGTAAAGAAGGATCTCGTACCCTTTGGGACCGTATGGATAATCCTGGAGAAAATTATGCTAAGTAAAATAAGCCAGGAAAATTAAGACAAATATGACATGATCTCACTTATGTGGAATTTAAAGAACTTAATAAACTGATGAACAGAATAGATTCAATAACATGGAAACATAGATCAGACTGACAAATGTCAGAAGGATGGAGGAGGGCGGGTGGGTGGAGGGAGAGAGAGTAACCAAAGAATTTATATGCATATATACACAACCCAAGGACAGGAACAATGATGGAGAGAGGGAATGAATGGGTCATTGGGGAGAAAATGGGACATCTGTAATATTTTAAACAAAAAAATTAAAAAAAAAAGAAATTCCAGAGTTTAGAAAAATAAACTAAATAATATATCTGGGTTCTAAATCAGAAATTCAAAGTTTGAAGCCAAAGTATCTTAGTTTTGAATAAGCTTAATGGAGATATCAACTTGAAGGGGAGGAGAGAACAGTTTCATCAAATAGGATTTAATTTGCCTTCATGGAAAGCATTAGAGCAGGAACTGAAAACTCCACAGTTTAGGTCTAAGGAAGCAGGGTACAAAAGGAAGGTGAATGTCAGGGAAAAGACAGGGAGTTAGACTCCAATGAGGTAGAGGACATGCTTCTACCTGATGTTGAAGTCTACTGGGTTCTCTCCAATGGCACTAGGTAGGAAAATCAGTCCAGAGTTGAGATGTCATTATTTATTACTTCAGAGAAACCAGAGATCCAGGTTTCATCTGATATTCACTCACTTTTATAGTTTTACTACTTAGTATGCTTTTAAATTCTGTGAGAACTCCATCTGTCCAATGGGTTACCACTCTCCAATCTTTGTCACAGAGACACAGAAAGTTACACTTTTATTTGTCCTTGTTTTATTTTATTACTTTTAAATTTCTCCCCTGGAACTTAATGCTCTTCTAAGCTTTCTTCCTCTGCTCCCCTCTCCATTATGTTGGAATTTTTTAGTACATGAAGAATGGGTTACCTAAATTCTGAAAATGAGGAGAAGGCTGCTTGTTCATCCTTTTGGAGATAAAATCCATATCCACTTAGAAATTTATAAAACACAGTCATGGAAATTTTGCTGCTTATTTCATAATGGGACTCTCCAGCTTCCTCCTTTGAGGTTATCTCTCCCCTTCCAATAGAAGAAAGCATTGGAAAGGCAAGAGATGAGCTAAGTATAAGGAGACTTTTTTCAGATGGTTCTTTGCTGTGAGAGGATGAATGCTTGCTCTGTGGAAGCCCAGTTCCTAAATTCTCAAGTCTAGCAAGGAGACACTATGTCTAAGGCTCCTTGACACAAGTTTCTCCTGATTGATCATTCTGCTGTGCAAAGGCCCTTGACACCAGAATAGATCCAACAGTTTCTTTGGACTAGGAAGACCCCAAATGTAGCTGGCAATACTGTGTATCAATGTTACTCTAAATTACATCACCATGTAACCTGGAGCATTTGAAGATGGAAGCTCTCTCCAGAAAGAGAAATAAAAGAATCTTTTTAAAATAACTTTTATCTCTGGATGATTTAAAATACTTTGACAGATCTATATTTTTATTTTAAAATGAATAAAAATTAATTCAATCAGAAAAGCAACATCTGTTACTAATCAATAGTCTTGCAAGAGAATGAAAATGGTCTTTTTCTCTCCCCTGAAATCTACTGATAATTTTTTTTATCCTATGCCATTCATTGATGCATTTACTTGCATAAGTTCTCAGAATTACATAAATAATAAAGTCCTCAAGACTTATGGCATGGGAAAAGTAGAATATGTAACAATATTATCAGGAGAAAAAAATTACATTTAATGTAAAGCATTCTAACACTGTAAAGTAAGATGAATTTTAACATCCTTTGTTCTTTGAGGCCAGGTTGTGCCATAGCTAATGTTTGTACTAAATCTTGTGCCATTTTATCTGAGATGATGTCTCATTTTCTTTGTTTATGACTTTGAAAATTATTATAGCAAAACACATAAAAGGCAACTGGGCAAGTACAAATGGATAAAACAGTATTCACTACCCAGCACAAGTGCCAATAATTTTTTAACTTGACAGTCTCTTAATCTTTTCTGGTGAGCTCAGTGATGATTTTTCTTGTTTCAAAACCTGTCACAGCATTCATTTGCAGCCATTTTTATTGCTAGGATTAGTCGAGCTCTATCAATTCTGAAACTCCAGTTCAGCCCAACAAATGTCAGCTTTAATCACTAAATGCCAAACAATGCAAGAATTCCAGAATGTACCTTTGTAGTTATGATTTCATTTTAAAACAGCACTGAAGTTTATGGAATGACCTAAACCAACAGAAATTTAAAATACAAGAGGTCCCTGAATAGGGGCCATGCTTATTGTTCTCCCTAAAACCTTTAGCTAAATTATTCACCAGCCCCAAAAGTCAAAATAGAGAACAGTGGTGTTTAGTACTCCAAAGTGGTTGTGATGCTTATGTAAAACCAGACCACTTCTCATGTCCTTGGCCTGTCTCAATTTGGGAATGTTTACACTGGAACCTCACAACTGAACCCTGGGTTTTCTGTTGACATTTAATTTATGTATTTACCAAAAAATGCTATCACATTTGTATGTCTGTTCCTAAAGCTGGGTTTACAGATGTCATCCTAGCCCACTATAAAGGTTATCTGCTTGAGATTTAGGGACTATGCCAAGTATCGTTGATGTGAGCATTTGAACAACTTCAAGAAGAAGTGGGGTTTGCCCCCCTCCACCCAGGTAGGTGAATTTGGGATATAAAGGATTCCTTTAAGCTAAGGGATGATTCAGGGCCTCTGCCCTGTTCTTCAGCTCAGCAGAAGAATGGAACTGGGGATATGAGATGCTGTGGTAAATCTAAAGTATTCTGTGAAAATTCTCAGAAATAATTATCTCCTGAGAGAGCTGGAACATTTTATACTTGTCTCTGGAAAGTTTAGTAGAAGCACTGCTCTTAGACTTGCCACTAGAAGCTCCAAGAAGAGTGGTCATCAGCTTTAGGAGTGCAGGGAAGGACTTCAGAAGTACTGACTTGCCCACAGAGAAAAGATTGGTCCATGTATAGAGGGGCATGGAGGGGCCAGACACGTGCTCTATAGCTGGCACATCTGGGACACATAGGACCAGGTGGATTAGCCAACAAACAGGATTAGAGGACCACTGCCACCCAGGATACTAGTGACTAGAAGACAGTGACTGTCTCCCAAATGGAGGTTCTGGCTTCTTAAGGTAGTGTTTCTATACTCTGACTACTGAGTTCAGCTTTTGAGGCAAATGGGTGTCCTGGCCTCAGTCCTCATGCATGTGACTGTGGGGCTGGGCTTGGACCTGGAGATCATTCATTAAGTCTGAGTAACAATTCCAATGCAAGACAAGTTTCAGAATTCCTTCCCTAGACACAGTCTTAATAGCACCTCATGTAATAAAATAAATAATAAAATAATAATAAAACTTTAGTGAATGAATTGATGGTAACTATGGAAGAAGCTGGAGGAAGGGAGAGGATACAATGTTAATAGGTTCCTAAGAAATCAAGCTATTATTAAAAATAAAATTGTGGTTTCCAAACATTAAGATCCACAAAGTTCACTGGAAAGATTTTTTAAAATATAGAGTGCTGGCCAAACTTCCACAAATTCTGAGTATTTAGATCTGGTCCTCATTCAGGAATCTAATTTTTAAAGTGTGTCCCAACTGATTCTAACGCAAGTGGCCCAAGGATAACCTGATGTTAAAAAACAACAAAACAAAAGCCTGATCTGAACACTTCCCTGGTTTACAAATCATCAGAGGAGAACTATAACTATTTTCAGAATATAACTCTAGGAGAAAGATTTTCTCCTTATTTGAGTTAATTTTGTGCTACATTTGAGAAATGCCTTGCAATCCACTAAAATATTTCCCACAGATAGACTATTATTTGACACAGACCACAAAAATCATATTCTACTAGATCTTACATTCTGATTCTCTCACTAATTTTAAATCATTTTCTCAGTGGGTAAATTCACGTATGTTAGGTAAGAACTTTAAGAGAACGTTGAAGAATAGGTATCTCTGAGTTTAAATGGCAATTGCTAGCTCTTCAACTTTACTTTGCAGTAAACTTTTGGTTGGGTTAAAAGCTGTTCAAAAATGACTCATTCAATCTGATTTACCACTAAAAATTACATAGCTAGTTTTTAGAATGACTGTGTGACATGGCCCTGCTATTATTAAGATGCCACCTAATTAACTTCTAGAATATTTTATTTTCCTAAATTGTGGATAGAAAGGTGAAGAGAGGGCTTATCAAAAATATAAAAAAAATTTGGCCAGCCAGCATGGCTCAGTGGTTGAGTGTCAACACATGGACCAGGCGGTAACAGTTCAATTCCCAGTCAGGGCACATGCCAGGGTTTTGGGATGGATCCCCAATAGAGGACATGCAGGAAGCAACCAATTGATGATTCTTTCTCATCATTGATGTTTCTATCTCTCTCTCCCTCTCCCTTCCTGTCTCCAAAATCAATAAAAAGTATAAAAATATATAAGAAAATTCAAAACATGAACTTTTTTCTTGGAGATTTTATAATCTGAGATAAGAGTCACAATCATGAATAATTTACAATAGTAGGTATAATTAAGTACTAAAATAGAAGTTATTGTTAAATTGTCTAAACAGAGACTACATCATATCTGGAATTCCCAATGCAGAAACAATGACTAAAAGCTGGGTCACTTGGAAAAACTTCCTATAGGAGGTAGGGCTAGAGAAGGCATCTGTTCTATATTAGCTGTTGAATACATTCATTGCATATAAATGTAATTCTCAAATAAATCAAATGACTTGAATCTGTGAATGAGTTCCTAACAGCCCCTTACTGAGTAACAAGAATTTTGCTCAGGTTATTTAACTCAGCTATCATCATAGGTATGTTTGATAATGTCAATGTTTGAAATATTGAGTCACTTGCATTTTACTAATAACCAGAAATTCCTGGTTGGTTGACTCCAGCATATTTTCTCATTAACTTTGAGCTAACTTTCCATCTCAAGGTACTTTGCTATCTATTCTCTGTGGCCCTTAACCAATCTCCTTTCTTTTAAGGAAGAATAATATAAGAAATATCAACTATTTAGCATGCTCTTGTCAAATATTAAATAATGAATATGCCTATGAGTTGTACCCCTTTTCATGAAGGCAGTGCAATATATACACTTTAAACATATAAAGCTGATAGAAATGGTCAGTGGTGGTTTGATGGAGGAGTGAACAACAGGAGAGGAGGAGAAATTCATCCAATGCCATTTTTCTAGGGGCTCAACATACGCCATCTCATTCAGTTCTCAATGCAACCCTTAGAAGTAGAAAACAAGAGGTTCTGTAGAAGTGAAAGCCAAGAAGAGAAGAACAAGGTTCAGAGAGAGGAACCACTGGCCAAGGTCACATAGGTACTGAGTGTTCACTGACACATCCATCATTTTGCTCAGCGGCAACCCAAGGAAGAGCTCCCATATTACAGCACTCCATAGTTTGTAAAACACATTAAATACAGACAATTTTACTGAATGATAAGAATCCCAAAGGGCAGTCTCCATTTTTTTTCATCCCCATTTTACTGTTGAAATTCAATTTATAAATGAAAGCTTACAGACAGAAGTTAAGTAGCCTGCTTGTTTAGCTGTGCCCAGGTCAATGTATTTTTCCTCCATCAGAGAGCATTGTTAACAATTTGGTTGGGCTTGAAAGTTCCTAAAAAGGCATTCTTAGCAGAAGAAAATGATTCTACCTACTGAGCTGCTTGGAATTTCATAGTTGGAGATTATCTTTTTGGGTCCTTCTAATCTCAAAGAGTGTTCTCATCTAATTCATGTGTCCCTCCAAAGATGTACATGCACTATTGTTCACCATGATTTTGTTTAAAACAGCCAGTTTTATATTGCTATATACACTGCTACTTAGTGTCTCACAACTATCATGATTTATTTATTCAAGATTCTTCAGTTTGAGTAAGGCTTAACTGGGCATAGCAGTTCTCCTGCTGGTCTCATCTGGGGTGACTCATGTGTCTAAATATGACATCACGATTAAGGCTATATGATCCAAAATAGCCTCACTCATAGGTATGTCTCTTTGCTAAGGCCTGAGCGCTCTGGTTCTCTGTCAGGATAACACAGATTGTATACATGGCAGCACACAATTCACATAAGACAAGCCCCAGTGCTCAAGTATACTTGAGTGCTTATCCAGTATTAGTTTCTATTGCATTTGTTGATGTCCCATTAACCAAAACAATTTGTGGTGGCAGAATAATGGCCCCAACAATGTTTACATCTTAATTCTCCAAACCTGTCAATCTGTTACCTTACATAGAAGAAGAAACTTTGGGAACATGATTAGGTTAAGGACCTTGGAATGATAAAACTATCCCGGATTATCTGGATGAGCTTAATGGAATCACGGGGGTAATTATAAGAGAAAGGGGGTAATTATAAGAGAAAGGAGAGAAGAGAGGGTCAGAGTCAGTCAGAGCAGACATGATGACCAAAGCAGACATTGGAGTGACGCAGCCATGAGCCACAGTGTAAGAGGCCTCCAGAAGAGGGACAATGTAGAGAACGGACTCTCCCCCAGAACTTCCACAAAGAACACAACAATGCCCACATCTTGATTTTAATCCTGTAAGAACACTTTTGGACTTCTGAGCTTGAGAAATGTAAAGCAACATATTTGTGTTCTTTTAAGCCACTAAATTTGTGGTAATTTGTTAGAACAGCAAGAGGAAAATAATACACAAGCTATAAATCCAAGTCCAGAATCAACATTGGAAGGGACATCCAGGAAGTATGAGTCACTGAAGCTCATTAATATAACAATCTACCACATAGATGATTAAAAAGTTCAATAATAGAAGGTTGTCTTGATGGATTATGGTATTTCCCTATAATAAAGTACTATGCATTTAAAAACAACTGGGGAAGTGGGTGAGCATAGGTTAATCAAAGAACTTATATGTCTATAAGCATAACCCATGGACACAGACATTGGTATAGGGAAGGCCTGGGGTGGGGTGGATGGGGGGTGGAGGAGATCAATGTGGGACAAAGGGGGGCATCTGTAATACATTCAACAATAAAGGTAAATTTTAAAAAATAATAAATAAATAAATAAGATCATATTGTAATATAATTATAACAAAATAAGATTAAAAATAAGCTGGGGGAGGAGGGAATATGGCAACCCTGTGAGAAGCAGCAGAGCACCCCCTTTCCCAGCCATGGACTCGATTTACTCCTAAAATCCTACATAACCAGCTTGAAAAAAACAGAGAAACATGCCTGAGTGGACGGAGTGTGAGTGGGGAGCACTGAAGAATCATACCGCAGTCCAGTAAGAGAGGGGAGCATAGGAAGAGGGAGTCCCCTCTGAAGTCTGTGCTGGACTCCAAGCCTGGAGGCTTGGAGGCTGCAAAGCTCCCTCCCCTCAGAAGTGCGGGACGGCATCCAAAAGCGGGGATCCCACACCCAGAGTGACGAGAGGGGAAGGAACGCCCCGTGCACAGGGCAGAGGGACCCAGGGAAGTGGTGAGTCCCGGAGGGATTGGTGCCTTCCTAGGAAACAAAGCCTCTAGTGGCAGCTGCGACCGGGCATCTAATGCTCAGGGTGCAGAGCATATGGAAGGCTGTCCCAAGGTCTGTGGCACCCAAGTGGTAAGGGACCAGAGGACTGCGCTGAGCAGCTGCACACGGGGACCCTCTGCCTCCTTGTGGGGCATTGTGTTGAGCCCCAGAAAGAGCTGAATCAGCATGGCATGGGGGAGGGGAGGAGCCCTCCTGCCCTGAGCTCCAGGTGCAGAGGGGCTGGGATCTATGACCATCCCTGAGGGGTGCCTTGGTGGCATGTAAAGCCCCTCCAGCTTTGCTGAGACCAGCAGTGAGCTGTGTGGAACTTACTTTGGGTCCCCTCCCTCTGGGTGTCATTGTGCGCAGGCAACGGGACCCTGCAGGGCAGACACCCTGCCTGTGTGTTGCTTTGTGCATTTGCAAGTCTGATTGCAGAACTGGTTCCCACCTTCCCAGCAGTTGGGATTGGGGTCTGCACAGTAGACAGTCTGAGGGGCAGGCCTGGTGCAACCAGCCAACCAGAGCTGAGCAGGGAGGGGCGGAGCCCTCCTGCCTCCCCTGCAGCCAGGAGCACCGCCCCCAACAGGAAAGGGGCAGATCCCACTCACTGAGGCCCCAGACACACCCTCGGGGCACAGTCCTGAGTGTGAAGGGAGAGCAGCTCACAGGAGGACATCATAAGAATAAGACTCTGAGGGACTATTGTTTGGGAACTGAAGGAAAAGCTGAAAACCCCTGCTGGGGGCTGGGCAGACAAAGGGCTCACCAGAATGTGTTCTTAATCGAACCCACTGAGCCCAGGCTGACAAAAAGACCCCTACAGAAAAGGCAACAGGCTGAAATTAATCTGAAGCTGCAGCAGGTCAGAGGCTGGGGAACTAGAATCAGAGGATAGGGACTGAGGAGCTGGCTGTGGAGCAGAGACTAACTCCCGCAGAGTGAGGGCCTTACAGCAACACCTCTAAGGGGAGTGATACTCTGGGCTACACTAGCCACACTGCACCCTAAAGACTCTACAGAAGACTCTGGAGCAAGACCAAGCAACTACAAGGTTGCAAAACAGCTGACAAGAGGAGGTGGTCCATGCAGAGCCTCAGATCAACCATCTACCTAAGGACACCAGAGCCAAACCTACATGGCTCCTCACATTGGGTGATACACAAGTACCTCCCAGGAGAACTGAAATCAGCACACAAAACAGTGAGCCTCAGACAGCATAAGTTGCCCAGAGGAAACTCACCTGATTGACTACCTTTTTTTCTTTTGTTTTTTTGTTTTCTTTGTTTTTTTTTTGTTTTACTTGTTTTTGTGTGTTTTTGTTTGTTTGTTTTTTTTTTGTTTGTGGGTTTATTTTTTCTCTTTTTTCCTTAGGAAGAAGAAAAGGGGAGAAAATTTGTTTTTTCTTCTTTTTTAAATTTTATCATTTTTTTAAATTTTATTTTTAACATTTTTTTAACTAAATTTTTTTTCTTCTCTTTTTTATAAAAGAATTTTGTCTTGCTTAGCTTGTCTTTAGTTTTGTTTTGGTTATTTGTTTTGTTTTATCCTTGCTTCTAATATCAAGGCTCTCTTGAAATCCCTGCTTAATGACTAGGACTTTATCATTATAACCAAGTTTACTGCTTTCCTCTATAGTATCCTCCAAATCTCCTGCCAGACTCCCTCCCTGCCTGGGCTTTATCTCTCTCTCTCCTCTCGATCAATTGGCATAATTTTTTTTTCTTTTTCTACTTTTCTTTCATTCTTTCATTATCCTCCCTTCTGTCTTCCTGCCTTTTTGTTTGATTGTTAGTTTCTCTTTATTGTATTTTTGTTTTCTCATTTACAACTATTATCCTATTCCTATTCTCTCTCATAATTTTTTGCTGGCCCTTCTTTCAGATCTTTTCTCTGCTTCTGTTATCTCCCAGTAGCGTCTCTATTTTTTACATTTTAGTTTATTATTATTTTCTAAATTTTCACCAGTATTAACAACAATATACATCTTTCTCTAAGCATTACTTTTCTTTCTCTCTCTCTTTTTTTTAAGGATTTTCTTTGTGTGTGTTCTCCCTTCACTCTCCCAGTATTTTCCCGTGGGTTGTTTTCATTGTGACTGTCAAAATATTTTGTAAGATACCTCTTATTTTCTGGAAGTTTAGTTGTGTATTGGCCTGCCTTGCCAGCACCTGTACAACAGCTTACATGACAAGGTTGAAGCTGAGACACAGTTAGCAGACCTGACAGGAGGGTCCTCCCAAGGACTGATCAATGACAATTTAGACCCAACCACAACAGGAGAACATAAAGAAACCACAAAAGGGACACCCACAAGAGGGACATGCCTAGAGGAAAGAGCTCAGAAGTATAAAGAAAACACACCTCTGGGCTCCAATGGACCCACAGGACAAAATCCAATCCCACAAGACTGGGGGATAGCAAATATATCTAATATATAGATACAAAAACTAAAACCTACCAAAATGGATAGACAAAGAAACAACCCCAAATTAAAGAAAAGGAAACATTGCCAGAAAAAGACTTTGATGAGATGGAGTTAAGCAAGTTACCAGAAACGCAGTTCAGAGTAAGAATGATGAAGATGTTGAAGGAACTTAAAAAGACACTAGATGATAAGATCAAGAACCTTAGTGAAAACATGAAAAAAGAGAAACATACCATAAACAAAACTCAGAGATAAAGGATGCTGTATCTGATGTCTAGAGTGCACTGGAAGAAATTAAAAGCAGGCTCAATGAAGCAGAGGATAGAATAAGTGACTTAGAAGACAAGGTAGAAAAAAATCACTCAGAGCAGCTAAAAGAAAAAACACTTAAAAAGCATGAGGACAGCCTAAGGGAACTTTGGGACAACTTGAAGTGAAACAACATTCGCATTAGAGCAATGCCAGAGGGGGAGGAAAAAGAGCAAGGGGTAGAGAACTTGGTGGAGGAAATAATTACAGAAAACTTTCTTAGGCTGGTGAAGGAGAAAGCCACACAAGTTCAGGAAGCACAGAGGGTTCCGAACAAGAGGGACCCAAAGAGACCCACTCCAAGACACATCATAATTAAAATGTCAAATGTCAAGGACAAAGAGAAATTATTAAGGGCTTCAAGAGAGAGACAAGCAGTGACCTACAAGGGAAACCCCATGAGGCTGACAGCTGATTTCTCAACAGAGACTTTTCAGGCCAGGAGGAAGTAGCATGAAGTTCTCCAAGTAATGAAAAGCAAGAACATGCAACCAAGATTGCTTTATCCAGCAAGGCTATCATTTAAAATTGAAGGTGAAATAAAGAGCTTCCCAGACAAAAAAAGGCTAAAGGAGTTCAGTACCGCCAAACCAGTATTGCAAGAAATGCTAAAAGGACTGCTTTAAGAAAAAAAGGAATAGTGAGAGAAAGGTACATCAGCACAAAGGGGAAAAAATGGTATTAAATAAGTTGATATCAGTAGTAACCTTAAATGTAAATAGAATAAAAGTTCCAATCAAAAGACAAAGGATAGCTGAATGGATAAGAAAACAGGACCCAAGTATTTGCTATCTACAAGAGACCCACCTGAGAGCAAAAGACTCACACAGGCTAAAAGTGAAAGAATGGAGTAAAATGTTCCATGCAAATGGAAAGGAAAAGAAAGTTGGAATAGCAATTCTTATTTCTGACAAAACAGACTTCAAAATAAAGACCATAGCAAGAGACAAAGATTGTCACTATATATTACTAAAAAGATCAATCCAACTGGAGAAAATAACCCTTATAAACATTTATGCACCCAATATAGGAGCACCTAAATATATAAAAAATTTCTTGGGGGACTTTAAACGGGAGACTGACAGCAACACAATCATAGTGGGGGACCCCACTGTCACCATTGGACAGATCATCAAGACAAAATATAAACGGAAACACAGACCTTAACTGACACACTAGATCCAAGGGATTTAATTGACATTTACAGAACATTTAATTCCAAAGCATCAGAATACACATTATTCTCAAGTGCACATGGAACATTCTCAGAAATAGACCACATGTTAGGGCACAAGGTAAGTCTCTACAAATACAAGAAGACTGAAATCATATCAAGCATCTTCTCAAATCACAATGCCATGAAACTAGAAATCAACCACTATAAAAAACTCAAAAATATTCAAACACATGAAGGCTAAATAGCATGTTATTAAACAATAAATGGGTTACCAAGGAGATCAAGGAAGAAATCAGACGCTTCATGGAAAGTAACAAAAATGAACAGACAACAACCAGAAATCTATGGGACAAGGTGAATGCACTCCTGAGAGGAAAATTCATAGCATTACAGGCTTATCTTAAGAAACAAGAAAAATATCTAATGAACCATCTAACACAACAACTAAAAGAACTAGAATGAGAACAGCAAGAAAAGCCCTCAGGAAGTAGAAGGAAGGAAATAATAAAAATTAGAGCAGAAATTAATGACACAGAGACTAAAAAAACAATACAAAAAATCAATGAAACCAAAAGCTGGTTCTTTGAAAAAGTAAATAAGATTGATACACATTTAATCAGACTCACTAAGAAAAAAAGAGAGAGGACCCAAATAAATAAAATCACAAATGAAAGAGGCATTATAACAACTGACCCAACAGAAATACAAAAGATTGTAAGAAAATATTATGAGCAACTATATGCCAACAAATCAGACAACGTGGGGGAAATGGACTAATTCCTAGAAGCATACAACCTTCCAAAGCTGAATCAAGAAGAGGCAGAAAACCTGAATAGGACAAAAACAAATAATGAAATTGATGCAATAATAAAAAAAACTCCCACCAAACAAAAGTCCTGGACCAGATGGATTTACAGGCGAGTTCTACCAAACAATTCAAAGAATTAACACCTATTTTATTCAAACTATTCCAGAAAATTCCAGAAGAGGGAAAACTCCCAAACTTTTTATGAGGCCAGCATCATCCTAATCCCAAAACCAGATAAAAACACTACAAAGAAAGAAAATTACAGGCCAATATCCCTGATGAACATAGATGCTAAAATCCTCACTAAAATACTAAATGTAAAGTGGGTCCATCAATACATTACAAAGATCATACACCATGACCAAGTGGGATTTATTTTGGGGATGCAAGGCTGGTACAATATCCGCAAATCAATAAATGTGATACATCACATAAACAAAATGAAGGACAAAAATCATATGATCATATCAATAGATGCAGAAAAAGCATTCAACAAAATCCAGCACCAATTTCTGATAAAAACTCTCAGCAAAGTGGGAATAGAGGGATCATACCTCAACATAATTAAGGTCATTTATGACAGACCTACACTCAACATCATACTCAATGGACAAAAGCTAAAACCATTTCCATTAAAAACTGGAACAAGACAGGGATGTCCACTTTCACCACTCTTATTCAACATAGTACTGGAAGTCCTCGATATAACCATCAGAGAGGAAGAAAACATAAAAGGTATCTGATTGGAAAGGAGGAAATAAAACTGTCGTTATTTTCAGATGACATGATATTGTACATAGAAAACCCTAAAGACTCCATCAAAGTACTATTAGATTGAATAAACGAATTTGGCAAGGTAGTTGGATACATAATCAATAACCAGAAATCAATGGCATTCTTATTCACCAACAATGACCTCTCAGAGGGAGAAACTAAAAAACCAATACCATTTACCACTGAAACTAAAAAAATAAGATACCTAGGAATAAACTGAACCAAGGATGTAAAAGACTTGTACTCGGAAAACTACATGACACTGAAAAAAGAAATAAAGGAAGATTTAAACAGGTGGAAGAATATACCATGCTCATGGATTGGAAGAATTAATATCATTAAAATGTCCATACTACCCAAAGCAATTTATAAATTCAATGCAATTCCTATTAAAATACCAACAACATATTTCACAGACCTAGAACAAACATTTTGAAAATTTATATGGAACCAAAAGTGACCCCAAATAGCTGCAGCCATCTTGAGAAAAAAAAAACAGAGTGCGAGGGATCACATTACCCGACTTCAAACTGTATTACAGAGCCACTGTAATCAAAATGGCCTGGTACTGGTACAACAATAGGCATATAGTTCAATGGAACAGAACAGAGACCCCAGAAATAGGTCCATGCCATTATGGTCAGTTAATATTTGACAAAGGAGGCAAGAGCATACAATGGAGTAAAGACAGTCTCTTCAATAAGTGGTGCTGGGAAAACTGGACAGATACATGCAAAAGAATGAAACTAGACCACCAACTTTCACCATACACAAAAATAAACTCAAAATGGATAAAAGACTTCAATCTAAGTCATGAAACCATACAAATTCTGGAAGAAAACATAGGCAGTAAAGTCACAGACATCCCATGTAGTGGACTTTTCAATGATACATCTCCTAGAGCAGGAGAAACAAAAGAAAAAATGAACATATGGGACTACATCAAACTAAAAAGCTTTTGCACAGCAAAAGAAAACAGCCTCAAAATACAAAGGAACCCCAAGGTCTGGGAAAACATATTTGCCAAGGATGAATCTGATAAGGGGCTAATTTCCAAATTATACAAAGAACTCATAATACTCAGCAAGAGGAAGACAAACAACCCAATTAAGAAATGGGCAAAGGACTTGAATAGACACTTCTCCAAAGAGGACATATGATGGCCAAAAAACACATGAGAAAATGCTCAAGGTCGCTAACCATCAGAGAGATGCAAATTAAAACCACAATGAGGTATCACTTCACACCTGTGAGAATGGTTACTACCAGCAAATCAACAAACGTCATGTTCTGACGAGGGTGTGGAGAAAGGGGAACCCTAGTACACTGCTGGTGGGATTGCAGACTGGTGCAACCACTATGGAAAGCAGTATGGAGGTTCCTCAAAAAATTGAAAATGAAGCTTCCTTTTGACCCAGTGATTCCACTCCTAGGAATGTATCCTAAGAATCCTAAAACATTAATCAGAAAGAATATATGTACCCCAATGTTCATAGCAGCACAGTTTACAATAACCAAGATCTGGAAACAGCCCAAGTGCCCATCAGTAGATGAGTGGATACAAAAGCTGTGGGACATTACACCATGGAATACTATGCAGCTGTAAAGAAGAAGAATCTCATAACCTTTGGGACAGTATGGATGGACCTTGAAAATATTATGCTAAGTGAAACAAGCCAGGCAGTGAAAGACAAACATCACATGATCTCACTTATACGTGGAATCTAAAGAACTTAATAAATTGATGAATAGAATTGATTCAATGACATGGAAGCATAGATGAGACTGACGAATGTCAGAGGCATGGAGGAGGGCGGGTGGGTGGAGGGGGAGAGAGTAACCAAAGAATTTATATGCATATATGCACAACCCAAGGACATGGGCAATGGTGGGGAGAGGGACTGGGGAGGGGGATGGGATGGGGTGGAACGGTTCATTGGGGAGAAAAAGGGACATCTGTAATATTTTAAATAAAAATAAAATTAAACAAACAAACAAAAAAACACACCAATGATGGAAAAGATGTGTAACATCACTGGCCAAAAGAGGAATAGAAATGAAGGTTAAAATGAGATATAACCATGTACCTATAAGAACAGCTAAAATTAAAAATAGAGACAATGCCCACCCTAGCTCAGTTGGAGTGTCATCCTGTATACCAAAAAGCTGCAGATTCGATCCCTGGTCAGGGCATGTACAGGGGGCAATCGATTGATGTTTCTCTTTCACATAGATGTTTCTCTCTCTCTCTCAAATCAACTAAAAAAGTGTATATATATATATATATATATATATATATATATATATATATATCCTTGGGCTGGGATTTTAAAAAAATCTGAGACTTTCACCTGGCCCAGTAGCTAGGTTGGTTAGAGCATTGTCCCAATACACCAAGGGTATAGGTTTGATCCCCGATCAGGGCACATATAAGAATCAACCAATGCGGGACTAAGTGGAGGAAACTGGGGACATATGTAATACTGTCAACAATTTAAAAAAAGAATGAAAAAAAAAAGAATCAACCAATGAAAGTATAAATAAATGGAACTACAAATTGATGTCTCTCTCTCCCTCCCTCTCTAAAATCAATCAATAAATTTTTTTTTTTAAAGCTGAAGGATGACATATGGTATTCACATGATAATAAATTTAAAAGCAAGTTACAAAATATCAAGTTATGAACCTAAACTTTCAGAGGAAAACCTAAATAAAACATCTTGTTTTCAGGTGATCGATAGATGGATATCAATAAATAGATAGTTCTTTTGTGTGTGTATAACTTTTAAATAAGGACTAGAAGCAAGAAGTATATATCACAAAATGTAATTTGTAGTTTACGGGTCACTTTCTTTTGTTTAATTTCTTCCCAATACTTTCAAATATTCCACAATGAAATATTACTTGGTTCAACAGCCACAAATGGAGCTCTGACCATTGCGACGCTCCTTTGTCACCATGGTAGTCAGGGCCATTAATCAGTGGGCCTGAATTCAGAGGAACCTAGAGACTCTGTGAGTAGGGCAAAAGACAGCAGTCTCATAGGTGTCCTCACCTGTCCTCAGCATCGACAACAGGTGGCAGGGAAGAAAATGAACAAGAGAACACCTCATCTCATCTGCATTCCCTGAAAAATGAGAGATGGACTTAGAACATCCCAATGTGATGTGAAAATAAACTGTTCAATATTAGTTATTTTCAGAAGAAGACAGTCTAAATCAATACCCAATTTTTATCCTATATTTTTCATGTTTTATTTCTTGGTCAGTTAAAGCAAAGGTAGATTCATTGTAAAGCAAGTGGAGTGAGAAATAAATAGAGATGGCTTCTGTCAGGAAGCTTTCACTATTCAGACTATGTTCCTCTCAGTTTGGGGAACAAATTATTATCCAAGGATAGTCAAATAGTCATGCTTGGGGTGTTGGCCTCCACCTCCAGTACCCCAGAATTCATTTTTCAGCTGATTTTCTGTTTTAACTGTGATTTAGCTATTGTGCTTAAGTTTATCATTATGGCAGAAAGGGAGTAATTATTATAACTTACATTTGAATTTTTGAACAAATTCTGTAGTAGCAGTTTGACTATTTCAAAAACCAAGAGGAAGCCCTATTTTTAAATAGAGACAGCACAAGCAAACAAAGAATCTTTTAAAAATATTCAGAGAAAACTTGATTTAGGGTTCAGCACTTTATGCTTTCACATGAATTCAAAACTCCAAATTATGTTAACCTTAGAAAGACTGGTTTCCACCACAGTGTAGCTGTTGTTTTTTCCCATAAGCTTAATCTTGGGGAGGTGGCTATGTAGGCTCTTCCTCAGCTGATCTGGTTACGAAAATAAGGCTGCCACTCTGAGCTTGGGCGCTGCGGCACAAGTAGTTTAACCTGTCCTCTGTCACTGTCCCCAGTGCTCCTCAGTGACATGTTTATTATGACACATCACTCCAGATGTGACTTTAAGAATATACACAGGAAAACCACATTGTCTATTGTCCCATTTTAACTGTCACTCAAATAAAAGTAGTATTTTCAAATAATTTCACTGGAAAGCATCCATTTCATGGTCAGATAAAATATCTCCCTTTAAGCTTTAGAATGTTCCCTCTTATCTCACAGCTGCTGTATCATCCTCTTACTTTGTGTAGGGCCACAGGTGAATTTAAATACTTTATAGGAGAGTTTGATGAGTATTTATACTTAGCTGTTTAAGGGCCCTATTAAGAAATTTTGTTTTCCAGGGTCTTATCACTGACACTGACATGATCTGTTGGTAAAGTCAAGAGTTCCATTCAGTTATTAAAATCTTAGGGGAAATCTTTGGCATGTAAATATACTGCTATTTTATTTATGCCAGAGGAACTGTTCTCTTGGTAAATGTTTGCAAAAAGTCTCTAGTCCTCTAGCTCTAATCTTAATGTTTCTGAACAAGGAGAGGAATTCATATAAGAGAGGAATTCAAAATTTTCATAAACTGAGAAGGAAATACCCTATTAGAGATGAATTCCAAAGCCTCATCATCTTGAAGACATTATAACAATGTAGATATCCTTGATATAACTCTTTACTACCTGCTAATTTCTAGCAATTGTATTTATGAAAACATTTATAAACATTTATATGTGAGAATAAGATCAACCACATTAAATATAACATATAAATGTAATACATTTTAGATAAAATGAAATAAATGCATAAAAAGAAATTTTAAATGACCCATAACCCCATATTCAAGAGCAAGACACTATTGACACTCAGGTGTATTTATTGCCAATCTTAGAAATAATACTATGTGCTTATTTGCATATTTTTGATTACACAAAAATGCCATTTTCAAAAAAGTTATCTTCAAGATAAACCCATATTAAAATGATGGTCAAGTACTGAATATAAACAAACCAAAAATTTTCTGTCAAACTCTAAGTCACATTTCCAGCATTGTCCTTTTTAGGTGGAGAGCCCCTACAGTGAAAGTCAGGATGAAGGAACAAATGGAAGGGACTCATTTGTTTTGGTTACAATGACATTAAGTGTTTGTTAGCTCATCCAGATAAGGTTAACACCACTTGCCTCAGCTTAATTACTACTGGTGCCCCTGTCTCATGCTCAAAGGTGGCTTCAGCTGAGACAATAAATTATATGGTCACCTCATGCAAAAGACAGCCTGCTTTTAATGCATCCACACAGTTTGTGTGAGAAATTAGCTTTAGCCTGGATATTGAGTTTGCTTATCCAGGAAAAAAAATATTTTATCTTACACAAGGTGGTCTTTTTTTGGTGGTCTTTTGTCTAGATTGTCACTAATGATTGCCTCTCCCTAAAGCAAAAGACCCATTTAGTCAATTTTGTTCTATTCAGTGTGGGTGGTGGGGGTGTGGAGTGAGGGAGGAAAACTTACCCTCACTTAATCCACAACAGCCCTTTTGAGGGAAGTTGTGGGGTGGGATAAATCATGTTAAGTGTATAAGCTGAGAAGTGGATCAATGGGGTTGCTTGCACTGGACAAGTCATTTTTCATTGCTGCCAAGTGGGCTCAGTCTATATTAGCTCATCTCTTAGTTTTGTCTCCACTTAGGATTTTTTATGGATTAACCCAAGGTTAATGAACCAGAAAGTCCCAAGGTTATTGTGGGTTTGTTATGAATTCCTATTCCTAGGAGTTTGCAACTCAGGTGCAAAAAGTTGTTCTGACTTGAAATGGCTTAGAAATTGAGTTAGGAGGTTCAAATGTGGGAGCAAATATTTTCTTAGAGTAAGACTGCCTGTTAGTAGCTGAGGTAGGAAAATGACAGAAAGCTTGTGATTTTTAGATGTTTTGAACTCTAATAAAAATGACATTTGGAAGGAGGTAAGGGAGAAGTGTTAACCTATCACTATCACCTGCACCATCGTCTCAGTAAAGTTTGAACTATACCTTAATTTGATTCACAAATTTATTTGTATAATTATCTCATTTCCTTGTTCACCAACTGCTGTCTTCCTCTGGGAAGAAAGATTCATGACAGTAGGTAACTGTTCTTAGTGGTTCTCTGAGGTGATACTGGTGCTTCCACAAGTATCTGCAGGCCCTTGCACCAGCCCTAGCCCCTGGAGACTCCTTAGGGAGCTTGTCCTCAAACTTAGTCCCTATTGCCTCATGTTGATTTCCTGAACTGCACTAATTCCTGTCCATTCTCTCTCTGTTTCATCGGATTTCAGCTATAGTTAATAGCATCCTATCACCATAATTTAGAGTCCATGCATAGCCTTCTCCACTTACTTATTTTTGTCTATTTATTCATTTCATAACAGATTAAACTCTGGTGTGCCTCTTCTTAATCAATAACCTTGAACATCCCCACTAACTTCATGTTCTTTCCATCCTGTTTCACAGCAGCCTAAGCAACATATCATTTGCATGTATAGTGCTTCAGGCTATGATCCTGTATACTCCTTCTGGATTTGCGTTTTTCATTAAATATCTCTGTTATGGGCTGAATATTTGCGTCCTCCCAAAATTCATATGTTGATGACCTAACCCCCAATATGATTTTAGCATTAGGAGGTGAGGCCTTTGGGAAGTGATTAAGCTTAGACTCGGGCATGAAGGTGGAGCCTTAATGATGGGATTAGTGCTGTTATAAGAAGAGAAGAGATCAGAGCTTCCTTTCCCTCTAGGAACATCAACTGAGAACAGACCACATGAGCACACAGCAAAAGGTGGCTGTCTACAAGTCAGGAAAAGAATCCTCACCAGCAATCAAATTGGCCAGCACTTTAGTCTTGGACTTCCAGAACTGTGAGAAATAAATGTCTGTTGTTCCAACCCACCCCACTCCCTACCCCCTGTCCATGGTGTTTGTTACAGCAGCTGGAGCAAAGACAGTGACTTTGTAAAGATTAATCTTTGTTGTATGAGCTCTCAGTCTTTCATGTGTGTATATCTTCATTTATTTATCATTTGTCTGTGAATAGGTATTTTGATTATTTACAGTATTGGTACTTGAGACAAGGGCTTCTATGAACATTCATGGTATAACTACTGACAGACATATACTTGGGTAAACTCTTGGATATGGAATTCCTGGCTAAAGAGTAAGTATGCAGATCTTCAATTTCACACAAAAATACCAAAATATTTTCCATGTGCTTGAATAATTTGCATGCCCACTAGTAACACATGAAGACTTCCATGGACCCATGTCCTTTCCAACAGAAATCTTAATCTTTACAAACTGAAGGAGTTAAAAGGGCATTTTATTGCATCTTGAATTACATTTCTTTAACTGGTGACTTTGAGTGTCTTCTCATGTCTGTTACCTATGATGGTTTGTCTGTGAAATACTTGTGTTTTATTCAGTTTTCTCTGGTGCAATTTTTTTCTTATTCCTTAAAAAAATGTTTTTGTGGTTGTTTTTTGCACACTCTTGATACTAATCCTTTGTCAGCTTTAGGTATTGCAAATATTAACCCTTTGTTTGTAGCTTGCCTTTGCCTTATTTAAGATGTTTTTTGAAAAACAGTTTTTTAAAATTAATATAATCAAATGGGTAATTTTATTCATTATATTTGGCATTTTTAATGTTATGTTTGAAAAAACATTTTCTTACTCTGAGGTGATAAAGCTGTTTCTTTATATTTTGTTCGAAAAGTGTTAAAGTTTTACTTTTGACATTTAAGTTCTTAATCCATCTGGAGTTGATTTTTGTATATGGTTAGAAGTAGGAAATTCATTTTCATTTTTTTCCATATAAATGACCAATTTTTTCAGCAAGATTTGTTTTACTATATTTTTTGCTCTTCATAAGTTTCATAGCAGCTTCATAAAAAAGTCTAAAAAAGTTCCCAAATGTTGTTTCTCCAAAGTTATGAAAAATAACAAGTAAAAATTATCATTTTGAATTGGTTTGCATGAGGTACTATGTCAGGAAATGTGTAGCCATTTAAATCACAACAACCTTATCAATTAGATATTATATTTACCACCATTTTATAGAGACATAACATAAACTAAGACATGTTAAATAGATGATGTCTGTATAATAAAGAGAAGTTGAATGCTTCCTGCAGCTGATGAGGGCAGAGTAAAGATCTAGCTAAAGCCAAGCAGTCTACCCTTTCACTGCTTCAATGGAATGGGAATTAAATGGGGCCAGCTGCTCTCTTGCTCTTTGTTCAACATTAAAAGTGAAAATGCCCTTGGGAAAGCGATTTTTTCTTCTTTTACGTAAGAGTCATATGCTGACACTACCAGTTTCTCTCTTTGCTACACAGTACTGTGTTCCATGCTCACTGTGGCCTTCTTTAATCCCAGAGTAAAAGGGAATCTCAGAGGAAACCAAGCTCTGGGCAGAAGCTGGAAACATTGCCTAGAATCAGTGTTGCCCATCCTGCTCCAAGCACTTCTGATAATTCATGCATCTGGGTGACCAGCATCTGTGTGAATGAGCTACTCCTCACTCCTAAACTTGCTCTGTGGGATATAAATGATTTTGAAAGGAAGGCATAACTTTTATTTTAAGAAATTGTTTTAATATTTTTGTAACTTTGGAGAAGACACCGAAAGTTCATGGAGCACAAGAAAACATAGAACTAATTTATTCCAGGTTAGAACCCCACCCCTCTACTAGCTGCTCCACTTTGGACAAGTAAGTGCTTTAAGTCAGAAATCACCACCCTTTTTCTGTAAGAGCCTTAAACTAGTAAATGGTTTAGGCTTTGGTGCCACACAGTATTTGTCAGAACTGTCAACTATTGTCACAGCACAAAAGTAGCCTTAGAAACAATGTGTGTGCTGTGTAAAAATAAAACTTTTTTTAAAAGACACTGAAATTTCAATTTTATTTTATGTGTCATGAAATATTGTTTTTTTTATTTTTTTATCCATTTGAAAATATAAACATTTTTACTTCTTGATTCTTAAACAAACAGGCAGTGGGCCAGATTTGGCCCAGGAGAGTAGTTTTCTGAGCCTTGATCTAAACTCTCTTCAGTTGATTCATCTGTAAAATTAAAATGATAAGATTTGTTTCTAGGTATTAAGCTGTGGCTCATGTGAAATTAGTGAGCTGCCTCACCCAATGCCAGCCACAGAGTAGAAACTCAATATATTTTTTTAATTTAAAAATTAGAAATTTTTCAGGATTCTTCGGATACATTCCTAGGAGTGGAATCACAGGGTCAAACGGCAGCTCCATTTCTAATTTTTTGAGGAACCTCCATACTGTTTTCCATAGTGGTTGCACCAGTCTGCATTCCCACCAGCAATGTACTAAGGTTCCCCTTTCTCCACACCCTCGCCAGCACATGTCGTTTGTTGATTTGTTGATGGCAGCCATTCTGACAGGTGTGAAGTGATACCTCATTGTGGTTTTAATTTGCATCTCTCTGATGATTATCGACGTTGAGCATTTTCTCATGTGTCTCTTGGCCATCCGTATGTCCTCTTTGGAGAAGTGTCTATTTAAGTCCTTTGCCCATTTCTTAGTTGGGTTGACTCCCTCTTGCTGAGTACTATGAGTTCTTTCATCAGAAAGAATATTTGTACCCTGATGTTCATAGCAGCACAGTTTACAATAGCTAAGATCTGGAAACAGCCCAAGTGCCCATCAGTAGATGAGTGGATAAAAAAGCTGTGGGACATTTACACCATGGAATACTATGCAGCTGTAAAGAAGAAGAATCTCGTACCCTTTGGGACAGTATGGATGAACCTGGAGAATATTATGCTAAGTGAAATAAGCCAGGCAGCGAAAGACAAATATCACATGATCTCGCTTATACGTGGAATCTAAAGAACTTAATAAACTGATGAACAGAATAGATTCAATGACATGGGAGCATACATGAGACTGACGAATGTCAGAGGGATGCAGGAGGGTGGGTGGGTGGAGGGGGAGAGAGTAACCAAAGAATTTATATGCATATATGCACAACCCAAGGACACAGACAATGGTGGGGAGAGGGACTGGGGAGGGGGATGGGACGGGGTGGAATGGATCATTGGGGAGAAAAAGGGACATCTGTAATATTTTAAACAAAAATAAAATTTAAAAAAATAAAAATAAAAACTATAATGTGTAAAAAAAATTAGAAATTAGTATTGTAATTATTAACTTATTGATTAATATGTGTTGCCTCTTTTTGTGTGTACACAAAAAGTTTTTGTGGTGTACAGCAGTGAATAAAATAGAGTTCCTGCCCTTCTAGTGTTTGTAGTCTAGTAGAAGGAGAAAGACACTAAGATAAAAGGTAAAGTTTATAGCATGTCAGATAGTGATAAATACTAGGGGGAAAAGAGTATAAAGGAAGATGTAGACTGTGGTTTTAGATTTTTGAGTCTATAGTATTTCAAGCTAAAGATTTTTGAAATTATAAGAGTATGAATGTAGATCTTAAAGGAAAGAAGGTAAGGTTTAGGCACTGAGCTTCTCTACTATTATGCAGCCAAGGCAATAAAGAAGAAACACTCCAGGAGACTGAGAAGTATGGGGAAAATCAGGAGATTGTGCTCTTTTGAGAGCTGGGTTGTCAGAGGGAGAAAGGTTATGGGGGGAAGAGGGGTCACCACACCAAAACTTCTACTTGGTTTATCAATGGAAGCCTAAGCAGTGGCTAGTAGACTAAGTAGCATGGAGGTCACTGGTGGCCTTAGCAAGGACAACTCTAGTAGATTGGTTGGGGCATGGGGAACTTGTTTGATTCAAGAGAAAATGGGAAGAAATAAGCAATTGGAAAGGAATAAGGACATCACTTTCCAGGAGTTTTCCTGTTAAGCAAAGATAGAAATGCACCAATCACTGGAGGGGGCGGGGGTTAGAAAGAAGGAGTGGAGAGAGCTTTATTTGCTTGTTTTTAATTTCTTTTTTAAGTGGAAGAAATAACAAGTTGTTAATATGCTGATGAAAAGGGTCCAATGGAAAGGGAGAGATGGAGCGTGAGGTGGAGAGATTAGCAGATGGCTGGAGTAAGGTTCTGAACTGTGGTAGAGAAGGGTGAGGGTCATGTTTTCTGGAAGCCAGGAGAATTCATCCATAGTAACAAGAGAGCAGGGTGAGTGAAAAGGCATAGATGCTCATAGGTGGGCATATGCAGTGGCGAGAGCTCATAGAGAATCTCTTCTGGTTATTTCTAGTTTCTAAGTGAAATTGGGCTTCAGCTGAGAGTAATAATGGGAATGTGAAGTAGGAAAAGAGAAGATCTGAGTAATCATTTATGAATATCATATTGTGATTGTTAGATAGTATATAAGACAGAGTTTTGGGGTGGAGCAAATGAATTTAATAGTTTCTGGACAGCCTTCAAAATATCCATGGATCCCCTGAAAGTGTAGGGGTAATTTTCTCCAAATATGCATTTTTTCTGGAAAGGAGTTCTTAGCTCTCTTAAAATTATCTAATGAGTTCATTGGCCACACAAGATTAAAAAACAAAACAAGACACAATAAACATACTGACAAAAGATTATAGTCAGGGCATAAAATCAGAGTTTCCCTGGTGGCTGGCTCTGACAGCAAAACTGGTGAGCCTCCTTATTTGGAGCAAGAAAATGAATTATGGCCCTGACTGGGTGGCTTAATTGGTTGGAACATTATCTTGTACACCCAAAAGGTTGTAGTTCCATTCCTGGTCAGGACACATACCTAGGTTGCTGGTCTGGATCTTCAGTCGTGGCTCGTAGGAGAGACAACCTATTGATGTTACTCTCTCACATCAATGTTTCTCTCGTTCTCTCTCAAATTAAGAACATATCCTCAGGTGAGGATTAAAAAATAAAAAAGAATTATTGCTGAGACCCAAATGCTGGGGTCCAGCTCTAGAATCGTATTCAAAGTGAGTCATCAGAGGGAGACAGACCCTGGGTGAGTTAAAAGGAATCCACCCAAATAGGGGCCATAAAAATATGAGTCCAGGCGAAGAGCCAGGAGAGTGAGCCTGAAACTCCCAGCTTAATGCTGCTCTCCACATATAGGTCTAACCCACCACCAGCCCTGACCCTTGGTGCCTCCACTTGCCTGGGAGGATGTTAAGCAATGGTAAAATCACACTCAAACGAAACACATTCAAAACAATTTGGTTTCCTCAAAGTTAAAACATGAATTTATTTTGAATATGCAAGTATGGGAGAGGTTCAAAACTGAAACAAATATTCTATTTTGAGAAGATAAAGTAGTATTAAATGATCCCATTCAAGTATTCAAATTAAGGAATTTTTTTTGACATTTTAGGAACTTTTTTACATATTTTAATTTATTTAATTTTGCATTCCTAAAAGAGATGATAAAAACAGGCAATAATTTATGTGGAATTTATATTTATTTTTATCTCTATGATAAAATGTGGAATAATTATTATAGAGATCGAAATAAAATCAAATTGTGATGAAGATAAATTACAAATTAATCATTTGGAGAATTTAATCTTCTATTTTAAATATAATTGTTCAATTAGTAACTATTTTTAAGTAAAAACTGAAAAAAAATGACTCAAGCTTATCTTTTTTTGACATTGATATATATCTTCCTAACTTTAACTTCAAAACTGAAGGGGAGGAAAAAAGCAACTGTCTCGCCTGATGTTTGCCTTTGGTACTATTAAAAGGAGGGAAAATGCCTGCCCCAGGCTGAGATGTTATTCACCAAGTTAAAGGTTACATCCAATTGTCATGTCCAAGTTTTAAAGTCCTTATGAAAACAGTGACTTATAATGGAAATTTGGACCCACCTAAGCTCTGGTAAGGCAACATGCTTCAATAATAATAACAATAATAATAAATCTGGTTTTTCTATATTCAAACTCATACCACATTCTTGCTGTGAGGAAAATCAATTTATATTTCCAGGGAGGAATTCCAAAGTAGAAATGGGTATTTATCATGACTGAATTGAACTGACAAACTCCTCTCATTCTATTTTGCCACTTTTCCAAATGCTTACATTTGTTATTTTTAAAGTTAATGCCTTAATGAAAAAATATTTCATGTTAAAATTGATCTTTCCTCTTAGTTTCCTAAAGAAAGTTACCACCATCCTAATTAAATTAAAGTATGACTAATTCATTTTATTAAATATTCCATTAGAAAAACACTCTTTCATAGCAAAGTATGCACTTGCTTTAGTCTTGGCATTTTTCCTCTTTAGCTGCCGTCATTTGATTGAAGCATTTGCTTTGAAATGCCTGCCAAATATTTTTCCCCAATCCCACAATAACAATGTAGCGAGGTAGAAGTGATTTATCCCAGTGAGTGTACAACTGCCAAGCTTGCATGGAACACTCTGCAGTTCAAACATAGATTTTCTTTTCTCCCTCAAATTGCAAGTAGTCTGTCCAACAGTGAGTAATGTGCCATCTCACGTTCTCTGTGCAGGTGTAAACACCACCAGATAACACTGGTAGCTTTAACTGAAAACAAAACAAACAGAAAAAAAGTTAAAGCACAAATATTTATACACATGTCCATGAATGCATGGATATGTACAAACACATGTGCATATATGTATATTAGTCATTTTCCCCCTCATCCCTATTAAGAGTTTTATAGACACATTTTTATTATATAAATGAAAGCATCATGTCTTTTTACTTAAGTGTTTAAAAAGCTTATTTTCATTTCTACTGTTAATTAATATAAGCATGCTTAGTTTGGTTTGCCTATTAGACATCATTCGAAATAACCAAAATGAATTTTCAAGTTCGTCACTAGTTTTACTTCTAATGTGGCTTTTTAAAAAGATCCATAATAGAGGGCAGTGTGCCTGCTCTGCCATTACAGAGTCTGAAGGCTTATTCAGAAAGGTCGCTGCAGCAAAAGGACAGGTCACCATTTCTTCCAAATGAAATGTTCCTTCCTTGCCCCTTCCATGGAAACAGAAATAAGCCCAGTCATCCTCTGGGAGGCACGAGGCAGAGGCCACTCAAGGCAGGGCTCATTTAACATCTAGCAACTTTCTATAGACAGGAACAAAGAAACAGTGAGGAAAACATCCAGATACAACCTCATGGACTCCTCTCTCCCTCTTCTTGCTCTTTAAAAGCTGAGAGACGCATAAGTGCTGATTATTATCCAGATAACTTATGTGCGTATATACATGACCCATGGACACAGACAATAGTGCAGTGAAGGCCTAGGGGGAACGAGAGCTGGGTGGAGGGGGTAATGGGGGACACACATCTGTAATACTTTCAACAATAAAGATAAATTTTAAAAAGAAAAAGCAAAAGCAAAACAAGAGCAAAGTGGGACTGACCCTCCAGAGTACATCAGCCAGTGCTCTCTCACCTCACTTGATGTTTCTGGAGAAGGGTGGTCTGTTGTTTTTTTTCTGAAAGAGGTGTCAGGAAAGTGGTCTGAGTGAAATGTTCAATCTCAAATGGGGGACCTCTAAGAAATAAACATGAGTGCACACTCGATGCCTCCATACCCAAGTATAGGAGTGAAGAAACACATTCTGCTCTGTACAGAGAAGCTTATGTGATGTATCTTTGGGGTAATGACTGGGCATGAGCAAAGATGTCTCCTACACAAACTTAGATACATCAAGAAAAGTGGACAATGTGCTGTGCCTGAGATGGTCCATGTGGGTGTGCCATTACTGCAATAAGGCAACTAGGTGACTTCAAACATATCTCACATTTTTCAGACGGTTTTGCTGGATTTTTTAAAAGTTTAACTTTGCTCCTTGTCATGTTTATGTTTTTGCTGGGAATTCAAAAGATAAATAGGCAGAACTTCTATTTTCAGGGAGCTTAGAGTCTAATAAAGAAGACAGGGCTAGCCCGGCCCGGTGTGGCTCAGCGGTTGAGCGTCGACCTGGGATCCAGGCGATCAGGGTTCGATCCCCGGTCAGGGCACATGCCCGGGTTGCGGGCTCGATCAATGACTCTCTCATCATTGATGTTTCTGCCTCTCTCTCTCCCCCTCCTTTCCTCTCTCTGAAATCAATAAAGATATATTAAAAAAAAAAAAAAAAGAAGACAGGGCTACAAATAAGCAGATCTTTCTCTTTAGTGCAATTAACACATACCATTTATTACCAGGCCTGGCCAAATAGGTAATCAAGAAGTATTTGTTGACTAGACAAATGAGTTGTCTAGCACAGTGGGGTTGTTAGTAGGCAACTGACAAATGTAAGTTATCTAAATAGTTTAATATTTCTTTTGCAATTTTTTTCACATGCATGTTTTTAAAACAGTTTTATTACCGCTCCCCTCCCTACCAAACACCTTACTAAGTTCACTGAGGCCTGACACTATGTTTAATATTTCCTATTTGGGGCTTCACATGGAGAGTGCAGAGTGGGGTAAGGATTACATCCTGGGAGGAAGGAAATGTCTTCTTAGTTTCATGGTCTGTCATTAAAAGACGTGAGTTTTACAAATATGATTATTTTAATACTAAAATAACATAACATTAAAATGCTTTCTGATACTTATCTTTCATTGTTGTCTTGAGTTCTTGGATTTTGGAAGTTAGACTGAGCTAAAGTGGACTAACAGCAAATAATTGGGACTCAGCCTCTGAGCAATTTCTCATCTTTAATTTGGTGTCCTAATAGTTTATGAATCCAAACATCTATCTCTAAGCTTAAACAGGACATATTATGTTAGTGGCTTCCTCAGACTCCCAAAGCTTCAGCATATGACCCCAGTGTATACACTCAGTGTGACATGATGCCTTAGACTTGTTACATTATATATTCAGTGATTAAAAGTGATGCTCGTTTTTAGGCTGTTCTAGTCATTCTCCTGTCTGCTCTCAGATCCAGCCCCCTCTTTTTCTTTGTTCTGCTCTGTATTCAGAGTTTTTAACTCGGCAAAACCTTTTTCTTTGCTCTTTTTCCCTTTATGTCCAGCTGGTTTGTGAAATGAAAGGCACTAGTGTAGAACTGAAGGCTGAGAAGAAGGGACACGCTGGGGGCAGGCCCCTTGTTCCTGCTCTGTCCGTTTCCAGCAAGTGTGTTTTCTCTGTAATCCCACTTCTTCCAGGAGGCACTGGCTCTGGTAAGAACACCTCCTCCATGGCTCTTCCAGCTCTTGGGCTAGTGGTGGCTTCTTACCACCTCTGCTGTCCTTTGGGCTTTTCAAATAGCTTTATGACCAATTCTCCACGTCATCGTCTTTAGAAATGTCAGGCATGTCCTCTCCCTTCCTGACTGGAGACTGACCAGTACTAAGACTTTGTACAGAAAGACCTTGTCACTACTTGAAACCATTTACTCTGGTATCTGGTAAAATTTCCAAAGGATGCATTTCGCTTCATACAATTCTATTTCATGGGAAGGCTTTTATAACTTTAAAAAAAATTTTGTTGTTAACATTATTACAGAGGTCCCCAAACTCTCCCTTCGTCCCCCTCCACCCATACCCCGCCTTCCCCTTCCTCTGGACCTTACCTCATTATGGCCTGTGTCCATGGGCTATACATGTATGTTCTGGGGCTATTCTCTTCACCTTCTTTCTTCTTTATTCACAAACCATCTCTTTCTCTCATGTTCGCCTTATAACATAGTGATGAACCAAGAATAAGCTTGACAAGCATTTGTATTAGTTTGTCATAACAAAATGCTATATATGGGTGTCTTAAACAACAGAAAATTATTTTCTCACAGTTCTGGATACTGGAAGTCCAAGACCAAGTTTCCAATCAGGTCAGTATTTGGTGGGGATTTCCTTTGCATTGCAAACAGCCACCTTATCGCTGTGTGTTCACATAGCCTTTCCTTGGCACATGCAGAGAGAGTGTGAACTCTTTGGTATCTCTTTCTTATAAGGACACTAATACATTCAGATCAGGGTCCTATGCTTCTGACCTCATTTAACATAATCACGTCCTTACTCCAAATACAGCCCACTGGGGTTGTTAGGGCTTCAATACATGACTTTTTTATGGATACATACCTTAAGTTCATAACATCATCCACTCAGAAAGGCTAGTCACGAGAAAAGTAATTTTATCCAGAAAGTTACTCCTTTTGCATGAAAAAAGTGAAAGGTAAACTTTCTGCAGCATTTTGGCTGTATTTGAGAATAAAGTAAAGGTAGCAGTTTTCTACTCTGGAATGATAAAGAAAAGCATTATATACAATTTACTCATTTTTAAATAGGGAATTCAATGTTAAACAATTAGAGAAGTCAATAAGAACGATAAAGAATTTGACCAGCACAATATTCCAAATTGATCTTATTGTTATTTACAGAACATTATATCCAATAACTGCAGAACAAACATTCATTCCAGGTGTCAAAGAAGTACTTATTAAGATTAGTCATATGCAGGGCTATAATAAGAGCTCAGTAACTTTTTGAAAAAATTGAAACCTTGAAGAGTGTATTCTCTTATTACAGTGAGAATTAATTTTAAAATCAGCATATGTAAATATCTATAAAAATCTCTAAATATTTGAAAATTTAAAAATATACTTCTAAATAATGTATTTTTCAAAGAAGAAAACATAGAGGATTTTAAAAAGATTCCAAGCTGATTGAAAATAAAACCATAATACATCATAATATATGGGATGCAGCAAAAGCAATCTTTACAGGGGGATTTGTAGCTTTGTGTGCCTGTATTATAAAAATAAAACACCTAGAATCAATTCAATCTACATTTCTAACTTGACTTCCCCTTGAGAGGTGCTTTATATCAAAAAGCAAAATCAGAGAAGACACATGGGACTCTGACATGAACTGAAAGTGTGTAACAAGAACTGGGAGGTGCCAGAGGTGCTCATGCTTATGGGACCTCTGGGTATTTGAGGCATATACCTCTGTACCCAAGGCACTAGGTTGGTGCCGCTGATTTTATCTTGTGAGTTTGTTGTATGAAATTTCAAAACTTTGTAGACCTTTCTTTCTCTTGGTCTGTTTGCTTCTATCATCTCCCTGACAGTGGTGTATTTCTTTCAGAACATTTTTAACTGGCATCCAGCTCTAGCTCTGTATAAGGTTCTGGAACCCTTGCATTATTGTTTTTTTGTTTTCATCTCTAAAACCTTTTTTAAATCTGGCTTTCCTTAACTTTAATTACAGTGGGAAGAAATGGCAAACTTGACAAGAGAGACATTGCATTAACAAATGTTCACTTATGGCAACCACAGGCAAATTTTGAAAGCTTGGGGGAATTTTGGCTTTGTGTGAGAATCCTTGCATCTCTAACCCAAACAGAAGGTAATATTATTGGGTTTTTTTGTCTTAACTTTAAATGTCTAACATATCCTCTAGACAAGTGACAGAATTATAATTCATTCAATTATAATTTTGAATGAAGTATCAGTGAACTGCAGATGGGTGGGGGCCAGGGCAATTACTAGCTTGAGCTTGACACAGATCAGCATTGACAGGGAGGAATCTTCTGATGGTGATACATGCAACTTTATAGCCCTTGCAATTAGCCAAAGAATGTGCTATGTGCCATACTCATCCCCACTAAATGAATACCTGGGCAGACACTCTGCCATTCTCACTTATGAGGAATGAGAAACTTAGAGGTAACTTGCCCAAACCGCGAAACCAGTAATTGGTAACAGAGAATTTGACCCAGCTCCAACACCTGTATTTGTGACAACTGTACTGTACCACTTTGCATCCAAGGGAGGTAAATGCCATATCAGTATTTTGAGTTTCAGTTGGAAAATTATAGTAAGTCATTACTTTAAGTCAAACTTAAATCAGCTTCACTAACACAACAAAACTCAACCACAAGTGGACAAAGTTCTAAAAAGCTGACATATTTTACACAAAACATATCTGAGTGTTAAGTGAGATTATTAATAAAAACACTTAGAATAGCATAGTGTAAGAGGGGAAACAAGTCAAACTGGTAGTAGGGTTGCTTCCTAGAGTAGCGAGTGGGATGATCTACCTATCTTAGACGAGTAAACAGACATCAGATCTGGAGGGCACAGTAATTTCAGGTTTAAATCTAGAATTGGTCAATATCAGATTATGTGATCAAGGAGGTCAGATAATAACAAGAGGGTGATCTTCCTTGGTAGCCTAAATAGTCAAATGTAAAATGTGGAAACATACTCTATGCCCCATTTTTAGCCCTGTATTTTAGAGAAGCAGAAGTAGTCAGCAGAGAAATGAGAATGAAACAGATATGTAGAGAGAAGCCTAGACAAGACAAGTCCTAATTGTGTTGAGAACAAGAGTCCATTTTATTTCTGAGGCTTGGCTACATTCTTGTTTTTAAGCTTCTTTTCAGTGTATGAGAGAGCCCTTCTCTGAGCACTATAGTAATTTTAAAATCTGCTTACCCTTCTATTTTTTTCATAAAGCTTGTCTATCACCTCCTGGTATTATACTATATATTCATGTGTTTATTTTCTAAATTCCTTACAAAAAGTTAGAGACTTGGTCCACTGCTCTATTCTTAGAACCTAGCACAGTTTTTAGCACATAGTCAGTGTTTGCTGAATAAATCAATGTTATAACTGTATAAATTGCCCTTGTGGTTAAGCTAATTTTAGCTGAATTTATATTTTTGAAAATTAGAGTTATAGTCAACCTGCAAGAGGAGCAGTTTCATTGAAATGCTTAAACATGTCAACAATTTAATAATAATGTATTTCAGTGGGGGTCTCTTTGGATTCATATTATTTGGCATTGTTTTGCTTCCAAGGTCTGGATGTCTGCTTCTTTTCCCAGTTTAGGAAAGTTTTCAGTCATGTTTTCATTAGAATAAGCTTTTGTGCTCCTTTCTCTTTTCTCTTTATGAAACTCCTATAATGGAAATATTGGCTTGCTTAATGATGTTCCCTAAGTCCCTTAAGCTACCTTCAATCTTTTTAAATGTGTGGTTTTTTTTTTCTTTTTTCTGCTCTGATTGGATAAATTTCACTGCCCTGTCTTTGAATTAGTTGATGCTTTTTTCTCCTTGATCTAGCCTGTGTTTGTACCCCCTATTGAATTTTCAGCTTAGTTATTGTATTCTTCAGTTCTGTAATTTTGGTACATTTTTATATTTTCTCTCTGTTCGTTGAAATTCTGACTCTTCAGTCACTGCTCTCCTGACCTTGGTGATCATTTTTATGATTGTTGTTTTGCATTCTCTATTTGGGAACTCACTTATCTCAATTTCAGTAAGATCTGATTCTGGAGTTTTTCTTGTTCCCTTTTTTTGTTTGTTATTTTTCTAAATTCTTTGTATTGGTTTCCGCACATTAGATAAAACAGTCATATCTTCATGTCTCTTACAGAAGATGGACCTTGTCAATCAGCCCAGCCCATGCTCTCAAACCTTTATGATTGTTCCAGCTGCTTTCTTTGTTCTTAGTGGCTCCCAGTAATTGATGGTGTGACAAAATCTGTCAGTGTCCTAAAACGAAGGATCACAGTCAGCGCCTAATTGCAGGCTGGACCCTTATGTGGCAGCTAGGAAAGAATGTAGTTAGAACTCTTGTTGGGAAGAAGTAGGAGGTGGGGATTTTTGCCTGTTCCCCCTGTGCTGGTCTGGGTATATAGTTATGAAGGGGTGTTTGCTGAGCCCATTAAAAATGACTTCTGGCCTGGCCGGCGTGGCTCAGCTGTTGAGCATGGACCTATGATCTAGGAGATCACAGTTTGATTCCCGGTCAGGGCACATGCCCGGGTTGCTGGCTCAGTCCCAAGTGGGGAGCCTGGAGAAGGCAACTGATCAATGACTCCCTCATCATTGATGTTTCTGTCTCTCTCCCTCCCTCTCTCTTTTCCTTCTCTGAAATCAATAAAGACACATTTTTTTTTTTTTTAAATTACTTCTGCCCTGGCCAGTGTTGCCCAGTTGGTTGGAGCATCGTCCTGTATGCCAAAAGGTGGCAAGTTCAATTTCCAGTCAGGACACATACCCAGGTTGTGGTTTCTATCCTTGTTCAGGGCACATAAGTGAGGCAACAGATCAATATTTTTCTCTCACATTGAAGTTTCTCTTTATATGTATCTCCCTTCCTCCCTCTAAAAAGACAATGAAAAAAATATCCTTGGGTGAGGATTTCAAAAAAAAGACTTCTATCTTTGTTAGATTCCTGTGGGACTTGAATGGAATGTTGGATGGCTATCAGAGCCAGGTGATCCAAGAACCTGTCCCTCAAACGGAAGTCCCAAAAGCAAGGGTACCGGACATGTACACAGGTCTCTTTGGGGGACATACTGAGAATTTGGAGCAAGCTAGAGGGAGAAGGTAGGGGAAGTGTTTGCTGGGTTCCCGGGTCTTCAGGTAAGATTGCAGTCAGCTCTTAGATGTGTGTTAATTTAGAAGTCTGAGATTTTAAAGTATGAAAATAGACACTAATCAGAGAAAGACTGGAAGATGGACATTTTTCCTGCTGCTGCTTCACTAAACTCTGAGGAATAGCTGAGTTGAGTGCATGTGCACCTGTAAAGAACTACTTCTTTGTTTGCTATAGTCGTGTGGGTGTTATGTATACAAATCCTGTTGGTCTTCAGAGTTAGGTGTTTTGGGGAGTTTGTCCCTTGGGCGGAAGTTAAAATTTTGTTGGTTCACTAGATGTGAGGTTCAAGCTCCTTCCTCCTCAAGGAAAATCTAGGAATTGGAAATATCCTCCCAATTGTGTAGCACTGAGCTGGGGGTGGAAGTTTATGGTGAGAGTGTGTATCAGCTTTTCCTTCACAATTTGCTGTAGGTATTTTTACATTTGCCTGATGCGAGGGAGTCACTGTCACCATCTTTGCAGCCACTCCATCTGTTTTTATAACTCATTCCCAAATTTGTTTAAAATGAAAAATTAAGAAGGTTTAAAATGTTTTATAATGAACATAATTGTATATCATTCTATATATAATCAAGCTGCAATGCACATAGAAATTATTTAATTATTCATCAACATTTTTCATGGAAATAAATTTAGATGAAGTCTTCCACCAAAATCAGCTATTAGGCTATACTGAGAAGAAATGGAATATTACCTAATTTCAATTAATTAAAATTTAAATTATATTATGCTACTATAGTTAATATTCTAGCAATGATGGAGAGCAAATAATGTGTTTGAAAAAAGAAATTAAGACTAAGTTAAGTTTGACATGATAATGGTCTTTATCAAGGCTTCTCAACCTCAGAACTATTGATGTTTTGAGCTTAGTAATTCTCTGTTCTAAGTGCCACACAGACATTTAACATCTCTGGTCTCTATTCCCTAGGTGCCAATATAATCTATTCCTCCATAATCATGACTATGAAGATGTCTCCAAACATGAACAAACCACAATTAGCTGAGAACCGTTGTTGAATGTTAACATTTAATCAAGTTATTTTATGAGTAAAACTTTTTGGCATTACAAGTCAAATATTCTATGACACAATTAAATTAGAAAAATTTAAACTTGCAAAACAAATACATTCACATAAGGTTCGTATTGTTAAAAACATATCCACCAGTTTCCTTAATGTATTTCAAATGATTACAAATAAATGTACTGTATAGTTCCTCCTTTGGTCATGACACAATATCTAGTACTAAACTAATCCTGGCACTAGAACTGTTTTACTATTAAACAGGAGAACACAGGGGAAACAGCTGTTTTAAGACTGGAAAACAGACAGTGCAGAACAATAATCTCTGGAAAGTAGAATTAAAGGAGATAAACCCAAGATCACCCCTAACTTGTAAGGTGAAGAGTGCAACCTAGCAGAACACAATGGTCCTGCTGAGCTAAGGAGACAAAGATTAATAGCTCAGGGAGGTTGAAGCAGTTCAGATGTGTCAGGCAAGGAACTGGAGGGGAAGGAGCAACAAAGAAAGTGTTCTCAGAACCTGAATAAGAGTCCTTGGGGCATTTGGTTAAGTGCTTATCTACGCTCTCCTAAGGCAGGAGCCCATGAGTCCAAGCATAAAACAAATACCAGAGACCCATAAAGTGAGAAGCTACCAGAGCTCACACAGGGATGAGAACATCAGAACATAGGGTTCTGAATGCGGTTACTTAGACCTTGTAAAGCATATGTAAAAACAAAAACATGGAGCAAGAGAAGAAACCGATCCACAAATAAATTAACAACAAAATCCAGAAATTTAACATTGTAAATTAAACATTACAGAGGTTTAAAAGATAGCTAATCTGAAGCTACAGTAATACAAATAATGCAAACTGAAGAACAGAGAGAATAAAACTTTACAAATGAACAGCCACTCAGTGACCTGTGGGAAATATCAGTCAGTCAGACATGTGTGACAGAGGTCCAAAAAGGGGGAGCAGACCAAGTAGTTGAAGAAATAAGGATAAAGCATGTTATTAAGTGGATAAAAATATAATCCTACAGAGCCAAGAAGCTCAGTATTCACCAAGAAAGATAAATACACACCATAAGGAGACATTGGAACAAATACACTAAAAACTTATAATAAGGTAAATATCATAAAAGCAGCCTATTTCGTGCAAAAAGTCTCATTTCATACAGAGAAACAAAGAAGGACTGCTGACACCATGAGAAATCATGCAATGGCAGAAGAATTGAACATCTTTAATCTCGAAATAAAAATAACAATAGAAGAGTCAAACAGTAAGTTTCAACATAACAAATTATTTTGTTAAACAGTAATATGAAGAGATTTTCAGACAAAATCTGTGTGAATTTGTCACTAGCAGATCTGCATCACGAGAGATGTTTAAAGATCTTCTTCAGGCTTAATGAAAATTAGACCAGTCAAGTTTATACAAGGGAATAAAGAAAACCAGAAATGGGATATATGTAAGAAAATGTGCAAGACTTTTGTTTTGTTTTTTCAATCTTATAAAAAGATAACCCACTATTTAAAGGAGAAATAGCAATTGTTCTCTCTTATTAATATTATTTGTGGAAGTAAAGTATATGACAATACTTCAAAGAAAAAATGTCACCTCCAGATTTTCTGATATGGGGTGGGGATTGAGAATTTACATTTTTAACAAGTTTTCAGTGATTCTAATGCTGTGTCCAGGGACCACTGTTTGAGAACCACTGAATTATGAATTCTATGTTATTTCAATACAAATCTCAGCAAGGTTTTTAAAAAATAAATTGACAAACTAATTGTAAAGAGGCTATAAAAATTAAAAATAATATAGAATAGTCAAAATGATCTTTTTAAAAAAGCAAGAAAATTACAGACCTTAGGCTACCTGATTTCAGGGTGTATTATATAGCTACAATATTACGCCATAATGATATCTGTGTAAGAATAAACATACAGGACCACAAAATAGAGTTCAGACATAGATCAATGCATATAGGGTCAATTCATTTAGGATAAACTTTGTCAATGTAATTCAATAAAGGATAGTCTTTACAGCAAGTATTGCTAAAACAGCTGGATTATCCACATAGAAAAATAAAATCATTAATCATTAAATCACTACATAAATTAAAATAACTTAGAAAATATCACAGCCTAAATACAAAAGACAAAACTATAAAAATTCTAGCAAATAACATAGAGAATATTGAAATTATATTAGCAAAAATTTCTTAGAACACAAAAGGAGCAAACCATAACAAAAATAATGTATAGAGTAGATTCCATTAACATGAAAACCTTTTTCTTCTCAAATGAGACCATTAAGAAAACCAAAAAACAATGGTAGGGAGAAAATAATCTCAATTCAATATTTAACAAAGGACTTTTATACAGAATAAATAACATCAATAATATAATAACAAAATGTTTGAACAGACCCTTCTAGAAAAACAGGCAAATGACACTTAAGTACACTAAATAAAAAGCTCAAAATTATTTACCACGTGGAATTACAAATTAAAACTACGTTGATGTATCACTACACCTTGATGTTGTGTCCAGGGGCCACTAAAATAGTTAAAATAGAAAAGACTATCAGGACCAAATGTTGATGAGGATGTGGAGCAGCCGAAGCTCTCCTCACCCAATGCTGCTGGGAATGTAAGGGGACAAGGACTTCAGATTTCTTTTTTGAAGTTCTATAAAGTTAAATGTACACTTACCATATGACAAAACAATAAAAAACTCAGGTATTTAGCCCGGCCAGGCATGGCTCAGTGGTTGGGCATCGATCTAGGGTCAGGAGATCGAGGTTCAATTCCCAGTCAGGGCACGTGCCCGAGTTGAGGTCTCAATCCCTAGTTAGGGCGTGCAGGAGGCAGCCAATCAATGACTCTCATCATTGGTGTTTCTATCTCTCTCTCTCCTTCTCCTTTCCTCTCTCTGAAATCAATAAAGATATATTAAAAAAACAAAACAAAACAAAAAAAACCCTCAGGTACTTACCCAAGAGAAATATATATGTACACTTGTATAGGAATGTTCACAGAGGCTGTATGAGCTCCAGACTGGAAACAAGGGAAATGTTCATTAGCCACAGAATAGATAAACTGTGTCATATGTATGCAATGTAAAGTATAGCTCAGTTGGTTTAGCATCATCCGATGCACCAAGAGGTTGCCAGTTCGATTCCTGGTCAGGGCACATACCTGGCTTGGGGTCTCAACCCCAAGTGGGAGGCTTGTGGGAGGAGGCTGATCCATGTTTATCTCTCATCGATGTTTCAATCTCTCTCTCTTACTCTCTCTCCCTCTTTCCTCTCTCTCTAAAAAAAATCAATAAAAAGATATATTTTTTTTAAAACTAAAAGGAATAAACTACTGATCCACTTAACATCATGGATGTAAAAAACAGGCTGAGCAAACAAGGTTAGACAGAAAAGGGTGTTATGCATCCTATGCAACTACATTTATATGAAACTCTAGGAAAACATTTAATTTATGGTGATGACAAATAAATTAGTCATTGTCTGACTGTTGGAAATATGAAGAATCTTTTGGCAGTGATGGAAATGTTCTATATCTTAATTGGGGTGATACTTTCATGTGTATACATATTTGCCAAAACTGACTACATTATATATTTCAAGTGGCTGTATTATATCTTAGGTAAATGATACATAAATGGAAGTAATCTCAAAAGATAATATACAAAGGGATAATCAGGAGAAAATATATTGTATAAGACATAAAGACTAAATGTATTATTTGGGGAGCAAACTTTATCGTAAATGTTTTTATTTTATTTTTTAAATAATAATAGTTTTTATTATAATAATTTTTTCTCCAGTGCTCTTCCTTTTTTTAATTTATAATTATTGTTGAAAGTATTACAGATGTTACCCTTTATTTCCCACACTAATCCCCTCCACCCTGCATCCTGCCCTCCCAAGGCCTTCCCCACACTATTGTCTTTATTCTTGGGTTAAGCATATATGAATATAAGTTCTTTGATTAATCTCTCCCCACCAGTTCCCCCACCCTTTCCATTCTTCTGAGATTCATCTGTCTAAGTCATGCTTCTATGTCTCTGGATCTATTTTGTTCATCAGTCTATTTTGTTCATTATACTCCACATATGAGTGAGATCGTGTAATACTTGTCTTCTTTGACTGGCTTATTTCTCTTAGCATAATACCCAGTTCTATCCATGCTGTCCCAAATGATAAAAGATCCATCTTTTTTTACAGCTGCATAGTATCTCATGGTATAGATATACCCTAGCTTTTTTATCCACTCATCTACTGATGGGCACTTGGACTGTTTCCAGATCTTAGCTATTGTAAACTGTGCTGCTATGAACATAGGGGTGCATAAGTCCTTTCTGATTGGTGTTTAAGGTTTCTTAGGATGTATTCCCAAAAGTGGGATCCTGGGTCAAATGAAAGTTCCATTTTTAATTTTTTGAGGAACCTCCATACTGTTTTCCATAGCAGCTAAACCAGTCTGCATTCCCACCAGCTGTGTACCAGGGTTCTCCTTTCTCCACATCCTCACCAGTGTTTATCCTTTGTTCATTTGTTGATGGTAGCCATTCTGACAGGTGTGAGGTAACATCGCATTGTTGTTTAATTTTTGCATCTCTCTGGTGATTAGTGACTTTGAGCATTTTTTCATATGTCTCATAGCCATCTGTATGTCCACTTTGGAGAAGTATCTATTTAAGTCATAGTGTATGATCTTTTTAATATATTGCTGGATCAAATTTTGTTGAGGATTTTAGCACCTAAGTTCATCAGGAATATTGGTCTGTAATTCTCTTTCTTGGTAGTGCTTTTCTCTGGTTTTAGAATTAGGATAATACTGGCCTTGTAAAAAGAGCTTGAAAGTATCACTTCATCTAGGATTTTTTGGAATAATTTGAGTAGGATAGGTGTTCATTCTTTGAATGCTTGGTTGACACTGTGAAGCCATCCAGGTCAGACTTTTGTTTGCTGGGAGTTTTTCTATTACTGCTTTGATTTCATGAGCTGTTATCGACCCTTTAAAGTTCTCTGATTCTTCTTGACTCAGCTTTGGAAGTTACGTCCACATTGTCCAGCTTGTTGGGTAAGCTTGTTCGTGTATAGTTTGTTCATAGAATTTTCTTAAAATCCTTTGTATTTCGGTTAGGTCAGTTGTTACTTCCCTCTTTTGTGTCTGATTTTGTTTATTTGAGTCTTTTTTCTCTGTTTCTTGATGAGTATGGCTAAAGGTTCATCAATCTTGTTTATCTTTTCAAAGAACCAGCTCTTGGTTTTGTTGATCTTTTGTATTTATTTTTTAGTTGCTATGTCATTTATTTCCATTCTGATCTTTATTTTCTTCCTCCTACTTACTCTAGGCTTTTCTTGCTCTCTTTTTACATCTTTAAGTTGTAGGGTTAGATAGTTTATTAAAAGATTTTCCTGTTTTTTGAGGTCAGCCTGTAGTGCTATGAATTTCCCCCTCAGAACTGCTTTTGCTGTGTTCCATAGAGTTTGGGTTGTTGTGTGTTCCTTTTCATTTGTTTCCAGGAAGTTTTTGATATCTTCTTTGATCTCATTGGAAATCCATTCATTGTTTAATAACATGCTAGTTAGCCTCCATGTGTTTGAAAGTTTTTTAAGTGTTTTTACTGTTGTTGATTTCTCATTTCATGCCATTGTGTTCCAAGAAGGTGCTTATATGATTTCAATCTTCTTGAACTTGTAGAGACTTGTTTTCTATCCTAACATGTGGTCTATTTTTAGAATGTCCCTTGTGCGCTTAAGAAGATTGTATATTCTGCAGCTTTGAACTGAAATGTGGTGTAAATGTCAATTAAATCTATCTGATCTAGTGTGTCATTTAGGGTCACTGTTTCCTTGTTGATTTTTTGTCTGGAAAATATATCCAGTGGAATCAGTGGGGTGTTAAATCCCCCACTATGACTGTATTGCTGTTGATCTCTCTCTTAAAGTACTCTAGAAGTTCTTTTATGTATTTAGGTGCTCCTATATTGGGTGCATATATGTTTATGGGGGTTATATCTCCTTGTTGGATTGATACCTTTAGTATTATGTAGTGGCTTTTATTTTCTCTTATTATGGCCTTCATTTTGAAGTCTATTTTGTCAGATATGAGCTTTGCTTCCTCAGCTTTTTTTTCCATTTTCCTTTGCATGGAAATTTTCTTTCCAATCCTTTCACTCTCATCCCACGTGAGTGTTTTGTTCTGAGGTGGATCTCTTGTAGAAAGCATATATATATAGCTCATGTTTTCTTATCCATTCAGCTACCCTATGTGTTCTGATTGGAGCCTTCAATTTATTTATATTTAAGGGTATTATTGATAGGTACTTATTTATTGCCATTTTTAATCTTTATGTTTACTTTTGACTCTCTCTATTTCTACTTATTACAGTAGTCCCTTTAACATTTCTTGCAATGCTGGTTTGGTGGTGCTAAACTCCTTTAGCTTTTTTTTTTTTTTTTTTTTTTTTTATGGGAAGCTCTTTATTTTATCATCCATTTTGAATGATAGTCTTGCTGGATAGAGTAGTCTTGTTTCAGATCCTTGCTTTTCTTTACCTTGAATACTTCAGGCCATTCCCTTCTGGCCTGTAGAGTTTCTGATGAGAAATCAGCTAACAACCTATGGGAGCTCCTATGTAGGTAACAAATGCTTTTCTCTTGCTGTCTTTAAGATTCTCTCTTTGTCTTGAATTTTTGGCAATTTAAGTATGATATACCTGAGCATTGGTCTCTTTGGGTTATTTTTGCTTGGTACTGTCTGTGCCTCCTGAACTTGTGTGACTTTTTCCTTCACCAGGTTAGAGAAGTTTTCTGCCTTTATTTCTCCAAACAGGCTCTCTATCACTTGCTTACTTTCTTCACCTTCTGGCATTCCTATGATGCAAATATTGTTCCATTTCATGTTGTCCCACAGCTCCCTTAGACTATCCTCCTGTTTTTCAATTGTATTTTCTCTTTGGATCTCTGATTGAGTGATTTTTTTTTTTTAAATCTCTTGTCTTCTAATTCACTGATCCAATCCTCAGCTTCCACTAATTTGCTGTTTATCTTTTCCAGTGTATTCTTTACTTCTGCTAAATAATTCTTAATTTCCTTCATAGTTACTAGTTCTTTTCTCATGCTGTTGAGCATCCTTACAATCAGTATTCTGAACTCTACATCTGATAGATTGCTTATCTCCATTTCGTTTAGCTCTTCTTCTGGAGAATTATCTTGTTCTTTCATTTAGGTTTTGCTTCTTTGTCTCTCCATTTTGGCTGCCTGTTTAGTTTGTTTCTATGTATTAGGTACATCAGTTAGGATTCTCAGTCTTTTTGGAGGGTCTCTGGTGCAGACCAATGTCAAACACTGTTTGTAAATGGCCTTGAGTGCACTATTTGGAGCTTTCAACAACTCACAGCTTTTGGATCCCTCTGCTGGGGTAGGGTGTGTTTAGAAAGGACCAAGATGTGCACCAAGATCTGCTTTTGTAAACCTTGAGTCCAGAAACAGATCAGACAAAGTCTCAAAGCACCCAGTGTTTGCCTGCATGCTGTTAATCTGAGTCTGTTAATGAGCCTCAGGCTGTAGACCACAGCAAGGTGTAAACTTCACAAGATGAGGGGAGAGGTTTTCCAATTAGTGAGACAATCGCTTCCCCCCTGGCAAAAGATGCCTGGCTGGAAAAGGTCTGCCTGAAAAACATTACCTCAGCAGCTTGGGGAATGGCTCAGCAAAGAAATCCAGATGGCCGCCCTTTGAGTTATCTCCCCAGACTCTCCACATCTAAACACAGCTCTAGTCAACTATGCTCTCCCTCCACCAGAACCCAAGGTGAGTGGCAGCACTTGAAATTTTGCATATAGGCCCTATTAAGAGTGTGCCTGCATTTCCAGCTGCTTCTCCCTGTCAGACAGAACCCCTGCTGCTTTTCACAGCCAGATATTATGTGAGTACTTTTCTCTGTTCTGTTGCTCTGGGTTGTGATTTAGACCCATCTTGTGGTTTAGACTCCAGCGTTCTCAGTGGGAACCACCCTGAGCTGATATATCCCCCCAGAATTTTGGCTGCTGCCTGTGGGAACCCAGCCAGCCTTCTTGAGCCTCTCCACTTCCTACCAGTCTCTATGTGGTCTCCACTTTTCATCCCCAGTTATGAGGTTTCTCTCCAACTAGTCTTCAGATGATTATTCAGATAGTTTTTGTGTATTTTATTTGTAATTCAATTTGGTCCTGGGAGAGTGTCCATGTAGCCTCCACTTAATCTGCCACCATCTTGGAATCCTATTTTAAATGTTTTTAAATGCTTAATTTTAATACCATATCTTGAGTAATCTAATTTCTAATGTCATGCATTTTACTCTTTCTAGTTTACAATATAAATTATTAGCTGTAGGTTTTTGAGAAAATTTGTTCTGGTTAGCAATTTATGCAAGAAATAATATGTATCATATGAAAAAATTAGTTCAAGTTTCTTAGAGTTGTAAGAATATTAACATTGTGTCCTAATGTGTAAGTATAAAATAAAACCCAAGTGACATATCAGAGCAATAGCAGTGTGAGAGATACCATTGGCCTCTCCCCCTGAAATTTCAACAATTTAACCAATTATAATTCAACAAAGAACTCCCTACTCAACACAGGGGCATGACTGAGAGACACGCACACTGAAACATCTAAAGGTGGGCAACCAGGAATAAGCAGGATACTGAGAAAGGAAGAAAGCCCAGATGGCCTGCAGATGCAGCCCTGAAGACAGGACCTGGGGCCTGGCTGGGAATGGGAGGAAACCAGCAGTAGCAGGTACTTCCTTCAGCTGTTCTGGGAAGCCCAGAAGTGTGAGAGGAGTGAACACTGACTGAGCCAGTAGACACCTGACAGACGATGGAGTTCTGGCTTGTGGCTGTTCCACTTTTGGGTGGAGGTGTTTCTGACAAAGAAACTGAACCACAAAGCCCTAGAACCCTTGGGCTCCCAAAACTCACTTCCCACTGCCCTTGGTGTCAGGTCAAGGAACATTTTATCTGTAAACCAAGAGCTATTATAGTAGAACCACTGTTTCCCTCTGTGGCTGATCCCTGTGTTCGGTGCTTGGGGTGGGACCCCACATATGTCAGGGCTGCCATTATGGTGAGAACAAAACAAACCCCAACCCTAAGCAGGACAACCCTACTGTCCTAAGGAAGCCCATGAAATTCAAGTCTGGGTTATCACAGAGTTAAAAAAATCTTGTGATTCAGTGCCATCTTCTGGAAAATAGTAGAAAGACCTCTTCAGAGAATGCTGCTATAAAAGGGACAGGTATGGCTAGAAAAAGGAGAGGACCAAATACCATGAACAACCAGGTAACAAGGATCATGAGAAAGAAAATGAAAAATCCTCAGAAATCAAGCTGGAATGCATGAAAATGTGATATAAATGGCAGAGATTTCAAGATTGCAGTTCTGAAAATACTCAGTGAGGTGTGAGAAAATACAGACAGGCAATTCAGTGTACTCAGAAAACCAATCAATGATCAAAATGAATATTTTACCAAAGAGACTGAAACTTTAAAAAAGAGCCAATAAGAAATCCTGGGGAAAAAGCATGCAATTAAAGAGATTAGAGATGAGCTACTAAGCATAAAAAACAGAACCAACCAGATGAAGGACAGAATTCATGATATTGAAGATAGGAATCTAGAAATGATAAGAGGGAAGACAGAGACCTGAGCATCAAAAAAAAAAAAAAAATGAAAGAGCTCTATGAAAACTATCTGATTCCATCAGAAAAATCAATATTAGAATTACAGACATTCCTGAAGAAGAAGAGAAGGACAAAGGAACAGAGAATCTATTTAAACAAATAGTCGATGAGAAATTCCCAAACCTATGGAAAGAACCAGATCCTTGAATCCAAGAAGCAAACAGAACATCTAGTTACTTCAATCCAAAGAGGCTCACTCCAAGGCACATTGTATTAAAAATGTCAAAAATTGAGATAAAGAAAAATTTCTCAGAGCAGAGAGGGAAAAGAAAGAAGTGTCCTACAAAGGAAAACCCATCAGAATTTCATCTGACTTTTCAGCAGAAACTCTACAAGCTGGAATAGAGTGGAACCAAATATTCAAATGTCTGAAAAAGAGAAATGACCAGCCACAAACAGGATATTCAGAAAAATGATTCTTTAAATAGGAAGGAGAAATAAAGATGTTCCCAGACATACAGAAGCTGAGGGATTTTATGACTAGAAAACCGCCATTACAGGACATATTCAAGGTATTTTTTTACCTAAAACAAAGCACAAAAGGTCACAACGCTACTAGTAAGATCACAAAAATCCTTACAGCATAAACAGGCATAATTTGTGACAACAAAAACATAAAAGAGGAGAGGATAAAGGTCTGAACTGGCAAAGAAGAATGAACATCAGAAGCACTCCAAAGGAAAAAAAAATTACTGTATATATGCAACTTTATCTTTTATAAACCTAATGGTAACCACATTAAAAATCCCAAACCAGGACACATAGCTTTAAAAAAAGAGGACACATAAGAAAGAAGTATGAAACACCAACAAACAAAACCAACAAACAGAACTACAAAGGAAAAGAACCAATGGAAGCACAGAGTTACCAGAAAACAAAAGATAGACGGTTACAGTAAATCCTCAAACATCAATAATTACCCTAAATGTAAATGGTCTGAATTCACCAATAAAGAGGCACAGAGTAGCAGAGTGGATCAAAAAACAATACCCAACCATATGCCGCCATAAGAGACATATCTAAGTTGCAAAGAGAAAGGTAGATTCCAAGTAAAAGGGTGGGAAATGATTCTCCAAGCAAATAACATCCACCAAAAAGCAAGTATAGCCATAATTATTTCTGACCAAATAGATTTCAAGACAACAAAGATAACAAGAGACAAAGATGGACACTTTATAATGGTAAAGGAGGCCCTACATCAAAAAAACATAACACTTCTTAATATATATGCACCCAACCATGGAGCACTGAAATATATAAAACAACTACTCATAGGACTAAAGGGAGAAACAGATCAAAACACAATCATAGCTGGGGATCTTAATACTCCATTGACAGCTCAAGACAAATTAACCACACAGAAAATCAATAAATATCAGCATTAAGTGAAATGCTAGGCCAAATGGACATAATTGACATTTACAGAGCCTTTCATCCCAGAATATCAGATTATAGCTTCTTCTCCAGTGCACATGGGACATTCTCAAGGATAGACCATATGTTGAGTCATAGAACTAGCATCAAAAAATCAAGAAAACTAAAATTATACCAAGCATATTCTCTGACTACAAGGCCTTGAAATTAGAAATCAACTGCAAAAAGGAAGTCAAGAAACCCACAAATACATGGAGATTAAACAACATACTACTAAAAAATGCCTGGGTCAAAGAAGAAATAATAGATGAGATCAAAAGATATATAGAGATAAATGAAAATGACAATACATTTCAAACTGTGGTGCAGCAAAAGTAGTGATAAGAATTGTATCATTACAGGCCTATCTCAAGAAACGAGAGAAATCTCATGTAGACAACCTAACATCATATCTTAAAGAACCAGAAAAAGAAGAACAAAAGCAACTCAAAGTCAGAAGAAGAAAGGAAATCATAAAAATTAAAGCAGAATTAAATGAAATAGAGAACAAAAACATTATATAAAAACTTAATAAAACAAAGATCCAAGTCTTTGAAAAGATTAATACAATTTACAAACCCCTGGCTAGACTCACTAAAGAAAAAAGGGAAAATATCCATATAAACAAAATCAGAAATGAGAGAGGAAAAGTCACCACAGACATCACAGATATACAAAGGATCATACTAGAATATTATGAAAGACTATATGCCACCAAATTCAATAGCCTAGAAGAAATATATAACTTTCCTAGACTAAATCATGAAGAATTGGAAAATATAAATAGATTGATCAGCAGCAAGGAAAATGAAACAACCATCAAAAACCTCCCAAAAAGTAAGTCCAGGACTAGATTGTTTCACCAGGGAATTCTACCAAATGTTCAAAGAAGAGTTAAAACCTATCCTTCTCAAAGTTTTCCAGAAAATTGAAGAAGAGGCAATACTTCTTAACACATTTGTAAGGCCAATATAGCCCTGATACCAAAACCTGGCAAAGATAACACAAAAAACAAAACTACAGACCAATATCTCTGATAATACAGATGCGAAAATCCTAACAAAATACTAGCAAATCAGATACTGCAGCGCATCAAAAAAATAGCACATCTGGGCAAGTGGGGTTCATTCTAGGGGCACAAGGATGGTCCAAGATACGTAAATAAATCAAAGCAATACACCACATTAACAAAAGAAAGGATAAAGACCATATGATCTTATCAATTGATGCAGAAAAAGCATTTGATAAGATACAACATCCATTTATAATAAAAATTCTCAATAACATAGTAATGGAAGAAAAGTATCTTAACATAATAAAGGCCATTTATGCTAAACCCTCAGCCAATATCATACTCAACAGTGAAAAATCGAAAGCTTTTCCTTTAAGATAAGGAAAAAGATAAGACTGTCCACTCTCACCACTCATATTCATCATAGTACTGGGGGTCCTAGCCAGAGCAATGAGGCAAAAGAAAGAAATGAAAGGTATCTAAATAGGGAAGGAAAAATTAAAAGTGCTGCTTTTTGCAGATGACATGATTCTGTATTTAGAAAACCCTAAAGGCTACCAAAAATCTACTAGAAACAATGAGCAAATACAGAAAACTTGCAGGATACAAAATCAATGTACGAAAAGTGATTGCCTTCCTGTATACTAACAACAAACTTCAGAATATTAAATGAAAAAAACAATTCCTTTTGCAATTGCAACATAAAGAATAAAATAGTAGGAATAAACTTAACAAAGAACATGAAAGACCTATATACTGAATATTACAAAGCATTATTAAAAGAAACTGAAAAAGACACAACAAAATGGAAAACTATCCTGTGTTCATTGAGTGGGAGAATCAACATAGCAAAAATGGCCAGATTTCCCAGGGCAATATACAGATTTAATGCAATCCCCATCAAAATACCAATGTCATTTTTAAAGAAATAGAATGAGAAATCATCAGATTTGTATGGAAACACAAAAGACCCCACCAATAGCCAAAAAAAAAGAACAAAGCTGAGCTATCATACTACCTGACTTCAAATTATACTAAAGAGCTACAACAATCAAAACAGCATGGTATTGGCACAGAAACAGTCATACAGATCAGTGGAACAGAATAGAGAACCCAGATATAAAACCACGTGTATATGGAGAGATAATATTTGACAAATGAGCCAGAAAAACACAATGAGGTAAAGATAGTCTCTTCAATAAATGGTGCTGGGAAAACTGGAAAGCCATGTGCAAAAGAATAAAACTGGATTACAGTTTATCCCTATGTACAAGAATGAATTCAAAATGGATCAAAGACCTAAATGTGAAACAATAAGTTACATAGAAGAAAACATAGGTACCAAACTTATGGTCCTTGGTTGTAGAGAACAGTTTATGAATTTGACCGTAAAGGCAAGGGAAGTAAAGGCAAAAATAAATGAATCAAACTAAAAAGCTTCTGCACAGCAAAAGAAACTGACAACAAAACAAACAGGCAGCCAACCAGATGGGAAATGATATTTGTAAACAGTAGCTCTGACAAAGGTTTAATTTCCAAAATATATAAAGAACTCATAAAACTCAACACCAAAAAAACAACCCAATCAAAAAGTGGGCAGAGGACCTGAACAGATACCTCTCCCAAGAAGACATACAGACAATAGATATGTGAAAAGATGTTCAACCTCACTAGCTATTAGGGAAACACAAATCAAAACTACAATGAGATACCACCTCGTACCTGTTAGAGTGGCTATTACCAACAAGATAAGCAATAACCAGTGTTGAAGAGATTGTGGAAAAAAGAAAACCCTCATTCACTGCTGGTGGTAATGTAGACTGGTACAACCACTATGGAAATCTGTCTGGTGATTACTCAAAAAATTTAGAATAGAGCAACCTGTATGTCCTCTTTGGAGAAGTGTCTATTCAGGTCCTTTGCCCATTTTTTAATTGGGTTGTTCATCTTCCTCTTGTTGAGTTGTATGAGTTCTTTGTACACTTTGGAAATTAGCCCCTTATCAGATGTATTCTTGGCAAATATGTTCTCCCATACTGTGGGGTTCTTTGTATTTTGAGGATGATTACTTTTGTTGTGCAGAAGCTTTTTAATCTGATGTAGTCCCATTTGTCTTTTTTTCCTTTGTTTCTCTTGCCCTCGGACATGTATTGGTGAAAATTCCACTTTGTGAGATGTCTGTGACTTTACTGCATATGGTTTTTTTCCAGGATTTTTATGGCTTCACAACTTACACTTATGTCTTTTATCCATTTTGAATTTATTCATGTGTATGGAGTAAGTTGATGATCTAGTTTCATTTTTTTGCATGTACCTGCTCCAAAGAGGACATACAGATGGCCAAGAGGCATATGAAAAAATGTTCAATGTCACTAATCATAAGAGAGATGGAAATTAAAACCACAATGAGGTATCATTTCACACTTGTCAAAATGGCTACTATCAACAAATCAATAAATGACACCTGGCGAGGGTGATGAGAAAGGAAAATTCTGGGAGACTGCTGCTAGGAATGCAGACTGGTGCAGCCACTATGGAAAACAGTATGGGGTTTCTTCAAAAAATTAAAAATGGAACTGCCTTTTGACCTAGTCATCCCACTTCTAGAAATGTATCCTAAGAATCCTGAAACAATAATCAGAAAGAATATATGCAACTCTATGTTCATAGCAGCACACTTTCCAATAACTAAGATCTGGAAACAGTTCAAGTGCCCATCAGTAGATGAGTGGGTAAAAAAGCTGTGAGACATTTACAGCATGGACTATTATGCTGTTGTCAAGAAGAAGGAGTTCTTACCCTTTGGGACAGTGTGGATGGAACTGGAGAATATTATGCTAAGCGAAATAAGCCAGGCAGAGAAAGACAAATATCACATGATCTCACTTATATGTGGAATCTAAAGAACGTAATAAACTGATGAACAAAATATATTCAGTGACATAAAAGCATGGAACAGACTGAAGAATCTCAGAAGTAAGGTGGGGGTGGGTAGGTGGGAAGAGATTAACCAAAGTATTTATATGCATTTATGCATAACCCATGAACTCAGATAATAGTGTGCTGAAGGCCTGGGACAGAGAGTAGGTGCAGGGTGGAAAGGGTAAATGGGGGGAAAAGGGGGACATCTGTAATATTTTCAACAATAAAGGTAAATTTTTTTTAAAAAAGAATAGAGCTACCATTTGACCCAGCAATCCCTCTCCTGGGTATATACCAGAAAACCTTGAAAATATGTATTCACAAAGATATATTCACCCCTATGTTCATTGCAACATTATTCACAGTAGCCAAAGACATGGAAACCACCAAAGTGTCCTGTTATAGAGGAATGGATAAAGGAGATATGGTACATGTACACAATGGAATACTACTCATCCATAAGAAAGGATGAAATACTGCCATTTGCAACAACATGGATGGATCTTGAGAATATTATGCTAGGTGAAATAAGTCAGTCAGAAAAAGCTAAGAACCATATAATTTCACTCATATGTGGAATATGAAACTGAAACTCGTAAACACAAACAGCAGTGTGGTGGTTGCCAGAGGGAAGGGGTTGGACGATGGGCGGTGAAGTGGGTCTTATTATATGGGGACAGGAGAGGATATGACTTTGGGTGATGGGCACACAAAGCAAAATACAGATATTGTAACATAGAAACCCATACCTGAAAACTATATGTTCATATTAACCATTGTCCCCCCAATAAATTTAATAAAGTGTTATTTTAAAAATATTACCCAATCCACATTTTGATTGTATTAGAACCCCAGTAAATTATCCAATAGCAATGACTTCCTGCAACAAAGTTTTTATGATTTTGCCTACTGTCTGTGCAGCAAGGATGCAATTATCACCAATAGTTATAACCCAAAGACAAAAAGAATCTGAAGAAAGGACCAAGTTTTCTTTATTACTATGGCAGTCTAATTTTGCCTTGGTTAAATGAAAATGATTGATGGATTTTAATTTTATTTTAGCCCTTTAATTCTACAGTAAATGATTAATTTTTTATGATGAAATGTAGTCATGTTTAATAATTCTGTCATTGTCTTTCATTGTAGCTCTGATTCTTAAAACCTTTGATCCTTAGATTAGGTTTAGCAAACTTCCTTTGAATGTGTAGACAGCTGTCTTTCATCAGATGTGGATTAACTGGGATTAGCTAGCTTTCAGAGAACGGGCGTCCAGGACTCCATTTTCTGCAGTGATCCTCTTTCTGTGGATTATAGGAGGATGCAATATATAAAATATGGCAAGTTCTTCAATTTATGACTTCTTTAAAACTAAAGAGAACAGAGAAAATGGGGTGGAGAGGGAAACTGTGAAACATTTTTGAGAACTGAAATGTAAAACTAGACTCTGGAATTTAGAAGGAAACAGAAATATTGAGTGAGGCTAGAAGAGAGAGGCACAGAGAAGCTTTCCTAAGAAATAGTATCCTTCATGAGAAAATCACTGGCATGCCTTGCCTTAATGGGGCCTTTCATAGCTTATACAATTCTCCAGAATGAATTTTGAAAGAGAGTCCATTGAAGTCCAAATACGGGGTTTTTCCTGAATTCCCAGGAAATGAGTGAGTGGGTTCCATTTGCAGTCAAATAATTTCTTTAAATCATTAGCAATTTCATTTTCTAAATGGAGTTGAATCTTTCACAGCTATTATCTTTAGGGAAAAGCCTATATTTTACATTATTTTGGGGATAAAAAGAAAGTCATTTTTAAACTTTCAATATCTTGGAGTTACATAGTCTCAGCAAATATTAGCATCACTACTGTTTAGTAGCATGGTGCCAGTGTATGTGCAGTTTGCACACAGACACACACATAATACTTGGCTCAACAGAAGAGAACTTGTAGTATAGAGAAAAACTCAACAATGAAAGCTAGCAGGGCCTCTGCACCAGTGGCACTTTTGGGTTCCATCAGTAGCTCAAGCTATGACAAAAATCACAGTGGCAAGCCACCAGGCTTTGAGGAGAGGCTGCCTGTCCTTGGGCTGAACTGCTACATATGAGGTTGGTAATAAGGTACCTTTCAGCAGTCTCAGTATTGGCATTTCAACCAAGATGTACAAAGGTCCCAGGAAAGAACTTCCCAGAATTTAGACCAGATCAGGTCACTGGGGTGGACATCTACATCGTGTGATGGGGAGGTTGTTATCTGTGCTGGGTGAAGGGAACAAGTCAGGAGTGACAGCAGAACTCAGCTTGCCCTCTCTTTCATACACCATCAGGTCTTAGCTCTCTATTAGCTCAGTCCCTTCAGCATACAATTTTTAAAAATCACTTTAAACCTGTTTAGCCTTCCAGTTAAAACTCCATTTGGCTCTTCCAATTTATAGCAAAATAAATACATGCATAAATACAGGGTGAGGCAAAAGTAGTTTTACTATTGTTTATAGGGAAAATAACACAATAATAAATAATAATACAAGAATAAACTCTGCTTTATGTCTTCTTTTGTCCTACCCTGTATGTACATTCATACATACTTAGAAATAATTTTTTTATTCTCAAACTAAACTCACTGTTTTTACTTTCCATTTTTGTCTCATTTTCTATCCTTTAATTGCTGTTAAGTAATAGAAATTTTATCTTAACCAGTTTCAAAGCTAAATATTTATTCCACAAAACTTTACCAATTATAGTGTTTATACACAGTCTCTACTATTGAGGGAAGTCATATTTAGCCCACAGGGAGCTACCACACTAATGAGCTGAGGAGGGCAGATGCGCATCCTATACTTCTGTGAGTATAGTGTGGGAGAAGGCCAATTCTGAGCCAACTTCAAAGCCATATAACAGATCTTGTATCCTGATTTTAACAAATGAATTTTAAAACCATTCTTGCATATGCGGCGCATATTAGGTAACATTTTGTTAGGTGTTATAAAGGTGTTAAACAAAATTGAAATATTCTTATCAGGACATTTATGAGTGAATAAAATGATGCTTTATCATACTTTGGAAAAAATGTTTAGGGACAGATATCAAATAAGATTGGCAAAATATTGACAGGTGATGAATCTTGGTTAAGGAAATATGAGAATTCTTTTTATTAAAATATTTTGTTGTATGCTTGAAAATTTACGTAATAAAAACTAAAGCAAAATAATACCAAAAAAAAATAATGTACTATTTAACTTATTTCTCCTGGATCATAGGTCGATGCTCAACTATTGAGCCACTCCAGCCAGGCATTTCACCATATATTCAGTTTAAATAAAATTTCAAATATGCACTTAATAATAAATAGCTGAATTTCCACTCAGCAGTTAGTGGTTAGTTTTAAAAGGAATACAGATGCCTGTTTATATAAGAAATTTGGGTTGGCCATATATTATTCAATATGGTGCATATAAACTAAAAATAGAGACTAGGAAAACTAAATGCCTAACATGTAATTCTTTGAAGTGAGTTTGGCATTTGGTTTAGTTACAAAAGAATTTTGACATATTAAGTAAAATATATTTTAAATGAAATTTAAATTATGTATGTATACATATATATAGTGCACACATTTTATGTATATGGTACTATAATTAGGTCTACATATTTTATTAAAAGGCTGTGTATAAAGAACTCCCATTCAGCAAAAATAACTAATAATACTTATTATTTTCCAAATGACCCATGAAAGCTATTTATCAAACCTCTCTACTAAACCATGTCTTGGATAATCACAGACAAGCCATTCATTGATAAAATAATAAAGCAAAGCAAGTTTACCACCATATTTTCTATGAGACTCATTTAATTCTCTAAGAATGTGGGAGAACAAATTAAATTCCAGGTACAAATCATAGTGCAAAATGGGTTCCTGCATATCAAATTATTTTTTATTCAAACAATTAATATTAAAAGATAAGCCTTGCCTGGCTGGGTGTGGCTCAGTGGTTGAGCGTCGACCTAGGATCCAGGAGATGGAAGTTCGATTCCCAGTCAGGGTACATGCCTGAGTTGCAGGCTCGATCCCCAGTTGGTGGTGTGCAGGAGGAAGCCGATCAATGCCTCTCTCAACATTGATGTTGCTATCTCTCTCTCCCTCCCCTTTCCTCTCTCTGAAGTCAATAAAGATATATTTTTTTAAAAAAGAAAAAAAAGATAAGCCTTGTTTTAGTTTTACAATTTCAAATTTTTTCCATTCTAAGTATTTTTTAAAATTTATCTTCATTGCCCGGCCGGGCATGGCTCAGCGGTTGAGCATCGACCTAGGATCCAGGCAACCGGGGTTCAAGTCCCAGTCAGGGCACATGCCCAAGTTGTGGGCTCGATCAATGACTTTCTCACCATTGATGTCTCTGTCTCTGTCTCTCCCTCTCCTTTCCTCTCTCTGAAATCAATAAAGAAATATTTTTTTTAAAAAAATTATCGTTATTGTTGAAAACATTACAGATATATCCCATTTTTTCCCCATTGATCCCCTCCACCTCTCATTCACCTTCACACTTTTGTCTGTGTCCATGTGTTGTGCACATATGCATATAAGTTCTTTGATTAATCTCTCCTCACCCACTCACCCACCCCCACCTTCCCACTGAGATTCATAGCCTGTTCATGGTTCTATGTCTCTGGATCTATTTTGTTCCTCAGTCTATTTTGTTCATTAGATTCCACATATGAGTGAGATCATGTAAAACTGAATCAGAAAGAATCAGAAAACCTGATTAGGCCAAAAACTGATGAAACTAAAGCAGTAATAAAAACAAAACAAAACAAAACAAAACACTCTTGGCAAACAAAAGCCCTGGTCTGGACAGCTTCACAGAGGAGCTTTCAAATTCTTTAAGTTGTAGGGTTAGTTTACTAAAAATTTTTCTTGCTTTTTGAGGTAGGCCTGTAGTGCTATGAAATTCCCTCTCAGAACTGCTCTCCCTGTGTCCCATAGATTTTGGGTTGCTGTGTGTTCATTTTCATTTGTTACCAGGAAGTTTTTGATTTTTTTCTTAATCTTATTGGTAACCAATTCATTGTTTAATTACATGCTATTTAGCCTCCATGTGTTTGAATGTTTTTGAGGGTTTTTACTGTAGTTAATTTCTAATTTCATGGCCTTTGTGATCTGAAATGCTTGATATGATTTCAATCTTCTTGAACTTGTACAGATGTATTTTGTGTCTTAACATGCGGTCTAACTTTAAGAATGACCCATGTGCACTTGAGAGGAATGTATATTCTGCAGCTTTGGGGTGAAATGTTCTGTAAATATCAGTTAAATCCATCTGATATAGTGTGCCATTTAGAATCACTGCTTCTGTGTTAACTTTTTGGCTGGAAGATCTATCCATTGAAGTCGGTGGGGTGGTAAAGTCCACAACTATGGCTGTATTGCTGTTGATCTCTCCCTTAAAGTTCTTAAGGTTATTATTTATATGTCCATATTTATTACCATTTTAATTTTTTATGCCTATGTTTCTCTGTACTTCTTATTATTACACCAGTCCCTTTAACACTTCTTGCAATGCTTCTATTTCTACTTCTAATTACAGCAGTCCCATTAACATTTCCTGCAATGCTGGTTTGGTGGTGATAAAATCCTTTAGCCTTTTTTTTTTCCCCCCTAGGAAGCTCTTTTATTTCGCCATCTATTTTGAATGATAGCCTTGCTGGATAGAGTGGACTTGGTTTCAGATCCTTGTTTTGCATTACCTTGAATACTTCATGCCATTCATTTCTGGCCTAGAGTTTCTGATGAGAAGTCATCTGACAGCCTCATGGGAGCTCCTTTGTAGGGAACAGATTGCTTTTCTCTTGCTGTCTTTTAGATTCTTTGTCTTGAATTTTTGGCATTTTGATTATGATGTGTCTGGGTGTGGACCTCTTTGGATTCTTCTTGCTTGAGACTCTCTGTGCCTCTTGAACTTGTGTGGCTTTTTTCTTCACCAGGTAAGTGAAGTTTTCTGCCATTATTTCTTCAAACAGGTTCTCTAACCCCTGCTTACTTTTGACTTCTTCTGGTACTTTTATGATGTGAATATAGTTACATTTCATGTTGTCCCTCAGCTCCCTTAGACTGTCCTGTTTTTCAATTGTCTTTTTTCTTTTTGTATCTCTGATTGAGTGATTTTTTTTACCTTGTTTTCTAAGTAGCTGATCTGATCCTCAGCTTCCTCTAATCTGCTGTTTATTACTTCCAATGTATTCTTTATTTCTGCTATGTCATTCTTAATTTCTATATCTTTTTTCATGCTGTTGAGCATACTTACAATCAGTATTCTGAACTCTATATCTGATAGATTGCTTACCTTCATTTCATTTAGTTCTCTTTCTGGACACTTCTCTTGTTCTTTCATTTCGGGTTTATTTTTTTGTCTCCCCATTTTGGCTGCCTTTTTGTGCTTGTGTCTCTGTATTAGGTAGGCCCACTAAGATTCTCAGTCTTTTTGGAAGGTCTCTGGTGCAGGCCAATGTCAGATGATGTTTGTGACTGGCCTTGGGTTTCCTGATTGGAGCTATAAACAAACTACAGCTCTAGGTCCTCTGTGTTGGGGCTGGGTGCATTTGGACAGGACCAAAATGCACACCAAAGTCTGCTTTTCTAAGGCCCATGTCCAGAAGCAGATCAGAAAAAGACTCAAAGGACTCTGAGGTCTGCCTCTGCCTGCAGACTGATTAAACTGATTCTCTTAATGAGCCTCAGGCTGTAGAAACTCTTTGGCATAGGGCAAGAGGTTTTCCAGTAGAGTGGGGCAATATCTTCCCCCTCAGGCAAAAGCTCCAGTCCACTCTGCCCTCCCTCTGCTGGAGCCCAAGGTGAGTGGCTACACACAAAACTTTGTTTGTTGGTCCTTTAAGAGGGTGGCTGTATTTCCAGCCATCTCCCCCTGGCAGACAGAAACCCAGCTGCTTTTCACAGCCAGATGTTATGTGGGCATTTTTCTCAGTTCTGGTGCTCTTGACTAGGAAGCCCAGCCTGGGGTTTAGGCCCCAGAGTCCTCGGTGGGAACCCCCCACAGCTGAACTATCCCTCTGGACCTTCAGCTGCTGCCTATGGTAACCCATCCAGCCCTCTCGAGCCTCCACACTTCCTACTAGTCTCTGTGTGGTCTCCACTTTATGACCTTGGTTATGAGGGTGCTCTCCAACTCGTCTTCAGTTGCAGTTGATTATTTGGGATGGTTTTTCTATATTTTAGTTGTAATTCCAGTTTCGTCTCCGGAGAGTGTCAGTGTAGCTTCCACTCAGTCCACCACCATCTTTAATCCCCTAGATTTATAATTTCTTTTCATATGAGGAACTGTACCTTCCTAGAGATAAGGGCAATTTCCAATACAAATATAACATGAGCTACAAATACAATTTTTAACTTTCTAATATCCCCATTAAAAAGAAAGTAAAAAGAAACAAACAACAACAACAAAAAAAACAGGTGAAATTAATTTTACTAATGTAATTCATTTAGTTCTATATATCCAAAATGTAATTTCAGCATAAAATTAATATAAAAAATTTTAATGTGACAATATATATTTTGTTTTTTATACTGTTTTTGAAATCTACTGTGTATTTTATAATTACAGAACATCTCAATTTGAAAGCTAAATTTTCATTGAAAATACTTGATTTGGATTTAAATTTAATAAAATTTATAGTTGAAAATGTAGATTCATATATTTGTTCAAATGTTTGTGAAGTTTTCAATAACTTAGTAGAATATAAATGTTTCACTTAAATGAAAATTCATAAATTAAAATTATAGCTTCTCAGCTTCACTAGTCACAATTCAAGCATTCAATAGCCATCTGGAGTTTGTAGTTACCACATGAGACAGCTCAGGTCTATGGTCTTTCTCCCTAAGTAGTTGAGACAATAGAAGTGAAGATTGTCTAATACTCATTTATCGTGTATGTTTTAAAATAAAAACATGAGGAAAATAAAAATGATTTTAGATTTTCCTCCTTCTCAGAAAACTTCAAGATATAATTAAATCATTTTCTCTTTTATAGTATTGAGCCACAGGTTAAAAATAAGAGCTTTAAAGTCTCTCATACTCACCATTATACTATTAAAATTGTATTTCAAGCATAAAATATTTACTTCCGAAAAAAAAACTCTGTAGTAATTTCTCTTAAAGATACAAAAATGTCCTAATAATAACTGGCCTGGGTCTTTCCAGTTTCATTTCCTAGTTTCTAAGTATGAGCTTGTTTCAGGCTCTAGGAGCTGATATGGGGGCAATTCTGAGCCACAGGTGTCTTTCTGAGCACAATCCCACTGACGTGGACAAACATGTTGCCAATGGAAATTCACCAGTCTTCTGCAAGCATTAGGACATGCAGTCTCTTCTCTGCCTTGCACTCTGGATTATTTTTTTACATTCCTCATATCTTTTTTCTAACTACAATTGTGTGCAGCTTCACACTGGGGCTGTGGGCTGTGGGTTTTTCAAATATGACTGAATTACAGGGACATAAAATATTCTTTAAACTGAATAATTTATTCCAGTGTGATTGCAAAAATCAAACACATATAGCACATAGAATATGCCCCACATTGATCTAAGAATGTCACTTGTTCCAATTTATTCCATCCTCCCAACACCCTTCATTACGGCTGATACAGGTGCTTGAAGCCAGGATATCTCTTAGCCCAGACAACATCACAAATAATGTGATTGTCCCACCCACAGCTGGGTCATTCTGGCCATCTACACTTGCTGGGCCTGATAACAGGCGTGCTATCAGGGGACCCACAGCTATCAGGGGACCCACACAGCAGATCTCAGGGCACTTGGAGCTTCTATCAGTACCTCTGGATTTAGGACTTTTACTCCAATATAGAGACATAAGTGAGACCCTTCTGCCTCCTGACCACAAGGCCCCTGCATCTGTATTTTGAATTTGACTCATATTGAAAATATCCTCCCAATAGCTTTCTTTCTGTCACCAATAAACCTTTGTTTGCCCTTCCTGTAACTAAACTTCTATTTTGATTACTTTTTTAAAAAGTTGGCTAATACATATATAGCTGAAAGTGCTCTTCTCCCACCATTATTTTTAATCCGATACCAGTCATTCATATTTTCCTGAATTGAAGGAAATGCTGATGAATTTTTTACTTAATTCTTAAGAGCAGAAAATAATTGACTTTTTTTTCTTCATGGTCCTGCCAATCACTTACTGATGGTTGGGTAAATATCTTTAAAAACATACTGCTAATGAATCCATATTTTTAATCAGTCTTTTTCTGCCCTCCATTATTAATGGGCTTTTCTTTTATTTTTTAACATTAAATTTCTTAAAAATATCAACATAAGTCAATATTTCAAAAAATGCTATTCAGGTTAAGTGATATTTTTACTGCTACACTTTTGTCCATGAACCAAATATTCTATTTTCTTTGGTTTTCCTTTTGCCTATGATCCTTTCTACATAGTTTAGCTCCATGGACTCTGTACAAAATGGTTGTCTCTGATGGATGTGACTGATGGGTGGGAAGACCCGAGGGGGAAGTGGGCAAAGGGGATGCTACAGAATTACATATTCTGTGTGGGTCTATGAACTTTGCTTCAGTTAAATTTCCCACCTACCACCATCCTTTGAAACTATGGATGCTCCCAAATACCTTATTGTGTCAAATTCAATAATCAATAAGAATCTTGCTTACTTACCTTCTCAGCAACATTTGACAAAATGGATCACAGTTTCCTTTAAAAATGTGATGACTCAGTTTACAGGACACCATTCTGTTTTGTTTGTTTTTCTTTCTTGATGACTCCTTTGCAGTCCCCTTTGCTGCTTGTCATTTTGACCTCCAGATGCTTGAGAGTTCCAGTGCTCAAGCCTCAGACCCTAGTTAATCTCACTATATTTATTTTCTAGGTGATCTCATATAATCAGTGCTTTAAATTTCATCTATTCACTGGTGAAGCTCACATTTATTTCTCTAACCTTCACCTTGAACCTAAGATCCACTCTGAAATATCAAACTTTTGATGTCTCCACTTAAATGTTTCAAATTTAATATATCCATTTTTTATTTTCCTCCCCAAACCTGCTTCTCCAATTTTTTTTCTTTTTTCAGTAGATAACAATTTACTCAGTTGTTCAGCCCGAGTGCCTCAGAATCACTTTTTGCTTTTTTTGAAGGGGGGGGTGTTTGTTTGTTTCCCTTGCACCTCAATTTGATTAGAAGAGCCTGTCACCTTCAAATTGATAATTGTCTTAGCACAAGTTGCCATAACAAAATACCTAGATGGGTGTCTTAAATAGCAGAAATCAATTTTCTCACAGTTCTGGAGTCTGGAAAGTCCAAGATCAAGGTGCCAGCAAAGTAAGTTCTATTCTAAGCTCTCTCATGCCTCTTCTCTTAAAGTATTAATTTTACCTTAATTTTACCTTGAGTGCCCCACCTTTATGACCTCGTCTAAACTAAATTACTTTCCAAAAGCCCCATCTTCAAATACCATTGTGTTGGGGATTAGATCTTTAAGGTATGAATTTGGCAGGACACAATCATTCAATCCCTAATAATAATATGTAATAAATCTCATTACCACCATTGATTTTCATGCAAATGTAATATATGTGTGTTGATGGCAGTGGAGGTCAGTGGGAGGGGGTGTTTATTAAGGTAGTTTATATACAGTGGGTGCACCTAGATGAATCAGTGGAATGAGGGCTACCAGACAGTATTTGTAATGGTGAGTAGGCACCAGTTGCCCTAGTAAAGCAGCAGGGGCAGCAATATGGTGTCATTACTAAATTACTTGAAACCATTTCTTTCTGGTCAATAAGAGGGATTACTTTTTTGTCACTTGTTTCTTGTTTTATGTGAAAGAATTTGAGGTATTTGAACTTGGTTATTGAGATGCTAACAGGTCTGTAAACACATGAGATATTGCATTGGGTTTCTTGTCTTCACCTGCCAGGTGTTTTCAGGAGTACCTAAATGGTCATCTGAATCAATTAATCTAACCCATCAGACATGCGCATGTTAGAGGGGAGGGAGGGAAAGGGGCATAAGAGAGAGTTGTCATGGATAACTCCAATGTTGGTCACATAACCAAATAAGTGGGTAAATGTGACATTTACTGGAATTGGAACACTGAGAGGACAAGAAAATCATAATGTGAAAAGTCTGTCCAGAACTACTCAGACTGTTTTGAGAATTTAATGAGATGCTGCATGCATGGGGGCCTAAGAAAATGTGGTGTACAATATCAATATTGATGATGATGATGATGATGATGGTGATGGTGATGATGACTACCTAGCAGTCGTGGTATTCCAATTGTATAAATATTTTAAACCCACTGTTATTACCTTAAACTGCATATTAAACACTACCAAAATGTTTCTAGTTTTCAAGCCTGTTTTGGCCTTTAATATAAATGTTAATGTTAATTCTTTATATTCCCTGGCATCTCAGTCTTCAGTTCTTTCTAATCTCTCCAAGATAAACATAGCCAAGTATTTTCTTCCAAAATATATCCACAGTACATCCAGGAGTTTTCCTACAGACAGATTCCCAGAACACCAAGCAAAAGCTAAAAGATGTAATATAAACAAAAGCAACTTTATTTACAAAAATTCAATTTAAGTTTGAATGGAGGAAGAATGAGTCAACACCAGTCACTGGCCATCAACAGGTGCTGTTAGAGGTCACTGTTCTTGTGCTTTTAATCTCTGTCCATTGTTTTTTTAAACCTCAGGGTATGTAAGACTCGCCTGGTGGGCTCATTAAAATGAAGATTCCTAGGACCTACAGAGAATATGATTTGATAATTGGGATAAGCAATAGAAAATTCATTTTTTAATATAACCATAAAATAATGATGTAGTTTTGTACATGAATCACACAGAAACTCTCCATCATTTTGGTCACAGTGTTGGGTATGTTTGTCTCTCTGCTTACTTTTGATGATTACCACTTACACTAAGATTAAGCTAATGCCACAGCTGTGTGAGGACCACCCCCTTCCCTGAGTATTTGTAGATTTTAGACTCTTCCTGCTGTTATTGCTTCCACTGACCACTCTGGATTGTCCTGATGCTAGTGCAGCTGTCTTACATAGAAAATAACAAGGATGTTTCTAATTAGACAATCCTGATGATTGGCTATTTTGAAAACATTTCAAAAACTGTTTACCAGGGACATGTACAGACTTAACTTTGACTTTATGAGGTATATACAAGGACTGGATGTCAGAGCCAAGTATTACATAATCACTTAAGATTTCCTGCTGTGTCATTCAGTTATGTCCTCCTTGCAGAGGCTCTTATAGGGAAAAAGAAAATGTCGCAGCCTCAGTTTCCTTTCTCCTATGTCTTATTGGTGGAGAGGTATAAAGATTACAGGTATAAGAATTATAAATTTGGGTTGTGTGAGGAGAAACACATTAGCTTTGTGGGACTACAAGCCTTAGACATGTCCTAACAGAACATGTTTCTGAGCTGTGATGTGGCAACTCTCTAGCTCAGCGGAAATGCAAGTAGATACAACTTTTAAAAAATTGAAAGTAATAAAAATTTATTAATTTATGACCAAATAAACTTTGCAGTCTTTCGTAATTTAACATTTATATATAAACATATAAATGTATGTAATTATATAAGTATAAATATAGATGGATTAACATATATGATATACATGATGATATCATATACATAAATCACAGAACTGTATAGATAGTTCTATGATCTTGAACAAATATACAAAATGAAAATAACTTTTATGTAAGGTCATGGGAGAATATACCTAAAGCACTCACTCTGGCTCCTGAAATATAGTTGTCTTAGCCATTTTTATTAAATTAATAAGAAAAAAATGAAAAATAAACTTCTACATAAGTTAAAAATAGAAAATGTTGTTCATAGTGTATCTGAATTGGTGGTATCTGAACTGGAGAAGTATGAAACATAATATGTGCATTCTAAATAACCTAAAAGAAAAAGTAACAACTCCACTCTTTTTTTGAGTATGATACTATCTTTTGATGTATGATATGATGTTTGTTAATATTTAATTGCTTCTTGAAAATATATTTGTGCTACAGTTTCCTTAGGGCCATGGTAGACAGCTAATCAAAATAGATTTCTGGGGGGAAATGCTCTTACTGTGATTCTCAGGTATATAATACTGTCTTTTCCTCAGTGAAAAATGTGGAAATTCTTGAGCCATGAGGGAGCATTTGCAGTCATTTTAAGAATACCAAGAAAAAAGTTAATAATTCTTTTTTCTTATCTTTTTTGAGGCATAATTGACAAGTAAACATGGAAGATATTTAAAGGGGACAGCATGTTGATGTGATATACATTGTGTATATATGTATATATTTTTTAAAGAAAAGCTTTTAAACTTCAAGTGCCAGTCTTGTTTATTATTTTAGTACCTTATACATGGTGGACACTCAATAATTGATGAATGAATTAAATTCCCTAATTATTAGGCTATTCTGATTGCCCTCTCTACCAAAATATTTCTATGTCTTTACTATTTATCTGATACTTTGAGTACATCTACTAAAATTCCACATGCTCAGAATACAGCCATGCATTGTTTAACAGTGGGGATACATTCTGAGAAATGTTAGGCAATTTTGTTGTTGTGTGAACACCTTAGAGAGCATTTACACAAACCTAGATGGTATAGCTCACTACTGTAATTGTATATGCTGTACTTGTATAGGACTGGTAGCGCAGTAGGTTTGTTTACATCAGCATCACTACAAACACATAATACATTCTGTTACCACATTGGCATAGCTACTATGTCACTAGGTGAGAGGAATTTTTCAGTTCCATTATAATCTTAAGGTCCACCATTCTATATGCAGTCAGTCATTGACAGAAATGTCATTAAGGGGCACATGACCATTTATCAATGGAAAAAACACACAGATTCTAGTCATCCTAGAGTTAACTTTCTAGCAAGGGACAGGATAAGGTTTAGATGGAGAAAAAAATAAATATGATGAATAGAAAATTTCGTGTTATGTTAGAAGGTGATCAGTATTAATGGGTGAAGCAAAAGATGAAAGTAGAATTGGTGAGGTTGGGAGTCAAAGTAACAGGCTGGGGAGGGGTGAGCAAGTTTCCATTTTAGTAAAGGCATTAGCATAGATAGATAGGTAGATGATAGATAGATAGATGATAGATGATAGATAGATAGATGATAGATGATGATAGATAGATGATAGATGATAGATAGATAGATAGATAGATGATAGATAGATAGATAGATAGATAGATAGATAGATAGATAGATAGATGATAGATAGATAGATGATAGATAGATAGATAGATAGATAGATAGATAGATAGATAGATAGATAGATGATAGATAGATAGATAGATAGATAGATAGATAGATGATAGATAGATAGATAGATAGATAGATAGATAGATAGATAGATAGATAGATATAGATAGATAGATGATAGATAGATAGATAGATAGATAGATGATAGATAGATAGATAGATAGATAGATAGATAGATAGATAGATAGATAGATAGATAGATAGATGATAGATAGATGATAGATAGATAGATAGATGATAGATGATAGATAGATAGATAGATAGATAGATAGATAGATAGATAGATGATAGATAGATAGATAGATAGATAGATAGATAGATAGATAGATAGATAGATGATAGATAGATGATAGATAGATAGATGATAGATAGATAGATAGATGATAGATAGATAGATATAGATAGATATAGATATAGATATAGATATAGATAGATATAGATATAGATATAGATAGATATAGATATAGATGATATAGATATAGATATAGATATAGATATAGATATAGATATAGATATAGATATAGATATAGATATAGATATAGATATAGATATAGATATAGATATAGATGATATAGATATAGATATAGATATAGATATAGATATAGATATAGATATAGATATAGATATAGATATAGATATAGATATAGATATAGATGATATAGATATAGATATAGATATATATAGATAGATGATATAGATATAGATATAGATATAGATATAGATATAGATATAGATATAGATATAGATATAGATATAGATATAGATATAGATATAGATGATATAGATATAGATATAGATATAGATATAGATATAGATATAGATATAGATATAGATATAGATATAGATATAGATATAGATATAGATATAGATATAGATATAGATATAGATAATTTTAAAGAAGCTATTTAAGCAAAGATGTGAAGGAGATGCAGAAATTAGCCATGAAATTATGTAGAGGAAGGATATTCCTGGAAGAAGAATCAGCACAAGACTCTAAGTGGAAGGGTACCCATATTTCAGGGACAGTCAGAAGGCCAGTGTGGGGGAAGCAGGGTTGGGTGGGAAACATCAGGACTCTGTGGGGTGTCCTATAGGATCTGGTAGACTTGGGATTTTATTCTCACATTCCATAGAACTCTACATTTTTTAGCCATTGCTCTGGCTGCTCTGTTGAGAATAGAAGGTCAAGGGTAAAAGCTGGGTGACGAGTGCTGAGGCTACTGCAGCATTTGTGGATGGACTCACATCCAGATAGTAGCGGTGGGACTGGTAGGTCAGCATCTTTGCCTTTGGCTATGATGGAGGAGATTTTATCAGATGAACTGTCTTGCCTAGAACACTATAAACATAGGTAAAATTACAACAGCAACTACAACCTTGTGAAGCAGTAGGGAGCAAGCCAAGGCATCTAGAGCTTCAGTGGTCAAGATGCTCAGAGATGAAAACAGGCATTGAGGGGAGGCTAACGTCACCCACCATTTTCCTCATCTAGATATTTCCCAGTTCCTAAGGGCATGAAATCAGTGGCAGAGACAACAGTAATTTCACAGAATCAGAGAGACAAATGTTGAAATTTGGATGTTCCAAGGCAGCCTGGATTTGAGACAAAAGCCTAGAGAAAGAGTTATCATAGAAAGATGAGAGTATTATTTCCAAGGGAGGCATTTGCTTGTTCTTGAGCTGGATGGGATGAGGGGAAATAGTGGGGATGGGAGACCACAAAATCAAGCAAAACTACAGTGACAATTATAGACTACTTGAAGGCAGTAATTAAGTATTAGGTTGGGAAAACAAACATTGAAGTACAGGACAAGACTAAGAGGAGGAGCCTTCAAGGAAGATCTCCAAAATATGATTTTTCTAAGATAAAGAGCAAAATAGAAATAGATTATCCTTCACCTGGATAGAAGCCCAGTTTGAAACATCTCCATAGTGAATGGATCAACACGATTTTTCCCTATTCTGTCTTTCAGATCAAAGGAAATAATCTATAGATAAAGGTAATAGTTCCCGCTTCTCTATAATGTTTATACACAATGTCCTCCATTCAGTAATTCATTATCCAGCTCTTAGGAGACAGAACCAGCTGATCAAAATCCAAGAGAAAAAAATAGAGACTAGCAGCAGCTCACAGGTGATAAAGAACAATTGAAAAATATCTTCAAGTGAATAACAAGATGGAAGTTTTAACCAGATAATGAAAATCTATTAAACAAAACCAAGTGGAAATCATTAAGCTATATAATAAAATAGCTGAAATCAGAAACTAAACAGCTTCAACAGCAGATCAGACACAGTAGAGTGGGTTAGTAAGCTGCAGGATAGATCTGTAGAAAATACCCTTTTTTGAAATACTGAAAGGAACTTTAAAAAATAAATAAAAAACAGTATGAAAAATAGACAAATGACATTGTGAAAGATCTTAAATGCGTATAATTGTAATTCCACATAGAGAAGAGAGGCCATGTAACAGATGCAAGATTTGAAGATATAATAGCTCAGAATTTTCAAAACTGACAAAAGATGCACGTCAAAAATTAAAGAAAAATTAACTGTGAACAACAAACAAAATTAAATTAAAAGGAAAACATTTATCTGTACATTAGCAGCATAGTAAAACTGCTAAAAGGCAAAAAAAATGAAAATTTGGAAAGTGTCCAAGGGAAAATAGACACATTGTCTTAAAAGGAACAACAATGGTCCTGAGAGCTGAATTCTCAACAGAAATTATTTAAGCACAAAGAAAATGAAGTAAGTTTAACGTGCTGAAGGGTTATAATTGCCAATCCAGAACCCTCTATTAGGCAAGATCAATCTCTGAAAATAAAAACCTTTAGATACATAGAACCTGAAAGATTTACTGGCCACCAACCTGCTTTGAAATAATCAATTATCAAACAATAGAAAAATAGTGGAAATGTGGAATTGGAGAAGGAAATGGACAACAAGGAAAATAATGAATTTATAGGTAAGTCTAAATAACTGCTTCTTGACAGAACAATAATTATAATGTCATATACTTTAAAATATTTGTAGAATTAAAGTACACAACATTGATGATACTAAAATAAGAGGGGTTTAGTGGAATTCAAACATTTATTGATGAAGAAGGCACCTCAAGGAAAACAAAATAACACAGGTTGCTCTTCAAGTATTCTTAAAGCATAAAGCAACAAATAAACCAGGTTGAACGCAAAAGATTCAGGCAATATTGTTTCAATGACTCCTTGTTAGTGAAACTGAGGATGAGTTCTCTGCAAAGATAATAATTAGGGATCCTGCAACAATGGGACAAAAGTTAAGCAGCATGTTTACGTATCTATAGAACTAAGAGAAATAGGGTGATTGAAGGGGAAAAAGCAAAAATGTTACATTGAAAATGTAGAAAATGCACAACAAAAATTAAGAGTGGGAAAGATACTGAGAGGTGAAATGTACTGTTTCATCTCTAATAGCTGAGACAAAGTTTCTAGACCACATAATGCTAAAAACTAAGGTAAAAAGTACAAGGATAGACACTAAAAAAGATAATATTGTCTGAAATTGGATGATAAAATAAAGAAAAAGGAGGGGAGGAATAAGAAATGAGATAATTTTACAACTGATTATAGTTCATAAAATAAAATAACAATTCATACTTTAAAGATATTAAATATAGTTCTAGAAGATAATATTTAGAGATATTATGTAGTATAATTAGAATATATTATAAACATAGTATATATAGTTCTAATTATAATGGTTACCTCAGATACAGGTTTCTGACCTATATAATTTTATTTCTCTCAGAAGAAATTCTTGTAACATTTCTTGCAAGTCAGGTCTCCTGGCAGCAAATTCTTTCATGATTTGTTTGTTTGAGAATATCTTTGTTTCTTTTCACTTTTGTAAGATAATCTTTCAGGGTACAGAACTGTAGGTTGGTAACTTTCTCCCAACACTTTAAATATTTTACTGCACTATGTAATCACATGAGTGCACACCCAACAGCCCAAGTCCCTGCAGCCATACACACATGCTCATGATTAGCCCCTACAGTGCAGTGTACACTGTCAGCTATGGCCCCAGCAGCTGCATGTGCACCTACAATTGGCATTGACCTCTGTTGCTCACTCCAGCCCTCACCACTGCAAAGGTGCCTATAACCAGCCTCTGCCACTGCACAGGCACTTACTGTTGACCCCCAAAGTCAAGCATGTGCACACCACTGTCTCTAACCACCACCACCACCACCTGACCTAGTCCCTCACAACCAGACCTAGAGGCACTGCTGAGGCCCCAACAAACCTTAAAGTCATTGAGGATCCTCCCCAGCTCTCACCACAAAGACCATGAAGTTATTAATGTCATGGACGACTCTAGCTGCTTGAGCCAAGAAGACACCATGACCTCTGGCCCCACAGCTGCCACATGAGTCCACATTTGATGTTCCACACCATTAGAACCAATGTGTGTCCCTACGTGCATGTGAATGTATTTTCTTACCAAAGCCAGTCCATAAAGTCTAGGGCAGGTGATTGTTTCTTCAAGTGCACAGATACCTATGTAAGGCTAGAGGGACCATGAAAATTAGGCAAACATGAAATCACCAAAGCAATACAATAAACTTTTTGTAACTGAACCCAAAGAAATGGAGATTCATGAATTGCTTGACAAAGAATTAAAAATAATTGCTCTAACAAAGCTCAGTGAGCTACAAGAGAGCACAGATAAATAATTTTTTTAAATCAAGAAACCAATACAAGAACAAAATGAGAAGTTCATTGCAGTGTTAGAAAATATAAACAGAAGTTTTGGACCTGAAGAACACAGTGAATGAACTAAAAAATGAAATAGAGATTTTCAACAGTCGACTCAATGGAATAGAAGAATCAACAAACTTTAAGAGGAGGGGCAAAAAAGAATAAAAAGAAGTGAAGGAAACCTATAGGACTTAAGGGAAACTTCAAAAGAAACAATATTTACATTACAGAAATCTCAAGAAAAAAATAGAATAGGACAGAAAACTTATTAAACACACAATGGCTAAAAAATTCGCAAATACAGGAAGAGATAAGGACATTCAGAGTCATGAAGCTCAAAGATCCCCATCACGTTCAACTCAAGGAAGACACATTCTAATAAAAATGTCAAAAATCAGAGAAGAAAAAAGAAAAGTTTGAAGACAGCAAGAGAAAAGAAGCTCATCTCATATGAGAGAATAGCCATTAGGATATAAGTAGATTTCTCAGCAGGAATCTTGCCAGCCGAAAAGAGTGTGATATTATACTCAAAGAGCTGAAAAAAATAAAAAAAAATAAAAACTGCGAACTAAGAATATTTTACCCTGCACAGCTATTCTTCAGAATTACAGGACACAGACCAGAAAAAAAAAAAAAGCAGTTTAGTTCTTGACAACTACAATTGTCTTACAAGAAATGGGAAAGGGCGTTCTTCAGTCTGAAAAGAAAGGATGGTGATTAAGTAAAATGAAATCATTAAAATATAAAACTCATTGATAAGAAAGATATATAATCAAATTTAAAATACTCTTACCTTGTAATGATAGTATATAAATCACTGATAGCTCTAGTATTAAGATTAAAAAGACAAAGAATTAAAAATAACTATAGCAGCCCAGCCGGGCATGGCTCAGCGGTTAAGCATCGACCTAGAATCCAAGCGATCGGGGTTCGATTACTGGTCAGGGCACATGCCCAGGTTGTGGGCTGCAGCCGATCAATGACTCTCTCATCATTGACGTTTCTATCTCTCTCTCCCCCTCTCGTTTCCTCTCTCTAAAGTCAATAAAGATATATTTTAAAAAATAAAAAAATAAAAAATAACTATAGCTATAATGATTTTTTTTTTAAGTTTCTTTATCTTTATTGTTGAAAACATTACAGATGTCCCTTTTTTACCCCCATTAACCTCTCCAACCCGGATCCATCCCACCCCCAGGCCTTCCCCAGACAAGTGTCTGTGTCTATGCGTTATGCTTACAAATATATAAATTCTTAGAATAATCTCTCCCCTCCCACTTCCTGCTCCCCACCTTCCCTCTGAGATCCCTCAGTCTGTTCCATGCTTCTGTGTATCTGGATCCATTTTGTCCATCAGTTTATTTTGTTTATTATGTTCCACATATAAGTGGGATCATGTAGTACTTGTCTTTCTCTGGCTTATTTCACTTAGCATAATACTTTCTAGTTCCCTCGATGCTGTAACAAAGGGTAAAAGGTCCTTCTTTTTTACAGCTGCATAGTATTCCATGGTGTAAATGTGCCACAGTTTTTTATCCACTCATCTACTGATGGGCACTTGGGCTGTTTCTAGATCTTAGCTATTGTAAATTGCGCTGCTATGAACATAGGGTGCATAAGTTCTTCATGATTGGTGTTTTGGGTTTCTTAGGATATATTCCTAGAAGTGGGATCACTGGGTCAAATGGTAGGTCAATTTTTAATCTTTTGAGGAAACTCCATACTGTTTTCCATAGTGGCTGCACCAGTCTGCATTCCCACCAGCAGTGTACCAGGGTTGCCTTTTCTCCACACACTCGCCAGCACTTGTCCTTCTTTGACTTGTTGATGGTAGCCACTCTGACAGGTGTGAAGTGATACCTCATTGTGGTTTTCATTTGCATCTCTCTGATGATTAGAGACATTGAGCATTTTTTCATATATCTCTTAGCCATCTGTATGTCCTGTTTGGAGAAGTGTCTATATAGGTCCTTTGCCCATTTTTCAATTCGATTGTCTTCTTTTTGTTAACTAGTATGAGTTCCTTATATATTTTGGATATGAACCCTTTATCAGATGTGTCATTGGCAAATATGTTCTCCCTTTTCATTTTATTGATGGTTTCTTTTGCTGTGCAGCTTTTTATTTTGATGCAGTCCCATTTGTTTATTTTCTTCTTAGTTTCTCTTGCCATAGGAGATGTATCAGCAAACATATTGCTACGAGAGATGTCTGAGATTTTGCTGCAGATGTTTTCCTCTAGGATTTTTATGGTTTCATGTCTTACATTTAAGCTTTTTGACTATTTTGAATTTACTTTTGTGTATGGTGTAAGTTGGTGGTCTAGTTTCATTTTTTGCATGTACCTGTCCAATTTTCCCAGTACCATTTATGAAGAGACTTTCTTTACTCCATTGTATGTTCTTGCCTCCTTTGTCAAATATTAATTGAGCATAATGACTTGAGTTGATTTCTGGGTTCTATGTTCTGTTCCACTGATTTATATGTCTGTTCTTGCGCCAATATCAAGCTGCTTTGAGTACAGTGGCTTAGTAGTATAACTTCATATCTGGTATTGTGATCCCTCCAACTTTGTTCTTTTTTCTGAAGATTGCTGTGGCTATTTGGGGTGTTTTTCAGTTCCATATAAATTTTTGAAGTTTTTGTTCTAGATCTGTGAAATATGCTGTTGGTATTTTAATAGAGATTGCATGGAATTTATAAATTGCTTTGGGTAGTATGGACATTTTAATTATGTTAATTCTTCTAGTCCATGAACATGGTATATTTTTCCATTTGTTGATATCTTCCTCTATTTTGTCAGTGTCCTGTAGTTTTCCAAGTAAAGGTTTTTTACATCTTTGGTTAAGTTTATTCATAGGTATCTTATTTTTTTAGTTGCAATGGTAAATGGGATTGTTTTTTTAGTTTCTCTTTCTGAGAGTTCATTATTGATGTATAAAAATGCCATCAATTTCTGGGTGTTAATTTTGTATCTTGCTACCTTGCTGAATTCATTTATTAAATCTTGTACTTTTTTGGTGGAGTCTTTAGGATTTTCGATGTACAATATCAATGATCTGCAAATAATGACAGTTTTGTTTTCTCCTTTACAACTTGGATGCTTTTTATGTTTTCTTCTTGTCTGATCACTGGGAATAGCACCTCCAGTACTATGTTGAATAAGAGTGGTGAAAGAGGACACCCCTCTCTTCCTCCTGTTCTTAGGGGAAATGGTTTTAGTTTTTCCATTGAGTATGATGTCTTTAGGTTTGTCATATATGGCCTTCATTAAGTTCAGTTTTGATCCCTTTAATCCCACTTTACTGAGAGTTTTTATGAAAAATAGGTGTTGGATTTTATTGAAAGCTTTTTCTGCATCTATTGATATGATCATGTGATTTTTTCTTTCAGTTTGTTTATGTGATGTATCATGTTTATTGATTTGCGAATATTGTACCAGTCTTGCATCCCTGGAATAAATCCCACTTAGTCACGGTGTATGTGATCTTTTTAGTATATTGCTGTATCTGATTTGCTAATATTTTGTTGAGGATTTTTAGCATCTATGTTCATCAGGGATATTAGCCTGTAATTCTCTTTCTTTGTAGTGTCTTTATCTGGTTTTGGAATTAGGCTAATGCTGGCCTCTTAAAAGGAGTTTGGAAGTGTTCCTCCCTCTTGGGTTTTTTGAAATAGTTTGAGGAAGATAGGTGTTAATTCTTTGAATGTTTGGTAAAACTCCTCTGTGAAGCCATCCAGATCAGGACTTTTGTGTGCTGGGATCCCTTTGATTACTGTTTCAACTTCATCAGCAATTATCAGCCTATTCAGGCTTTTTGACTCTTCCTGAGTTTTAGAAGGTTTTATTTTTCTAAGACTTTGTCCACTTCAGCCAGGTTATCCAGCTTGGTGGCATATAGTTGTTCATAAAATTTTCTTACAGTCCTTTGTATTTCAGTTGTTATTTCACCTCTTTTGTTTCTGATTTTCTTTATTTGGGTCCTCTCTCTTTGTTTCTGGTTGAGTTTGACTAAAGGTTCATCAATCTTGTTTATTTTTTCAAAGAACTAGCTCTTAGTTTCATTGCTCTTTTTTTTTTTTTTTTTTTTTTTTTAGTCTCTATGCCATTTATTTCCACTCTGATCTTTATTATTTCTTTCCTTTTACTTGCTCTGGCCCTTTCTTGCTGTTCCCTTTCAAAGTCTTTAAGTTTTAGGGTTAGATAGTCTATTAAAAGTTTTTCTTGTTTTTTGGTGTAGGCCTGTAGTGCTATGAACTTCCCTCTAAGGACTGTAATCATTGTGTCCCATAGATTTGAATTTGTTTTGTGTTCATTTTCATTTGTTTTCAGGAAGTTTTTGATTTCTTTCTTGATCTCTTTGGTAACCCATTCATTGTTTAAAAACATGTTTTTTAGCTTCCATATGTTTGAATTTTTTTTAGTTTTTTTATTGTAGTTGATTTCTAATTTCATGCTACTGTGGTCTGAGAAGATGCTTGATATGATTTCAATCATCTTAGACTTGTAGAGACTTGTTTTGTGTCTTAATATGTGGTCTATCTTTGAGAAGTCCAATGTGCACTTGAGAAGAATATATATTCTGCAGCTTTGGGGTAAAATGTTCTGTAAATGTCAATTAAATCCATCTGATTTAGTGTGTTATCTAGGTTCACGGTTTCCTTGTTGATTTTTGTCTGGAAGACTTATCCAGTAAAATCAGTAGGATGTTAAAGACCCTTAGTATGATAGTATTACTGTCAATCTCTGCCTTAAAGTTCTCTAGAAGTTTTTTTATAAATTTAGGTGTCCCTAGATTGGGTGCATATATGTTTATCAGAATTATATCCTCTTGTTGGATTGATCCCTTTAGCATTATGTAATGACCTTTCTTGTCTTTCATTATGGTCATTTTGAAGTCTATTTTTTCTGATATGATTATCACTACCCCAGTTTTTTTTTAATTTCCATTTGCATGGAAAAATTTTTTCCATCCCTTCACTCTCATCCTGTGTGAGTCTTTTGTTCTTAGGTGTGTCTCTTGTAAACAGCCTATACTTGAGTCATGTTTTCTTATTTATTCAGGCACCCTATATCTTTTCATTGGAGCATTTACATTTAAGGTTTTTATTGAAAGATGCTTATCTCATGCCATTTTATTTCTTTATGCCTATGTTTCTCATTCTCTTTAATTCTACTGCTAATTACAGCAGTCCCTTTAACATTTCCTGTAATGCTGGTTTTGTAGTGATAAACTCCTTTAGCCTTTTCTTTGTGTAGGAACCTCTTTATTTCACCAATTATCTTAATTGATAATCTTGCTGGCTAGACTAGTCTTGGTTTCAGATCCTTGTTTTGCATTACCTTAAATACTTCATACCATTTCCTTCTGGCCTATAGAGTTTCTGATGACAAATCAGATGGCAGCCTTATTGGGGCTCCTCTGTAGGTAACAGGTTGCTTTCCTCAAAGTTTCTTTTAAGATTTTCTCTTTGTATTGAATTCCTGGCATTTTGATTATGATGTGTCTGGGCATGGGCCTCTTTGGATTCTTCTTGCTTGGGACTCTCTGTGTCTCCTGAACTTGGGTGACTTTTTCCATGACCAGGTTAGGAAACTTTTCTGCCATTATTTCTTCAAATAGGTTCTCTAACCCTTGCTTACTTTTGACCTCCTCTGGAACCCCTATAATACCAATATTGTTACATTTCATGCTGTCCCACAGCTCCCTTAGATTGTCCTCCTGTTTTTTAATTATTTGTTTGTTTTTGGGTCTCTGAATTATTTTTTCTACCCTGTGTTCTAATTCACTGATCCAATCCTCAGCTTCCTCTTATCTGCTGTTTAGTCCTTCCAATGTATTCTTTATTTCTGCTACATCATTCTTTGTTTCTGACTGGTCATTTTTCATAGTTTCCATATCTTTTTTCAGTTGAGCATTCTTACAATCAGTAGTATGAACTCTATATCTGAGAGATTGCTTATCCCCATTTCATTTAGCTCTTTTTCTGGCGATTTCTTTTATTCTTTCATTTGGGGCTTGTTTTTTGGTCTCCCCATTTTGGCTACTTTTTGGGGTTTGTTTCTAAGTATTAGGTAGATCTTCTAGAACTCTCAGTCTTTTTGGAGGGCCTCCAGTACAGGCAAATGTCAGATGCAGTTTGTGACTGACTCTGAGTACCTTGTTTGGAGCTATCAACAACCCTAGGCTTGAGTTCTCTTCTGCTGGGTCTGGGTGCATTTGGACAAGACCAAGATGCACACCAATGTCTGCCTTTCTAAGTCTCGGGTCCTGAAGCAGATCAGGAAAAGTCTCAAAGCACCCTGAGGTCTGCCTCTGCCAGTAGACTGATTAATCTGATTCTCTTAATGAGCCTCAGTCTGTACAATCTCCACAGGGTGCAGTGGCTGGTTGTTATCAGTGTCTTAACATGCCTCAGGCTGTAAAAACTCCTCTGGGCAGGATGAGAAGCTTTCCAGCAGGGTGGGGCAATGCTTCCCCCTCAGGTGAAAGCTGAAAATTGGCCTCCTGAGAGAAATGTCCTCTATAGTCTGGGAATTACTTGGCACAGAATCCAGATGGGCATCCCCTGATCTCACTCTCCAGAGCCCACAACCCCAGACTCTTCACACAGCCCCAGTCCACTCCACTCCTCCTCCACTGGAGCCCAAGGTGAGTGGCTCCACAGGAAACTTCGTGTGCTTCCTCTTTAAAAGGGTGCCTGCAGTTCCAGCTGCCTCTCCCTGGAAGACAGAAACCCTGCTGCTTTTCACAGCCAGATGTTATGTGGGCACCTTTCTCAGTTCTGGTGCTCTGGGCTGGGAAGACCAGCCTGAGGGTTAGGCCCCGGAGTCATCCCTGGGAACCCCCACAGCTGAGGTACAGCTCTGGACCTTCAGCTGCTGGCTGTGGGAGCCCAGCCAGCCCTCTCGCATCCTCACTTCCTGCCCGTCTCTATGTGATTTCCACTTTTCCTCTTTAGTTATGAGGGTGCTCTCCAGCTAGTCTTCAGTTGGTTTTCAGGATGTTTTTTCTGTTTGTTTGGTTTTTTAAAATATATCTATATTGATCTCAGAGAGAGGAAAGGAGAGGGAGAGAGAGAGATAGAAACATCAATGATGAGAGAGTCATTGATCAAGCCCGCACCTGGGCATGTGCCCTGACCGGGAACCGAACCCCAATGGCCTGGATCCTAGGTTGATGCTCAACCACTGAGCCAGGCCTGGCCGGGCTTTTTTTCTGTTTTAATTGTAAATCCAGCTTGGTTCTGGGAGAGTGTCAGGGTAGCTTCCACTCAGTCTGCCGCCATCTTGGATCGCCTCCCTATAATAATTTTTAATGGATACATACACAATATAAAAATATGTAAATTGTGACATCAAAATAGGATGGGATAAAAGTTGAGCTTTTATTTGAAAACAAAATTAAGTTATCACCTTAAAATAGACTGTTATAAGATTAAGTTTTATGTAAGTCTCATGGTATATCTATTGAAAACTAAAAGAATTAATATTGTTAAAATGCCCATTTTAGTCAAATGAATATATTAATTCAATATAGTATCTGTCAAAATTCCAAGGCACTTTTCACTGAAATACAACTAGGGTTACCAGAAAAAAATGTAGGGCACTCAGTTAAATGTGAATGTGAGATAAACAATGTTTTGTTTTGTTTTTTTCTGTGTATATTTCCCATGTAATATTTGCAACATGCTAGAAGGTTTTCATTGATTATCTCAAATTTAAACTCAGTCAGGAGTTCTGTATTTTTAATTGCTAAATCTGGCTATGCTAGGGGGGATACACACATAATTTATAACATTTCTCTGTGAGGTGGGGCATCTGGAGTACTCATCAGTAATTATGAGACAGGCTGGAGGAAGTCCTTTTCCTTTATAAATTTTATACTTTCTGATTTTAAAACCATATAAATACATTACCTATTAAAAATATAAATAAATTTAAGCAAATACAAATAAATAAAGCTCAATATTTATATTCATGAACTATTAAAAGCCATCAGCCATTAAATGAGATTTCATTTATATTTTGTTCATAGAGAAACTAGGTCCCATCTATCACCCTGTAATTTGAAAATGCATGTCCACAAATCAGGGAAAGTTGAAACATTCGGTGATTTTTACATTTTTTAAAGTTTCCTAATGTACCCTAGACTTCTTATGGCCCCTATTTCAGCAGCTGAAAAAAAATATGAAACATCTGAGATTTGGGATAGAGGATAAAAGTGTCATACAGTATTATTCTTGAGAAGGCAAGCCCTGCCAGGTTTTTGTAATCTTCCCAAATCTTCCCAGCCTTTTGACAGCTTTTCAGTTAACTCCAATGGCCAGTCAGACATGTTTCTGTAGCAAGCACCAGGTGGGGAAAAATCAAAGGAAAGTGTGACACATGACTTGTTAATGTGGCAGGCTGCATCTCAAGGCCTGGTGGACTCACAAACACAGAAATACAAATGCACATGAACCCATGTATAAAAGAAATTCTAGATTATTGTTGATGATGATAAAGTTGGGTAATTATCTTAATGAGCATTTGTAACATAATTTGCTCAAGGGATGCAGGAAATGAAAAAAAAAAAGGTGATTCTTAATTTTTTGGTCTCTCATTTTTTTAAAAAAATGTTATGAAGTTAACACAATGAATATTTACTTTTTGACATGGATATCTTTATGTTACTTTTCTTAAAATTAATTATTTTTCCTTTTGTTTAGATAAGAAGATATGATAAAATTACAATCCGAGGCTCCTTAACCAGTAAAATTATAGCCTCCATATCTATTTCTTTTCTCTTAAGAAGGTTTTATTTTATTTTTTTTAAATAAGTAAATGACTTGTTTTAGGGGCTAGTAATATGAATCAGAAGAGATCTTTTAAGCAGAAGATGTCTGAAGATATCATTGCTTAAGAAAATTGTAGGGTAGCCAAGATAAGAGTCTTTCATTGTTTGGCATTTTGAAAGTAGAGTTGATAAAATTATTGTAGCCATAGTCCTAATCCACTGAGAGATTCCCACCCTCCAATCTTATGCCAGCTGGCTCATGTATCCTCAGACTTTTTTAGCAAATGGTCAAATACAGCTCACATTTTAAGCAGCTGGATTAGTCTAACAGCTCTTATTAGAATCCTTTCATTTGTTCTACAGAGACAGAAGGCTGCTAGTTAATTACAGTCTTTTTAGAAAACATGTACACATTTCTTCTTGATCAATAAAATTATAGCACAAAAATGTAACTTTGAAATTCCAAATGAAAGATTTTATTAAAAGTAAAGTTCATAAATGTATAATTGTTTTAAATATATTTTTTCTTTTCAATTTTTTGGTTTAATTTTATTTTTTAAATAAAGTAAAAGGGCAACAATTACCTTCCTGTATTGCTTGTTTTTTAAAATAAAAAGAGAAAGAACAACATAATACAGAATAGAAATTTCTATAAATGAGAAACTGGAATTCTTAGCTTAAAATGCTTTTTTTTTTTTTTTTCTGTCTGAGATTATAATAAAAACAGTATTGGTCTTTCTTAAAATTTCACATTCTTCATCATGATGGTATTTCCAATATTTTAAATGTGAACCATATGTTCTTCCCTAACCTATTTAACAGTGGTAGCCAGATGTTTGAACAAATTATGAGGGACAGCTCTACCAGCTTGTCCCAGCAGTTAAGCATAATGCTGACCACTTACCAGCTCTCACAATCTGTCCTCACCTCAGCAGAAAGAAAAAGAAAAATCCACCTTTAGTAACATAGATGCCTAGGACTCAATATTTTGATCAATGTTAAAAGGTGACAAGCTTTCTGAAAAGTAAACAAAAATACCTTTTAAAATATTTATGGAGTTCAGAAGAATTATGAAAACTAGTATCTTGGTTGCAATTATACTAAAGTCAGAGGAAAATTCACAATTTTATTATCAACTACAGTCATAATTTCTCAGTGAACTTTCTTTTGATTCTGCAAGTTTAATAATAGACTGCTTAATGTTAAAGGCTTTTGCTGTCAAAACTATGCAAACAGATAAAACAGATTAGACATTATCTCTTGAAGCAAACATGGAAGGCAAGTAACTTGATGTAACACATCACTACCATTCCCTTCTACACATTAAAGATTAGGTTTGCTTGCAATTGTAACTACCTGTAACTAGTTACTTACTTAGAACTATTACTGCTTTGAAAAAAATGCACATATTAAAGGTATAATTTTAAAATAAAAAAGAAATAAATACTTTTATACATGTACTTACTAACAGCTCTGTACTTAAGGAAGCTAAAACTCCAGCAATTACTAAAAAGATGATACATGACTAACACGTTGCTTATATATTTATATGACTGCATAGTTTAACATTTCAAAATCAATCCACATAACTAACTATATTAGCAGGATATTGTCTTTATTCACAGAAACCATGATGAGATAGGGAGGAATTAACAAAGAAACTACTGGAACTAAATAAGTGGATTAGCAAGGAGGAGAGATGAAGGTAAAGTAAGTATCTAAAACCAACTGCAAGTCAATATACTAGCATTTTAATACTAGCATTAAAAAATAAAATGTTACCATAATATATTAAATATTTCAGAATGAATTTAATAAAATATTGTGAGCCCTGTCACTGAAAATCACAAAATAGTACTCAAAGGAAATGAAGGAACTAATGTTATATAATCCATGGATGGACCTAAATGAAAGATAGACACAAATGAACACATACTATATGAATTCATTTATAGGAATTTCTTGCAAAAATTCTCTGTATTGATATTGGCTATATCATTAGTTTCTCAGAGAAAATTTAGGTGAAACTGACTGCAAAGAGTCATTTTGGGAAGGAACATTTTGGGAAGATCGAAGTTTTCTACACATTGGATGTGGTCATACTTACATGGGTATGTGCATTTGACAACCCCATACAACTATACACCTAAAATGGTAAGAGGAACAAAAAAAGAGAGGCAAATTTCCATCTTTTCTTGAATTAGAAACTATAAGTGGACAGAGGAAAGAATATGGGATCCAAGAAGGTAGTTCACAACAATGAGTTAGGAAGTCCACTTTTAACAAAACCTTCCCCCCACTGAGAAAAGGTATAAACACCAAGGGGTCAGTAGCTGAGGGACAGGAGAGATTCAGTGGGTAAGCCTGACACAGTGTGCTACTTTTTCCCTCAAAGCATTTGAAAATGTATTAGTTTTATGGTCAGAGAGGCCAAGAACCTCAGGATAAGGTAGATGCTAAAAAGAAAGAAAACTGAGAAGGTATTTCAGCAGCCGTGTGGTATATGAGATAAAAAATAGTGGTTCAGACATCTCAAGACATGGAAGAGAAGGACAGAGAGAGAACCTGATGGCCTGAGTCACTTTTATCTTTTCATTAGTTCTTAAAATTCATCAATTTTTAAGCAGCATAGGCTAAGAGAAAGAAAAGCCAAATAAAAAGTGATTGCCAAGAGACTCATGGTTAAAACAGAGAGACTTCCAATAATAGCAGAGAAGCAAAGTGGTCATGCAGGTGGATAATATATGTAAGAATTGTGCATTTGTATCTGTCTTGTCCCACAGTGCTCAGTGACCTCTGTGGTGACAGAGAGAAGAAATGTCAGTGAAAAATCAATCTCAATTGGTCAGGGTGAAGATTAGAGTTCAGGACTGGAAAAGCAACTGGGTACTTGGTAGGAGGAATTGTAACAGCAAGAAAGCTGTGGAAGGAGTAACATCCCAAATCTGAGTATATATTTGCCTAAATTCCCAACTGTAAAAAATCAGTGGCACACAGGAGAGACACTAGAAAAGCAGGCAGCTACTATAATCTACCTTTGAAAGATATAGCTTGTCTGGTAATAGTTGTGAGTTTGCTGCATTTTCACTGAATGCAACCAACACTGTACATAGCCCAGAAAGCAGATATCTGAAGCCTTAAGGGCTTGATAAGTCAACAGACAAAACACAGGAATTCATAACAGTTTGAAATTGGAAGGGAAACAACAGAGAAAGTAAACCCCCAAATATAACTGTAAGTTTACTCAAATCCATTGCTGACCATGAAATAAACATGGGCCTAATGAAGACCTCCCCAGGGAATTAGGCTACAAAAGCAGCAGTTAAGAGCCATGGAAACAGATGTGCAGTTTGACAGCTGCACTCTGGGAGTAAAGAGAGGGAGACAAGGTTTGAAATTTGAATCCAAACCTATGATAACTAAAACAATAATCAGAGCACAACAGAATACACAATTGCTATAACATTATCTACAATGTCTAGTTTTCAACCCCAAATTATAAGACATGCAATACAAAACAAAACAAAACACCAAATGTGTTACCTATACTTAGGGAAAAGGCAGTCAGTGAGAGACTAGCTCCAAGTGGGCCTAGATGCAGACTTCAAAACAGCAACTATGCAGTACACATGTGTGCACTTTCAAAAATTTAAAGAGAAATACAAGAGGAATATACAGGGTGCGAAAAAAGTAGGTTTACAGTTGTGAGTATGTGAAACACAGAGCTTATTCTTGTATTATTATTTATTGTATTATTTTCCATAGAATAACTGTAAACCTACTTTTGCCCAACCCTGTATATCATAAATGAATGGAAAGACAGTAAGTCTACACAGAGAAGTAAAATCTATAAAATGTAAAAATTCTAGAACTGAAAATATAATAACTAATAATTCACTAGATAAGATCAATGGCATATTGGAGTGGCAAAAGAGATACTCAGTATTCTTGAAGACAGGAATTTTTCAGTATGAAAAATCTTTTTGTAAAAATTTGAAGCTATGAACAAAGCCTCCAAAGCTGTTAATATTAATTGTATGAAATAAGTTAATTGGGGTTTTAGAAGGAGAGGAGAAAGAAAGAGAAGGAGAATAAAGTATTTAAAAAAATAATGGCAAAAAACTTTCTAAATATGTTATAAAAAATAGCTTACAGATCTAAAAAGTGCAACAGACTCCAATCATCATATAAACAACAAAAAAAATCATTTCCAACATCTTTATAGTAAAACTGCTTAAAGCCTAAAGGTAATGACCAATTTTGAAAAGAACAAGAAAAAAATGTCATGCTGTATACAGGTTAACAAGTACTGACTTCATAACAGTAATTATGGAGGCCAGAAGACATTGAAATGACAAAATTAAACTTTTAAAAGAAAAAAGCACAGCCAAAAGTTTCATATTCAGTGAGAGTAACCTTTATGAATGAAGTTTTACAAAAATATTTTCAGATAAACAAGAGCTAAGATATTCTTACCAGCATATCTGTATTATAAGAAATGCTAAAGGAAGTTTTTCAGATGAAGAGAAATTATGTCAGAGGAAAACTCAACTTTAAAGGGAGAACTGGACAGTTATGAACATTTTAATGTGTTTTAATGCAAAATAATAAATAAAATTTAAATTTTTCTTAGTTTTTTGAAAGACATGAATAAAACAAAAATGTAGCACAATATTTATAAGTACATATTAATAAATATTATACATGTTACAAAAATAGCACTAAAGATGGGTGTTCAGTAATAAAAAATAGTTTTCAGTTTCCATATTTTATCAGTAGTAATTTGATATTACTGATAATTTTAAGAATAACAAAAGCAAACAGAAATATGGCAAACAAATAGGGAATGCCATCTCTAAGTACAACCATATCAGTTTGGATTAAAATATCAAGAGGTCATTGAGGAAAAAAGGGGGACATCTGTAATACTTTCAACAATAAAGATTAATTTTTTTAAAAATCAAGAACCAGCCCTGGCCGAGTGGTTCAGTTGATTGGAGCATAATCCTGTATACCCAAAAGTGGCAGGTTTGATTCTTAGTCTGGGCACATTTGAGAGGCAAGTGATCCATGTTTCTCTCTCTCCCTTCCTCTCTCTAAAATCAATAACATATCCTCACATGAAGATTTTTTTAAGTGAACCAATTAAGTGATAATTACAAGAAACATATTTAAACATTCTGTGTTATTTTATAAATGGAAATTCTGCACATAAAAATAAATAAAATAAGTGAAATTTACCATTTTATTGATGAGTTTGATAGCAGATTAGACACTCAAGAGAAAATATTATGGAAGCAAGAGTGCTAAGACTTCAGAACAGAGATGAAAAAGATGGGGAATAATAGAGAAATGGTAAAATAAAATGGGGCATGGTGAAAAAGCCTGACATATGGAATTTCAGAAATACAAGGGAGAATGTTTGAAAAAGTAAGTCAGAAACAATATTTGAACAATTAAGTCAAGTATGTTCCAAAACCAATGATACACAGACTGCTCTAGCATGGCCCCAAGATTTCTGCCTCCACTCCCCATGCCTTGTACACTTGACGGTGGGGAGATTGTGTATATGATGGATACCACACCCATAAAAACAATCGCTATAGTGTTTTTAAAATCTGTATCCATCTTACCTATTTCCACTAAGCCAATTTCTATTACTTGAAACTCTGGTCTGCAAGCAAATATAGAGAATGAGCATCCCAATAGATGGAAATGTTAAAGAAGCTCAGAGTGGAGAATGGAGTGAAAAAAATCTTGACTGTGCCAGAAAGAAACTCTTTGTTGAGTGTAAGAAGAAGAGACTACAAGCTTATAGGCATTAGGGTAAAAAGATGAGCAATTTATTCTTGTTAGTAATTCCCCATATCTCTGAAGTAAGTCTATATAGTGGGAGATAAGTAGGAATTACCTATCTACCTCCTACCTGCTCACCTATGTTATTACACCTCAATACCTCATTGCTTCAGTTGGGGAGAATTTTAATTTGGTTGGACAAATTCTTGGTAACTCTGATTGTATCCATTGTTTTAGTAACTCTTTCTCCTTTCTTTTTTTTACCCCTCCTGAAGATTTTAATAAGACTACAGACTAGAATAAATTAGGCACTAATATTTCGTCATGATTTTAATATGAAAGAATAGAATTAATCAATTGAATACATTTGTGGTAGACTGTAATTTCTAGGCTTTTGATTCTATTTCAAACTAATACACATAATGAGGAAAAACTGTAAAAGTGAAATACAAGTGAACTGAAAATGTGTTTGGTGTTATTCAAAAGTAGTACAAAAACAATCATTAAAATTGAAAATTTTTTTCCCAATTAAAGAATTGGGTATTGAATCACTCTTAGTGAATTTTATCACAGTCAGTGTATCTTTTTAATTTGAACAACTTTTGAGTTTATGATGATAGTGATTATAGTAAAGCTTACCATACTTATTGAAGTAGAATTAAAAATAGAGATACTTAAGCATTTCAGAAGCAGCAACTAAATACACAAAAATAAGTCATTTTGTTTACATGTGATTATTATCTTTTCATTAAAATATTTCTTTGCAGCTTGCAATTAATTCAGTATTTTTAATCAACTTTACTAACATGTAACAACATAAAATAAAACTACAATTCTAAAAGTGCATTTTCATAAGTTTTGACACACATACATAATATTGTAAGTTCAAGATATGGAACCTTGGGGTGTGGGGGAGGTCTGGTTGGCCCTGTCACCCCCGCCTGCAATCTGTGGGGTCTTCACCACATCAGCAGACATTAAGCTGACGACTGTGTGTGAAATTCAAATTGTGGAGCTTTGTCTGTCTGTATGGGGACTTGAGGCCACAGCTCAGGCTCACCGCCGCTGCCGCAGCCCAGCACTTCTTGCTCCAGGTTTGGAGAATGACCATTCTGGAGTACCTCCGGAGCCTTCCTTGGGGTGCCGCAACTCTGCTTCCAGCCACCATTGCCGCCGCCAGTGTTTGCCAGGCCGGGCAGCGCTGGTCCGCGGCCAGAATCCCGGGCCTGAGAGCTGCAGGGTTGGCCGCAGGAGAGCAATTGCCTCCTTAGCCCCAGGCACCGCTGGAACCGCAGACTGGACAGAAAGTGAATAAACGGTGGCTAGGCGGCAGAATCAGGAGCACCGGGAGCGGAAAGGGGTGGGCAGGACAGTGCTGGTCATGGGGGCACACTGGGAGTGCAGGGGCAGGAGTCTAGGGCTGAGACTCCCTGGCAGGAGCAGGGCAAGCACCCTGCCATTGTCCCACCTGGAGAGTTACCCCAATCTGAGTCTACAAGAGGGAGCTACCCAGCAGAGCTCAGGACCAGTGGAGTTGTTGAACAGGCACTCCCACCAGTGAGCCTGAGGGACCCTTTACTATGTAGAGGAACTTTTGAAGGAGACCAGGAAGAGGACTGGACAGTGGGGCCCGGGAAGGATGTCCTGCCGAACTCTGGAGTAAAGGTGGCCTGCTTTCCACACCCTGTGGAATGGCTGGTTATTCAGCTATCTGAGGCAAAGGGGAAAGGCTCTAGGCTGGAAAATCTGAGCCCCTGCTTCTGTGTGGCAACGGAGAGAGAGAATGGAGGACTTGGCCTGGTCAGAGCCTGGGAGGAGGTCTTACCCAGCTAGGCCAGTGGCACTAAAAGTGCAGTGCAAAGTGGGGCTGATTTATTTTTGTTTTTTATTCCCTCCTGCTTGAGATGGCCATGTGGGGGTGCCAGCAAGTCAGGCAGAGCTGAGGCATTCCAAGAAGATGAAGTGCTCCATCCCCAAGCTGTGGCAATCTACCCCTAACCCCAGTCTGTTTAAACCATCCTGGCCAAGACCAGGATTCTCCCTTCCCCCCCAAAAAAACCATGTTCAGTGGGAAAAAGGAGATCAGCTCAGAATAGGGACGTTCAAAGTACAAGATCCAAAGCAGACCCAGCCTCTGGGCTACAGAGTCCCACCCACCAGACTACTTGGGACTCTTCCCTGTCAAGTTGTCCAGGGTCAAGTAAGGACAGCAATTCACATTGGCTTGCACCAGAGACCCTCACAGGAGAACCATGACAGAAATGCAAGGGGGCAAGATTCAACAACATCAGAGCAAAATCCAGCAAGATCCAAAAGTAACAGATTCCTTCTCTGTTATTTCTTCTCTTTGTACTTTCATATCATCGATTTCTCTCTCTCCTTTTATTCTCTTGCTCATTTTTTTCTCTTTACTTTGTTCCACTCTGACGCTTTAGATCTCATGTATTTTAGTGTTCTTTTTTTCTTTCTTTGGTTTATTTTTCTGTTTCAGTCTTTCTTGTTGTTCTTATTCTTGTGAGCGGGCTATTCTTCACTTTGGTCTTTTTTGGTCTTGTTTTTTTCTGTCAGCACCAGTATAACAGCTGGCACAACATGGTTGGGGTTCCTCACAGTCAGCAAGCCTGAGGACTGAACCCACCCAAGAATGAGACAAAATCTATCAAGACCCAAACACAACAGAAGACCCACATAACCCATAAAAGGGGCATACCTAGAGCACCCACTTCAGAATATCAAGAAGAATATACCACTGGGTCCCACAAGAAAGCTACTTTATCAAAACTGTGAAGCATAACAGACTTATCTAATAGAAAGAAACAAACAAAGAACCAGCAAAAATTGGGGAAACAAAGAAACAGATCCCAAATGAAAGAAGAGGAGGAATCTCCTGAAAGAGAGCTTAATGAAATGGAGGGAAGCACTTTATCAGAATACAGAACATCATGAAAATCAACAAGTCAGAAATAAAGAACAACATAGCTGAAATAAAGAATACACTTGATGGAATCAACAATAAGTTAGAAGAAGCAGAGGATCAAATAGGCAAATTAGAAGAAAAGGTAGAAAAATAAATCAATCAGAGCAGCAAAAGGAAAAAATACTTTAAAAACATGAAGACATTTTAAGGGAACTTTGTGACAACATGAAACAGAATAACATTCTCATCATAGAAGATAGAGGGGAAGAAGAAACTGAGCAAGAGATAGAGAACCTGTTTGAAAAAATAATGACAGAAAACTTTCAAAAGCGGGCAAAAGAAAAAGTTACACAAGTTCAGGAAGCACAGAGTCCCAATCAAGATGAGTCCAAAGGGACCCACACCAAGACACATCATAATTAAAATATCAAATGTTAAAGACAAAGAGAGAATCTTAAGGGCAGCAAAAGAGAGACAATCAGTTACCTACAAGGCTACCAGCTGATTTCTCAACAGAAAAACTACAGGCCCTAAGGGAATGACATGAAGTATTTAAAGTAATGAAAAGCCAGGAACTGAAACCAGGACGACTCTATCCAGTAAGGCTATTATTCAAAACTGAAGATGAAACAAAGAGCTTTCCAGGCAAAAATAAAAGCTAAAGGAGTTTATTACCACCAAACCAGCATGGCAAGAAATGTTAAAAGGGGCTGCTGGAAGAAGAAGAAGAAATAGAGAAAGGCAAGGAACACAGATATAAAAATTAAAATGGCATTAAATAAATACCTATCAATAATAACATTAAATGTGAATGGAATAAATGCTCCAATCAAAAAACATAGGGAAGCTGAATGGATAAGAAAACATGACCCGTATATATCCTGTCTATAAGAGACCCACCTCAGAACAAAAGGCTTACAAAAGATAAAAGTGAAGGGATTGAAAACAATTTTTCCATGCAAATGGAAGTGAAAAAAAAATGCAGGGCTAGCAATACTTATTTCTGACAGAATAGACTTCAAAACAAAGGCCATAAAAAAAGAGGACGGTCACTATATAATGCTAAACAGATCCATCCAACAGGAGAAAACAACCCTGGTAAACATATATGCTCCCAATATAGGAACACCTAAATATACTTAAATTAAAACTCTTGGAGGACTTTAAGGGAGAGATCAATAACAATAAAGTCATAATAGGAGAAGTTAGCACCCTGTTGACATCACTGGATAGATCTTATAGACAAAAAGTCAACAAAGAAACAGCTTAAACAAGACACTAGGTAAGATGGATTTAATGGACATTTATAAAACATTTCACCACAAATATGCAGAATATACATTCCTTTCAAGTGCTGGTGGGACATTCTCAAAGATAAACCACATGTTAGAATGCAAAGTAAGTCTCTAAAAGTTAAAGAAGATTAAAATCATATTAGGCATCTTCATGGCTCACAATTGCATGAAACTAGAAATCAAACAATAAAAACAATAAAAATACTCAAAAGCATTCAAACACATGGGGGCTAAAAAACATGTTATTAAACAATGAATGGGTTACCAGTGAGATCAAGAAGGAAAAGAATAACTTCCTGGAAACAAATGAACACACAATAACCCAAAATCTATGGGATACAGCCAAAACAGTCCTGAGAGGGAAGTTCATAGCACTACAGACCAACCTCAAGAAACAAGAAAAATCTCTAAAACCTACCCTCCACTAAAAAATTAGAGAGAGAGAGAGCAACAAGAAAAGCTCAGAGTAAGTAGGAGGAAGGAAATAATCAAGATCAGAGCAGAAATAAATGATATACAGACTAAAAATATAATACAAAAGGTCAAAGGAACCAAGAGCTGATTCTTTGAAAAGATATACAAGATTGATGAACCTTTAACCAGACCCATCAAGAAACAGAGAGGACCCAAATAAATGAAATCAGACGTAAAGTCAGTGAAGTAACAACTGACACCAAAGACATATAAAGGGCTGCATGAAAATATGATGAATAACTATATGCCAGCACACTGGACAATGTGGGTGAAATGGACAAATACTTAGAAACATACAATGTTCCAAAACTCAATCAGGAAGAATCAGAAAAGCAGAATAGACTAATAACAACAAAATTAAATTAAAGCGGTAATAAAAAAAACTCCCAGCAAACAAAAGACCTGGTCTGAAAGATATCACAGTGGAGTTTTACCAAACATTCAAAGAAGAACTAACACCTATCTTCCTCAAACTATTCCAAAAAATTCAAGCAGAAGGAAGATTTCCAAGTTCTTTTTACATGGCCAGCATTAGCCTAATTCCAAAAACAGATAAAGACACTACAAAGAAAGAAAATTACAGGCCAATATCCTGATAAACATAGATTCTAAAATCTTCAACAAAATATTAGCAAAACAGCTCCAGCAATATATTAAAAAGATCATAAATTATGGCAAATTGGAATGTATTCCATGGATGCAAGCCTGCACCATGTTTGAAAATCAATAAATATGATACATCACATAGACAAAATGAAGGATAAAAATCACATGATCATATCATTAGACACAGAAAAAACATTTGACAAAATCCAGCACCCATTTTTAATAAACACTCTCACCAAAGTGGGAATAGTGGGGGTCATACCTCAATGTAATAAAAAACATATATGACAAAGTTACAGCCAATATCATACTCCATGGGCAAAAATTAAAAGCATTTCCCTTAAGAACAGTAATAAGACAAGGAGGTCCACTTCCATCTCTCTCTTATTTTTTTTTTAAATATATCTTTATTGATTTCAGAGAGATGAAGGGAGAGGGGGAGAGAGAGAGAGAAACATCAATGATGAGAGAGTCGTCATTGATTGGCTGCCTCCTGCACACCCCTGACTGGGGGTGAAGCCTACAACACAGGCATGTGTCCTGACTGGGAATCGAACCATGATCTCCTGAATTCTAGGTCGATGCTCAACTCCTGAGCCATGCCTGGCTGGGCTCCACTTCTCTTATTCAACTTAGTACTGGAAGTCCTGGCCACAGCTATCAGACAAGAGGAAAAAATAAAGGGCATTCAAATTGGAAAGGAGGAAGTAAAACTATCGTTATTAGTAGATGGCATGCTATTGTACACAGAAAGCCCTAAAGACTCCACCAAAAAGCTACTACAATTAGTAAAAGAATTTGGCAAAGGAGCAGGATACAAAATTAACACCCAGAAATTGATGGCATTTTTATACACAGAAAACTCTCAGAAAGAGAAACAAAAAAAATCCCATTTACCATTGCACCAATAAATATAAGATACCTAGGAAAAAACTTAAACAAGTAAGTAAAAAACCTGTACTCGGAAAACTATAAGACATTGAAAAAGGAAATAGAGGAAAATAAAAACAATTGAAAGCATATAGCATTTATATGGATTAGAAGAATTATCATCATTAAAATGTCCATACTATCCAAAGTGATTGATAGATTCAATGCCATCCCTATTAAAGTCCCAATGGCATATTCCACGGATTTAGAAAAAAATACTCTAAAAATTTATAAGAGCCAAAAAATACCACAAATAGCCACAGCAATCTTGAAAAAGAAGAACAAAGTTTGAGGATTCACAATTCCAGATATCAAATTATGCTACAAAGCCATTGTAATCAAAACATAAGACTAGCATAAAAACAGGCATATAGATCAATGGAACAGAACAGAGAACCGAGAAATTGACCCAAGCCATTGCATTCTATTAATATTTGACAAAGGAGGCAAGAGCATACAATGGAGTAAAGACAGTCTCTTCAATAAATGGTGTTGGGTCCTAGCCAGTCTGGTGCAGTGGTTAGAGAGTCATCCTGCAGACTGAAGGGTCCCAGGTTCAACTCCCACCAAGGGCATGTACCTCCATTGCAGGCTAGATCTCTGGCCCCCACTGGGGTGCTTGCAGAAGGCAAACAATCAATGTGCATCTTTCACATTGATCTCTCTCTCTTTCTCTCTCTCTCTCTTCCACTCTCTGAAAAGCTATGGAAAAAATATCCTCGGTTAAGGATTAAAATAAATAAATAAATAAATAAATAAGTGAATAAATAAATAAAAATAAATGGTGCTGGGAAAATTGGAATGGTACGTGCAAAAAAAAAAAAAAAAAGAGAGAGAGAGAGAAACTAGACCGCCAACTTACACCATACACAAGAATAAACTCAAAATAGATAAAAGACTTAAATATAAGTCATGAATCCATAAAAATCCTAGAAGAAAATAGGCAGCAAAGTCTCAGACATCTCTTATAGCAGAATTTTCACTGATATATCCCCTAGGGCAGAGGTGGGGAACCTTTTTTCAGCCAAGGGCCACTTGGGTATTTATAACATCATTTGTGGGCCATACAAAATTACCAATTTAAAAATTATCCTGCTATATTTGATCAAACATTTAATTAAATTTATTGAATTTCAAGTCCCGCTTTTGGTTGCCTTGGCAGGGCCAGACCAAATGATTTTTGCCTGAGGGCCAGACATTCCCCACCCCTGCCCTAGGGCAAGAGAAACAAAGGAAAAAAATAAATAAATGGGGCTATATCAAACTCAGAAGCTTCTGCACAGCAAAAGAAACCGTCATCAAAATGAAAAGGGAGCGCACAGCACTGGAGAACACATTTGCCAATGATACATCTGATAAAGGTTATTTTCCAAAATACATAAATAACTAATATCACTCAACAAAAGGAAGACAAACAATCCAATTAAAAATGGGCAAAGGACCAAAATAGACACTTCTCCAAAGAGGACATACAGATGGCCATGAGACATACAAAAAAATGCTCAAACTCACTAATCATCAGAGAGTTGCAAATTAAAACTACCATAAGGTATCACTTCACACCTGTCAGAATGGCTACCACCAACAAATCAGCAAATGACAAGTGCTAGTAAGGATGTGGAGAAAAGGGAACCCTAGTACACTGCTGGCGGGAATGAGACTGGTATAGACACTATGGAAAACAGTGTGGAGTTTCCTCAAATAATTAAAAATGTAACTGCCTTTTGACCCAGTGATCCCACTTTTAGCAATATATTCTAATAATCCCCAAAACAATCAGAAAGAATATATGCACCCCTATGTTCATGGCAGTATTATTTACAATAGCTAAGAACTGGAAACAGCCCTAGTGCCTACCAGTAGATGAATGGGGGAAAAAGCTGTGTTACATTTATGTAGTGGAATACTATACAACTATAAAAAAGAAGGAATTGTTATCTTTTGAGACAGCATGGAGGGACCTGGAGAATATTATACTAAGAGAAATAAACTAGTCAGAGAAAGACAAGTGTCACATAATCTCACTTATCTGTGGACTCTAATGAACAAAATAAATTGAGGAACAAAATAGGTCTAGAGGCTTGGAAGCATGGAACAGACTGATGAACCTCAGAGGAAAGAGGGGAGTAGAGGATAAGAGATTAACCAAAGAATTCATATGCATATATGCATAACCAATGGTACAGACAATAGTGCAGTGAAGGCCTGGGGCGAGGCAGAAGCCAGGTAGAGAGGAATACTGGGAGGGGCAATGAGGGACATCTGTAATACTCCCAACAATAAAGATAAATTTTAAAACAGATATGGAACATTTCCATCACTCCAAGATTCTCTGGTGCCTATTTTCAGGTGATCCTTATCCCCTGTCCTCTCCTCCCCAATTCCTGGTCTCTGGCAACCACTGGTCATTTTCTGAAATGATAGTTTTATTTTTTCTAGAATCTTATGTCTTTATATCTTTGTCCTGGTCACTAGTCACATGCTTTTTTTATATGCTTGATAGTTTTTGACTGGATGGCAGACATTGTGAATGTTACATTGTTGCCTGCTGGATTTTGTTGTATTCCTTTAAATAATGTTGGATTATTTTTCTGGCCTGTAACTATATTACTTGATATCATTTAGATTATTTTAAAATTTCCCCTAAATTTTGTTATTTCAGAACCAGAGAAGCATTTAATCTACAAGGAATTTAGCCATACTGTTATGGCATGTTACTTGCAGTGGCTTTACCACCCAAGTGCAACTGCAAACTTTTCCCAGCTTTGTGTGGATACTGGGGATTTTATTACCTTCTCTTTCCTAGTTGTTCTTTGTCTGGCCTTGAGTCACTTCCTCTCATGCATACACAGGTCAGTGCTCAGCTGGAGCTTCACAGTGACTCTTCTGCTCTCCAAGCAGCTCCCTCCTTTATGTTTTCCTGCCCTGCATATTGCAGCTGTTGACCTCTGAACCTTCATTTCTCTCCTCAGCTCAGAAGAATTTGTAGGCTCTGTTTGGGTTCTTCTTCTGTTTATGCATTCTTGGAACTCCCTCCAAGCTTTTAGCTAATGCAACCATGAGTTTTCCTGGTTTGATTCCCTTTCTGTCTGATTTTATATTGTTTAAGTTTTAAGTGGTTGTATAGGGTAGGAAGGGGAATGGGGTTGATAAACCCAAGATCTCTTACTTCATCTTTTTGCTGAAATTTATTTCTTTTTAAAGTAATAAAGCTACAATTCTAAAACCACAAAAATTCTATAATTTTGCTTCTTTAATAATCAGTACAATCTCCAATCTACTCACACATTCATAAATTTTCATGTTTTTGAAAAGTAACATTATACATTGTTAATGATAACACCCCACCACCACCACACATTAATCATGTTGGTTTACTACCATATTCATTTGAAACTAAGAATTAGGTTAAAGTTAAAAGTCTGAGTTATTAAATTCCCATAGACCTACTTTTACTACTTTATGTGCATAGCATGTAGAAACATAATAGAGAGCTGTCATTACAAACAAAAAACCCAGTGGAGCAAAGGATGGAAGGGAAAGGGACATTAGAAAAGCTAATAGTCTCAGCAAGTAACAGAATCACATACCAAGACATATAGCACATGTGCTTTATGACCAAAATGGTTTTCTGTATCCTTTCTTTTCATTCCTAATTTGGGGGGGGATCAGACCACCCTCTAGTGGCATAAAGAAGCACATCAATTAGCCAAATTGCTACAGAGGAAATTTCTGCCGATGAAAGCAATAAAACATTCTGCAGTGTTTTTCTCCTCCACCTTTCTTAATTTAAGAGATTTACTTAAAGCTTAAGAGATTAATATAACTTAGAATTTTCTACGTTTTACACATTTTCAAAAGGTTTGAATGCTTTATTTCCACATGCTCTTTGCAAAGAAGAAGGAATTCATAGCCTTATTGTACAAACATTGAAGCTCAGGTTTGAATATAGCTTGTCCTGCTTGGTCAGTTGTCTAACAACTATCCTGTACACCTGAAACTAATACAAAATAATATTGAATGTAAACTGTAATTGAAAAATAAAATTAAAATTGAAAAAATCCTATAAACCCCTACATTAGATGATGAAAATATATACAGTAATAATTATATTTCTGTTAAATATTATAATTATTTTATCTAATTAAATTAATTAATATACTATTTATAACTCTCTATGTATTTTTATAAAAATAACTTCACATACTGGTCAGGTGGCTCAGTTGATTGGAGCATGGTCCTGTACATCAAAACGTTATGAATTCGAGTCTGGTCAGGGCACATATCTGGGTTGCAGGTTTGATCCCCAGTTGGGACCCTTACATGTGGCAAATAATCAATGTTTCTCTCTCACATGGGTGTTTCTTTCTCTCCCTTCTCTCTCTAAAAAATCAACAAAAACATCCTCAGATGAGGATTTAAAAAATAATAAAATAGCCCAGCTGGGTGTGGCTCAGCTGTTGATCCAGGAGACTGAGGTTCGATGAGGGGCCTGCAGGAAGCAGCTGATCAATGGTGACTCTCTCATGTTTCTTTCTCTTTCTCTCCCTCTCCTTTTCTCTCTCTGAAATCAATAAAGATATATTTAAAATAATAATAATAATAATAATAATAAAATAAGTTCACAAATTAAAAAGTTAAAAAAAAAACAGCCTGAGCAATGTGATTAGAAGTCACAAGTCTGGTGTCAGAGTAATGTTTACTTTACCATAAAAACAATGATACAAGGCCACTAAGACTGTGCCTACATTTTTAATAATGTTCCTGTTTCCCATTTGGGAAAGCTTTCCAGCTTTTTTTAACATGTGATTTTCATAGTAGTTACCAAGATCATTAGGGAAAAATAAAAACACCATCTTCCTAATTTATTATGTGAGTTTTAAAATTCAAAATAACAAAACCAAATAGTATAGATATACTCCCTGAAGATAAAATTGCCAAGAATTTTTGGAAAGATTCCTCAGTATGAAAAAACTCCATCTTCTTAATTGTATCATTTTCCAGTAAGTACTAGAAAATGCCTGACTTTGGGGATCTTGAGGAAATTCCTCAATGCTGCTTTGGTTTTTTAAATTTGTTTAGAGGCCTCATTAACTTTACTTTGTTAAGAAATCCTTTGTCCCCATTTATTTATTGTGGATTTTTGTCTTAGTAGCTAAGATGGATGCAAAGATCAAGCTAATAGCCTAACTTTTAATTTTATCTCATATCTCAAAAATATATTTTTATACATATTACCTAAAGGAATAATTAGAAAGAATGGTAATGTGGTTTAATGGTTAGAGACTTAGCTTGAGAATTAAAGAACCTCTACTCCCACTCCTTATGCTGACTCTATGTCATAGAAGAAGAGAAAGACATGCAACTAATATTCTTTGAGGCATTGGTCTCTAAAGCATAGATCACTACAACTGCAAGCTCCAATGGCAAATTCTCAGTTCTCTGAGGTCAGGCAACATGCTGAGTTTAAAGCACCAGGCAACAGAGGGAACAGGAGCAAGCTGAAAGGGTGGCCCGTATAAACTATTAAAGTTAATTTTTAAAAGTTAAATACTGCTGGCAAACCAACAAACAAACCAACATGATCCATAGTTGAATAAATCCTGGGCTAGCTTTGGCTTCTGAAAGATCTATCTGAAATAGCGTAGGGGACTCACATCATTTCTTGGTTGTTTTTCCGTGTCTGTCCTGCTCAGTGTTTCTACTCATAGTCAAATATGGACACCTTCCACTCTACTGCCTGTCAGCAAGCTGCTTATGACAATCATCAATTACAGAAAGTAAGTGTTCGAGTTGCCTCGCAAACACAGATTCTTGGGCAACTCACATTACAACGCAGTGGAAAGGATATCCACCCTGCCTGATTTTCAGGGCATTTTAAAATATGTATCCTGATTTCCTTTATGTCATAAATATGTTTTTAAAAATAGTTTAATATTTATTTAATACCCTTGCATGCCAGGTCTGTGCTAAATGGGAGGAAAGATAGCAAAAAAAAAAAGAGCTGTGCAGACAGCCATTAACCAATGTAGTTAGAACTTATGATAAGATAATTAATTATAAGGGCAAAAAATGAGGTTATTAAAATAAAATGACAATGTACACTTGGGCTGAGAGCATGTATGAGTTAAGGGACTGCTTTAGATCAGGGTATCTTGGGAGGCCCCATGGAGACAAAAGTTTATGTTCAAGGTTAGTTTAAGCCTTGCTTTCACTTTAGGTCTATACGACATTTTACTATTAAATTTAACTGATTGAACCTGTATTGTTATTAAATGTGTCAAACTATAATTTGTAACTTAACACAATTCCATTTATAATTCTAATTATGTTTTGAACAAGATTATTAAAAATAAACATTCTAGAATTTTTAATTTTTTTAAAAGACCACCAGAAGAAGTTTACTCTACCCAATACTATAATTCATTGCACAATACAGTAATCAAAGCAGTGTGACACTGGTAAAAGTAAATCACTGGAGCAGAAATTCATGAAAGTTACCCAAATTATTGGAAGCTTATATAAATTTAAAAGGTGTAAATGGTTATCTCTGTGTGCTATAATCACAGTGGTTTCCTACCTTTTTCTGTATTTGCTGATAGATAATTTATAGATTGCATGAAAGGGCTTCCTTGAATATAGCTTTCAGTTGGGTTGAGGCAATGAGTAGCATCAAGTGATTTTAGACGATCCCCCCAGTCCCTTCCTGCTGTGTTGTTAAGGCTAAAGCCACAGCTTCCCTCAGGTGGCGTTCTCCAGCTATTCAGTGTCTTGATTTCACTCTCCCCCTTGCCTCTTTAGGTTATGCTTTGGAGTTACTTTTGCTAGCCCCAGAATACTATACTATTCTTTGTTTCCCTTAAACCTCTCCATACCCTTGTAAATGGCACCTTTATCTCATTTAATTGTGCATCCTCCAGATACTGTACTTTTTAGTGAATGGGCCCCAAGCATGGAACCTTCAAAATGGGATTCTGGATTGAGTTTTTCACATACTCAAGGAGCTGGGTGAATGGGTGAGATCTTGATAACTCATGGCACTTCAAGGGCATTTATTATTCATGATAAACACTGCCGTGGGAAGAAAAGCTATTGGCACTAAGAGTTCAAGGCAATAAAAGCTGTGGCAGTGAGTTGTTTTGACAATAATGTAATTATACTAATAGGACAAAGAGCTGATTCAGTTGGCTGTAGAGATTCTGCTCAGGGAAGAGGACACATTGAATGCCTGGAAATACTGACTTACAAATTGGGGGTGGGGGTAAGAATCAGACTCTATAATGCCAGTGAAAGACCTTGTCATAGTGATGTTGCAGGATCACAGAGCTGTGTTGCTCAGTCTCACTAGATTTCTTATATAACTGTCTGGAGCAAAAGAGGCATCCTAAGATATGGGAGAAGGAATTTGGGGCAGACGTTTTGAAGACCCTGATACTGGGTATTTCCTTGCTGGTTAAGGCAAATCCTCCACTTGATCTGAGGGAAGAAGTTTCTCCCAGATAAACATCCTTAAGGGCAATTGCCTCTTAAGGGACATTGCATGTCTTTAGAATTCATAGCCATCATCCCCACCTCCCACCCCCAACCCCCAACTGCATTTCATAAAGAGTCATGTCCCAGAAAAACCCAGACCTTGGGAGCATGCAACCTAGTCTTAGGAAGAATTGCACACATTTCTAAATTGTACCAGTAGGAATCTGGAGAGCAAATATGAAAAGGGAGTCAGGTGTCAGACCAAGAAGGATAAATTGTAAGTTTTGATTTGGCTAAATTTATTGATTTAGATAAGCTCAGGATTCAGTATTTAATGCGTTGACTTACACACTTGGAGTCAGCTGAGTCAGCTCATGGCTGCCTGGACTCGGTGGTGGGGTATAATGCTGGAATTCCTCTGATATGCTCCAGAAGAAGGTGCCCCAAGGCTCAGGGAATTAAGAATGTTGGGTTAGATGGATTATGTGCATGCCTCTCAACTTCTCCGGTTATATAATTGGTAAAGGCCTAAAGAAGATTCTCTTCTCCCAATCACTAAGAAATGCATTAAGAACAGGGGCATGAAGATCCTTGGAAAGCTGTGTGGTGGTTTCTTCTCCAAGCTGAAGGTGATGGTGGAAGATGAAACTGGGCTCTACCTTGGTCTTTATGGGAATAGTGGATCCTGGAGTTGGAGACATCAGGGAGGAGGTGGTGCAATTCCACACTAAGACTCAGGGATCGAAGCATAGTGAGGCATTTTGACATACAGGGATCGGTAGTGATAAAATGAAGGGCAGCCTACCAAGTTGTTGCTTAATATATATTTTTGAGGTGTTACAGGCAGAATCATAATTTGATTCTCTGTGGAGACCATTCACATCATCCTACCCAGTCCTCAGCAAATGCTTTAAACACAGAGACCCTCGAATGAGTAGGAATTGCGTCCCTTAAAGAAAAGGCCCTTGAGCACAGTTGCAGACATATACTCTAAATCATCCTGACACTTTTTCTAGAGGGATCAGCAGTCATTTGTCGGGTGCACTGGGGAAACGGGATATTTGGTCTTTCTGTGGGTTACCAGAATAGGACATAACAAAACACAAAGTCCTGGAGTCCAACAAGCCACTGTGGCTCTCTGGTGAGAGTGAAAGCTTGGCCTAAACCCACCTTTCTCTGAGTACAGTTCACTCACAGCCCCGACTCTGGGTCTCCATTGGCGTTACATTAAAATGGAGACCCTTGTTCATCTTAGAGAGGATCTTCTTGACATCACAGTGGGCCATCACCTTGATGACTTTCCATTAACTGGACAAAGGTGCAGAAAACTCAACTGTAATACTGGAGGCCTGGGCCTTCACACTGTTCATTCTTTACAAAAAGACCCTTTTCCCAAATACCCTTATGGCAAACTCTTCGCCTTCATTCAATTCTTACCCAAATGCTTATTTTTCAAGAGAGTTCCCCATTTAAAATTTAATTTAATGTTACCTGCATTTAATGCGGCAGTGGGGAAGCTCATGTGGGAATGAGGGATGAAGAGAAAAATATTAAAATGAAATGAGAAGGGCTCTGTGAAGAGTGATGACAATAATACATCATAAATGATGGAATATTATTTATCTAATTCTTTGCATTTAAAGTCCAAAAGAGAAAAAATAATTTAAAAGACATTATGCATCATATTGTGTAATTGCATGTAGTCTGTTTCTTTTGTGCATATACACATATACAGTAGATGTATAAAAATGTGCTTGCAACCTTCAAGAAATGGTTGAAAGGTGAGAGAAGGAAGAGGTGCAAGTTGGGTCTTTAGGAATATTTACAGCAAACATAGGAAAATCTTAATGTCTGTCCAATCTCAATGGACATATAGATGCCTCCTATATTTTCTATATCTTTGTCTAAGTTTCATTACCTAATGTTTTTAAACAAGACATAGAGGAGTGGCAGAAGACAGGGGGAAGAGCAAAGTGTAGCTCACAAACAGTTTTATATCCATTGTAGGGGGTTTTGGTTTTATCTTGTGGGAAAAGGCAAGCCACTGATGCATTCCCAAAGCAAGCAGGCTGACAGTCACATCTTCCTTTTACAAGAATCACTCTGGCCATCATATAAAGGATACTTTAAAACACACACACACACACATGAAAATATAGAAACAGGGAGCCCAGTGCAAAGCAGTGAAGAAAAATAGGTGCCTGGAATTGGCAGAGGTAGCAGGAATAAAAGTAAAGAGTGAGTCAGCATCAGGACCTCACTTCTATGTATGTTGCCCTGGCATAATTCAGCATAGAAAGTAAAACAGGGTGATTTCAATTTGTTCTGCATCCAGCCTGAATCCTTGGTCTGGCACACCATGGATTCCTTTTGCTGAATTAGGCGCTAATCATCACATTCAGAAATGTGGTCCAGTGTGATAAAAAAAATACTGCCATCATAGGTTCTCCCTATTCACAAGATCTGGAGGAAAACTGCTTTAAATGATCCTTTTTAATTATTAACTAAAGTATTTACATTTAATGGTTGCCATATTCCCCTCAAAATGAAGGAAACACATGCATTACATTTTCTTAAAACTGTATAAATTAAACTTCTAGGAAAGTAAATCAGAAATTACTCACATGAACTTTTTAAAAATTCAATAGCCATCATTTTATAACACTTGACATAAAATCCTGTGTAGATTTAAAATATAGCAAAATTATACATCTTTACAGAGACAAAACAAACATCCTAATGACTAAAGAAAAAATAAAATAAAAATAATATCCCTGTAGTTTGGGTAACACTAAGTAAGTCAATGTCACAGAAAATATCTGATCCATGCTGTAATAATCAGTCAAATGGAAGAGTTAAACAAATTTACCAAAGTAGCCATGAAGCTACTGGTTTTCATAATACATCAAAAATCTTAATTTCGTTTCTTAGTTTTTACCCATGTAGTTCACAAAAATAGAAAATTTCACACATACAAAGCATTTATGCATGTATATTTTTAAATTATTTAGAGTAATGCAAGTGTTTGGTCTAAAATTCATGTGTAGAGGAGGGCCAAAGATGTCAGTACAATGTTTTAATTAACCTGTGGGTCATCTAGGCTAACAGAAGCCTAGGGGAAGGTGACAGAGACAAATTGTCATTATATTCTATTAGAGAGGATCAAGTGCTCATGACTAATGTCCTCTCTGAGAACCTGTTTCTGTACTTTGTTCTTTCCATACTTTAAATGATCCCTGAGAATCAGTGTTTCATCAGCTTTGAAATATTCACTAATTCCTATGGTTCATAATTTCCTTGAGTAGGAGGAAAGGAAAAAATTAAATTTTAAAAAATGGCCTTTTTTTTCTGAAGATCTCAAAGCACAATTAGTGTTTTTAGCATTTGGTAACAAATTAAAGGCTTTGTAGGCCCTAAAGAATTAGCTAACCTTTATTTGTACTAAAGGCAGTGGGAGGACTAAAGGAGAGGTACAATACAAATGGTAGGTAGTCACATGGTGGTCCTCTGAGCACAGCTACAGAGGCCACCTCCCACACCAGCCACTGTTAGCTAAAAAATTGGGGTTCTTTCACAGGGGTAAATGTGATTCTTAGAAATGGTGGTCTCTTATCTGTGTTCCCTTAAGGAACAGTGTATGGTTGGAGTGCAAAGGTGCACAGCCAATGCTGCAGCCTGGTGTTCCCTTGGGGCGTCTCTGGGGTCCACAGCCCAGGGAGGATGGCAGAGAAACAGTGAGTTACTCCTGCTGGAGCATTGGAGGGGCTGTACTTCAACAAAAAGGAGCACAGCACAGCCTCAGACAGGGCCATCCACACGCGGAGACAGAATGGGGATACTGGACCAGACCTGGTGGTCTGCTTTCAGCCCTCGCCACCTGTGGTACACAAAGGAATACCAGGTGCTCCTCTGCTAAGCTGTGTGCTCCAAAAATGTGTGCTCCTCCCAAGCTGTGCCACACAGACTGGCCACAGAAACATGCCGCTAGCTTCATCTTGCTCTTTTCTCATCTCCTAGGTAAGTAAAACTTGAACCTTGCCCATGGGGTTCTAAGTGCCAGCTGTGTTGGCCATCCATCCAGGCTAAAGACTGCGGCTTGATGGAAAGGGCATTCAGTTGTTGCCACATCTCCCTGCCTTAAACCTGTTTGTGCCAGTTCGTGCCCTGCATTAACCATGTAGACTTCCTAACTGACCCTGGACAACTCCTGGATCCTGAGAAGCAGTCCCTCTTTATTGGAGATTGCCCAAACTGGGAGTTCAGGCAAGAGGCCAAAGTGGATATCGGAGTGCCTCCCTTTTATTATGGGTCTCTTTGGATAGCAATATGTTTGTCCCAGGCATCAACCATTTTTATTTTCAGGGGGCAGGGGGAAACAAAATAAAACAAAATTTAAAAACATAGAAAAGCTTAATTGAGCATGAAATTGATGTCTAGAGGGACACTCATAAGTGTAAGAAATGTTGCAAATGATCTCAAATTGGCATGAAGATTAAGCTAAAAATATCCATTTTAACTGTGAAAAGTCAGCATCATTCTGTTTAAGACTTCATTTAAGTGAGCCTTAACCAGGAAACCTGCAGCTTGAGTTTGCTCAAAATCCACATGACAGAGCAGCACTGTGTAGCCTGCATTCCCTCAGGAAGCAGGGCATCTGCAGGAACAGGAATTGAAAGGCAATTACCTGGCACCAGTCTGACACAATCTGTTTAGGGGACTTGTTTCCCGGCATGGGGTCAATGTGAGAGAGAAGGACCTGGTACAAATTTTTCTTCCAGCCCAGAGTTTCCCAGAGATGCTAGATGATGCGTGCTGTGTCTTATGGCCAGAAGGAGATCAGAGGAGTGCATCTGTCAACTCCTACTACCAGTGCAAAAGACTTCTTATGTCCTGGATATTGAGGTCCCCAATTTTTATAAAACAGCATGCTCTGGGGATGTTTAAGTCAGTAATTTCCTTATTTACCTTCTGCCTGGTAGAGTGCATTAGACAAGTAATTATTATATTAGCCAGAGTCAAAGCAAGAGAGGAGGAAAAATAAAACAGAAATACAAGACCTAAATTAAAGAGAAAATATGAGCTTTGGTAGGTAGCAATGCAAATAGATTTATTTCTGGAAATCCAACTATTTCTATTTTGGAAATCCAACTACATTTTAAAAGTTTGCATACATGATCCTTGGTGTAGTTTTACTTTGTCATTTTGGCCAAAAGACTCAAAAAGTACTTTAAAAGTATGACTATAGGAAAGATAACAAGGGATGAATTGGGCAATCACAGAACTTTCCAGTTTGAGGCCTTAGGTGCTTCTGAAATGACACTGAGACTTGGATTTCCATCTGCTACTACCTCCCGCAGAATTAAAGCCTTGGGACATCTCTCTAGGCACAAGAGAACTGGTACATAATTTTGTAACAAATACACAATAACTTTTATGTACTTTTATTTACATATAGTAGGGCAAAGAGAAGACGAGATGCAATGCCTCAAAGACTGGTTTGAATAGATCTCTTTCATGGAATACAACCTGAACCTAATTTTATGCAAATATACCAACAGCATAAACAAGGAACAGAAGATATTAAGACAGCTAATAGCTACTGCATCTAGACTGTACTATTTTCCTCTGTAATAAACCAGCTTATTACATAAAAAAGTACAATAGATAAGATTCCCATTTTCTAGATGAGCAAGTTGGAGCTTTATATTCATTTAACCTAACAATCCCACCTGGAAAAATGTCAAAGCTATGTTGTTGAATTAATGAGCATTTTTTGCAAAAAAGAAGATATATGGTCTTGTTTTATATAAATATAGATGGTATGTTAGGACAAGTATTAAAAATGGGAAGTTTTACTTGAGTGGGCTTTCTTGCACATTGGAGAGTAAAATGTTGATGGAAAAGGCTTCTTTATCTTTTGAATTATATTTATCTCTCTTATTTATTTACACTAACATTATCAGAAATAAAGGTCCATTAAAAAATAAAACATAATAAGCTTAAAGGACAATGTGTCACCAAGAGGTTATTACTAAAAATGATGGACAGAGGTTGAATAAGAAAGGTACATGATGACTGAATGTGAGAGAAAAATTTGACTGGTTCGACCTCTGAGGTCAAACCGAATAGCTGCATAGAAAAATGGTCATATTTTCCTTTGTTGTTGATGTTAAACTTTTACCATTGTCAAATTTCTGCCTTGAATTTCTCATAGTTTTTGGACAAAAATAGAATGAAAGCTTTTGACTAAGTGAAAGTGTTAGGTTTTAGACATACCTGGTGAACTGCACTTAAGGAGTAGCTAGACCAATTCAGGTCACATGTGAAACAAATTACAGCATGCCTGCACTTCTCTCAGCCAAGTAGATTTTATAGTTTTTATTTATTCTATTTATTCATTCATTTATTTATTTATTATTATTTAGAATATTACAGGTGTTTTCCATTTTCCCCTTTTGACCCCTCAGCCTGTCTTCCATCTCACCCAGATTTTATCATTTTAAAGGCCATGATCTTTCTAAAGTTTGTTTGGATGACAACTTATATCAGAGCATTGAATTAGCCATGATCACTTTCAGAGTGAAAGATCTGCTCTCCACCACAATGAGCTTGGACAGTAAACAAGTTTTCTTTCCCCCTGATATTTTGTGAGATTGTTATGGGGGTAAGTGAACTCCAGTTTATCAAAGCAAGGGCAGAAATAGATCAGATATTTATAAGAATTCCAAAATTTGGGGTGAGGAATTCTCAGTGAAGTTGTCTTTGAAGATAACAAGAGATAGAAACCAAAATTTTTGATAACTCAGAGTCAAATACTTTGGAGTTACCACTGAAAGTTGAGTAAGCACAGCCACAGCATGGCTGCACTAAATCTAACACAGTCTAAACAGCAAATGTAAGCCTTCTGAGAGGAAAGATTCATGTTTCCTTGATCTCTTTACATTCATTCCACATTTTTGGACTTTTGCTAATGGCCTTTGTTTTTAATCCATCAAGGTTTAGATCCAGCCAGCCAATGAATTTAGAGAGAGAGAGAGAGAGAGAGAGAAACGTTCTATGAAGCATCCAGAAGAGAACACTTTCATTGCCAAAGAGTTCAAGCTCTGTATTTCTTAAGTAGATGACTGAGTGTAGAGAAATTTGAATTAATGATGTCTAGAGCCAAAATTCTTCACACTGTGCACTCAGTATAAGTTGCATTTTGGGAAATGTTCCCTGTTCATCCTGGATTAAGGAAAACTTCGAACAAGAGGCAGGTCCAAGTTTATTTTGGGTTTAGGAGTTCACTGGGTGAGCACCACCTCTCTACACACACTTTTCTGACAACGATTAGACTGTATCAGCAATACATTAACTGTTTGTTTGTTTCTTGTTAGTTTAGGAAACCTTTGTATAAGAAAGTTAAAGGTTTGGGAATAGCCCGGCCGGGCGTGGCTCAGCGGTTGAGCGTCGACCTAGGATCCAGGCGATCGGGGTTCAATTCCCGGTCTGGGCATATGCTCATGTTGTGGGCTGCAGCAGATCGGTGACTCTCTCATGATTGATGTTTCTATCTACCTCTCTCCCTCTCCTTTCTTCTCTCTGAAATCAATAAAGATATATTAAAAAAAAAAAAAGGTTTGGGAATAAACATATGAAAGGAACACACCTGTTCAAGTACTCTTCTCTGAGGCAGCCTGTGAGAGCTTGAAGGAAAAAAGAGAAAAAATGCCTGAGTTCTCCCCATGCCACAGCAGGACCCCACAGGTCCACTGCCTTTCACTCAACATGGCTCACATATAAAGTAGTTCATCAGGGTTTCTCTTAACACCTAAAAAAAGGTTCCTCTTTTATAATTTGCTTTATAGATTACATTATATTTTGTCAACATTCTATCCTTTAAACACCAACTTAATTCCTTTATCTAGTAGAATGGCTGCAGTCTTTAATTCCAGGGAATAATACACATGAAAAAGTGTATGGTTTGTGAATTTTGCATTTAGACATAAGAGAGAAATACATACATTACATACATGCAAAGCCACAGAGTTCAATAAATCATACAGCAACTCTTCATTCTAAACCCCAACTGATTAGTGGACTGATTGCCGGTGAGAACCTTAGCAGCAACCCCTGGTGCCAACTAGTCCACTGTGACAGCTGGCAGAAGAAATTCATGCTTTTAAGACTTATAAGATCTCCCATTTATCTGACACCTTAAAGACAAGACTGCAAGATTTCACAATTGTTTTCATTTGCAAGAGAAGATAACATAATACCCATTTATGGATGAAAAATTTAAAGAAACAAAAGATTAATTGACTTGCCTACATTTTTTCATGAAGTTTGTTAATGCTACTTAGGATGAAAATTATAAGTCTTTTGAAAATAAGGTTTTGTAGTACATTTCTCTCAACCAGTGCTTTTCTAAATAATTTGGCTGGAACTTATAATAAAAAGTACATTTCATACATGACCCAATAAAGATATACAACCACCAAAACTGGGGAAAAAAAGGGTTTCATGAAACAAATTTTAGCCTTTCTTTTTCTTTCCTCTCTCTCTCTCCTTTTTGTTGCTGTTTTAGTCACTCAGTCTACTCTTTTTCTTTAAAACCCAAAATGTTAGTTTCCAACCCTTTAGTGGGTCAAGATATGCCAATTGAAAAATAGTGCTTTAAATTTTAGGTACTAGCATCCTTTTTTTGTAGTAATTTTGTTCTATTATGAAATTTTAGAAAACTAAAGCAATAAGAGTGATAGTATTGGTATAAGTTTCCCAGGAGAATTTTCTAGGGGAGAACCACCCTTTCTTTGATTACTAATTCTTACTACACTTTTGGATTAAAGTTCCACCCCTTTCTCACTCAGCCACCTTTTGTTCCCCAAACAATAATTATATTATCTCAATAATAAGTTTTGTTCTTTAATATCTTTATTATACATTTTGTATAAGTCCTCTAAATTTTATTTTTTTGTTGTTAAAGGTTGTTTAGTGTTGAAATGTTTATGTCTGTTATTTTTAGGTACTTGAAATCACAATGTCTGACAAAAGCTAAAAGTGACCATATTATCTCCCCATTGCTAGCTCTGGGTCTTTATGAATCTTTTTATTCATAAATATATCTCTAAAAAGCTGACTTTGCTAAAAGAATATAGTGTTCTTTCAGTAAGAAAAATTCTTATTGAATAATTCAATCTAACTATATAATTATATGAGTATTCTTGACAATAATTGTAAAAGTTATTTTACAACTTAGAAAAGCAACCTTTCCTGAGAAATTTTCAGTATGAAGAGGCTTCTGTTCTGCAGATTTTTCTTGGAGAGAAGTTACAGATCTCTTTTTTGATCTGTTGACAGCTGTAACATGTGCTGTCTAGAAGGTGCACACGAGGCATATGTTGCTACTGAACAACTAAAACATGGTTAGTGTGACTGAAGAATTAAATTTCAAATTTCATTTAATTAAAATCAACTTACATTTAAATTTACAAATTAATACTTAACTAGTTAATGGAAAATTTTAAGAATGTTTGGAGCAATTTGAGTATGTGAATTTTTTTTTAATAAAATCTAAATACAGATCAAATATTTGCAATGAAGATAAAGCATTTAAATTGAGATATGCTGTAAGTGTAGAATTCACCCCAGATTTCACATAGTTAAAACAAAAATAGAATATAAAATCTATGATTAATAAACCTTTATTTTTATTTCATGTTGAAATGATATTTTTTATATTGAGTTAAATGAGACATAATTAATACAAGTGTTACAGTTTCTTTTTACTTTTTTTAATGTGGCTACAAGCAAACAAAATTACATATAAGGGTCAAGTGATATATCTATTGGACAGCACCTCTATAGACCTTTTCCCCTTTCCCAGGGAGCACACATGCCTGAACACCAACTACATGTAAATTCAGAATTAATGGATCCTTTAATGCCTAAGTATGAGCTCCTGTCTAGTCTTCCTGAGTAAAAGGTTAATGCCTTATAACTCCATTGTGCAGAAGTGGAAACTGGATCTCTGTGATGTTTAGTGATTGGATGTAGGTCAATTGTCAAAGCTGGAATAAACCCAGGTTTATTGCTTTAATTTTCGCTTAATTAGCACTTAAGTATATAAATCCCATCTTAACTACATGTACACATTATCAATTTTTCAATGAGAAACATAAATACATATCAGGCTCAGTAAAAAAAAATGCTGTGAAGACTTTGAAAATGGTTATCCATATATGAAATATGCTATTACAAAGACCACATTTGGTACACTTAAAATATATAAAAGTGAATTGAGAACATACTTTATTCACCAAAGGATGCCATTTTTCTATCTATAATCTTTAATTTACTCTCTATATAAAAATGTTAGTACTAATAGTGGCTACCATATAATTGGTACTGAATCTATGTTAGGCATTTTCCCTTAATGTTTTAAATATATTATCTCATTTACTACTCAAAAAAGTTAATCACTCCATAACTTTTACCTAATCAAGCAATAAGAATTTCACCAGGGTTTCAATTTTTACAAAAGAAATACATAAATGAAAAACCTCCTGTCACTTAAGGAACTAGTCCAGGTCACATAACTGAGGAGGAAAGAGCTACACTTTAATCCAGATTTGACTCTTAATGAAGCCATGGGCACCAAGGCTTATACCATTAAAAAAAAATCTCTGGATCTTTCAGGTTCTTCTCTGTGCCCATGTCATTCATCTGGTGTTAAAACCAGTAGAAAAAAATACTGCAAAGTCTACACAATAGAACAAAGATAGTCTTTTCAAAACTGGTGTTAGAACAACTGTTCATCCACATATAAGCTCTTAAAAACTGGATCTGCACACAGACTTTATAACCTTCACAAAAATTAACTGAAAATGGATCACAGACCTAAGTGTTAAAAACAAAACTGTAAAACTCCCAGAGGATATCATAGAAAAAAACTTAGGTGATCTTGGGTTTAGCGATAACTTTTTAGATACAACACCAAATACATGATCCATTATAAAATAAATGATAATCTGGACTTGATTAAAATAAAAACTTTTGCTCTGTGAAAAACACTGTCAAGAACATGAGAAGAAAAACAACAGATGGGGAGAAAATATTTACAAAAGATATGTAATAAAAAACTGTTATCTAAAATATACAAAGAACTTTTATTTATTTATTTATTTTTATTAATTTTATTTTTGTTTAAAATACTTCAAGTGTCCCTTTTTCTCCCCAATGACCTATTCCACCCAACCCATGCCCCTCCCCAGTCCCTCTCCTCACGATGTCCGTGTCCTTGGGTTGTGCATATATGCATGTAAATTGTTTGGTTACTCTCTCCCCCTCCACCCACCTGCCCTCTTCCATCCTTCTTACATTCCTCAGTCTGATCTATGCTTTTATGTCATTGAATCTGTTCTGTGCATCAGTTTATTAACTTAGATTCCACATATAAGTGAGATCATGTGATGTTTGTCTTTCTCTGCCTGGCCTATTTCATTTAGCATAATTTTCTCTAGGTCGATCCATACTGTCCCAAAGGGTACAAGATCCTTCTTCTTTACAGCTGCATAGTATTCCATGTAAATGTCCCACAGCTTTTTTACCCACTCATCTACTGATGGGCACTTGGGCTATTTCAAGATCTTAGCTATTGTAGAGTATGCTGCTATGAATATAGGAGTACATATATTCTTTCTGATTAGTGTTTCAGAATTCTTAAGATATATTCTTAGGAGTGGAATCACTGGGTTAAAAGGCAACTCCATTTTTAATTTTTTGAGGAACCTTGATACTGTTTTCCATAGTGGCTGCACCAGTCTGCATTCCCACAAGCAGTGTACTAGGGTTCCCCTTTCTCCACACCCTCACCAGCAGGAGTCGTTTATTGATCTGTTGATGGTAGCCATTCTTACAGGTTTGAAGTGATACTTCATTGTGGTTTTAATTTGCATCTCTCTCATGATTAGCGATGTGGAGCATTTTCTCACGTGTCTATTGGCCACCTGTATGTCCTCTTTGGAGAAGTGTCCATTCAGGTCCTTTGCCCATTTCTTAATTGGGTTGTTTGTCTTCCTCTTGCTGATAGTATGAGTTCTTTGTACACTTTGGAAATTAGCCCCTTATTAGATACATCCTTGGGAAATATGTTTTCCCAAACCATAGGGTTCCTTTGTATTTTGAAGCTGTTTTCTTTTGCTATGCAAAAGCTTTTTAGTGTGATGTAGTCCCATATGTTTATTTTTTCCTTTGTGTCTCTTGCCCTAGGAGATGTATCAGTGAAAAGTCCACTATGTGGGATGTCTGTGACTTTACTGCTTATGTTTTCTTTCAGGGCTTTTTTGCTTTCATGACTTACATTTCAGTCTTTTATCCATTTTGAGTTTATTTTTGTGTAAGGTGAAAGTTGGTGGTCTAGTTTCATTTTTTTGCATGTATCTGTTCAATTTTCGCAGTACCACTTATTGAAGAGACTGTCTTTGCTCCATTGGATGCTCTTGCCTCCTTCAACATAGTACTGGAAGTCTTAGCCACAGCCATCAGACAGGAAGAAAACATAAAAGGTATCCAAATTGTAAAGGAGCAAGTAAAACTGTCATTATTTGCAGATGACATGATATTGTATATAGAAAACCCTAAAGACTTCATCAAAGTACTACTAGAGTTGATAAACAAATTTGGCAAGGTAGCTGGATACAAAATCAACATCTGGAAATCAATGGCATTCTTATATACCAACAATGACCTCTCAGAGGGAGAAACTAAAAAAAAAAACAAAAAACATTTACCATTGCAACTAAAAAAAATAGGATACCTAGGAATAAACTTAACCAAAGATGTAAAAGACCTGTACTTGGAAAACTACTAGCCACTGGAAAAAGAAATAGAAGAAGATATAAAAAGGCGGAAAAATATATTATGTTCATGGATTGAAAGAATATCATTAAAATGTCCATATTACCCAAAGCAACTTATAAATTCAATGCAATTCCTATTAAAATACCAACAGCATATTTCACAGACCTAGAACAAACATTTGGGGCCTGGTATTGGTACAACAACAAGCATATAGATCAATGGAACAGAACAGAGACCCCAGAAATAGACCCACACCATTATGGTCAGTTAATATTTGACAAAGAACTTTTAAAGTTCAGCCATAAGACAATGAACAACCAAATTTTAAAATGAGCTTAATTTTCTTTTTATTTTTAACAGTATTACAAATGTCTCCCATTTTCTCCCTTTACACCCCCCTCCACCCAAGCCCTGCCCTATCCCAAGCCTTTCCCATGTTATTTATTGCTTGTGTTCATGGGTTATGCATATATGCATATATGTTCTTTAGTTAATCGCCTCCCTAATTTTTAACCAAGTTGTTTGTTTTTTTATTGTTGAGGTTTATGAGTTCTTTATATATTTTGGATATAAAGCCCTTATTGAAAGTATTGTTTGCTTTTCTGGGTATATATCTGAAGAATATGAAAAATCTAATTTGAAAAGATATATGTACCTCTATGTTCATTGAAGCATTATTTACAATAGCCAAGGTGTGGAAACAACCTCAGTGTCCATGGATAGATGAGTAGATAAAGAATATGTGATACATATACACAATGGAATCTTAAATATTGTCATTTGCAGTAACATAGATAATGAGAATATTCTGCTAGGTAAAATGACATATGGAGCCCCAGCTGGGTGACTTAGTTGGTTGAAGCAGCATCCTGCATACCAAAAAGGCTGGGGGTTTGATTCCCAGTTAGGGCACATATGTAGGTTTCAGATTGGATCCCTGGTTGGGGCATGTACAGGAGGCAACTAATCAATGTCTGTCTCTCTCTATCTATCTCTCCCTCCCTTTCTCTCTCTCTAAGATCAAAAAGCATATCCTCAGGTGATGATTTTAAAAAATGTTAGCTGGAAAGGGACAAAAATGTATAATTTCACTCATATGTGGAATAAAAAACAAAAAATAACAAACTACAAAACAAAACAAAAAAACCTTGTAGATACAGACAACCTAATGGTGGTTACCAGAGTGGGAGGGGAGGCAGAAGGGCATAATGAGTGAAAGGGATCATATATATTGTAATGGATGGAAACTAGACTTTTGGTAGTGAGCACTCAATAGAATATAAAAATATCAAATGTAATACACCTGAAATTTATATAATGTTATTAACCATTTTTATCTCAATAAAAATCAATTAATTAAAAAAAATTAAAAATGAGTCTAAAACCTTAACAGACACCTCAACAGAGAAGATTCACAGATGGCAAATTAGCACAAGAAAATATGTCTAACATCATATATCTTTAGGTAATTGCAAATTAAAACAACAGTAAGATACTACTACATAGCTATCAGAATGGCCAAAATCCAGAACATTGACAACACCAAATGCTGACAGGGATGTGGAGCAACAGAAACTCTCACTTAACATTGGTAGGAATGCAAATAGTACAGTCACTTAGGAAGACAGTTTGGTAGATTTTGTTTTTGTTTTTTTATAAAACTAAACATACTTTTAATTATAAGATCCAACAATCAAACTCTTTAGTACTTATCCAAATGTGTCAAAAACTTATGCCCCCATAAAAACCTGCATACAAATATTTATAGCGGCTTCATTTATAATTGCCAAAACTTGAAAACTATCAAGGTGCCCTTCAATAGAGGAATGGATAAATAAACTGTGGTACATGTAGACAATGAAATATTATTCAGCCCTAAAAAGAAAGGAACTATTAAGCCATAAAGAGACATGGAAGAAATTTAATTGCATATTACTGAGTGAAAGAACAATCTGAAAATGGTACATACTGTATGACTTCAACTATATAACATTCTGGAAAAGGCAAAACTAAGGAGACAATAAAATATGCCAGTGGTTGACAGGGGTTTGGGAGAAAGAATGAATAGTGGAGCACAGAGGATTTTTAGGGTAGGGAAGCTATTCTGAATGATGGGTAATCATGGGCACACGCCATTATACATTTGTTAAAGCCCTTAGAATGTATACCAAGAATAAAACCTAATGAAAACTATGAACTTTGGGTGATAATGATATGACAATGTAAGTTCATTGATTATAGCAAATGTTATTACTTTGGTGATGGTTTTTGATAGTGAGGGAGGTTTTGCAGGCCAAGGGTACATGGGAAATCTCTGTACTTTCTATTTAATTTTACTGTAAACCCAAAACTGCTCTGAAAAACACAGTCTGTTTACAAGGGGGAAAATAAAATATAATTGCAAAAAGAAATTAACAATCAGGTGAAGTATATGAAATAGTCATGATTAATAATAAATTTACCCATTTTATATAACATATATATATATATATATATATATATATATATATATATATATATATAATCTCATGAATATTTGTGACTCTTGTACCTAGCTTACTAATACTATACAGTCTTTTCAGTCACAGAGAATTCACAAAACCAAAGTAAAACAAAAGAAAATTATATATTAAAGCACAAAATAAATCTCAATAAATCTTCAAAAATAGGAATAATACACTTCAAGATCAGTGACCATAATTCCATAACTTTCAAAATTAATAGAAACCAAAACACCAGACTTTATTGCATATGGTTTCTCAGAATTTTAAAAATTTCCAGGACAGTAAATGAACAAGATGATATCTGAGCAAAAATAAGACAAACAGGTTTTCCCTGGAATATATATTTACCCCACTTTTCTTTTCCAAACCATATTGTGCATTTGATTCTTTTAAAAGTGTGTGGAGACAAAATTACTGACTATGATATTGCTCTTGGAGAGATTGATGCTATTTTTTTTAACTCTCTGATCTTAAATCAAGTTCACCAACCATAAATCCTAGAACAAAAGACAGAACAAGAAAGGTGTCATGGGTGGAATATATATTGATACTTTATAATGTTCTAAACATCACTTTTTCTGATAGAAAACTTTCTTAAAAACAAAAATACAAAATCCAATTACTGTTAGCAAATTATATCAATATATTATTAATATATTTGAAATATAAATTCAGGGAAATGGTGAAGTAGACTAAAATAATTAATAATATTTCTAATATTTAATATTTTGATCTCAGTTGTCGAAAGACAAGTTACATTTTCAAGGTAGAGCTGGCTACAGATGAAATTGTGATGGGAAAAATTTTGGTTTTGATGTTACCATTCTCCAGTTTGACAGGGTGTATCTTATCCCCTGTTCCTTCAATATTTCAGCCAGTGTCATTCTCTCTCTGAAAAACTCATCTCTAGAAAGAGTCACTGTTTCATATCTCAGTTAAGAGATATTTCAGCCAAGTGCTATGCTAGGCATTGTGATTGATGCAAATGTGAATGAAACATAACCTCTGTCCTTACAGAAGTCCCAGTATCACCAAAAAAAAGGTCCTGCATCCTGCTGGTGTGAGACCAGTGAAATATATGCAGGACAAGGTCAGCATTATCAAAAAGTTTGTTTATGGATAAAATGATCAAGGAGTGTCAGAGCACAAAGATCTCAAAGAAAAATTACTTATACTTTGATGGGTAGTTACACCAGTAATTAATGAACAAATAGATTATCAGAGTAAACACTCACTATTAAGAATTATTATTCCAAATGAAAAGAATAACAGGACAAAGCAATGCATTTTTATAGAGGTTCTTAGGAATATAAAACTGAACAGAGGAAATTGAAACACAAATGGAAAAGCACTTGAGTATTTGAATAAATGATTCAGATTCATGGGTCATAGAGTCTGTTTGAGGGAACTACTAAGAGGAAAATTAGACTATAAACATTATGGCTTCAGAAGATGAATCTCATAGCCCTGTAAGGTATATTGAAGGAAGATAAAGTTTGGGAAGAGTGGCCACTTAGATATGACTACAAGAAGAGAAAACCTGTGATCAGAGAAGTGTGGCAGCAAAAAAGTCAGAATATCTATAGTGAGGTTAAAGATGGAAGCAGACTGAGTAGAAGCTACACTGACACTATACTGGGATGAAACTGAAATTACAACTAAAGTAGAGAAAAACCATCCTGAATACTCAACTGCAACTAAAGATGAGCTGGACAGCACCCTCATAACCAAGGAGGAAAAGTGGAGACCACATAGAGACTGGTAAGAAGTGCAGAGGTGCAAGAGAGCATACTGGGCTCCCACAAGCAGAAGCTGAATGTCCAGAAGGATATCTCAGTTGTGGGGGTTTCCCACTGAGGACTCTGAGGCCTAAACCCCAGGCTGGGCTACCCAGCCAAGAGCATCAGAATTGAGAAAGGTGCCCAAAGACATCCGGCTAGGAAAAGCAACCAGATGTCTGTTTGCAAAAGAGAGACAGCTGGAAAAGCAGGCACACTCTTAAACATCCAATGCATAAAGGTTCATGTGTAGCCACTCACCTTGGGATCTAGCAGAAGGAGAACAGAGTGGACTGGAGCTGTGTGAGGAGAATCTAAGGTTGTGGGATCTGGAGATAGAGCTCAGAGGGCACCCCTCTGGATTCCTGTGCTGAGTCAATCCTCCATATGGCAGGTGTAATCTTCACAGGCAGACATTTACCCTCCAAGCAGCTTTTGCCTGAGGGGGAAGAAATTGCCCAACCCTGCTGGAAAACCTCTGGTGTACCCCAAGGGGTTTCTACAGGCTGAGGCTCATTAAGAGAATCAGATTAACCAGCCTACAGGCAGAGGCATACCTCAGAGTGCTTTGAGACGTTGCCTGATCTGCTTCTGGACCGAGGCTTTGGGAAAGCAGACTTGGTCCTATCCAATTGCACTCAGCCAGAATAGAGGGAACCTCAAGCTGTGGGTTGTTGATGGCTCCAAACAGGGTACTTAAGGCGAGTCACAAAGGGCGTCTGATATTGCCCTGCACCAAAGACCTTCTAAAAAGACTGAGAATTCTATCAAGCCTACCTAATACATAGAAACAAATCCAAATAGGGAACCAAAATGGGGAGACAAAAAAACAAGCTCCAAATGAAAGAATAAGAGAGTCTCCAGAATAAGAGCCAAATGAAATGGAGATAAGCAATCTATCAGATATCAAGTTGAGAATACTGATTGTAAGGATGCTCAACAGCATGAAAAAAGTATGAAAACTATGAAAAATGACCAGTCAGAAGTGAAAATGACATAGCAGATATAAAGAATACATTGGAAGGAATAAATAGCAGAGCAGTGAATGCTGAGGGTTAGATCAGTGAATTAGAAGACAGGGTAGGAAAAATGACTCAATCAGAGATCTAAAAAGAAAAAACAATTAAAAAACAGGAGAACAGTCTAAGGTAGCTGAGGGACAACACGAAAAGTAACACTATTTGCATAATAGGAGAGCAAGAAGAGGTCCAAAGTAAGTAAGGGTTAGAGAACCTGTTTGAAGAAATAATGGCAGAAAATTTCCCTAACCTGATGAAGGAAAATGTCACACAAGTTAAAGAGTCACAGAGAGTCCCAAGCAAGAAGAATCCAAAGAGGCCCACATCCAGACACATCATAATTAAAATGCCAAAGATTCCAGACAAAGAGTGAATCTTAAAGGCAGCAAGGGAAAAGCAACCTGTTACCTACAAAGAACTGCCATAAGGCTGTCAGCTGACTTCTCATGAGAAACTCTACAGGCCATAAGGGATTAGCATGAAGTATTCAAGGTAAAGAAAAGCAAGGATCTGAAACCAAGGCTAGATTATCCAGCAAAGCTATCATTCAAAATAGATGGTGAAATAAAGACTCCCCAGACAAAAAAAAAAAAAAAAAAAAAAAAGCTTAAGGAGCTTATCACCACCAAACCAGCATTGCAGAAAATGTTAAAAGGACTGCTGTAAATAGAAGCAAAAATGGAGAGAGAGAAAAACAGAGGCATAAAGAATTAAAATGGCAGTAGATAAGTACCTATCAATAATAACCTTAAATGTAAATGGATTAAATCTTCCAATGAAAAGACCTAGGGTGGCTGAGTGGATAAATAAACATGACCCAATATATGCTCTCTACAAGAGACCCACCTCAGAACAAAAGACTCACACAGGATGAGAGTGAAGTGATGGAAAAAAATTTTCCATGCAAAGAGAAATGAAAAAACTGGGATAGCAATACTCATATCTACCAAAATAGACTTCTAAATGAAGACCATAATGAAAGATCACTACATAATACTAAGGGGATAGATCCAACAAGAGGATGTAAGCCTGATAAGCATATATGCACCCAATATAGGAGCACCAAAATTAATTTAAAAAAAACTTCTGAAGTACTTTAAGGGAGAGATCAACAGCAATACAGCCATAATAGGGGACTTTAACACCCAACTGACTTTACTAGATATGTCTTCCAGACAAAAAATCAACAAGGAAACAGTGACCCTAATGACACACTAGATCAGATGGATTTAATTGGCATTTACAGAACATTCCACTACAAAGCTGCAGAATATACAGCCTTCACATGTGCACACGGGACATTATGAAAAATAGACCACATGATAGGACACAAAACAAGTTTCTAAAAGTTCAAGAAGACTGAAATCATATCAAGCATCTTCTTAGACCTCAATGACATGAAATTAGAAATAAACTACCATAAAAACATTCAAAAACCTGGAGGCTAAATGCCTGGGTCCAGCCCCAGCAGTCCAAGGGTCCCCAAAAGTGTGGACGGTGTCAGCAAAGAATTACCAAAGGAGACAGCATTCAGAGCATCAGGACAATAATCTTTTCTCTTTATTGCCTTGTTACAACTGTATTTATACTGTTTGATTTTATTGCTGATTAAACAACATGACATCATGCTTTGTTCCGGTTTCTGTTTTGGCCTTTCACAGTTAATGAATATACCTTCTTACCTGACCTTTGCTAAAGAATTTACATCTGTTTAGGTATGTTAATTTTTAGTCTTACCTATTGTTTATATTTCTATAGGTTATTCTACAGGTTAATCTCTACTTTGTTATTTATATTCTGAAGTTACTATTTTATTGCTCTACCACATAGCTAAAAGGAGAATAACTAAGCCAGCTATTCTTATGTAAAGGTTATGCAAGTTCTAAGTAAGGGTTCTGTAGCTTGCATATGATTGTTTTTAGCTATGGTGATTGACCGGCTGTCCAGCACCTAGCCTTAGTCTCTCCATTTATATTCCCTGCAGCAGTCCATCCTCATTATAATATTCTGTGTATGATTATTCTGTGTATGATAAGGGTTCAGGTGTAGATTGAAATAATCTCTTTCCTAGACTGCTCTTTCCTTGTGGGGATTTCCAGAGTTTTCCATTAATATAAATATCCCCCAGTAATACATTCCTTAGTGGGAAATCACTGGTGGACTCCCTGTGGATTGCCCTGTGCCGGCAAATCAGCAGGGGCCGGGACCCAGGCCTTTTCCCCAGGGGGGAACTTCCTGTGGCAGTGGGCCTAACAAGTCCTAAACTTTCTTCTGACAGTCTAAGTTCCTCATAAGTGGCACATGATTTTCCTGTGCTCCTTGGGGCTTTTACTGAATCATTGTCTTTTCTAGTTCTACCCGACTCCCCTGCTAGGGAAAAGTTTCCAGCTAGGGCAATGCTCTTTACTGGTGCAGTGACTTGGGTAAGGACACAGAGCGTTAGAGAGGGGAACAAGCATAGAAAGAGAGATATGCCATACACCAAGTCCCATGGAGCATTTGCTGTGCAGATGTCCCCTCCTTGAAGGACTGTGTCAAGCAGCAAGGATGGAATGGCTTCCAGCAACAAAATAGCATATTATTAAACAATGAATGGGTTACTAAATGTATCAAGAAAGAAATAAAAAACTTCCTGGAAACAAACAAAAATGAACTCACAACAATTCCAAATCTATGGGATACAATGAAAGTAATTCTGAGAGGGAAGTTCATAGTAGTATAAGCCTACATCAATAAGTAAGAATAACTTCTAAAAGACTCTCTAACTCTAAAACTTAAAGACTTAGAAAAAGAAAAACAAAAAAGCCCAAAGTAGAAGTAAGGAAAAAATAAAGATCAGAGTGGAAATAAATAACATAGAGAGTAAAAAAAAAAAAAAAGTATAAAAGATCAATGAAGCCAAGAGATGGTTCTTTGAAAAGATAAACAAGATTGATGCACCTTTAGCCAGACTCACCAAGAAGCAAAGAGAGAGGACCCAAATAAAAAAAATCAGAAACAAAAGAAGGGAAGTAACAACTGACTCAAAAGAAATACAAAGGATTGTAAGAAAATACTGTGAATAATTACACACCACAAAGCTGGACAACTCAGATGAAATGGATAAATTCCTAGAAAAATACAACCTGCAAAAACTCAATCAAGAAGAGTCGGAAAACCTGAATAAGCTAACTGCTGATGAAGTTGAAGCAGTAATCAAAAACTCCCAGCACACAAAAGCCCTGGTCCAGAAAGTTTCACAGGGGAGTTTTCCAATCATTTAAAGAATTAACACCTATCCTCCTCAAACTATTTCAAAAAACCCAAGAGGAAGGAATACTTCTAAGCTCTTTTTACAAGGCCAGCATTAGCCTAATTCCAAAACCAGAAAAAGACACTACAAAGAAAGAGAATTACAGGCCAATATCCCTGATGATCATAGATGCTAAAATCCTCAACAAGATATTAGCAAATTGGATCCAGCAATATATTAAAAAGATCATACACCATGACAAAGTGGGATTTATTCCAGGGGTGCAAGGCTAGAACAATATTTGCAAATCAGTACGTGTGATACATCACATAAACAAATTGAAAGACAAAAATCATATGATCATATCAATACTTGCAGAAAAAGAATTCAACAAAATCCAATACCCATTTTTGATAAAAATTGTCACCAAAGTGAAAATAGAGGAATTCTACCCCAACATAATAAAGGCCACATATCACAAATCTACAGCCAACATCATACTCAATGGGCAAAAACTAAAACCATTTCCCCTAAGAACACAAAAAAGACAGAGGTGTCCACTTTCACCACTCTTATTCAACATAGTACTGGAATTCCTAGCCATAGCAACCAGACAAGAAGAAAACATAAAGGGCATCCAAATTGGAAAGGTTGAAGTAAAACTGTCATTATTTGCAGATGACATGATATTGTACGTTGGAAATCCTAAAGACTCCACCAAAAAACTACTAGATTTAATAAATGAATTTGGCAAGGTAGCAAGAACAAAATTAACACCCAGAAATCCATCGCATTTTCATATAAAAGTAATGTACTCTCAGAAAGATAAAGTAAAAACACAATCCCATTTACCACTGCAAAAAAAAAAAAAAAATTAAGATACTTAAGAGTAAATTTAACCAAGAAGGTAAAAAGACTTGTATGCGGAAAACTACAGGATGTTGCCAAACAAGATAGAGGAAGATATAAAGAAGTGGAAGAATATACCTTGTTCATGGATTGGAAGAATCAACATCATTAAAATGTCCATAGCAATCACTCTAAAAATTCAATGCAATCCCTATTAAAGTACCGACAGCATATTTCACAGATCTAGAACAAACACTTCGAAAATTTATATGGAACCAAAAATTCTCCAAATAACCACAGCAATCTTGAGAAAGAAGAACAAAGTTTGTGGGATCACAATACCAGATGTCAAGTTATACTACAAAGCCACTGTAATCAAAATAGCATGGTATTGGCACAAGAACAGACATATAGATCAGTGGAAGAGAACAGAGAACACAGAAATTGACCCAAGCCATTATGCCCAATTAATATTTGTCAAAAGAGACAAGACCATACAATGTAGTAAAGACAGTCTCTTCAATAAATGATGTTGGAAAAATTGGACAGGTACATGTTAAAAAATGAAACTAGACCACTAACTTTCACCACACCCAAAAATAAATTCAAAATGGATAAAAGACTTAAATGTAAGACATGAAATCATAATATTCCAAGAAAAATACATAAGCAGCAAAATCTCATACAGCTCTCATAGCAATGTTTGCAGATACATCTCCTAGGGCAAGAGAAACAAATGAGAAAATAAAGAAATGGGACTACATCAAAATAAAAAGCTTCTGCACAGCAAAAGAAACCATCAACGAAATGAAAAAGAAACCCACCATACGGGAGAACATAATTGCCAAGGACACATCTGATAAAGGGTCAATATTCAAAATATATAAGGAACTCATACAGCTTAACAAAAGGAAGACAAATAATCCAATTTAAAAATGGGCAAAGGACCTGAATAGATAGACACTTCTACAAAGAGGATATACAAAAGGCCAAGAAACAAGAAAAAATGCTCAGTCACTAATCATCAGAGAGATGCAAATTAAAATTGCAATGAGGTATCACTTCACACCTGTCAGAATGGCTATCATCAACAAATCAACAAGTGCTGTCGAGGATGTGAAGAAAAAGGAACCCTGGTATACTGCTGGTGGGGATGCAGACTGGTGCAGTCACTATGGGAAACAGTATGGAGTTTCTTCAAAAAATTAAAAATGTAATTTCCGTTTGATCCAGTGATCCCACTTTTAGGAATATATACTAAGAAACGTGAGACACCAATCGCAAAGAACTTATGCACTCCTATGTTCATAGCAGCACAATTTACAATAGCTAAGATCTGGAAACATCCCAAGTGTCCATCAGTAGATGAGTGGATTAAAAAGCTATGGTATATTTATACCATGGAATACTATGCAGCTGTAAAAAAGAAGGATCTCTCATACTTTGGGATAGCATGGATAGACCTGGAGAGTATTATACTAAGTGAAATAAGCCAGTCAGCAAAAGACAAGTACCAGATGATCTCACTCATACGTGAAATGTAAATAAAATAAACTGATGAACAAAATGGATCCAGAGACATAGAAACATAGAACAGCCTGAGGGATCTCAGAGGGAAGGCTTGGGTGGGGGAGTGGGTAGCAAGAGAGTAATCAAAGAACTTATATGCTTATATGCATAGCCTATGGACAAAGACATTGGTATGGGGAAAGCTTGCGGGTGGAGTGGATGCAGGATGTAAGGGATCAATGTGGAGAAAAGGGGACTGTAATACTTTCAACAATAAATATAAATTTTTTAAAGTCAGTAAAAAAGATGTCTATGGCAATCAGAAAGAAACTTTTACAGAACTTAGTACTGCTGAAATCCTCTTCCAATTGCTTCTTAATAATGTCTGGCTGCCTTTGTATCTAGGCTTTTTACGTCATTGTCTTCATCGTATGTAATTTTGTTATCAATCATCTTTCAGCATGAGTTCACTGAGGTTACCCATTTTTTCTTGTCTCTGTCCTCTTAGCTGAGCATCCCACTTTAATTAGAGTTTTTACTGTCTCATTTAAGTCTCTCGGTTGCTCTCTAATCTGCTCACATGCCTGCATTCTTTTGTCCACTAAAATTTGCAGATATACTTCCCTAAATAACTTGCCCTCCTGCCAATTCAATACCATTGTTCTTCTCGTTCTCTTATATGGCTGCAATTGTATTGTATTTGGCAACACTTATTGGTGTGGACTTGATATTTATATTTACCCTACCCTATTAGTTTGGAAGTTTCATGAGAATAGGGAAAATTTTAGTAACTAATCATGAGCAAGCTACTATGTACATACCTGCTATGTGGGATAAATATATTTTCCATTTAAACTGATAAATGGAAAATTATAATGGTGAGAAATTATATAAATTATAAGTACCATCATATTCTATTAACCTGAGAAATGTTATTGTATTTATCAGCACAGTCAGTGCTGTACTTTATTGCATAATACATTCCTAAAAATGTATCTACACCAGATGTGAGAAATCTGAACTATAGACTGGAAAGTTAAAAAGGGGTTCTATTCCCAGAGAATAAAATATATTAGAAAAATCCCTACTTTAGCATCTTACCTTTTATATATGATACTAGATGATGGGTCTTCAAGTTTTCTTGTATGGTATTTAATTTTATTCCTTCAATTGAACACTGAAACAGTGCCCCAATTCCAACAAGTATCCAACTATGAATATTTTTCACTTTTGGCACACTTAAAGATGTCTGCATTTACCTCAATTATACTGATGAAGCTATTTGTTTCTCACTAGTTTTGGCCCTCCTACTGCTCTGCTTTGTTTATTTTTGTATATGGAAACTAATAAAATGAAATAAAATTTTTGATTAATTGAAAATTTTCAATTTTATATACTAATATTGCAATTGTGCTTAAACGGAACCTAGATAGAAGAATCTAGCTCTTTTCAGGACAATAGTGTTCAAAACCTATAGAAGTTCTAATTTTGTATAAGGAAGTGCTTTAAGAATACCAGTATATGATAACAAAAGTTGAAGTTGTTAAAATTTAAATATGAAAAAAAAAGAATAAGCCTTTCATTCTAAAAACAAGCAAACAAAAAAAAGCAAAGCCTCACATTATCTTGAAAAAATATGTTATCTATGAATCAAAGAATAATAGACAGAGTTTTAAAGGAATTTAGAAGCTATCTCTCACATAAAGGCCTGTTTTGAGAATGAAGAAACTGGGGCCCAGAGAGGTAGAGATATTGGCATAAAATAATGCATTTTTTAAGGCACATGATGAAAATGTGTTAAAACAAGCAAAAAGGAAAGAATGTTCTGTAATTCTTTGAACCAACCAACATTGCACTTCTAAGCATCTAAATTTGATTTTTAAAATTATGGTAAAATACATGTAACATAAAATTTACCTTCTTAACCATTTTTTCTAAATTTGATATAAGCAGTCATGTTTTGGATCTCTGCCACGGTGCATAAGGTGCTGGCTGAGCTTTGAAATTGGTCCCATTTCTATGGAGACCACCACTAAAGGGTGCACTCAAAATATTTTGCCAGACAGTAAAAAAAGTACATTGGTGATTGGGTGATGAGAAGAAAAATAAGAATTCGAAAACAAGTCTGAACTGTGGTGATTTCCATTTCTAAGATAAACTCACCACTATAAATATGACTTGGGTTTTCATTAAAACAAGTTCCATTAACAAGTGACTCATTGTTCAATTTCAGGACCTACTTTTTACCCTATCCCTATTGATGGAAGGGGGTTAAGAACTGTAACAGCCATCATTCCCCAACTCCTACATTCATGGTGAACAAGTAGTGCTTGGCTCATGTTCACTGTACACAACAAAGAGCTCTAATGGTGAAGTAAAAGAGCATCTTGACTTTCAAGAAAATGAAACATTACATTTCCTTTAAACACTTACATCTCTCTGTCTAGAGTACAACTATGTGTTTAAGAGATTTAAAAAATGTTAATTTTAAAATGTACTAAGTGTGTTGTTTGTAGGTTTCTATAAATTGTGTAATACTTTTTTCTGAATCCCTTTAACTAATTTGCTCATTTCTTTCCATATTGGTTTCTGCTTCCCAGTCACTGGAATGTCATTAGAAATACAGAATTGTTTTAGAATTTAAGGCAAGTCCTCCCATGTCATTTAAGTTTTATTGTGGCCATCTGTTCACACTTTGAATAGTTTTAGTTGAGAATATTTTTAAAATAATAAGTGTCTATGATTACTAAAATGTAGCATAATCTTTGCTCTCTTCCTTCAAAGACAGCCAAAACTTAAATATTTTGTTCTTGTTGTTCTTGGTATCTTCTATTTAGAAAAAAAAACGAGATTCAGAAGAAGTTGGTTTAATAAAATACAAAGTTTCACAATTCATTTTTAAAAGCTTAATTTATGGTTACATAAAGACTAAAGTCAGATTTGAACACTGATGTAGCTCAGGGGATATTATCCCAGCTATGCCAACTTGCAAATTGGGTTCATTGTATTTAGTTTTACATACTTATTCACTATTTGACAAGAACTGATGAAGCTGCCTCTAGATTTCATCTGTATTCTGTGCTTTTAGCACTTAGAAATTACAGCTTTGAATTGATAAATACCATTTAAAAATTAATCTGTTTAGGAAGAAGAGATATATACTGGCCAATCCAAAAAGCTTGCAATTTATGCTTTTATTAAATATTTTAAGTGCTTTTTACTCATTATATTCTATTAAATTACATTTTAAAGTCATCTCATTTCTTCTTTTATAATCAAACATTTTTACAAATACCTGACATTTCTTATTAACTTCTGGAGTTTCTTCTTCCATTTTGAAGAAAAGTGTTATATAGTCCTCTTGGTAATTGTACTCATCCAAAATCAATAAGGCATTAATGTTCTTTTTTCTTTTTATCTTCTCCTCATTTTTATTTTCCTTTATATTTATTTACGTATTCATTTTTTACACAGTCTGTTTTTCATTATATATATATATATATATATTTAATATATCTTTATTGATTTCAGAGAGAGGAAGGGAGAGAGAGAGATAGAAACATCAATGATGAGAGAGTGATTGATCGGCTGCAGCCCGCAACCCAGTCATGTGCCCTGACCGGAAATCGAACCCTGATTGCCTGGATCCTAGGTCGACACTTAACCACTGAGCCACGCCTAGCCAGGCTTTCATTATTTATAAATAAACTTAATTTTGAATATTTTTAAATTTTGAGAAAATAGTACACAGTTCCCACATATCCTATCCTACATTATTTTTCCCTTATTAATATCTCACATTAGTGTGATACATTTCCAAAAATTAAGGAACCAATACTTATACATTATAATTAAATAAAATCCATAGTTTACTCAGATTCCCTTAGTTCTAACTTAACATCTTTTTTGGTTCCAGGATCTCATCCAGGAGACCACATCTCATGTCTTCTCAGGCTCTTCTGGGCTGCATTCGTGACTTCATCCCAAAGCATACAATATATAAGGGGAAACAAAGAGTAACTTTACAGTAAAAGAAACTGACAAACACTTCCTCAGCCTGGTGATGAAGGTCAACATCCCAGTGACAAGTGATGTTTGATAGTACATACCCTTGATAGGATGTGATACAGCTAGCCCATGTATGTACCCATATTTACAAATATTTCTATAAGCAAACATGAGCTCTTACTGATGCCTCCAACTTAACCATAACCCCATGGATCATTGCTCATCTGTAACTCCCACTCCAATAGATAGAAATCTGGCTTTCATTAGCCTCAATCTACTTACCCAATCATTCAATTCCAGTATGCATAGTGACATCATAATTTCCTTTTAGCAGTAAATAATATTCCATTATATGTATATACTAATTTCTTTATCCACTATTGAAGGTATCTCAGTTACTTCCAATTTTTTGACAGTTAAGAATAAAACTGCTATAAAAATATATGTGCAGGTTTTTGTGTAAATATAATATCTAATTAGTTGGGTAAAGACCTAGAACCAATATTGTTGAATCACATGGTAAGACTATGTTTAGCTTTGTAAGAAACTATCAAACTACCTTGCAAAGCAGTTGTGCCATTTTGCATTCTCACCAGCAGTGAATGAGAATTCCTATTACTCTACATCCTCACCAACATTTGGTGCTGTCAGATTTTAAAATTTTAGCCATTATAATAGGTGTGTAGTGGTATCTCATTGTTTGAATTTGCATTTCTCTAATGGCACATGATTTTGATCATCTTTCATATGATTATTTTCCATTGTATATCTTCTTAAGTGAAGTGTCTGTTTAAATATTTTGCCCATTTTAAAAATTGGGATGTTTTGTTCTTAATGTTAAGTTTTAGGAGCTCTTCGTATATTTGGATAATGGGCCCTTTATCAGATAGACATATGATTCACAAATGCTTTCTCCCAGACCAGACAATGACTTGCCTTTTTATTCGCTTAGCAGATTCTTTATAATAGTTTTAATAAATATTGACTTATTATGTTTTTCTATCCTGATCATGTTTTTTGGTGTTGTATATAAAAAGTCATCACCATGGCCAAAGTCATCTAGATTTTCACCTATGTTTTCTTATAGAAGTTTCATAATTTTGAAATTTATATTCAGATCTATGATCCATTTTGAGTTAAATTTTGTGAAAGTTGTAAGTTCTGTGTCTAGATTCATTTTTTAAAATATTAACATCCAATTATCCCACCATCATTTTGTTGAAAAAGACTATCCTTTCTCTTTTGAATTGCACTACTTGGTCAAAGATTACTTGACTACTTATGTGTCTATTTCTGAATTCTTTATTCTTTTCCAATAATCTATTTATTCTTTCACCAATGCTATACTGTCTTGATTAATATAATTTTATAGTAGTATTTGAAGTTTATAGTGCCAGTCATCCAATTTTGTTCTTCTTCAAAATTATATTGGCTATTCTGGGTATTTTCCCTTTCATTATAAACTTTGGATTTATTTCGTTGAAGTCCATGAAGCAACTTGTTACTATTTTTATTAAGATACGTTGAAATTGTAGATCAATTGGGAAAAACTGATATCTTAACAATATTGAGTCTTCATATCTATAGACATGGAATTTCTCTTTCTTTACCTAGATCTTCTTTGATTTCTTTTATCAGAATTTTGTAGCTCTCATTCATATAAATCTTGACCATATTTTGGTAGATGTATAGTGAAGTATTTTTAGGAAGAGTGTTAATATAAATGGTGTTGTTGCTATTTTCAAGCTCCAGTTGTTTAGTGCTGTTATATAGTGAAACAATTTATATTTGTATATCAATCTTTTGCCCTGCCACTTTGCTATATAGGCATACCTTGTTTTATTGCACATCACAGATATTGAGAGGTTTTAAAAATTGTTTTATACATGTTTTTTCATTTTCTTATTAAATTTATTGAGGTAAGATTGGTTAATAACATTATATAAAATTCAGGTATACAACTTTATAATGCAACATCTGTATACTTTATTGTGTGCTCACCACTCAAAGATTCATCTTCTGTCACTATACATTTGACCTCCTTTATGCTCTTCATCCTTCCCCCAACTCTCTTCACCTCTGGTAACCACCATTTTGTTGCCTACATCAATGAGTTTGTTTTTGTTTGCTGTAGGAAAAGGCCAGCAAACAACAAACAAATTCTGAAGGAGTTGGGTGGCAAACTTCCCCAGAATTGCAGAAATCCCCTTGAAAACAAGGGAAATATTTCTGCCAGGAACTGAAAACAGATCCTTATCGATCTGGGAAGCTTGCCCTCAGGAGAGTTATGGCCTTAAGAACAAATGTGAAGCATTAGCACAAAACAAAGCCATTTGTTCATGCACATTTTGTAGTTTTTACTGATCACTATCTTTTACACCAGCCTTTCTATAGCTCATAATAAAAATCACTGGATGATAAGAAGGGTTGTTGCAGTTACTCCAGAGCCTCAACCCTCTGCATCTCCATCTAAATTCTACATTCTCCGTGTCTCGAGTTTTCTTTGCGTCCCATGAGCACAACAGTTTGCTTTGTTGGTTCATTTGTTTCTTTTTGTTTTAGATGCTTCATATGAGTGAAAGCATATGGTTATTATCCTTTTTCCTCTGACTTATTTCACTTAGCATAATACATTTTTTACAAATTGAATGTGTGTGGCTACCCTGCATTAAACATGTGTACTATCTATACATTAAACATATCTAGATGCTGTTTTTCTAACAGCATCTCCTCACTTTGTGTCTGTGTCACATTTTGGTAATTCTCAAACTTTTTAATTATTATTATATTTGTTATGGTGATCTGTAGTCAGGTATCTTTGATGTTACTATTGTAATTGTTTTGGGTTACCTCAAACCACACCCACATAAAACAGTGAACATAATCAATAAATGTTGTGTGTGTTCTGACTGCTCCTCTGTCCACCTGTTTCCCCATCTCCCTCTCTCTCCTCAGGCTTTCCTATTCCTTGAGACACAAAATTACTGAAATTAGACCAATTAGTAACCCTGCATTAGCCTCTACATGTTTAAGTGACAGAAAGAGTCACATATCTCTCAGTTTAAATCAAAAGTGAAAAATGAGGAAGCCTGATGAGGAAGACATGCAAAAACTGAGATAGGCCAAAAGATAGGCCTCTTGCATCAGAGTTAGCCTAGAAGTTAATGCAAATAAAAAGTTCCTGAAGGAAATTAAAAGTGCTATTCCAGTGGATGATAAGATCACGCAAGTGATAAGATGGTGAAACAACCTATTGCTGATTTGGAGAAAGTTTTAGTGGTCTGTATAGACCAAAATAGTCCCTATAGTCCTTAAACCAGGGGTGAGGAATCTTTTTTCTGCCAAGGGTCATTTGGATATTTGTAACATCATTCGCAGGCCATACAAAATTATCAACTTAAAAATTAGCTATTGCTTGGCCGAGCATGGCTCGGTAGTTGAGAATCAGCCTAGGGTCCAGGAGGCTGCGGTTTGATTCCCAGTCAGGTCACATGCCTGGGTTGTGGGCTCAGTCTCTGTTGGGGGCATGCAGGAGGCAATCAATCAATCAGTGACAACTCTCTCATCATTGATGTTTCTATCTCTCTCTCTTTCCCTCTCCCTTCCTCTCTGAAATCAATATTAATTGATATATTAATAAAGATATATTTTTATTAATTGATAAAAATATATATATTTTTAAAATAGCTATAAAAAAAGCTCGTAGATTTATTGAATTTCTAGTTCTGCCTGCAGTTACCTTGGCAGGGCCAGACCAAGTGATTTTGAGGCCTTGACATTCCCCAACCATGCAAAAATCCTAATTCAAAGAAACACCCTAATTCTCTTTAATTCATTGAAGACTGAGAGAGGTTAGGAAGTTGCAGAAGAAAAGTTTAAAGCTTGCAGAGGTTGGTTTATGCAGTTTAAGGAAAGAAGCCAAGTCCATAACATAGAAGTTCAAGGTGAAGCAGCAAGTGCTGACCTAGAAGCTGCAGCAAGTTATCCAGAAGATCTAGCTAAGGTAATTAATGACAGTGGTTACACTCAACATCAGGTTTTCAATGTAGATGAAATAACCTCATATTGAAAGAAGATGCCACCTAGGAATTTCATAGCTAGGGAGAAGTTAATGGCTGGTTTCAAAGCTTCTAAAGACAGACTGATATTCTTTTAGGAGCTAATACACCTGATGACTTTAAATTGAAGACAATACTCATTTACAATTCCAAAAATCCTAGTGCCCCTTCAGAATTGTGCTAATTCTACTCTGTCTGTGCTCTAAAGATGGAACAACAAAGCCTGGATGACAGCACATTTCAATAATTCGAGCCCACTGTTGAGACCTAGTGCTCAGAAAAAAATCTTTCAAAGTATTACTGCTTGATAACAATGCACCTGGTCATACAAGAGCTCTGATAGAGATGTACAAAAATATCGATGTTGTTTTTATGCCTGCAAACACAACATTCATTCTGCAACCATAAGATGAAGGAGTGATTTTGACTTTCACGTCTTATAATTTAATAAGAACATTTTGTAAGATTAGAGCTGCCATAGATTATGAGCCTTTTGAAGGATCTGGGCAAAAAAAAAAAAAAAAAAAAAATTGAAAAACTCCTGGAAAGGATTTGCCATTGTAGATGCCATTAAGAGCATTCAGGATTCAAAAGAAGAACTCAAAATATTAATATTTACAGGGTTTTGGAAGAAGTTGATCCCAACCCTCATGGGTGACTTTAAGGAGTTCAACACTTCAGCGTAAGAAGTAACTGCAGATGTGGTGGAAATAGTAAGAGAGCTACAATTAGAAGTGGAGCCTAATGATGTGACCATATTGCTGCAATCTCATGATAAAACTTGAACACATGAGAAGTTACTTCTTATGAATGAGCAAAAAGAATGGCTTCTTGAGATAGAATGTACTCCTGATGAAGAGGCTGTGAAGATTGTTGAAATGACAACAGATTTAGATTATATAAACTTTGTTGATAAAGCAGGAGCTGGGTTTGAAAGGATTGAGTCCAATTTTTAAGGAAGTTCTACTGTGGTTAAAATGCTATCCAACAGAATCTCATGGTATAGAGAAATGATTCATGAAAGAAAGAGTTAATCAATGCAGCAAACTTTATTGTTGTCTTATTTTAAGAAATTGCTGTAGCCACCTTGACTTTCAGCAACCACCATTATCATCCAGCAGCCATCAACTTTGAGGCAAGACCTTCCACCAGCAAAAGGATCATGAAGACTCAGATGATGGTGAGCAATTTTTAGCACTAAAGCATTTTAATGAAGGCTTGTTCATTGTTTTTTTAAGACATAATGCTATTTCATGCTTAATTGACTACAGTATAATATAAACATAATTTTTATATGCACTGAGAAACCAAAAATTCTGTTTGACTGGCTATATTGCAATATTGGCTTTATTGCAGTGATCTATAATTGAATCCACAGTATGGCTGAGGTATGCCTGTAACTGCATATTAGTTCCAAGAGGAATTTTTTTGTTAATGCTTCAAGATTTCCTCTATTGATCTTCTACATTATAGCTTTCTTCTCTAATTTTTATTATTTTTTATATTTGCTCTATCATTAATTATTCTTCTTTTTCTAACTTCTTAAGATGAAGGCTTAGATTATTGATTTTAGATTTTATTTTCTAATATATGTATTTAAAGCTGTAAATTTTTTTCTAACGAATGCTCTATCTGCACCCTACATACTTTGATAAGTTGTATTTAAAATTTTATTTAATTCAAAAAATTTATAAATTCCTTTGATACTTCTTTTACTTTTGTTGTTTAAAAATGTATCACTTAATATCCAAATATTTGGGAGTCTTTCCAACTATTTTTCTGTTATCTATTTCTAATTTAATTTCAATATGGTTAGAGAACATATTTTGTATGGTTTCTATTCTTTTAAATTAGCTAAGGTGTTTTTATGGCCTAGAATAGAGTCTATCTTAGTGCGTGTTCTATGTGGGTTTGAGAAGAAAGTGTGCTGTTGTTGGATGGAGTATTCTATAAAAGTTCATTAAGTTACATTAATTATAGTGCTATTTAGGTCAACCATATCCTTGTTGATTTTCTGCCTGCTTTATATATCAATTAATGAACAAAGACTGTTGTATTCCCCAGCTATAATGGTGGGTTTGTCTATTTTTTCCTTTCAGTTCTATCAGATTTTGCCTCATAAATTTTGATTTTCTCTTGTTAGATGCATTCATATTAAGGAGTGTTGTCTCCCGGCCAGGTGTGGCTCAGTGGTTGAGCGTCAACCTGGGATCCAGGCAATCGGGGTTCGATCCCTGGTCAGGGCACATGCCTGGGTTGTGGGCTCGATCAATGACTCTCTCATCATTGATGTTTCTATCTCTCTCTCTCCCTCTCCTTTCCTCTCTCTGAAATAAATAAAGATATATTTTTTTTTAAAAAAAGTGTTGTCTTCCTGGATAATTGACCTTTTTATGATTACCTAATCTCTCTCTTTTCCCCTGATAATTTTTTCTTGAAATTAATATGGCAATGCAGACTTTCTTTTCATTAGTGTTAGTATGATGCACACATATTTCTCTGATAAAATTCTTGTAAACAACTTAATAAATTAATGGAAAAAAATCACAATATCAAAATGTCCTTAAACAAAGAGTGAAATAGTGCAGTGCATTGTCATATTGGAGCCTAAGACACAAGGGAGAATCTTGATTGTTGACTTTTTTGGTCCTTAAATTGTGTGCCCTAGGCAAGTGTTTCAGGCGAGGTAGAGAATTTTCAGTCTTTGAATGCTGGAAAAAATACATTTAAATGTGCATTATAGAGAGAGGAAATTTTAGGTATACCTCAAATTTATTCAACAGGGTAGCTTTATTTGACAAGATAGCTTTCTTCCATACATAGTTTAATATTATTATCATTTGAAATTCAATATAACTAAATAAAAATTTTATTGATATTTTTAATTAAAAAGCTATTACTCCATTCCATAGATCTTTCTGATTTGAAAATAATATTGATATGTTATTAAATGTCAATGTATTTGTCTTCTCTTTACCCACACACAAACACACACATTCACATATACACATACAAATATCACAGTAGTAATCAGAGATTGAAAAATAGACATCTCCATCAAAAGGAGTTTTCTCTGCTTGACTTCCCTCTAAAGCTTTTGGACTACCCATGGTGTTGTACTTCCCCTTTCCCTCAGATCATATCCATACTTACTCTTTTCTCAGGTTGTTTCCAACCTTAAAATATATGTTAACTTTTGTGTCCAGAACACTTTAACCATTACTGTGACTAGTCTGTCTTTCTTTCTCCATAACTAAAGAAGATTAATAATTTATATTCAAATACAGCTTTTATATAAAAAGAGCTTTTTAAATTATATTCCATATGTATGTGTGTATGTGTGTGTGTGAGATATCCTATACATAGGGTAAATGATTCAAATATATATTAAATTAAATATTATATATAATAATGTTATATATACAACAAATATATAATAGTACATATAACATTCATATATTTATACTATACCAGAGGGTATCTTTATTATCACTGACATTTCCCTTTTTGTGGTCCCATTACAGGTGATCAAAATAAATTTGGATGTGAGAGTTGTTATTTCATAGGTAGTGGCAGTAAGAACTGAGCAACTGCTCTCCTGCAGTTATTGGTAGGCCAGAAACACACTAAGTACTGAGCTCACCAAACAGCCTATGAAGCATAGGTGTTAGAAAATAACTACAAAGAACAGTCTCTCCTAAGTGTGTCATGATGATAATCAGGACAATTAGGACTTAATATTTTTCAGAACCTTAATCTCCATAGAATTTTTGACAGCAATAATGGGAAGGAGCTGTAATTATCAGCATTTTATAGGTATGGAATACTGAGGGTCCTTCCAAACTCACATATTCAGTCATGGACAACATAATCCACTTAAAAATATATGGTTTTTCAAGTCAGATGGTTAAGTCTGCATCTAAAACCAAAAAAATATATGCTGCTCTCAGTAATCAAACCTATTGATTTCACTCTCTATGTAAAAAATTCTTCTGTGCCTTTCTATCATGTTTTCTTAATGTTCTGTAAACGATATGGTAGTTTTCTATATTTAAGAAATGTTTACCGCTAGTCCAATTTTGCCATAATCAAAAACAATAAAAAAGGACCTTAGTCCTGGACATACGTCATGTTCTTTAGGCACATGAACCATATAGCATGTAAATAAAATATTATCATTGTCATGTATAATGGCAGGAAACAAAGACATTGATTATAAATATTCAATTCCATGTTTGTTTGTTAATTTGTTTGTTTGGTTTACGCTTTTGACTAAGCATGCTACTTTCAGAACTATCTCCACAAGCTCCAAAAATGACTTAAAGATAAAGTACAGGAGACAAGGAGGGAAGGAAAAAGAAGGCATGAGGCCTGAGATAAAATGAATAAATGCAAGAAGGACTCAAGTTCAAAGTAGAAGCATTTTTACTTCATAAATTACCATTCAATACTAGCAAATTTGGTAAACAAGTAATGCAAAGAATTTTGGGGGGTGAAAAAGGTTGAAAGAAGAAAGCAAGTGGCAGTTTTGATTTCTCTGGATAGTTTGATAATGCTCCCAGACTTCAAGAAGATGTTTAAGTACATTCTTCACATAACATGAAGTACCTGGTGTTACATCTCACAGAGATGGTGTATGCATTGTGTTTTTATTTTTAAGTGAGATTTTGAAAGATCTTTCTAAGTAAAATTTTGGCAAAGAAATAATCTCATCAATAAATGACCCTGTTATTTTGTCTTTTTATGTGGTTGGTTGCAGATGTTCCTTTAAAAAAATACTTCAGAGTCTTTTCACTCCACCTACCATCAGTGCACACTTAGCCACCTCTCAGGAGAAATAGTGAACACACCACTTGGCTATTTGTGAGGTAGCTTTTAACTTACATTTTCTTATCTCAGCTTCCTAGTGCTTGTTTTGTAAAATAAATACCCAAATTATTTTAGATTATAAAATAAGATAATAATGATTTACTTGGTTAATTTTATTAAACATAAGATTAAACATTAACATGTTTTTATAGAAATATTAGAAATATCAAAATAAATAAATCTGAGACAAAGTTTAATTCAAAATGAAATTGAATTGGGAAAGCATGAATATTACTTAATTATATCTTTAAAAGAAACACAAAAGTGAAGGTTGTAACAACTGGATGTTTTCTTAACAGATAAAATCTACCATAAGTTTTTAAACGCATTCATAGTAGGCATTTTGTAAAGTTCCCTGAAGGCTATTGTATTACATACCATATTTGAAAGCATAGCATTTTGATATTCTTTACAAGATATGACAAACAATGGTTTTATTTTAGTTAATGTTGTAGAATTAAAAGTTGTACAAGAAAGGAGTATAATCATAATGCATTACATGGCTTAACTGAAGTCTTATTAAAGTATCTACTGATTACTGATTTACCAAAATGGAGTGATATAAGTATATTGGGGGTAATTTATGTTATTATGGATAGACACAATTATATACAATAGGCTAATTCTTAACTTCAATATAAGGAAAGCAATAGATATTATTTAAAAGTTAAAAATCAAGAAACAGCTGGTAGAGCATTTTATTTGGAAATGTGGTCCTATATTACATTAGAAACAGCTGAAAGATACAAACAGGTAGAAACACACTTGGGCGAATAGGCAGAAAACCATATTTTCTTGGACAATTGTGTTTTTAATTATCACTAATAATGCACTTTAAATACATGTACCATTGTTACTTTGATTACATTAAGCACTTAAAGAGTTTTTAACGAAATTAAGTCCTTCTATTAAAAATTTTCTCTTTAATGTAGAAAAGTGGAAATGTTAATTAACCAAAACTATTATTTCTTGCCATAATATTATGAAACCATTCAGAACAATCAAAATTAAAATATATTGCCTGCAATCCCACTTCCCATTTAATAAAACTCTCCTTATTTTCCTGTCTAAACTTGCAAAGAGCTTTAGCATCATGATCAAAACTGAAAGATTTGCATCTGACTATCTTGTTTTGAATCTTAGTTGTACCTCTTATTATGTGATTTTGAATGAGTTAACTAACCTATTTATTAAACACATATACATCACTGCATTATTTAAAGGTTAAATAAAATTATAAAGGTAAAACACTTTTCTTGATGCTGAGCACAATTCCCGGTTCAATAAATGTTGATTTCTCTCCTGTCCACAGTTGCAATCACAGCATGGCTATATTTTTGTATCTCTCCAAGTAAACTCAATTCACAAGCCCATATCCACCTTCCAACACTGAAACACCCTGGTCACATCCTCCTGTGTCTACTCACAGCCATTCTTTAGAAATGCCTTCACTAACTGCCCTATATAAATTAGATTGTTCCTTTCTTTGTTTTCTCCTTTATAGCATCCTGCTTATATCCTTAATAGTACTCATTAAAACAAAAAAATAAAATTTATGTGTGTAAGTATTTGTCCAATATCTATTTGTGTTGGATAATGAACTTTAAACTCTTTGGGGCAGGAGCTGTATCATCTCAATCACTTACATTCTTAGCTCTGAAAAGTGTTAGACACAAAAAGGGTTTTCATGAAACAATTTGTTCAAAGAATGATTGAATAATAATTATATGGCTGCATAACTCTTCATTAAGTTACTGAGTGATTTCTTCCTTAACAGTTTCCCTTACTGTTTGAATGCTTCCAATTGAACTACTTCCTCTTCTTTATAGTGCAATAATATAAACTTTAGGAACAAATATATTTTTTTTATTATGTATGTTTAATAAACATAAAAAATGAGAATATTTACATCTAAATTCTCAGATTACATTTTTATACTCTTATATCTTTATAATCACCCACTCAAATAGACAACATATGTTTGAAAGTATAAGTAAATGCATGAATTAGTGAATTAATGCACAAAGGCTGTGTCAATCATGCAGTTAGATTTCCTGAAGTGTAATTCTTCTTTATGTTGTTGTTTTTCTTAATCCATCTCTTAGTGACAAATAATTTGCATGATTGCTGCCCCATCTCTTGAGAGGAAAACAGTACAGCAAGGAGTACTGTTGGTGTGTTTTTTCTATTTAAAATATTGATAATTCTTTCTAAATCCATATACCGCCTTCATAAATGTAATTTGGTACCTTCTTGTTGAAAAATTAAGTACTAGAAATATTATAAAAGTCTTCTTTTGTGAGTCACTTATTTTCCTTTTTTATTGAATTTATTGGGGTTTTTAGAGAAGCCTTTCTTGGTTGTCTAAGCCTAATTTCTGTGCCCCAACCCAAGCATCATCATCATCATCTTCATTACTACCATTATCATTGCTGTTACCATCATCTTATAATAAGTGCTGAGTGCTTATAAGCATACATTACATAAACATGTTACATGAGTTATCTTGTTTAATCAGCCACAGGCAAACAAACTTCCAATGATTTCCTTTTCACAAAAAAACAAGCACTTAAATGTGGCTTTGACACACTTTCCATTTTATCTTATCCAGTAAATAATGGTGCATTCCTTTTAACACATGTGGAAACTGAGTCTTAGGACATAGAAATAATTAGTCTAAAGTCGCAAAGCAAACAATGATGGTCTTTTTGTTCCCAGTACACTACCCAGACCTTTCTCTACATCCATTGTGAGGACCACTGTTTCATACACTCCCGCCCCTCAACTGTGAACTCTGTCTTACTCACAGTGGTCCATTTAGCATCAATCACAGGAAATAGTAGGTAATAGTCACTCAATGATACGGATGTTTGCTAAACAAGTAAAATTTATTTCCACAGACCATTATAAATGATGTCAACTTAAGCTCTTATAAAAAAAAAAACTCTTGTTCAAATCAAATTCTATATTTATATTTTTGCCTTTCTTTTCTGTTTTGCAGAGATCATTTAACTTACTTTACATCTTGTATTCTGTTCTTGTTTTAATTTCCTAGCTGAACTATTATTCATGCTTTCTAGGTTCCATTTCGAATATCAGAGAAAGACAACCAAACACAATGTTCTTTTTAAAATTTCTCTGTCAATTCTTCTTTTCCAATATTGTTATGGATGCCAACTCCTCCTAAATCTGAACAGTGGGCTATTAGCCATCTCAAGATTTAAGGAATGGGAAATTAAAGATGGCATAGGACTGAGTAGAAGCTACACTGACACTCTCCCAGGACCAAACTGGAATTACAACTAAAATATAGCAAAACCATCCTGAATGATCAACTGCAACTGAAGACCAGCTGCAGCTGGAGAGCACCCTCATAACCAAGGAAGAAAAGTAGAGACCACACAGAAGCTGGTAGGAAGTGTGGAGGCACAAGAGAGCTGTCTGGGCTCCCATAGGCAGCCAGCTGAAGGTCCAGAGGGATATCTCAGCTGTAGGGAGTTCCCACTGAGAGCTCTGGGGCTTAAACCCCAGGCTGGGCTTCCCAGCCAATAGCACCAGAACTGAAAAAGTTTCACAGCCCGCATAATATCTGGCTCTGAAAAGCAGCTGGGTTTCTGTCTGCCAAGGAGAGATGGCTGGAATGCAGGCATCCTCTTAAATAGCCAAAGTTTTGTGTGAAACCACTCACCTTGGGCTCCAGCAGAAGGAGGGCAGAGTGGACTGGAGCTGTGTGAAAAGAATCTAGGTTGTCAGCTCTGGAGATAGAGCTCAGAGGGCACTGCTCTGGAATCCTGTCCTGGGTCATTCCCCAATACTGTAGAGGACATCTTTCAGAGGCAGACATTTACCTTCTAAGCAGCTTTTCCCTGAAAGGGAAGCAATTGCCCACCCTGCTGGAAAAACTCTCATGCTACCCTGTGGAGTTTCTACAGCCTGAGGCTCATTAAGAGAATCAGATTAATTAGCCCACAGGCAAAGGCAGACCTCAGAGTGCTTTGAGACTTTGCCTGATCTGCTTCTGGACCCTGCCCTTGGGAAAGCAGACTTTGGTGTGCATCTTGGTCCTGTCCAAAGGCACTCAGCCCCAGCAAAGGGTAACTCAAGCCATGGATTATTCAGAGCTCCAAAAAGGGTACTCAAGGCAGTAACAAACAGTGTCTAACATTGGCCTGCACCAGAGAACTTCCAAAAAGACTGACAGGCCTACCTAATACATAGAAACAAACCCGAATAGGCAGCCAAAATGGGGAGACAAAAAACAAGCCCCAAATGAAAGAACAAGAGAAGTCCCCAGAAAAAGAGCTAAATGAAGTGGAGATAAACAATCTATCAGATACATAATTCAGAATACTGATTGTAAGGATGCTCAACAGCATGAAAAAAAAAAAAGGTATGGAAACTATGAAAAATGAGCAGTCAGAAATGAAGAATAACATAGCAGAAATAAAGAATACATTAGAAGGAATAAATAGCAGATTAGAGGAAGTTGAGGATCAGATCAGCAAATAAGAAGACAGGATAGAAAAAAAATCACTCAATTAGAGACCTAAAACAAAAAAAAAAAACAGGTAAAACCAGGAGAGCAGTCTAAGGGAGCTGTGGGGCAACATGTAAAGTAACACTATTCACATCACAGGAGTGCAAGAAGAACTCCAAAGTAAGCAAGGGTTAGAGAACCTGTTTCAAGAAATAATGGCAGAAAACTTCCCTAACTTGCTGAAGGAAAACATCACACAAGTTTAAGAGGCACAGGGAGTCCCAAGCAAGAAGAATCCAAAGAGGTCCACACCCAGATACATCATAATTAAAATGCCAAAAATTCAAGACAAAGAGAGAATCTTAAAGGCAGCAAGAGAAAAGCAATCTGTTCCCTACAAAGAAGCTCCCATGAGGCTGTCAGATGACTTCTCATCAGAAATTCTACAGGTCAGAAGGTAATGGCATGAAGTATTCAAGGTAATGCAAAACAAGGATCTGAAACCAAGACTACTCTATCCAGCAAAGCTATCATTCAAAGTAGATGGTGAAAGAAAGAGCTTTCCAGACAAAAAAAAAAAAAAAAAAAGGCTAAAGGAGTTCATCACCACTAAACCAGCATTTCAGGAAATGTTAATGGGACTGCTGTAATTAGAAGTAGAAATAGAGATAGACACATAGGCAGAAAGAACTAAAATGGCAATAAATAAGGACATATTAATAATAACCTTAAGGACCTTAAGAGAGAGATGAAGAGCAATAGAGTCAAAATCATGGACTTTAGCACCCCACTGACTTCACTGGATAGATCATCCAGACAAAAAGTGAACACAGGAACAGTGACTCTAAATGGGACACAACATCAGACGGATTTAATTGATATTTACAGAACATTTCACCCCAAAGCTGCAGAATATACATTCCTCTCAAGTGCACACGGGTCATTCTCAAAGATAGACTACATGTTAAGATACAAAACAAGTCTCTACAAGTTCAAGACAAGTGAAATCGTATCAAGTGTTTCAGATTATAATGGCATGAAATTAAAAGTCAGTTACAGTAAAAGCCCTCAAAAATATTCAAACACATGGAGGCAAAATAGCATGTTATTAAACAATGAATGAGTTACCAATAAGATCAAGAAAGAAATCAAAAACTTTCTGGTAACAAATGAAAATGAACAGACAACAACCCAAAATCTACTGGACACAGTGAAAGCAGTCCTGAGAGAGAAGTTGATAACACTTCAAAAGGGAAGAAAAATTATCTAACCCTACAACTTAAAGAATTAGAAAATTCCCCTGTGAAGCCATCCAGACCAGGGCTTTTGTGTGCTGGGAGTTTTTTGTTCCTGTTTCAATTTAATCAGTTATTATTAGCCTATTCAGGTTTTCTGATTCTTCTTGATTCAGTTTTACATGATCTCACTCACATGTGGAACCTAATAAATATAATAGACTGAGGAACACAATAGACCCAGAGACATAGAAGCATGGAGCAGACTGATAAATCTCAGTGGGAAGGCGGGGGTAGGGGAGTGGGTGGGGAAAGATTCATCAAAGAACTTATATACATATATGCATAACCCATGGACACCGACAATAGTGTGGTGAAGGCCTGGGGGTGAGGGGTGCAGGTGGGGGCTGAAGGGGATCAATGGGGGGGGAAAGGGAGATATCTGTAACATTTTCAACAGTAAAGATAATTTTTTTAAAAAAAAGGAAGATTTAAGGAATGTTAAAGAATTCTGGAACCTTCACATTGTAGTTTCCTAGCGGTTTGGATCTAAAAGGAAAGATGCTTCATTTAATTTTTATTACTTAAGAGTTAATTGAAATTGACTTAAAATTCATCTTATTATCCCCATGTATTCCTCAGATATTTGTGAATCCCTAGAGCTTTCATTTCCCCTAGTTTTTGGCTCCTATTCCTATGAAGCTGACATGAAGTTGATGTAAATAGACTTCACTGAGAATTTGGGTAAAGGGATCAAGAGATTGCATTACCAATACATCCAACAAGTACATTTGAATGATAGTTGTTCTTGTTTGAAAATCTCTTGATACCTTACCAACCCAAGCTCCAATCCTGTAGCATATCCCCTCCCTCTCCTCTCTTTCTAGAGATTATTCCATGCCTTTTTAGACCTTCCAAGCCTACTTGTTGTACTTGGGGTCTTGGCGTCTTACTCTGCTCTCCTCTCATGCTAGAACCAGGGTTCATCACTTTATTTTCCCTATAATACTGTCCAGTCCCCAGACTCAGTCAAGTCTTAAGTGTATATGTTTATCTCTTTCATTGCAAGGACAGGTCAGTAGGCCTCTACTCTGCACAGAGGTGGGAACATATTGAACTTTTGTTTGAGGCAAACCAAAAATATTGATTAAGATTTTCTCAAACCCCACCTGGGTTATTTCTCTTTCATTTTGTGGAAGCATCAAAATTCTTAGTTTTTTAGTACTAGATTTTAAAAAATCACTTTTTAAATTATTGCTTTTTTACAGAACTGTATATTTAGATGTTGGCTATCAACTAGCTTTAATAGACAGCTGTTCACATAAATATATTATATACTTAAATATAACTATCCATTTATATAGATGATACAAATACATTATAATTACATTATTGTATAATTATATATGTCATATATAAACAATATACATGAATATACATCAGCTTTCAAAACTGATAATATAAAATACAATATATATATAAAATTATATATAAGGTGTATACACATGCACACACATATATTAGCTTACACATATTAAAATTTATATAAATATATACATACACATACATGCATGGCTCTATTACATATGAAGATATGTGTGTAATCTATCTCTTCTTTCCTGTAAGGCACAAGTGGGAACTTCACCTTGTCTTTCCATAAACACATTCATTCATGAGTCAGTAAATGCTGCCCCAAAACAAAGATGTATTCAGTAACTCCTCAGTAACTGTCAGGTGTCTTCTGATGTTCTCTTTGGTGGCTGTTTTCAAAGTCATGTAAGGAAATGATGGAAAGTGCTGGAGTTTATATAGAGCATATACTGAACTCAAAGACAAAACTTGGATGTGAACTCATACACAATAAATGCCTGCTATTGGTTTGTCACATTGTAGAAAGCTGCGTTTCCTTCCTTGAGTGACAATAAAGCAGACTTATCTTCTAATGTCATGTCAGTGTACAGATATAAGTATTCAAGATGATTCTTCACTGTAGCAAATTATGTGTTGAGAAAACCTAATGTATTTTTTTTATTTTTCATGTATTTGAAAGTTTTAATATTACTGCAGTAAATATGATTGTGCAAAACTATAAATTCCTCTCTTGATCTTTTTTAAATCCCTCTAATATGTGACCAGGAGTTGGAAATATATAAATGTTACATTTTATGCTTTTTTCCAGGTTACCTTAGCTTGCTATTCTATTATAAACTGTCATCTGTTACCTAACCAAAGGAAAATGGGTAAGAAATGCTTATTGTAGTCCAAGGAAAATTCCTTTTTGCATGAATTTATCAATTTTAATAGGATGTAGGCTGACTGACAAAACTGGAATTTTCAAAAATGGTACGACTGCTTTGCTTCTTCCTAAATTCAGAATAAAAATATCTGATTTACAATCTGTTTGGGAGCACTCTGTCACCAGGAATATTTCTCTTGTGACTCAACTATATTTCCTTATTGTTTTATCATTCCAAACTTGAACTCAGTCTTCATGGCTTTTTATCCCAGATGAAGATAGAGCATGCTCTGGTCAAAAATGCACCTTTTTTTCATAAAAGAGACGATGGACATTCTGGCTTCAACAGAACTATTTTACTCTAACTGACCTTTGCTGTGGTTAAACACAGGCAAGGCAGCAAATTGGTTACAGGAGTTTCTAATATTTTGTTTTGGTTCTGGCAAGGTGGGAGGAGTCAGGTTCTACGGCTCCAGCTCCTTCTTTCACTAGTGTGAAATCTTGGAGAATGACTTGCTCTTCTTCTTTCCTGTTTTCTCCTCAGTAAAATGGCAGTAAGCACACCCACTGCAAGGGTTCCACTGATATTTCGAGACTTAAATAAGTTCTTAGTGTCACATCACAAATAAAGGACTATCAGTTTTTGGTACAAGTATATCAAGTGCCTGTGGTTTCCAAAGTAAGTTTGAATCATTATTTTAATATCATTCAGGACTCCTTGAAGAAGGGGCTGATTTCAGGATGTAGCAGAGAAAATATAAGATGAGCCTGGACATTTAGTGGGGCCAAAGTGAGAAAGGGTTTAAGAGAAGATAAGGGTTTATCAAAGGGCTTAGAAGCCAACCTGAGAGAGCACCCAATGGTCAAAGCTGGAACAACCTGAGCAACAAAATAGAATAATGGATTACAGCCCACAGAAAAAAATAAATGTCCATGAGTCCAACATACTGGTATAAGTAAATAAATTAATAAATTAATACATATAGATATCTTTTCTCTACAGAATTTCAATTGAAGAATGTAGAAGAAATGTGGAAAATACAAAATAAGCATTAGAACACCACAATAATAGTTGTAGACAAGACTCATCAAAGGATATGAGTGAAAATTTGAGGAGAAACAGAATAGTTGTATAGTTTCAAGTACCTGTCACAAGATCTTTATTAATTAAAAAGGGAAAACAGTACCTTTATAATGAAAAGGCCTCAGACACCATCTTAACTAAGTAATCAAAGTTTGTATCACTGGTCATAAAACATCTCAACATCATATACCCTTGACTTGCACTGAAAAAGGCCCTTCACGTCTTAATCTTCTTGAAAGAAATGACTAACTTCTATCTAATAATTTAAAAATATAGGACAAACTCAAATTGGAGGACGTTCTGTAACATAACTAACCAGTACACCTTCAATGCCAAGGTCCTGGCAGAGTAGGGAAGATGAAGGAAATGGACTGGCAACTAAATTCAGTGAGTTCCTGCATTGGTCCCTGGAACAGAAACATGGATGTTAGTGGCAAAACAGGGGCAATCCAATGAAGCCTGTAATTTAGTTAATAATATGGTACCAATGTTAACTTCTTAGTTTTGATAATTGTACTAAGGTTATGCAAGAAGTTAAAGATTATAGGAAACTGGGTAAAGGATATATGCAACTTTTCTGTGAGTCTAAATTTATTTTTAAATGAAAAAGTTAAAAAATCTGTTATCATCTGGGACCAAGTTATCATTTTCCTTGGGAGTATATCTAGCAATATTAATGAAAATGGCTTATTTCTAAATGTGTTACCTCTAATTTACAAAAATATGAGGCTGATGCCTTTTATTTTTACATGTTTTTATTTATTTTAGAAAGGGAGGAAGGAAGAGGGAGAAAGAGATAGAAACACTGACATAAATATCAATCGGCTGCCTCCTGAGCTGGGAATTGAAACCAAAACCCGGGAAAGTGCCCTGCCTGGAATCAAACCAGGACCTCCTGGTACATGGGTTGGTGTTCAACCACTGAACAACACCAACTGGGCACCAATGTCCTTTTTCAAAGCTAAATACTGTTGCTTTTCATCAAGAGTATTTTTATTTTCGGTTGGGTAGCTTGAACTCGCAGTCACAGGATGATTTGGAGAAACTGAAACCCATATGAAATCATGACTTAGCATCTGAACTCAGAGATAATATCCAGGAATTGTCTGCAAATCTCTGAGCACAGGCTTTTCAGAGAACAAACCTTCAGGATGGAAAAACCACCAGGCTTACTTATCATTCTATTCAGATTTTTGCTTCAGGATTTTAATCTGTTTGAAGAATGAAAAAAAACGAACAAACAAGGAGCCACTTAATTTCCCTTCAGAATCAGCGCAGTATAAGAAGCATGGTAGATCAGAGAAACATCAGTCCCAGACAATAAGACAATTCATGTAAAATGGAACTGTCAACAGAACAAGAGAACATGAGATAAGGCATGGACATTGATAAATTATAAGTCTATTTATTACAGAGCAATGCAAAAAATCACATATACTTTTACCAAAATTAAACTCTTACAAAATGTGTTTTTTAAATTTAGATGATTCCACCATCTTGCCCCAACAATCACAGAGCTTCTGGGTTTCAATACTATGAAAACTTTTAAAAAAGAAATTTCAAGACTTTGCTACCTACCTCAAAAATGGGTGGTTTATGGTTCATTGTAATTTAATTAAAATAGCACTTTTAAAAAATTATATTATTTTGTATTATTTCTCTCTTCTCAAGTCCAATTAACAGGCATGTGTTCTTTTTACAGCTTAAATGCAGTGATCCTTAATCTTTTGGGATCATAAACCCCTTTCAGAATATGATGAAATTTATTGATTTGGGGGGCTGTCTATACACAAATCACATCCACTTTCCCTACAAATTCAGATGATTCCTAGATTTGATGAGGTTCTCTTGCTAATATTTGTTCAACAACTCATCACTAAGCATATTTTACTACTACAATTACTGCATGGTAAGCTTAGCTCTGGCCTAGACAAATTGAAAACAGGGGAATTAGCAGGTGCTATGACCCTGGCTCTGTAGAAATTACAGTAAATTGGAGAGAATACACATTCACTTATTTAAAAAAACACTAAGTCTCTTTTACTGAGCATTTTCCAAGTGCTTGACATGAACTTTTTAATTCTCAAACTAATTCTGAGCATCACTAACTACATAATTTGCAGGATGGTGCAAAATGAAAATGTGAAAGCTTGGTTTTAAAAAGAAGAAAAATCTAGGGGGAGGGAATAAGGGGGTGATATTTGTAATACTCTCAGCAATAAAGATTTTTAAAGCAGGAAAATTGTGCCTATAATGGCACTGAAACATAAAGCTCTTTACTTACTTTGTGTTCTCTGAACCCACCGCAATGCTTTTCCTTTGCTATTTCTCATTGTCCTCCCTCTTGCACAGGGACAACCAGTGGACATGTGCAGATGCCACAGGCCTCCAAGACAGCCCCTGTGCATGCTCCAGTCCACCTCTGCTGGATCCCTTCCGTGCTCTACTCCTACAGGTCTGCAGTGCCAACAAGGTAAATGAGTACTCTTAACACTGTTGCAGCTTCTGTGCCAGTGTGCTCTGGGTATCTAGATCAGCCTTGTGAGTCACTTGTTGGATGAACAGTGGCACTGACAGCTGGGGTATGGATGGCTGCAGCAGAGGTCCCTGGGCACGGCAGGAAGGAGGCCCACTATGACCTGGGGCCACCTTGGTGGAGAAGCAGGCTCTGAAAACCTGTCCTGGGGAAATGGAAGGAGAAGTATTTTGACTTGTGTGAGCTGAGGCCAAAAGTCCTTCCCATCACATTCCTTTGTCCCTTTGTACTTCACTTAAGAAACAGAGATTCAAAGATAAAATTAAATTTCCAGACAGTAGAGATAAAGAGCATTAGGGTCTTTGAGTAACTGCACAAGGCTCACAGAGCTACTAACTGTGAAGCTGGGATTCAAACCTATGTCTTCCTGTTCCAAAGCCAAGTCTTAAATACCAAGGTCACAGTGAGATGGTAATGACGATGTCAATCAGCAGGGGACCATTCATTCTAACAGCTGAAGCCCAACTGCTCACATACACCAGGGAATAGTGTTAGCCAGGAGAGAAACTCATTTGGGGAAAATCATGGCAAGGACCTGGAGGAAATGAAGATGAAGGAGAAGGCATCTTCGGGTAATAAAAGTATTTGGACTCCTAGGGAGAGGGGCAGGAGGGGGCAAGGGGAGGTGAAATGCCTGGCACCTCAGGGACCTGCAACAAACAGATTGGGAAGTGGATGGGGAGGAGAATAGACAGTTGTCTGAAGGGCCTTTTAGTGCACAAGCTTGAAAAACAAAAAGAGGAACTGAGATTTGATATAAGAAGCCACTGGAAAATCATGAACTAAAATGTTTATCCAAGGGATCAAAGTCAACCATGGCTCAAGACACAAGATCCAGATGTCAGAGGAACACAATAGAAGTGTAGCCCTGAAGTAAAAAAAGCACAGGTGTCAGGGGCACTGCAGTGAAAGAACCAACAAATCTGGGCAGTGCATTACATTTGGAATCAAAAAAGAAAGAAATTATATTCAGGGAAGGGTAGATGAGGTATTTATAGGACTTTAAAAATATTTCTTTTCAAAACACAAAAATTGTGAGTCCCCACTGAAGATTCATTCAGATTTAAATGACACAGTTTCTGGTATAAGTTTAGGAGTCAATTCAGAGAATTGTGTGCATAGTTGCATTGTGAGTTTCAAAATCGTGATTGACTTGAATCTGCGTGGTGTCTCACTCAGCATTTACCTTTGGTATCTGGAGAGGATGAAAGTGAAGATGATACTTTGTCCAGAAAATCTCTTTCTGACATTGTCCCAGTGGCTACTAAGGCTTTATCCTGAGAGATGGCACCACACCGTAAGTGAATCTAAAGTAAAAAATAAATACCGGCACCTACAGACCACTTGTTAATAGCCATTCTAGTTTTTTACCTTGGGGGAAATTTTTGAAAACTTGTTGTGAAAATCAGTTATGGGGAAGCTAAAAGGTAAATAGTTACAAGAGTGTATCACATTTAAAAAGTCATGTAGTTTGACTACATGCTAATCCTTTTTTAAATTAATACATTTACTTGGTCACAGTTTACAGATCATTTGCCCCTTCGGACAAGAATTCTACAATTTTCTTGTACGTCTTAAAACATTTGCTTTTCTCTGTGGAAGACAATCTGAGTCAAAACAACAGTGTATTCTTTTTCCCCTTCAAATATTATGAAAAATATTTTTTGCTAGATTGATAGCCAACATATCGCACTAGGACCTTCATTTGTGCCAAATTGAAAACTTTTAAACACAGTTGTTAATAGTGTTCCAGGTGACTGGGCTGACTTTGAACTGCTATCACGCTTCCTTTATTGTAACATCTCCAACCTTGAAGCTAACGCTTAGCTTGCACAGTTTTGTTAAGATCCTAGGTGTTAGTAATAAAGTAGTCATAAATAATTCCTGTGTGTAGCTCTCTCAATTTCATCAGTCTTTTAGACTTAATACAAAGGCATAGTACTGTCTGTGAAACAATGCAAGCTGCGGTAGGTCTATGTGAGACAAGATTTTACAGCTATGTCATAAAACATATCTAAGTAAAAACACATGGTTTCTTGATCATTAAGATTTTTCCAACTGAATGGGCCAAACTTCACAATACAGCAGAATTTAGTTTTTGCTCTGATACCTGTATGAATGACTAAATAATCACTGAAGGCCATGAATTTTAACAAAAAATTAACCATGTCCTGAAGTTATGCATGCTCACCGAAGCACTCAAGTTAAACCTCTTCTGATTTAGCCCAAAATAAAGCCAGCCAGGGCTGGTTTCCTGTCCCAAATCTCTTCTTGATGATTATGAAAATGTTTTCTCCAAAAGATGGTGATAACTACCTTGAAAAGGAATCAAATAGAAGAATAAGTCAAAGAATCTCAGGTCAGAAAAACATGAACCAAAGTTATTTCCTGAAATTCCTCATTTTAACTCATAATAGGGAAAGCTTGTTTTCTGGGATGTTGAAAAGAATCTGCTGAATGGAGCACACACCTAATATACACAGACACATCAGGTTTCAGACTAATACCCCGAGCTCAATTTCAATTAAAGAGAACACAATGCTCCTAGCAATTACTCATCCCCCCTCAGAGTAGCACATCTACTGACTTTCTTTTTGAAAAAGAAACTTTGAACAAGAGGCCAAGATGAAATATGCGATAGTTTCTCCTCAACACAGAGTGGTTGAAATGGGAATTTCACTCTCTCTCACAACCCAACTACCCCCCATCCGACCCTGAAATTGTGGTCCCGTAACAGCTACCATATAGGGAGGGTGTTATCCATGTAATTTCATCTCTGCCCAGGGTCCTAGTAGCTTTCCCCCCAAACCCACCCTGCCCATATTCTAGCTTTGGTCACATACTTTCATATTCAGGGAACTACTGGGAATAAACCAAAGGATGGAATTATTGTTAGTCCCTTAAACTAAGTGTTTTTAATGTTACTTGACTTATTCCAGGTTCTTAAGTTACATCCACTCCCAGTATGCTTTTCTGGCTGTGGGTGGCCTGGGTAAGTCCCCAGCTCTGCTCCACACACACACACTGGCCGCCAACAAAGGGCTGCTTTGCTGTGGCTGAGAGATGTGGAGAGCTGCCCCCGATCACAAGGAACAAAGAGGAGAGCTTATTATTTCAGAGCATTAAACACTTCCTCAAATTGGAGCTCAGTTTCTGGAGCATATTTACATTTCACCTAAGAAACCAAGCAAAAGAATTTGATAACATTATACACACACACTTTATATTTTAAGCAATTAAACTACATGTGGAAGGATCACATTATGCCTTTATAACTGATCATTAGTAAATAGAGCTGATTTGGGGTTCCAGGAGAATATTTTAAGTTTTATGTCTATGTGGCCAAAATGTATACCTAGGATGAACAAATAAGTCATCAATTACCAATAACTTTTACTTTTTGTAATTAATATAATAATAAATATTAACATATATTGACCTAGTATTATCCATCAAATACTGTTTTAAGTGATTTAATTCACGCAATATCCCCATGAGACAGATGGAGACACTGAGGTTCAGAGAAATTATGTGACTAGTCTGAGGCCTCACAGCATGCAAGTAGCTGACCTTAGATTTGACCAGAAGTCTGATTCTACTACCCAAACTGAGATCATACATTTAATATCTATTGCAGAGTGCTTAGAAAAAGTAACTACTCAAATATGTTTGCTACTAGTAATGTTGCTAAAGTAGCAGGAAAATGAAATATTGCTGCTACATTCAAGTAACTAATTATTTTGCTAAATATTTAAAGAAACAGAATATTCAGCATGCTTCAATTAGATAAATGAATCTTGGACATGTTTTCTGACACAATCATCTTACCTGCCCCAAATTTATTAGCTTCCTACTTTTGACAATGCCCTTCTGAAATTTTGAATCTCTAGACCAATCAAAGATTAAAATAGCCTAACTTATTTTTAAAAATAATAATAATAAAATAAAATAAAATAAAATAGCCTAAGTTATTAAAACTGGGGGAGGGAGAAACAAAATGATTTCTTTACTAAAGCTAAGTAGATACACTCAGGTTTTTTCACCTCTAAACTAAATTTGGCAATGAAAGATGTCGATATTAAATTTTTTTATTATATGTGAATCAAACAAATATGCATCTGATGGTATTTTTAATTATTAGAGAAATATTTTATATGCAGCAGGAAGGGAGTCTCTAAAACACCTACCAGACGCAAAGGGTATTGCCATTTGCAAAACTCACAAGCTTTGTGTCTCACAGCTGGATTTGCATTTCTCACTATACATGTGTCCCTGGGAAGTTTCATTCAACTTCCTCAAGCTTCCATTTTCTGTACTTTGAGAGGCTGTCTGGGTGGATCACATGAGACGATGCATTTACAGCACAGAGCCATGTTTATACCACTAGTAAATGGTAGTTTCAAACTGACCTATTCACTTGGGGGTCAGAAGCCTTTCCATGAGCCAAATCCTAGCAATGTAGTGCCTTCTTAGGCTTTGTTCGGAGCATTTGTTTTGTCTTCCATTCTGCTATGGGTAGGGGCAATGGTGTGAGAAGGGTGTGTGTGTCAAGCATGGACTATGCAGCCTTCAGGAAGGTGGGCTAAAGATGTGAAAGAGGCTCCCTGGGTAGCCTGGGACCCACACGGGCCGCAGAGCAGGAGGTGTGAGAGCTGCAGTCCGATACCAGGGACACACACACACACAGAGATTTGTGTGTGTATGTTCCCAGCACAATCCTGGAATGCTGTAAATCTCAGGATGGAGAAAGAACCAGATTGAGGTATCATTCATTATTAGCACATCACAGCACCATATCCCTACACTGTCTCTGGGGCAGTCAGCTTCAGATTGAGCCTGAGAGTGAGGGAACAGATGGAGAAGAGATGAACACAGCCCATGGTGGTTGAAAATAGATATATGACAGAAAACAGCAATTTCTACAGAAAACACATCAGGAAGTCAAGGGGGGGTGGCTATAAACCAAGTCCCTCCACCTGGGCTTCTGTAACTTCCCTTTTACCTTAACTGTCCATCTATCTCTAAAAATCTGAGTGAATTATTTTCATTCCCACTGTAATTGAGAAATTACACTGAGAAATCTATGTTATACGGGCTCTTCACATAAAGCACTTTCTTAGCAATAAATGACTACCTTCTAAATTGTTAGTAGTTTCACTTGTATTTCTTCAGATAATTTAACAGATATTTATTATGTTCTCAATGGCAAAGAATAAAGGTTTTGCTGGAAATGCAAAGATGGATGGCATTGCCCTGACAATCTAGGAGCTGGCTGCCTGGTATGGACAACTGAGTCAAATACAGAAATAGAGAGAGCATTGTGGATACAGGCAGGCACTGCCACAGAAACACAGAGGGGCTTCCACGGCCAATCCAAGGGTGGTTGGAGGACATTTGGAAGAGCAGCCCCTTCGCTGAATGTTAAAAAAGGAAAATAAAACTGGGGGGACACAACTTAGATCATTCTCTTCTTCTTCTTTAAATTTAGTGTAGAGATATTATAATATACTTGATGGGTTTACCAGGAAGAAGGGAAGTTCAGAGAGAAAAAACAAAGGAGAGAGGTGATTTCCAGCACAGGTTGTCCGGGGTGGCAGAGGGCCATGTACTTCACAGACACAACAGGCATGTCCAGTCTGGTCGCAACCGCAGGCTACTGCCCACAATAAACAGATCCCAAAAATAATTTCAAACACTCTCTGTGTACCATTCCTTTGCCTAAGTGAAAAATGGCATTTTCTTTAACAGATGAAGTAGTCAAACACAGAATGCGTGTGCCCTGATGGTGGCGGCTGAGTGGATGGAAGACTCCTGAGCTTTCTTCTCCACTGGTGTTGCTACCACACAGAAAGCAGATATGGTCCTGGGAGGAAAGTTACATTTAAGGCCCAAATCAGAGTTGTACATTTTCTCTTTCTGATATTAGCCTACTTTAATACATTAAAATATCTAGAACAAGAGCCCACTTCTTACTTTTCCAATAGTTCCAACCACTGTGGATTCTAATACAGAATAATGTTAAACACAGGAACACAGCTGTGTGACAAGAGGAAGTTGCTGTAGGCCAGTTCTATTTGTCAGTGACCTTCTTTCAGCTTCCCTCAAATCCCAAACCCTTCCTAGGCCCTGAACTATATCTATGTGCCTGTGTGTATGTGTATGTACATGTATACAAATATATGTATAATCATAACACTTGGGTTATTTATATTATATATAAATGTAATAAATTTAACAATATTTAGAGATACTTTTATTACTGTCTCAACCAAATTGCTCCAAAGTTTCTTAGAATAAAGAATTAATAGATTTTACAAATGGGAAAATTAAACCTCAGACTTCGTGTTTACCCAAACCTCTCAAAGTGGACATAAGGATAGAATTAATGATTTCTTGCTCTTTCATCTGCTTGTAGCTCTGTGCTCTGCCAAATTATAAAAAACAGAGGAAAGAGAATGTCCTTTCCGATATGTAGGTGTATTTTCCAGTTCCTATTGAATCCCAGGCAAAGCTGGTTCAGTTCAATGTCCCTTTACAATAATACCTGGATTAACAGTAAAGCCTTTTGAAGGCACGATGCTATTTCCATAAAGAAATCTATCTTGTGATGTGTGACATTTTTGCTTCCATTACAAAACTACAGCTTGTGGCTATGGAAATGGCTGATGAGGTGGTTTAACAGTGTTGTGTGAGCTCTTGATAATGGGGCCATCAATCTTGGAGTCACTCGGACTGAACAGACTCTAGCAGGTCATCTGCTGTCTCGAGAGTGGGTTGATTTAATTATTTTTGAGCTGTCCTTGCTTAGATGGGAGGCAGTGCAGTAACGATGTCACCCAAGGTGACCTTCCCCCATAAATAACAGCTTGCTCCTCCTGTCACATAGCTCCTGGGTTCCCCATTAGCTCTTTGTGTCTCCACTGCACAGGAGCGAGCTCAACCCTGCTGGTGTGTGGAACATCCTTGGTGTGGTCACCGCAAGTGAGGAGGAATGGGTGCAATGGACCTGGTGTTGGTCATGGGGCACTGAAGAGGAAAGTTCCATGCACTCTCTGTTCTCTTTCAGTCCATGAAACTTTTCATCAATTTTCAGTCAACAAGAATCTGTTCTGGAATTCAAGAGACTTAGTAATGATGTCATGCAAAGATATTATTACAGATATCTACATGATCTCTTGTAAATAATCCTTTACATTTTTAAAACATGCCTTCCTTTGAAGAAGAGATGCCATGAGGGCCTATAGGCTTCTACTGACCTACATATTTTTGCTTTTCTAATATTTCAAGCTCACTTTTGGCAATCCACCAGGAATTTTTGGTAGGAAAGTTTTGAGCTAGATGCTTTCTACAATAAATTTCATCTGACAACTTCGGCACTCAGTTTTATTACTACACCTCATTTTCCCAGACATATACTTACAGGTTTGGAGGACCACCCTGACCCAGGTCCTGTAGTACATATGCTCTTTGTAAACCATCTTTTTAATGAGTTAAAAAAGCGACTGTGTTTTTAGTTACATTTCATATAGAAAATATATTCTTATTTTCAATAAATGCCTACAAAGTTATATGAGGGACAAACATCACTGGTAAGAAGAATCATAAACCCAACTTTATACTATTAAATTTTATCAGTAATTATTAACTATTATGATAAAAAATTATCTAACCATTTTTCTTCTTTTAATGTAAATATAGTTGCTGAGGAAGAGGAGAATTGAAGATGTCTTAATTAGTTAGGAAATTAGAAGATTATCCCCTATTATGTGTTTCTAAGTATGGAAAACTTTTTTGTATTAAACTCTTAATGCAAAGAAAAAGGCTATTAAAGTATCCTTTATCCCAGGGGAAAACACAATTTACATTGCTGATTACAATTGCCTTTCACTTCTGCAATACTGTAAGAGATGGAAAATATATATTATCTGGTGTCAGACAGTGAGGAATATGCCTAGAGAGTATCCAGTTAGAATAACAGTTAAAACCTTTGTTATTAATTGAAACTATAAACACTGTACCCAGAATTTCCTCAGGTGTTCAGCAAGTCCTCCATGCTCCATTTCATTCTGTCTCTGAACTTTTTGCTTTAGAGTGAGTATAGAGAGGAGTTAGCACCTGTGCACCAACTTTCTTGTATTCATTCATTCATTCATTCATTCATTCATTCATTCATTTATTCAATAAGGAAATATTTATTAACTTTTTGGCCTGGCCTAAGCACTGTTTCAAATGCCACATTGAACAGATCTAAGTGCATGGAAATTGTAGCCTGACCAATTATGATTACAAGACATTGGGGCAGCAAGCTGACTTGATCTCTTTGTGCCTCATTTTCCCCATCTGTCAGAGAACTGAGCAGTGCATACTTCCAGTGGTTACAAATACTGAATGCGGAAAGTTGCCCTGCCTTCTAGTACAGCAGAAACACAGCACCCACACTGTCTATTTTCCTCCGTGATGCTTTAAGTTTTTCCTACTAGTTTTCATGTACGTGATCTCATTTTATCCTCATGCTAGTTTTGTGAGCTAGTATTTATTGCCTCTGTTGTTTTCAAGAGCAAGGAGCTGAAGCCAGAAGAGGATCACGTATATCCTTGGAATGTCCCCACTAACTAGTATTCTGCACACAGTAGTGCTCCTAGATGACACTCCACCTCATGAAGCCCATCTTGCAGAGGACCAGGTAATGACAAAATGGGTTAAGATCAGCCATCAGTTTATAGCCTTGGGGTCCTTTTTTTCTGTGGTAGACAATTATCTGTGGATTCTCTGAATTGCCTGGCAAAATACTTTGATACCAATCCACTGGTGCCAGAAATCCCAATAGTGGGAACCTACCACCTGAAGGTAAACATGGACCTTTTCCTATAATATTGATTAAAAAATGTGCATAAACCTAAAAGTAGGGGCACGTATGTCCCTAATACTTCAAAGTGCATGATTTCATCAACTTTGTCCTTGAAAGGAAAAGAGCTGGGTAGAAAGAGAGCTCTGGAGACTGGGGAAAGAAGTCCAGGGGAGAGAAAAAGAAGAGAGGCAGTGTCAAAAGCCTTGCAGGCTCTTCATCTCTTGCATCTCTCAGCCTCCACGGAAGCCCAGTTCATCACACCAGACACAGCTCTCAGAACTGACCCAGCTGGTTCTGTTGAATTTAATTTACACTTTTATTAATAAAAGCAAAATTTCTGTCCCTTCTGTCTGTGTTGAACAACTTATACAATACTTGCTTCTTGAGTGAGGCTGATTATTTTAGGGTACTGTCAAAGGAGGAAAGAATTCCCAAATCCTTTATTTTAAAAAGGTGCTAAATATGCAATCTGATTATAAGCATTTAAATTTCAGTGATGTCAATGATTCTGCTGAGCGACACTTGAGGCAGAAACACAGGACTTGTAGTGATGGCCTTTCCACAAGGAACCTGTGGATTCCGCACACATGTGAACATGCAGGGAGGCCCTAGGTAATGCCTACAATATCTGACTTCCACTTGAGATTTTGAGGAAAGAGCAAAGCGGAGGGCAGAAATTTCTGGAGAGGTGAGGAATAGACACAAGATGGGTGATGGCTAAATGTATGAATCCTCTTCTGTTATTTTAATCTAGATTCATGGAAAAGTCCAACTGACAGATCAATTATTAATGAATTCCATACATTTCAAACTAGATATGAAAAAGTTTTTCTGAGAGAAATAAATAATGTATCATTTTATTTTTTTCTTTTACATAGAGAGGTTTTTTAAAAAATTGTTTTTCCTATTCTAAAACTGAGCATATTTGCTGCAGAAAAAGAGTAAACTAAAAAAAACAAGCATGGGTAAATTATTAGTTTATAAGCATTTATAATTTATATTCATATTATATATTTTAACTAAAAATATAAAGAACATTTTTATTTTATAATAATCTTCACCATGTTAATTGATTATTAATGTGACATTTACAAATATACTATGATTATTATTTTTTAGTTCTTGATATGGGCCTTTGGGTTATTATTTCTTTTTTAATTAATCAAGTTTTATTTATTTATTTATTTATTTATTTATTTATTTATTTATTTATTTATTATATTGTTCAAAATATTACAGTTTTACTGTTTTCTCCACATTGACTCATTCCACCCCCCTTAACCCCTCACCCAGTCCCTCACCACACCATTGTTTGTGTCCCTGGGTTATGCATATATGCATATAAGTTATTTGGTTAATCTTTCCCCCTCCACCCATCCACCCCCTCCTTCCCTCTGAGATTCCGAAGTCTGATCTATGCTTTCCTGTCATTGAATCTATTCTGTTAATCAGTTAATTAAGTTCTTTAGATTCCACATATAAGTGAAATCATATGATGTTTGTCACTTGCTGCTTGGCTTATTTCACTTAGCATAATATTCTCCAGGTCCATCCATAGAGTCCCAAAGGCTACAAGATCCTTCTTCTTTATAGCTGCATAGTATTCCATGGTGCAAATATCCAACAGCTCTTTTATCCGTTTATCTACTGATGGGCACTTGGGCTGTTTCCAGATCTTAGCTATGGTAAATTTCGCTGCTATGAACATAGGGGTGCATATATTCTTTCTGATTAGTGTTTCAGAATTCTTAGGCTATATGCCTAGAAGTGAGATCACTGGGTCAAAAGGCAGTTCCATTTTTAATTTTTGAGGGACCTCCATACTGTTTTCCATAGTAGCTACACCAGTCTGCGTTCCCACCAGCAGTGTTCGCCTTTCTCCACAACCTGCACCAGCACTTGTCATTTGTTGATAAGTTGATGGTGGTCATTCTGATAGGTGTGAAGTAATATCTCATTGTTGTTTTAATCTGCATTTCTCCAGTGATTAGGGACATTGAGCATTTTCTCATACATCTCTTGGCCATCTGTATGTCCTCTTTGGAGAAATGTCTATTTATTCAGGTGCTTTGCCCATTTTAATTGGATTATTTGTCTTACTCTTGTTGAGTTGTATGAGTTCTTTGTACACTTTGGAAATTAGTCCCTTATCAGATACATCCTTGGCAAATATGTTCTCCCATACCCTGGGGTTCCTTTGTATTTTAAGGCTGATTTCTTTGTCTGTGTAGAAGCTTTTTAGTTTGATGTAGTCCCATGTGTTTATTTTTCCTTTTGATTCTCTTGCTTTAGGAGATGTATCAGTGAAAATTCCACTATGTGAGATGTCTGTGACTTTACTGCCTATGCATTCATACAGGATTTTTATGGCTTTACGACTTACATTTAAGTCTTTTATCCATTTTGAGTTTATTTTTATGTATGGTGTAAGTTGGTGGTCTAGTTTCACTTTTTCATGTATCTGTCCAATTTTCCCAACACCATTTATGGAAGAGACTGTTTTTACTCCAATGGATGCTCTTGCCTCCTTTGTCAAATATTAACTGACCATAATGGCGTGGGTCTATTTCTGGGGTTTCTCTTCTGTTCCATTGATCTACATGTGTGCTATTGTACCAATACCAGGCTTTTTATAATTACAATGGTTTTGTAGTACAGTTTGATATCCATAAAGTGATCCCTCCCCTCTGTCCTTTCTCAACATGACTGCAACTATTTGGGGTCTTTTTTGGTTTCATATAAATTTTTGGAATATTAGTTCTGGCTCTGTGAAATATGCTGTTGGTATTTTAATAAGAATTGCATTGAATGTATAAAATGCTTTGAGTAGTATGGACATTTTAATGATGTTAATTCTTCCAATCCATGAACATGGTATATTCTTCCACTTGTGTATATCTTCCTCTATTTCTTTTTTCAGTGTCCTGTAGTTTTATGAGTACAGGTCTTTTACATCCTTGGTTAAGTTTATTCCTAGGTATCTTACTGTTTTAGTTGCAATGGTAAATAGTATTGTTTTTTAAGTTTTTGTTTCTGAGAGTTCATTGTTGGTGTATCAAAATGCCTTTGGTTTCCGGAATAGTTTGAGGAGAGTAGGTGTTAATTCTTCTTTGAATGTTTGTTAAAACCTGCCTGTCCAGGACTTTTGTTTGATTGAGAGTTTTTTGATTACTGCTTCAATTTCATTAGTTGTTATTGACCTATTCAAGTTTTCTGCCTCTTCCTGATTCAGCTTTGGAAGATTTTATGCTTCTAGGAATTTGTCCATTTCACTTATGTTGTCCACTTTGTTGGCACATAGTTGGTCATAGTATTTTCTTACCATCCTTTGTGTTCCTATTGGGTCAATTGTTATATTGCCTCTTACATTTCTGATTTTATTTATTTGGGGTCCTCTCTTTGTTTCTTGATGAGTCTGGCTAAAGGTGCATCAATATTATTTATCTTTTCAAAGTTCTTGGTTTCATTGATTTTTTTTGTATTGTTTTTTTAGTCTCTATGTCAGTTTCTGCTCTGATCTTCATTATTTCTTTCCTTCTACTTCCTTAAGGCTTTTCTTGCTGTTCTCGTTCTAGTTCTTTTAGTTGTTGTGTTAGGTGGTTTGGTAGAGCTTTTTCTTGTTTCTTGAGGTATGCCTGTACTGCTATAAACTTTCTTTTCAGGACTGCTTTTATTGTGTCCCATAGATTTTGGATTGTTGTCTGTTCATTTTCATTTATTTCCAAGAAGTTTTTGATTTCCTCCTTGATCTCATTGGTAACCCATTCATTGTTTAATAGCATGCTATTTAGCCTCCATGTGTTTGAATAATCATGAGGATTTTTTATAGTGGTTGATTTCTAGCTTCATCACATTGTGACCTGAGGAGATGCTTGATATGATTTCAATCTTCTTGAATTTGTAGAGATTTGCCTTCTGCCCTAACATGTGGTCTACTTTTGAGAATGTTCCATGTGCACTTGAGAAGAATGTCTATTCTGATGCTTTGGGATGAAATATTGTGTAAGAGTCAATTAAATCCATTAGATCCAATGTGTCATTTAAGGTCTTTGTTTCCATGTTGATTTTTTGTCTTGATGATCTGTCCATTCATGACTGTGGGGTTTTAAAGTCCTCCACTATGGTTGTGTTGCTGTCAATCTCCCCCTTAAAGTCTAGCAAGAAATTTTTTAAATATTTAAGTGCTCCTATATTGGGTACATATGTTTATAAGGATTATTTCCTCCTGTTGTATTGATCCCTTTAGTATTATATAGTTACCATCTTTATCTCTTATTATGGCCTTTATTTTGAAGTTTATTTTGTCAGAAATAAGTATTACTACTCTAGCTTTTTTTTCTTTTCCATTTGCATGGAATACTTTATTCTATCCCTTCACTTTTAGCCTTTGTGAACATTTATCTCTCATGTGAGTCTCTTGTAGACAGTGTATATTTGGGTCCTGTTTTCTTATTCATTCAGCTACTCTGTGCCTTTTGATTGGGCCATTTATTCCATTTACATTTAAGGTTACTATTGATATATACTTATTTAATGCCATTTTTTCCCTATTGTGCTGATGTACCTTTCGCTATTTTTTCTTTTTCTTAGAGCAATCCTTTTAGCATTTCTTGTAGTGTTCTTTTCATGGTACTGAACTCCTTTAGCATTTTTTTTTTTTTTTTTTGTCTGAGAAGCTCTGTATTTCACCTTCAATTTTAAATGATAGACTTGCTGGACAAAGCAGTCTTGGGTGCATATTCTTGATTTTCCTGACTTTGAGAACTTTATGCCACTTCCTTCTGGCCTAAAGAGTTTCTGTTGAAAAGTCTGCAGTCAGACTTCTGTGGGTTCCTTTATAGTTCACTACTTGTATCTCTCTCCCAGCCCTTAATATTCTCTCTTTGTCCTTAACATTTACCATTTTAATCATGATGTGTCTTGGAGTGGGTCTCTTTGGGTTTCTCTTACTTGGAACCCTCTGTGCATCCTGAATTTGTGTGGCTATCATACTCACCAGCGTAGGGACATTTTCTGTCATTATTTCTTCCACCATGTTCTCTATCCCCTGCTCTCTCTCTTCCCTCTCTGCCACCCTTATGATGTGAATGTTGTTTGGCTTCATGTTGTCCCAAAGCTCCCTTAGATTGTCCTCATGCTTTTTAAGTGTTTTTCTTTTTACTGCTCTGATTGAGTGTTTGTTTTTTTCTACCTTATCTTCTAAGTCACTTATTCTATCCTCTCCTTCATTCAGGTGGCCTTTAATTCCTTCAAAAGTATTCTTGATATCAGATATAGTATTCTTCATTTCTCCCTGAAACTTATTTATGGTATTTATCACTTTTTCACTAAGGTCCTTGGTTTTTTCATTAAGTGTCTTATTGTTCACATTAAGTTGCTTGAGCATCTTTATAACCTTTACTCTGAACTCCATTTCTCATAACTTGCTTCACTCCATTTCATCAAGGTCTTTTTCTGATGATTTTTCCTGTTCTTTAGTTTGGGGGGGGTGTTTGTCTCCCCATTTTGTGGCTTTTAATGTTTGTATCTGCATATTGGATATATTTGCTGTTTCCAGTATTGTGGAAGTAAGGGGTGGGATTTTGTAGTGTATGTCCAGTGGAGCCCAGAGGTGTATTTTCCTTATACTTCTGAACTATTCGTTCTAAGTGTGCCCTTTTTGTGGTGTCCCTTTTATGAGTTTTTGTGCTCTCCTGTTGTGATTGGGTCTAGATTGTTGTTGACCCATTCTTAGAAGAAATTCCCTCTCAGGTTGGCTAACTGTGTGTCTCAGCCCCAAGCACATCATGTGAGCTGTTGTATGGGTGCTGGCAAGGCAAGGCAATACACAATCAAACTGCTAGGAAACAAATAATATCTTACAAAATATCCTGACAATCACAATGAAACCATCCCAAGTGAAAATGGAATTGGGAGAGTGAAGTGAGAACACAAACACTAAAGCAAAAATAAATAAATAAATAAATAAAGAGAGAGAGAGAGAGATAAAATAGAAAGAGAGAGAAAATTATATTATTGCTAATAGTAATGAAAAATAAAATAATAATAATAGACAAATAAGAACTAAAAAATAGAAAATCTCCTGGGAGATAAAAAGAGCAGAGATAATATTCTGAAAGAATGGCCAAGAAAAAATTAAGTGTAGAGCATAGGAATAGGAAAATAATTGAAAATAAAAAAATAAAATTACAATAAAGTGACAAACAGAAACTAACAATCAAACAAAAAGACAGGAAGACAGAAGGGAGAAAAATAAAAGAAATAAATAAAAAGTTATGCCAATGAAATGAGAAGAGAGAGATAGATAAAGCAAGGGCAGGGAGGGAGTCCAATTAGAGATATAGGGGAAATGATAGAGAAAATCAATAAACTTACTGGTTATAACGATAATGTCCCAGCAATTAAGTGGAAAATATCAAGAAAATCTTGATAATAGAACAAAAGACAAAAAAAAGCAAAGCAAAAAACTTAAAAAAAATCAAATTAGAAATTTAACTTTTTTTTAAATTTAAAAATATAGAGGAAATTTTTTTTCTCTTCTCTCTTGTCCTAAAGAAAAAAAAAAAAAAGTCAATTACGTGAGTTTCTTCTGGGCAGCTTATGTTGTCTGCAGCTCACAGTTTTGTATGCTGATTTTCATTCTCCTGGGAGGTACTTGTGTATCAGCCAAAGTGAGAAGCTGTCTAGGTTTGGCTCTGGTGTCCTTAAGTAGTTGCCTAATCTGTGGCTCTCTGTGGACCACTTCCTCCTGTCAGCTACTTTACTTCCCACTTGTGGTTGCCTGGTCTTACTCCAGAGTCTTCTGAAGAGTCTGTAGGGTGCAGGATGGCTGGTGTAGCTCTAGCTATTGCTCCCCTTAGTTAGAGGTTTCTCTGTCAGGCACTCACTGTGGGGAAGTTAGTCTCTGCTTCAAAGCAAACTTTTCAATCTATACTCTGTTCTCCAATTCTACTTCCCCATACAATGGCCTGCTGCAGTTTCAGATTGACTTCAGCCTGTTGCCTTTTGTGTATGGGCAGTTTTAGCAGCCTGGGCTCAATGGGTTCAATTAAAAAACATTCCAGTGAACATTTTGCCTGCCCAGCCCCCAGCAGGGGTTTTCAGCTTTTCCTCCAGTTCCCAAACAATACTCCCTGAGAGTCTTTTTCTTGTAATGTCTTCCTGTGAGCTGATCTCCCTTTCCCCTCAGGACTGTGCTCTGGGGGGGGGGGGGGGTTGGTACCTGGGGCTTCAGTGAGCTGAACCAGTCCCTTTTCTTTTGAAAGTGGTGCTTCTAATCTGCAGGAGAGGTAAGTGTGTTTTCCCCCTCCTTTCCCAGATCTGGTTGCCTGGTTGCACAGGGCTGCCTAATTTCAACTCCCCACAATGCAGACATAAATCCCAGCTTTTGCTGGTCTGTCTGCCCAATGCAAACCAAGAATTTGGAGACCAGTTCAGTGATCAAAAACTGAAAAACACATGAAGCAACACACAAGAAGAGAACCTACCCTTCAAGGTCCCACCACCCCTGCACCTAGGCACCAAACAAGAGGTGTCACAAAGTCAGCTCCATGCAGCTCCACTGCACAGCTGTTCTCAGTAATTCTGAGGCAGCTCCTTGGGTGCTATCCCCGCACCTCTCAGGGCATGTCAAAAATCCCAAATTTGCCCCTCCGGGATCTCAGGTGGCTGGAGAATTTATTCACCCCACAGGCAGCTCCAGTCTGTCTCTGTAGGCAGAATGGCTCTCTTCCCCTTCCCAGAACCACACAGATCAAATGCTTTCTGGGATTCTACACAGTATCTCACAGGAAGGCAAAAGGTCCCTGTATGTGGCTCTCAGTGCAGCCCTCTAACCCCTTTCCATTCAGGAGCCACACACTGTGGGTCTGCCTTTCTTATGGTCAGCACTTGGTATGAAAAATGCCTGTTGAGCCTTCATTAGAAGCTTTGTTTCACTAGAAAGGCATGTTCCCCTGGGTCCCTCAGCCCTGCATGCGAGGCTCTCCTTCCCTTCCCTCTGCTCCGGGATTGTGATCCCAGCTTTTGGATGCCAGTCCACACTCCCAGTCCACACTTTTCAACCTCTAACCCTAGGGACTCAGAGCCCAGCACAGGCTTTTGTGGGGACTCTCACTTTCTATGCCCCTCCTGTCTTACCAGACTCTATGATGTTCCTTCAGTAGTCTCTAATTGAAATATGTCCACTCAGGTATATTTCTCTGGTTTTTCCAAGCTGGTTACATAGTATTTTAGTGCTAAATTAAGTCCATGGCTCGGAGTAAGGGTGCTCTGCTTCTTCTCTGGGCCTTTGGGTTATTAACAAATTGTTTATGTAGGTTAAACAGTTATTAATAGTATACTTAAGTCATAATAAATTTAACCATAAATTCCTAAAAAGAAAATTCCACATCCAAAATTATGCATTAGCTAATGCTCTAAAAGTGTCAGCTACAGAATTAGTAGTGATTAATAACTAATGATAAATGTTAAAATCAGTGCCCTTTTGCTTTGTTGGTGGTTTCTCTTGCTGTTCAGAAGCTTTTTAGTTTGATATAGTCCTATTCACTTATTTTTGCCTTTACTTCCCTTGCCTTTGGGGTCATATTCACAAAATCCTCTCTAAGACCAAGATCTATAGTTTACTACCTATGTTTTTTTCTATGTAATTTATTGTTTCAGGTTTAATATTTAGGTCTTTGGTCCATTTTGAGTTAATTTTTGTACATGGGGACAAATAGTAGTCTAGTTTCATTTTTTTGCATGTACCGTTCCAATTTTCCCAGCACCATTGATTGAAGTTTTGTTTTGTTTTCCCTCTCCATTTTATGCTTTTGGCTCCTTTATCAAAAATGATTTGCCCTTCCCTGGCCAGGTGACTCAGTTTGTTGGAGCACTGTGCTCCAAAAGGTTGCAGATTCAATTTCCAGTCAGGGCACATACCTAGGTTGCAGGTTCAATCCCCATGCATGTGTGGGAGAAAACTGACTGATGTTTCTCTCTCTCTCTTCTCTCCCTTTCTCTCTCTTTAAAAATCATAAAAACATATCCTAGGGTGAGGTATATGTGAGTTTATTTCTGGGCTCTCAATTCTGTTCCATTGGTCTATGTGTCTGTTTTTCTGCCACTATCACGCTGTTTTAATTATTGTCACTTTGTATACTTTGAAGTCAGGTAGTGTGATACCTCTGGCTTTGTTCTTTTTTCTCAAGACTGCTTGACTATTCAGGGTCTTTTGTGGTTCCATAAAAATCTGATGATTTCTTGTTCTACTTCTTTAAAAAAAAAAAAGTCATTGAGATTTTAATGGGGATTGCATTAAATTTGTATATCACTTTGGGTAATATGGACATTTTAACTATGTTGATTCCTCCAATCCATGAACACAGATCTTTCCACTTCATTGAGTCTTTTTCAATCTATTTTAATAATGCTTATAGTCTTCAGGATATAGGCCCTTTACATCCTTTGTTAAGTTTATGCTTATGTATTTTATTTCTTTTGTTGCAATTGCAAGAAGAATTATATTTTCCACTTCTCCTTCTGAAATTTCATTGTTAATATACAAGAATGCACTGAACTTTTGTACATTAATTTTGTAGCCTGAAACCAAATTGGAGAAGATATTTGCAAACAACATCTCTGACAAGGGGTTAATATGTAAATATATATAAAGAACTCATACAACTCAATACCAAACAATCCAACTAAAAAATGGGCAGAGGACCTGAACAGACACTTCTCCCAAGACAAACAAATGGCCAACAGATATATGAAAAGATGCTCAACTTCACTATCTATTAAAAAAATGCAACCCAAAACTATGATGAGATACAACTTCACACTGTTAGAATGGCTATTATCAACAAGACAGGTAATAACAAGTGTTGGAGAGTTTGTGAAGAAAAAAGGACCCCTCATTCATTGTTGGTGGGACTATAAACTGACCCAGCCCCTATTGAAAACAATATGGAGGTTTCTCAAAAACTTAAGAATAGAGTTACCGCGTGACCCAGCAATCTTTCTTCTGGGTATCTATGAGAAAAATTTGAAAACATTTTTTGCAAAAGTATATGTTCAACTATGTTCATGGCAATATTATTCATAGTGGCCAAAACATGGGAACAACTGCAGTGTGGAACATATATACAATGGAATACTACTCAGTCATAAGAAAAGATGAAATAATGCCATTTGCAACAACATGGATTGATCTTGAGAATATCATGCTGAGAGAAATAAGTCAGGCAGAAAAAGTTATAGAAACCATATTATTTCACTCATATGTGTAATATAAAACTGAAAGCAACAAATGAACAAACAAGAAAAACAAACAAAAACTCATAGATGCAGACAAGATTATGCTGGTTACCAGAGGGAAGAGGGGTAAAATGTAGTAAAAGGAAAAGGGGGTCAAATATATGGTGATGGAAGATTTGACTTAAGATGGTGGGTGCAAAATGCAGCATACAGATGATATATCATAGAATTGTACACTTGAAACCTCTATAATCTTATTAATCAATGTCACCCCATAAATTTAATTTTAAAAGAGAATCAATGCCCACCTTCTCTTTCACCTTAACCCTATAATTTATTATAGTTTTGCATTGTAAATTAGATAGAAAAACTGATATTTTCAAAAATTTGAAATAACTTAGTCTTACTTTCCAAATTACATATTCATCTAACCTAGATGCGAGTTGTATTCCCTGGGACATGAAAGTTGACCTTAAGTGTAGTCCATTATGCTTTTATCATGGAAAAATAACAGCCTTGTTCCTTCAAACAAAGTGGCCCCAGAGGCACCCCAGCCTTTTGCAAACCCCAGCCCACATTTCCTGTACCTATTATTATTCCTTTTTGCCTACTTCCCCATGTAATCTTTGTCTTTCTACCCAGTACCAGGAACTGGATTATGGGGGAGGTGGAGAGAGCAGATTTTATGTGGACAAATCTTGCTGCTCTCCCATGTTACCAGCATTATTGGAATAAATGCTCATATATAATTCAACCTTATCTTTTCTTAACTGGCTGAAGTAGCAACAGTCAGCCCAGACCCATTGTGTCCAGTTTTGTGTTGGCCATTTGTTTGTTTAGGTGTTCTTTACCAGGGTAAGCTTGTATATCCTCCTCTTTCTTATTTCATCAAATTATATACTCAATTTTATTGCATCTTTGGGGATTTGGGTAGATTGCACAAACCTTACTATAATATCTATTCTCTACTTTACACTTTTAGAAATAGAGTTCTAAATGGGCAGAAACTGCCTAAAAACAGACTATTTCCAATATTGTCTTAAAATTAGATCATGTGGTTAATTTTGAGGCAAAAGGATGTGAGAAGAAGTGAAGTGAGCAACATTTGAATTACTTCTTTAAAGGTACAGTCAAACTTTGGTTCTTGAATGTCTCCCATAGTAAACAATTTGCTTCTCCACCAAGTTGTTCACAGAAAAAAATGTCTCAGGTGTTGACCAAAACTTCAGTTTTTGACCTGACAATCCTTTCATGCTGATACCTCAGCATGACCAAAAGCATCTCTCAGGCAACAAACAAAGGAAGGAATGCTTTTGTTGCCGGCAAAATCTAGGATTAGAACAATTTTAAAACATAAAGAGGCCATCAAAAGTGCTGATGTTGCTAAGGGTGTGAAAGTGCCCACAAAACAATGATCACAGGCAATTGAATAGGTAGAAAAACTATTGTTGATGTGGATAAACAAAAAGAAGTTAGTTGGTGATAGCATTTTGGAGGAAGTGATATTAGGAAAATTTGTTTAAGGCTAGTAGGGAGTGATTTCATAAATTTAATAAAGGAAGTGCTATAGATTAAACAGCACATTGGACATGTATTATATATAAGAAAGGTTAAAACAAGAATCATTTGTGGATCTAGAAGAGATTAATTCAATTTACATTCTTTCTAATAAGAAAAAATGATTCAGTTTTCAAACAATTTGCTTCTCAAACAGCCTTCCTAAATGAATTAAGTTCAAAACCAAGGTTTCACTGTAATATATTTCTATAGACTTTTATTTCTCCAATATTAGGATACAGCAACAACTAGAGTAGTATCTTGGGTGAAAAGGTAAAAGGTAGTTGTTGAGTTCTGTATTGTCCACCTACTTGATTGAAAGTCTGAATTATCTCCAGGAAAAGAGAAATTCACAACTTGAGACAACTGCCTTCTTCTAGACTGCTCTGTAAAGGATATATAAATACAACTTTATATTTATGTATAATTTTTATACATATGTTTATAAATATATACATGTATATTTCAGTGTCTCTCACAACATATAGTGTATACCCTAACTAATGCACACACCAATTAATGTAGTTGTATATTTTTATTTCTTTTGGTCTGAAATATTAACTATAGAGAGGAGGAACACTTACGCTAATATAATAATCCTTTAATATGATGCTAATTTGGTTTACTGCCATTTAACTTGAGTTTTTATATGCACTTCCACAAATGAACTGGTTTGTCCTTGGGGAGGTAAGAACATGGACCTTCAAGCCAGACTTCCTTAGTTTTAATTCTGTTTTTGTTTCTTAATGGCTCCAACCCTGAAGATATTCACCATCTCTGACTTCAGTTACTTCATCTGTGAAACTGAAAAGTTACTGAACACATCCCAATGTGTGATGTGGTAATGAAGTGAATGAATATGGGTAGAGCGCTTCAGACTGTACCTGGCATAGAGTAAATCTTCAAGAACTGCTATTATTATTGTTATTGTTAGTGTGGATGTATGTGTTTTTGTGGTTGTTATCAAGTTTTGGTATCAGGATTATCCTGTTTATTTTGTTAAATTAGTGTGGTTTTCTTTTTTTCTTTTTTCTTTTCTATGGAACAATTTAACTAGCTTAGACATCATCAATTTTCCAAAGTTGGACATTTTTTTTTTTAGCTCTTTTAATTAATTCTAAGGAAATTGTCTACCTCTTTTCCATAAATTTTTCCACAAATTGTTCTATCTTCTTGTTGTAAGACTGGTTCTTCCTAGAAATGATCTGCTCTAAATCATTCCCACAGGGCTGAGGTGTCGTGAAAGTCGACACATGCCCAAAACAAAGTCTCTAAAGTCCAAGAAATTGCTCTGTGCCACATATTTAACATAAATCCTGATGACAGCTTAGATTAAGTCTTAACCATCCAGGCCTCTCCTCTTTCCAGGCACAATACTGGAAAACAAATGAACCTGTTCAGTCTGTTCACACACAGTGTGATGTCACAGTGTAAAGCATGTGCTCGAGGGAAGTGGACAAACAGAAATAAGTAGCATACTACAGTTTTCTTGTTTTCTTTTTTTAATATATCTTCATTGATTTCAGAGAGAGGAAAGGAGAGGGATAGAGAGATAGAAACATCAATGATGAGAGAGTCATTGATCGGCTGCCTTCCTCATGCCCCAACTGGGGATCAAGCCTGCAACCCGGGCATGTGCCCTGACCAGAAACAGAACCCCCATCTCCTGGATTCTAGGTCGACACTCAACCACTGAGCCACGCCCAGCCGGGCCACAGTTTTCAAACGTGTGCGCTCCTGCTGCTTCTTGTCACCCTCTTTGACACTATTGGAAATGTCTCTGTGTTATAACTATTGTGTGAAATTCAGTTAACTGAGATTAGCCACTCTACTATCAAGAAAGCAGTGGAAATAATCAGGATATGTGAAAAAGCAGTTGTGGTTGCTATAGTATATTGAATTGTTCCCCCAAGATATTAAGTGATAACCCATAGTACCAGTAAATGTGACCTTATTTGGAAATAAAGTCTTCATAGATGTAATGAAATTAAGATGAGGTTATATTGGATTAAGGTGGACCAAAATCCAGTTACTGGTGTTTATAAGATGAGAGATTTGTGCACAAAAACTCAGAAACACACAGAGGAAGGAAGGCCACATGGGAACAGATACAGAGATGGATGATGCAGCAACAAGCTAAGAAACAACAAGGACTGCAAGCAAATGTGAGAAGCTTCAAAAAGAACCCTTCCCTAGAGCCTTCAGAAACAAGGCCCTGCTTCAGAGAATGACATGCTGACACTGATTTCAGATTTCTAGGATCCAGAAATGTAAGAGAATAAATTTCCATTGTTTTAAGTCACCCAATTTGTTTTGTTATGACATCCCTGGAAATTAATACAGCTGCTAAGAGAAAATTGAAGCATTTGTTATTTTTTGCCCCCAATCTGTATGACTTTTATTTCTTTTTCTTGTCTTATTGCTCTGAATATGAACTCGATTCTTATTTTAGAGAAAGGTCTTTAATCACTTTTATTAAGATGAAATTAAGCTTTGACTTTAAGAAGCTACAAAACAAAGAGCAAATTAAGCCCAAAGTAGGTAGAAAAAAAGAAAATGATAAAAATAAGAGTGGAAATAAATAAATTTGAAAATATACAAACAAAGCTAACATCAGGTTCTTTCCAAAATTAATACAAGTAATAAAACTTTAATGAAAACTGATCAAAGAAAAAATATAAAGCAAAATTAATAATATCAGACACATTAGATGTTAAATATTAAGAAAATGTTAGGAAAAACTTTATGCCAATAAATTTGACTATATAGATAAAATGATAAGTTAAACTGATATAAGAAGATATGAAATATCTACATGATACTTTAGCTATTAAATATATTGACTGTGAAATAAAAACTCTTTCCACACACAAAAAAATGATTTCAGTAAAATAAGTAAATATACTAGTGAATTCTATAAAACACCTAAAAAGAAAGTAGCACCAGTCTTACATTAACATTTGCAGAGCCCGGCCGGGGGTGGCTCAGAGGTTGAACGTCAAACTAGGATCCAGGCCACAGGGGTTCGATTCCCAGTCAGGGCACGTGCCCTGGTTGTGGACTCAATCCCCAGTCGGGGGGGCGCAGGAGGCAGCCAATCAATGACTCTCTCATCATTAATGTTTCTATCTCTCTATCCCTTTCCCTTCCTGTCTCTGAAATCAATAAAGATACATTTTTTTAAAAAAACACCAAAAAATAAACATTTGCAGAAAATTGACATTGAAAAATTTTTCTACTGATTTTATTGTGCAAGCATAATTGTGATACCAAAATATGACAAAGTCATTATAAGTAATGAAAATACAGGCAAATATCTCTCATAAACACGACTGAAAATTATTAACAAAATGTAAGCATATCTAATTCAACAAAGGTAATAAGTTATTACCAATAAAATCTATTCCAGGTATACACATTGGTTCAACATTCCAAAATCAATCACAACTCATCTCACTTACAAGATGGAGTAAAAAATCAAAGGGTCATTTCATTTGATGAAGAAAAACCTGTAATAAATATCAACACCCAAACATGATTTTTAAAAAATTAGCAAACTAGAAAAAATGAAATTTTCTCCGTCTAATACAGGGCATGTACAAAAATATAAGGTTAACATTAGAGCTAGTAGTGCTTTATCCCTGTGGTTAGGAGGAGGTTGTTTTCTCTGACATTTCTATTCAGTGTTGTGTTGGAAGTTCCAGTCAATGCAATGAAGCACAAAGACTGAAAAAAAAATAAAAGTAAAACTGTACTTCTTTAAAAATGATATGATTGAAAGGTTAAGGTCAGTGATGCAGGAGTAGGCTAAATAACCATCTCAGATGAGTGAATAAAGAAAAATTAAATTTACTGAAAGGGGATGGGAATATCCAAAGGTAAGGATTACATAGCACTGAGCCAAAGGGTATTGCATCCATGATGTCTGTCAGCAAAAATATACTTGGGACAGTGAAATGGAAGAGCATAGAAGAATCAATAGGAGAACTTAGGTTGGGCTTCTTTGGATCACTGAGAAGTCAGAGAGAGCAAAGGGGGCCTTGGAGACAGGTTCAAGGGGTAAGCCCAGGATGAGCTGCCATTGCCCATTGCTTCCCAGGTTGCAAGTACTGTGGGGTCTCCTTGGAGGGATGAAGATGGTGCTGGAGTGCTCCCTTGGTAAGAAGCGTGCACTAGGTATTTTGTCCTGAGCTGATTTAACTCTTTCTTGTAGGCAGGAATCTTAGGGTAGGAATCAGGGGAGTGTCTCAGAAGAATATTCATCAGCTTTCCAGCAGTGCTTTTTCAGGGTCATGGTCTCCACTTATTGGTCAGTGCCATGGCAGGGGGTCATTAGTCAATGTAGCTGGTCTTGAGGCAGCCTGGGGCCACTTCTCTGGTTTTGCTGCTTATCTGGGCCTGGCGCTAAAATACTACTGAGGCCTCTGTGTTATTTTTAGGGAGGAACACTCAGGGGATCTAAATGGCATGACCAGCAATATGCTAGAGGAGGATAGGTTGCCCTACGGACAAGGTTCTTGTTTTCCCAGTTTTTCCCCTTGCTAGGTATCTGGGGTTTCCTGCCCTGGGGAATCTCCACACCTGGGTTTCTGTACCTGGATTCTGTACCTAGCCCATCTAACAATGGTATACACAGGAAAATCTCATAAAATATACAAAATAAAGAGGAAAAAAACAAACTACTAGAACCAATAAGTAAATTTTGCAAGGTCACAGTTTAAAGGATTGCTATACAAACATCAACTATATTTCCATAGAATAATAATGAAAAAATGTGAAGATAAAATTTTAAAAGAAAATATCGTTTTAAAAGCATTAAAAATGTAGCATATAGGGATAAAAATGGGCAAAAGAAGATATATAAAAGCTCAGTAAGCAAGGTAAAAGTACTCAGCATCTAAGTCATCAGAAAAATACAAATTATTTCAAAATAGGTCATTTACTCCTCCATCTGACATAAACAGGAGGGGTTTTTTCTCTTATATTTACTGTGGGATCCTAGAAGCTCCTGGAAGTAAATCTCACAATATTTTGGAGGCCTGCCATGATCGCCTTCCCTTGGAGCTTTTAATTCAGTGTTGTCCACACTGATCCTCCAGCAGTTCCACAGTGACAGCTAAGGCTTTCTTACCCTGGTGGTGCTGGTCCTTGTTCAGGAGCCAACAAAATGCCTGGAACCAACCAAGCCCCAGGCCTGTCCCACCCCTATGATCAAGATATGGAAAAGCAGGATGAGGAGGAGCACAGCCACTATAAGCCAAACAAAGAGTTTGATTTAATTGGCAAGTTTCATCAGTACTCTACATATGATGAGGAACCACAACCTGGGATCAGAGAGAAAGAAGATATTGAGAGGTCTGCAAAATCAATGCTTGATCCTGCCCATAGATCATTGTTTCTTCCAAGTACTGTTAGTCTAATCTATCTCTGCTTCCTATTTGATGGAATATATGAGAATCTTCTATCTGTTGCTGTTAAAAAAGAATCACACCTTGATACTCCAGTCTAGAGAAAGACAGTCTTTAAGTCACTCTACAGTACCAACTATAAAGGAAAGTCCCCTCGATTTACTGCACCAGAAATGTCATCTATGTTAAGACATTGTTGTGATCTTTTAATAGGTTTAGTGAAAAGATCCAGTGATAAGGTAAAGGGAAACAGTATTCAGATTCAAAAACGATTGGAGACTATGATGGTTTCTCCACAATGGCCAACTTATGGAGATAGTGCCAACCTTCTTTTGAATTACAATGCAAGGCTTGCCATTGATTGGATCAACTCTAAGCCATGGGTGGGATCACTTGTACTTGCTCTATTGACCTATGAGTTTGAATACCTGGGAAAGAGTTGCTTGATCAGGTCAAACTTGTTGTGGGACGTTCTCAAATGACTACATACTATACTGTAAAGATGTTTAGGGAACAGTGCACAGATGGCACTCTAGTCCTTTCAGCTATTATAAATGAAATTATCCTATTTGAGGAGAAATCAAAGGTGGTAACGCGAGCGTCAGCCAATTCTTTGAGTATGGTGGTGCTATAAGACACCCAGTAATGCTTGCGCTATCCCTTCTATTGTTTCCAAATTTTTCCACCCTAGCAAATCATTGGACTAAATGGCATAACCCAGCTTATTCAGGTTTCAAGGTTCCAGATGTTACACTGGCGGCTAGTGTTACAATACCTCTCCTTCAAATGGCTAGTTTAAGGAAGATATCAAGGATCTCCAGAAGTGGAGAGATGGACCTACACACTCTTTCTGTCTTGAAAAAATATGGAGTAACAGGGTTTCAGTTATATCGAACCAACATTTACAAAAACATAGATATTTGAAGAGAAAAAGTCCCTTTGTATGGTTGAGCTTCTTAGCAGACTCCAGTTGGGTCTCGAGGAGCTAAGCTCACAGGAGCAGAGTCAAAGGGCCATCACATCAGGAGATGCAAAGTGAAAGTTCCAAGGCAAGGACTCAGCTCAGAGGGAAGGTTCCACCCCAGAGACCAACCAGGACAACGCAAGCCCCACTAGTTTCCCAGATTCCCCCAGGTCCCCTCAACAATAATGTCATTTAGCTGGTGACTGCTGCAATGGAGCCGGATATGGAGAAGTTGATGGATCGCGAGGTGGAAACTGGGCTCGGGGAATAGTTAATTGAAGAGTTTGGTCCTGCATATTACTGCCGAGAACTCAATTGACCAGGAAATCGCATCTATGGAGAATTCAATGAATGTTCTGTAGGTATTTGTTGGTAAAATCCATGAAAAGCAAACAGAAGTACTCTCAGATTAAAATGCTGCTAACAAAGGATGGCATCAAGTTTCTTAACGAGAATGTTCTCAAGGTGGCATCATCTGTTCAGCAAATGTCTGAGTCAATTAAATTGCTGAGAAGCTCAACCTAAGTCCATGCAGGCTCTGCTATAGAGGATCAGACCTGATGATGACACCAGCCACAGCAATAGTCCCAAGTGCACCACCAGCTTCAACATTATCTCTATACTCAGTCACAGATTTGGCTCTAGTTGCACCTTTGTACTCTGCCGGTGGTTTAGTATTATATATATGCCATTCTTGTAAATATTGCATATATTTCCACAAATGTTCATAATGCTCACATTTAAACTAGACACATTAGCTGATTTAAAAATTCTGCATTTCAAATAAAGTATTGTTGAACATTTTTTAAAAAAGAAAAATACAAATTAAAATCACAAGAGATGTCATTTCACAAAATCTTGAATGGCTAAGATAGAAAGCTGAGGATGTGGAGCACCTGAAACTCTCACACTTTGCCTGTGATAATATAAGTAACTGTGAAGAAATGTTTGGTAGTTTCTTATAAAGTTAAATGTACTTTTTTAAAAATTTTATCTTTATTTTTGAAAATATTACAGATGTCCCCTTTTTTCCCCATTTACCCCTTCTACCCTGCCCCTAATCCCCTCCCCAGTCCCTCACCACAATAACATCTGTGCCCATGGGTTATGCATATATGCATATAAATTCTGTGGTTACTCTCTATATACCCACCCACACATCCTCACCTTCCCTCTGATATTCATCAGTCTGTCCCATGCTTCTATGTCACTGAATCTATTTTGTTCATCAGTTTATTATGTTCTTTAGATCCCACATGTAAGTGAGATCATGTGATGTTTGTCTTTCTCTGCCTGGCTTATTTAGCTTACCAACAGGTAAGAGATCCTTCTTTTTTACAGCTGCATAGTATTCCATGGTGTAAATGTCTGACAGCTTTTTTATCCACTCATCTACTGATGGGCACTTGGGCTGTTCCCACATCTTAGCTATTGTAAATTGTGCTGCTATGAACATAAGGGTGCATATATTCTTTCTGATTAGCCTTTCAGGATTCTTAGGATATAGTCCTAGAAGTGGGATCACTGGGTCAAAAGGAAGTTCCATTTTTAATTTTTTGAGGAACCTCCATACTGTTTTCCATAGTAACTTTGGCCCACTAATTCAATTTTTGAACATGTATCTCAAAGCAGTGAACACATATATCCACTAGAAGACTTAATAACTTTTATAAGTCATAATATATAAATTCATTAATAGGGAAATGAATAAACAAATTTTAGTACATTTTTACAGTGAAATAATATTTAGGAATAAAAAGGAAGAAACTAACTATTGATACATAGAACAGTGTGGATGAGTTTCCAAAACATATTGAGTGAAAGGTGACAAATACAATAGAGTATATAACTATGATCTAATTTACTTGAAGTGCAAGAATAGGGAAATACCTCTAATCTTACAAATTATGACAGTGTTTCCTTCTGGGATGCGCTAGGAAGGGGGCACAAGGTCATATTTTCAGCATATTCTGGGCTTGTATTGTCCCTAAAATGCCAGTTGAACAAGCCTCCATGTTGCTAAGAGTTTCCTCACAGGACAAGTAGCTGCTTTTTATTTCCATTTCATTTCCTCAGGCAAAAAACAAGATGTGGAGTGGAAGGGACCAAAGCAGGGGGGACATCTGCAATACTTTCAACAATAAAGATAATTTTTTTTTTAAAGTCATTAATATTTCCCATTGAGCAAAGGCTTGTACTTTTACCTACCACTCTTCATTATTTGCACTTACATGAACCAGCCTATGAAGATATTCATGAAGTTTTTTTCTGTTTTTACTGAACTTACTCTCACTGTAGGTGGGCATTGTAACTGAAGACCTACTTACTTTATATAGTTTAGATAACATGGGCAAAAGTCTGAAGCAAATGTAAAAGTATGCAATGAATTCATTTTCTGTGTATAAATTTGTTTTATTTTGTAAGCTATTTTAAAATATTTTAATATTGGTTGGTACTTATACTAGACCTGAATAATTATAAAAACTTGAATAAAGTAACACCAAGCTAATGTATTTCATTTTGTTCCTAAAACTGAAGTAATATACCTTTATTTTCTCAAATGAAATTGAGTCTGAAACTTCAAAGTTATCCTCATCAATGTTGCTTTACATAAATTTAGCTGTTTCTCCTGCACAGATTTATATTTCTTTCCATTAAACACTGTACACACTACATAGTTGTTTTTGAAACAATTAATTACCTAGGGTTTTATAGATGTTTCTGAGTCAAAAAAAGGAAATGACAACTGGTGTGGATTACTCATCCTAAAGGGGATACAATCTAATAAAGTTTATTTTTTTATGAGACTAAATAGCTGGGCTCAAAAATGACTAGGGTGGTGACTGGAGTGCTGGCCCTACACTCACTGGATTTCCCTTCCTTGTGTCACATGCTCTGAGCTGATTGTGTCAACACCAGCATTGCTCTCTTTGGAAAGACTTTGAAATAATGTGGTTGATTCAATGTCATCCAGTAGTCTGCTCCTTTATACATACCACAGATGAAAGAACAGCACACTGGCTGTAATATGTGTTAAGGACATGATGGAGGTTGCTCCCAGGTGACTTCAGTGCCCTGGCTCTCCCTTCCCAAAATCAACACAAGTGAGCAGACACTAAATCCATCCATGTGCCTGCAGTTTGAGAATATTAACACAGAATTGTGTTCCAACCTTTGTTTCCACCTGTTTCAGCCTTTGTGAGATAAGTTTTCCAAAATAAAAATAAAAGTTGCCTGCTTTCCTACAAAGGCTTTAGTTCTCATTCTAACTTACTGCCTTAAGTGCCCTTAAAATGTGATGTTAATAAGAAGGAAAAAGCTAAGTCATTGAGAAAGTATATCTTGGAAAATCTGACTTCAGTCTACCCATGTCAACTACAAGAAGTTTTGTAGGAGGCAGTGTGTTGGGGAGGGGGTTATTGCTGGGGCTCCAACAGAATTCAGACAAGACCAGGAGAACTTTAGGAGATGAGCTGTCTCATGTCACTGATGACTCTCCTTCACAAACATCTCCTGCTTATTAGAAATATGCCTTTTAACTATGCCTTTTGTTATACATAAGTGATTGTGAATGTATCAATAAAATAGGATGGGTTTATTCTGAAGTACATTGTATGACAAAAACTGCCAGCATTCTGAGGCTGTTTAACTAGTTCCCACTGGACAAGTTCTGTTGAATAACTGAATCTGAGCTCAATGTATCTAAAACATTTTCCACAGTAATATTTCAGAAACTCTCATTCTCAGGGATTTCTCTGAATGTAAGAAGTAAATTACTAAATTGTATTTATATGTATGAAGTGATCTTATTCCTACCTTAGGATGCTGGAAGTAGATACAAATATTTGTCTATAGAGAGTGGTATGTGTCTCTAGTTTGCTTTTAACCTATACATTCAAAAAAAGTCAGCAGGCACACCTCTGTTTCCCAGCATGAATTCTAAATATCAGTAGAAGTAACTGGTGTGCTTCTTTTTATTAGAAGGTTGATTTAGCAAATTGAGAGATATTTTTATTAGAAAGGTATCATAAAAATATTACAGCCATTATGTTGCAAATTCAGCTAATTTATTATTTAAAGGACATAACTCATTTTTTTCCTACTCACAGAAATTTCAGAGTTTATATGTGTGTGTTTGTGGGCACTTTGAGTTTACAACCTTGATAATATTTCACAGAATGAGTACTAGGTCTTTGAGGCTTTCAGGGTGGATTAATAATATTCATGTTGAATTGACAAGAAGGTTCCAGAAAACTTACAGAACCTATTACAGAATTTTTAAGGTGATACACTTGATTCATTCATTAATTTATTTAAACACCTGGTAACCTCAATTTCTTTTCAAAGCTAGCTTTCTATTTTTCAACAAGTCAGGAGAGGAAATAAAACAAAACCTTACTTGTGATTTACCTCCAGTGAACTGCACAGTGAAAAGAATTTGTAGAAACCACATTATAGTAGACCTTGTAGACCGAAAGAGAAAGTGGGGAAGACTGTGAAACACAGTGAGTTCTTCCTCCCCTGCCTGCATCTCAGGAGCTCCTAGTGGAGAGAGAATCAATGGATGGCTGTCCCTGCAAGTTATTTTAGAACTAGGATAACTTGCACTGCCTCATGGAAATAAGGGAGACCCAAAACATTTCTCTTGTCTGCAATACAACTTATTACAATTACTTTTGTTATGGCCTGATGTGCAAGACAAAGGCTCTATTTAGAGTGCAAGTTGTAAGCAAAATTCTTGGCTCACAAGCCTTTTCTCAGCAGAGTTGGAATGTAGAGAAACATATGACATTCGAATATAGAATTCTCACTTTTAGGAGCAATAGCTAAGTTATCTCAGACAACTATAATTGCCTTCTCTCTGACCTTTAAGGTCTTTCTTTCTTTCTTTCTTTCTTTCTTTCTTTCTTTCTTTCTTTCTTTCTTTCTTTCTTTCTTTCTTTCTTCTCCTTCCTTCCTTCTTTCCATCCTTCCTTCCTTCCTTTTCTTTTTGTGGTTACTCTTTCAGAGGAACTTCCATAATTCTCTTCCTAAGAACCCCTAAACTAATAGGGAATAAGCCTTTCAGCCAACACTTTTATATAAAAGTCACTGTGGCAAAGATTTCACTATAGAGAGCTGTGCTGATAGATTAACTTTTCTCTTAGAAGAGTAACAAGATTCGTTTTCCCTCATTCTGAGATTCTGAGTCCATAGAAATACTACAGTATGATTTGTTTCTCTCTTGGTTCCTGTAGTATTCTCCCTAAGGCCTGACTCTCAATGCTTCTTTTTTTGTTTTTGATTTTTCAAGAGAAAGGGGAAGGAGAGAGAGAGAGAGAGAGAGAGAGAGAGAGAGAGAGAGAGAAAGAAAGTATCGACTTATTTATGTATTCATTGGTTGTTTCTTGTATGTGCCCTGATCTGGGATAGGACCTGCAAACTTCGTATATTGGTTTGATACTCTAACCAACTGAGCTACCTGGCCAGGGTCTCAGTGTTTCTTAACAAGAAAGAAGAAGACTGTTGGTGATTAGCTCATCACCCTCCACTTAACCTCACTCTCAGCAGCCTTTGGTGGAAACAGAACAAACCAACTCTATACAATCAATGGGCATCTACTTCAAAACTCTCCTAGTCATAGCCCTGGCCAGTGTGGCTCAGTTTTTTTGGGAAAGGTTGCAGGTTTAATTGCCAGTCAGGGCACATGCCTGGGTTGTACGCTCAATCCCCAGTATGGGATGATGTTTCCCTCTCTCCCTCTCCCTTCCTCTCTCTCTAAATATCAATTAAAAAAATCTTTAAAACAAAAACAAACTCTCATAATTACAGAAAACCAAGTCCATTGTACTTATTTATTGCAATGAGCCTACTAATTTGGAAAGATAAATAAGAATTAGTGTGTTTTCATAAATTAATTTTGCAGGAGAACTATTAGATATTTAAATTATCATCACTTCCATGACATTTCAGCTAAAAAAGGGAGAGCACTGTCATAAAAAGGCAATTTTACATTTTTTAATAAAAAATTTTAAAGGTTAAAATATAATATAAAATAATAAAATATTAAAGAAATATAGCTATACTTTGGGAATCTATGAGATATAGCAAAATATGTTTTGTGTTTCACAAAATATTCTTAGAGTTTAGATATGTAGGGCTGAGACAACTATAAATGTTTCCTTAGAGAACTTTTAAAGACAAAAACCTAATTTTATAAAATATTAATAAAAATTATAATGGCAATTTTAAAGTTCCAGATATTTAGAGTTTTTAAAACAAATAACAAGAATGTCAACAACACTGTTTACCTTTCATCTTTCACCATCTTCATTGTGAGTGACATTGTGTTGCACAATATGGTCAAGGCAAAAGTTTAAACAGGATTTATTCCATCAATTTACAATTTAATACTCATAGCACTAAATCAAGTGTTACAGGTTATCATATGCAATCAAGAAAATTAATCCATTTTTATTTTTGAACATTTAATCCTAAATTTATTTATACAAACATAAGAAAATTCTAAATTAAATTATACTGTCATTATTTTAGTTTGTCTAATGTATGGCTTACAAGTTCAAGGACTTGGCTATTTGATGTCTGCCCTAACTGTCCCCTGGGAGCACTTGGTGTTAGTTGAAGAGTATATCAATAGATCAGCAAGAAAGCAGTAAAACTCTTTATTTACCATTGCTCAATATTCTTTCCTCCCCACTCCATCTATATACCTAAGGTAGTACTTTCACAGTTCTAATGAACAAGAGTTCTCACCAAATGCTGCGTTTGTTTTGCCTGCTCTCATCTTCTTATAATGCCTTAGGCCCAGGCTTCTTTGCAAGAACACTAGTGAAGACCTGCTATTGGTGATTTCAGCTTGCTTTCCTGACTCATTTTCCAGTGTTTCTGTACTTGAAGCAGGTGCCATGACATATTATCTGCCTGATAAGAATTACAGAAAACTCACAAAATTTTTCCATTTACATACTGTTATTCTAAAATACAGCATTATACTATAAAATCAAAACTAATGATAATGTTCAGAGATTATATGAAGTAGGAAATGCAATGGAGGAAGATTTTCCCAATGTAAGTCTTTATGGTTACAAGACTACAGAGGACAAGCAAGACTGACATGTCCAAGATGTCACTGACCAATGGAAGCAAGAATATCACATTCATTCTAGTTTTCTTGCTACATAGCTATGCCTTTCTAAAAAAAGAATTTGTCTTTTGATTTTTCTCAGATGTGTCTTTTTCTGAGTATCTAATATGCCAGAGAACCAATGTAAAATTATTTCCTGCATTATAAATATGATTATGCATTTACTGAAATTTGGCAGAAATTGCACCAAAGCAAGGTTGATCCAACCCAAAGCATTCTTTGAGATGGAGTAAGGAAAGTTCTAACTATGCTTTTTTCCCATAGGAGCAGTGCCTGAACAGAGCAACTTCAAGAATCTTTCATGGAAGTCTCATTCTACCTCTCTGACCTTTCACCTTCATAATTTTAGGAGTTCTCAATACACTATAACCAGTTCTCTGAACTAATTGCCTAACTTTCATACCTAGCTTTAGTTTAGCACTGATTCAACACCAATCCAGAAAAACGTGGATTCCCTCTAGACAAGCAGGAATCAGCAAAAAGAAGAGAGAGTAAAAAATAAGACACCTCAAGAAGTACTTCTCCCCCAGAATGCTGCTCAAGACTACTTGGCTTATATATATATCTATCTCTTATTCCAGGTACTCCTGTCCTCACAGAGACCCAGAGATCCCATCCTGCCATAATCTAAGAATTTTGCTTAGATTTTCTCTGATGGAAATTTCAAAAGGATCTTCCTTCTCGAAGAGGCTATTTGAGGAAGAAAATGAGTTTTCTCTTGGCTTCTAACCAAACTCACAAGAACATACCAATAATTAACACAACTGCTATGATGGAGAATGTAAATCATGGAGAGATGTAAGAAAGGTTCACTTAGAGGATTTGGACTTATGTTAGATGATTTGGAGAGTTTCAGGAAGGGAATCTGCTTTAAGTGGGATACTGTCAGGAGGTGGAGGAACCTCAATAATGGGATGTCTCAAATCCTATCTAGGAGGGATGACTAGAATGAGATTGAAGCTGTAATCATTACAGCAACAGCAGCTACTCATATCGGTTAAGATAGGAAAATCTTTGATCATTTTGTGGCTTGGACAATGTTTGCGTCTGCATGTGTTCAGTCATGATTAGAGTCGTCTTGTTTTTGTCTTGATAGTTCTCATGCAATGGCCTGTCTGATGCTAAAATGTTTTATGTTAAACAGGAGAACATTAAGCCTACTTTTACTGCCAGGCCAGTTTATAGCAACAAAAGAACTAGTTAACACTCCAAGCCAGCTTCTGAATATTTTGGGTTCCTCTTCTCTTCTTCCTTCTTCCAATTTGTCCAAAGGCAAACAAAATTGACTGTAAGGCAGTAACCCATGAACTTCAGATGTTCACATGGCTGATACTTTGCTCCTCAGGAGATACTTAGAGGACATTTTATGCAGCTGGATGAAGGTTAATCTTCTGCTCCAAGACATTGGTTGGATCTTGTGACATGACAGTAGCTGCCCAGTAGCTTTTAAGAGTCTTTACAGGATACATCAGCAAACTGCAACAAAGGCAATTACAGAAATAAAAGAAAACTATTAGCCCTCAAAATGAGTCCTGAAAACAAGGACCTAGATTATAAAACCCAAATAATGAATTCAGTTGGGTCTGTTTTAGAAAGCTCAGTTTTTTTTCTTGGCTTAGTCATGGCTTTTTATCTTGTAGTATGTAGGTGCACCAAAATGTATTTGCTATGGCATGAACTTTCCCATGTCTCATTAGGAACTAAGACTGTGGGCTTTTAGATTTTTCTTAGCATCAAAGATTTGGACTAACCTTCCAACTGCAGTATCCCTAAAATGAGAATTTCAGTTGACATGGTAGGCATGAAGGATTATCTGTTTTCCCTTCTGGAGTTTTATTAATAAGTTTGTGTGCACCACATTTTGGAGGCTTTTAAGTTATTTTTCCCATAGAAATACAATCAATGGGAGTGGAGATAGATTTTCAAATTTCTAATAAATATCCAGGTAAGTATGTATGTGTGGCAGGCAGGTATAAATCTAATGCTCATATGAGAAGAAATGGCCTGCAGGTGCACAGACCATATTGGAAATTTAAGGATCCTTTATCTCAGCAAGAAGAGGTAGATTATGTGTCCTTTTATGAGAATAATTTTTCTAAAAAAATTTAAGACTAAATGTCTCTGAAGAGAAAAAATTAACCATTGTGGTCAAGATCATTCCTATCTTAGTGTTTTCAGAATTGGCCAGTTCTTGTTGATAGGGTTATAATGACCTTAGTGGAAACGTTTTGATAATATGAGGTTAAGGCTCACTTTTGAGAAGACTAAAGGTTGGTATTAACAATGTGAGGGAAACTTAAGAACTAAAAAGGCAATGTAAAAAAGGAATCTATTCTCTAAAGTATTTGAAAGAATACTATCAGACTGGGGAAGAGAGTGCCAGATCCAGCAAACAGTTATTTAGAGCAGTACCTACAAATTGTGAACATGTTCAACAGAGTTCTGTGTTTCCTTAAGTGGAAAAAAGAGAAAATAGGGGATAAAGTAATGGAATAAAGATAAGGAAGGTCATATTAGTGTTGGAAAGGTGACCACTTTGTAATAATAGGTAAGATTTGGAGAAGAGCAAAGAAAAAGGAAAGTGTGGGTATATCAGAAATTAATATTGTTTTATTATTTGGGGTGGAAAGTGTTTGCCTCTGTAATCAGTGGCTTCTGGAGGATTCCAAAGAATTCTTCAATTTAGGATCTTTCAAAGGACTGGATGTCTAGTAGTAGGAGAAGTGTTTATGTCCTTTAAGTGAATCCAAGGATCAACGCTTTAAGTTTGACATATATGTTAGTGACTTACAGTACTGCTCCACTGAGGCTCCCTGGAGGTTTTATCAGGTGCTTTTACCGAGTCGTCAAAATGGAGCCATGAGTGGGCAGGGGTTGCACTGGGAAGAATGCCAGCTACAGGCCTCTCATAGGCAGCTCACCAGTGATAGATCAATCTCTGCTCTTGTGGATAATATTGTGAAATACCTGTTCAGTTCTATTGTCACTATCTCCTTAGGTAGTTATAAAGCATTTTCATCTGCCATTTATTTTATGGGAGTTTTTGGAGAGGTCATGACATCTCTTGGTTTCTAAAGCATGTTGAAGTAATGGACACACTTAAAATCCTATACCTACTATCAATACAAATGTGTATGGTTTATCTTTTGTCAGGGTAACTAGCTATCTGAATTGATTTAATTTTTGTGAGTTTTAATTTTATGGTAAATTTAGTCTGTGATTGCATATCTTGTTTGACAATGTATGGTTTTATTCTTTATGTGTAATTCACTAACAAATAATTAAATCACAATTACCCAAGGGAGTCTCTAGACCAGGGGTGGTGAAAGTCCAGCCCAAAGGCCGTATATGGCCCAGGAGGTCATTAGGTCTGGCCCTGTCAAGGTAACCACAGATGGGACTTGAAATTCAATAAATCTAGGAGCTTTTTTCATAGCAACATAAATTTACATTAAGTGAGTCATAATAATAACGTAAATTTTGAGGGACAAGCAAGGAACAACCATTACGGGATAGACAGGACACATAAAGTATATGATGGGACAGACACGTATGCTTCTTGTCTGCTTCCTGCGGCCCATCTGCCTATATTGCAGCGACTCAGAGGACAGACAATGCCAGGCAGGCTGGGAGTGTACACGTTAAGAAGGTGTTAACACACTGGCAAAATTATGGGGATCCAGTGATGATGAGATGAGATGCAATGAGATGTTTCCTTGAGACGTTGATGAGCTTGCCTCAGATGATTGAAGACAATATTGTCAACTTCTTTGTCAACACAGATGATAACTCCAATCCAACCTTTACCCACATGTCCACTATCAACAATCTTCCCAAAAATTGAATCTCAGATGAAGATTAAGGAAATTACAATACACAGAAAAGAAAGCAAGAGTCGAGGATATGAACATTGGATATGTTCCAAATCCAAGATGCAGGATGAGAACAGGAATCAAAGCAAAATAACCATGTCCCTGGTGACACACACAATGGATGGTTATTAAAACTTAAGTGGACTGACATCCTACAAATGTTGACTACAAAGAAAAGAAATGTTGATAGAGAGTGTTGATCTTTCCAAGAGAAATGGACAAATGATTCTTTTGTTGTTTTTTGGCAAAGGCAAACATGTGCACCTAGCTTGTGGTTATGCTTTAACAGTAATGAAAAAGCCAATCTGGAGCATAACTACAGCTCAAAACACGCTAAACTCAAGGAATTGGGAGGCCAAATGCATCTGAATAAAATCAATGCTCTTCGGTGGAGTTTGGAACCACAACAAGCTGCTTTCACTAGGCCTCATTGTGAGAGAGACAACGTTATTCGGATCAGTTATGTAGGAGCGAGCTAATCACAAAGAAGCTGAGGCCTCGTGTAGAGGGAGTTTGTGAAAGGGTGCATGATGATAGCTATGGAGTTGTTAGCACCAGACAAAGTAAAAATGTTTCAGAGTGTTAGCTGGTCTTGAAGAACCATCTCAGATAGGATATTTAGCACAAGGTATTGAAAAAACACTGAAGGATTCTGCAGGAAATTTCCAGTTTTTCTCTCTGGCTTCTGACTAGACATAAGAAATAGCACCCAACTGGCCATTTTCGTTCATGGAATAACTGCAGAGTTTGACGCACGAGAGGAACTGCTGTCTCTTGAAGCCATGCATGGCACTGCAAGAGGTAAGAACTTGTTTGAAAGTCTTGTTTTATCAATGAAAAAACGTGAGCTAACATTTGAAAAGTTAAGTGGCCTTACTACAGGTGGAGCTCCAGCCATGGTTGATTCACAAAAAGGGTCAATTGCATTTGTCAAGAAGGAAATGAATCGTCTCAGTCTTGATCCAAGTGACTTAATTATATGCCACTGCGTCATACACCAAAAAAGGTTCTGTGCACAGTTGTTGTGGCTCAACAATGTGGTGTCAACACTAGTGTCATGCATAAATTTTGTCAAAAGCAGACAGTTTAACAGCCACAAGTTTAAGGAATTACTGAATGATCTTGACTCTAAGTATGGTGATCTTGTTTATCACTGTGAAGTGCGGTGGCTGAGTAGTGGGAACATGCTCTTGAGGCTTTATGAACTGTGGGATGAAGTCAAGTAGTTCTTGGAGATGAAGGGAAAAACCTGTCAGGGAACTCAATGATAACAAGTGGCTGTGTCATCTAGCATTCATGGTGGATATTACCAAGTACCTCTCAGAGCTAAACATCAAGCTGCAGGGCCCTAACCAGCTTCCCAGCTCTCTGCTTTCAAATGTCTAATCATTTGAAGCTAAATTAAGGCTGTGGAAAGTGCAACTCAAAAGGAATAAAGTGGTGCATTTCCCCACTCTGGAAAGACAAAAACCTTTTAGGACACTTGAATATGCCGGTGAATGTGTGAAACTAATTGAGGCATTCAATGAAACATTCAAGGATGTAAAAAGTAAACAAATGGAATTGAACAGTTTTGCTACACCATTCAATGTGGAACCAGCTGGTGTGCCTGATAACCTACAACAGGAAATCATTCAGCTGCAAAGTGATAATGAGCTGAAAGCTAGGTACAACCTCCCACAACGTTCCATAAACGATACATAAGCAGAGATGAATTTCCCACTTTAAGGAGACATGCATTAAAATATACATCTGTGTTTGAAATAACTTACTGCTGCTAGCTGTTCTTTTCAAAACTTACCATCACCAAAAGTCTACTATGTTCCAGACTGACCAAAGCAAACCTGGAACAGCAGAGTAGCAACTGCATCAATACCAGTTAATACCACATGCTTCACCAAAGAGAAGCAGTGCCAGCCATAACATTAAGGGTGAGTTAATTAAATGTTTGACCAAATATAGCAGGATAATTTTTAATTTGATAGTTTTGTATGGCTTGAAAATGTTATAAGTATACAAATAGCCCTTGGCAGAAAAAAGGTTCCCCACCCCTACTCTAGAAAGCCTGTCTGTGTAGCATCTTTATAGTTTCCAAATAAAATACACACTTGTGGAGTTGTATATTTTATGTGAAGGGAGGAGAGTGTATGGGTTTGAATAGTAATGTGTAAAGCAAAATAATTTATAGGAGGCATAAAGGTGGTGACCATTTTGTTTTTTTTCGATTAGAGAGATTTTGTAAGAATCACACTTCAGTAGTTATGTGCAACCAGTGACTTTATTCTCACCTGCATACACTTGTCTTTACAAGACCTAAGAAAAAAATGAGACTCCAGAAAGATATAAAATATTTCCTGACATAGTCAAAAAAGATGGACATAGGTTGAGAAGTCTGCAATTTTAAGAAGATATAGAATGGTTAAGTTACCATTTTAAAAGCAAAGGCACAGAAGTTAACACAAAAGAGGAAAAATAGAACTGGGTTTATTATTCTAGTAATAAATATCATAAATATAAGTTTATATCAGAGCTGTATGATATCTATACATGATAACTAATCTTCTCTGGTTTGCTTGTTTTATATTTTGTTTTAAAATCTCTTGGTGGAAAAAAACACTTGAGCTGATAAATAATTTCAATAAGGAAGTAGGACACAAAATAAATATCCAGAAATCAGTTGCATTTTTATACACCAATAATGACCTTTCAGAAAGGGAAACTAAGAAAACAATCCCACATACAATTGAATTAAAAAAACAACAACTTAGGAATAAATTTAACCAAGGAGGTAAAAGATCTGTACTTGGAAAACTATAAGACACTGAAGAAAGAAATTGAAGAGGATACAAATAAATGAAAACATATACCATGCTCAAGAACAGGAAGAATTAATATTGTTTAAATATCCATACTACTCAAAGCAATCTATAGATGCAAAACAATTCCTATGAAAATACCAATTTTACAGAACTAGAGGAAATAATACAAAAATTTATATGGAACCCCAAAAGACCCCAAATAGCCACAGCAAACTTCAGAAAGAGGAACAAAGTTAGAGGTATCACAATACCTGTTATTAAACTACACTGCAAAGTCATTGTAATCAAAACAGCATGGTACTGGCATAAAAACAGACATATAGATCAATGAAACAGAACAGAAAGCCCAAGAATAAAGCTACATCTATATGGTCAATGAATCTATAACAAAAGAAACAAGAACAAACAATGGGGTAAAAACACTCTATTCAATAAATGGTGTTGGGAAAATTGGTCAGATATACTCAAAAATATGAAACTAGACAATACCAACTTACACCGTACAGAAGAATAAACTCAAAATGGATAAAAGATTCAAAACCATAAAACTTCTGAAAGAAAACATAGGCAGTAAAATCTGATATTAGTAATATTTTTTTTAATATATCTCCTTGGGGGAAAACAAAAACAACAATAAAAATAAACAGATGGGACTACATCAAACTAACTAGATTTTGCACAGCAAAGAAAACCATCAACAAAACAAAAAGACAATTCGCTGAATGTAAGAACATAATTAGCCAATGATACATCTGATAAGGGGTTAATGTCCAAAATTTATAAAGAACTTATACTACTAAGCACCAAAAGAACAATCCAATTAAAAATGGGCAAAGGGCGTGAATAGACACTTCTTCAAAGAGAACATACAGACAGCAAAGAGATATGTGAAAAAATCATAATTCTCTAATCATCAGAGAAATGCAAATTAAAACCACAATGAGATATCACTTCACATCTGTCAGAATGGATACCATCAACAAATCAAACAAGTGTTGGTGAGGATGTGGAGAAAAGGGAACTCCCATGCACCATTGGTGGGAATGCAGGTTGGTGCAGCCACTGTGGAAAACAGTATGGAGGTTCCTCAAAAAATTAAAAAATGGATCTGCTTTATGGCCCAGTGATTCCATTCCTGGATATGTATCTGAAGAAACCCAAAACACTAAATTTAAAGAATATATGCACCTCTATGTTCAATGCAGAGTTATTTACAATAGTCAAGTTATGGAAGCAACCCAAATGTCCATCAATAGACAAGTGGGTAAAAAAGCAGTGATATGTATATACAATTGAATATTAGCTATAAAAAAGAATGAAATCATAGCATTTGTGACAGCATGAAGGGATCTAGAGGGTATTATGCTAAGTGAAGTAAGTCACAGAAAGATAAATACCCTATGATTTCACTTATATGTGTAATCTAAAGAACAATATAAACGAAACAGAAACAGACTCATAGATACCGAGAACAGAGAGGAGGGGGTTGGGGGTTAAGTGAAGGGATTGATAAATACAAATCGGTAATTACAAAATAATCAAATAGTCATGAGGATGTAAAGTATAGCATAAGAAATAGTCAATAATGTTATAATAATTATGCATGATGTCTGGTGGGTACTGGAAATATCAGGGGAACACTTTGTAAAGTATATAATTGTCTAGCCACTGTGCTGTACACCTGAAACTAATATAAAATAATATTAAATATAAACTGAAATAGAAAAAAAGATTAAAATGGCAGATTTTATGTTTAAAAAAATAAAATCTCTTGGTGGATTTCCTACTTTCCCTAAGCACAACACTTTAGTATCTCTCAAGGCCTATAAATGACTGGAAGATAGAATAAAGCTGTGGATCCTGAGAAGAGAGAAGGTATGGTCAGAAACTGGGGTGTGGCCACATTTGTGGGATCATTAAAGAAAACAAGGGTTTCTTTGAAGAGGTTCTGTACTCACTTTGTTTCTCACTATGACTCTGGAATTCATTTCCAATTTTCTCATAACCATGCCATCCCAGTTCTCAGGTAAAACAAGCAACCACCATTGGTTTAAGCTTTTTTAAAAACCTGAAATCTTTTAACAGTGCTTGCATAGAAAAATGATTTAGAGTTCCAAATATCTGACTTTTTTAGAGCTTTTGAAAATGAACCACAGGGAGTTGTAGCTTTCCTCAGCATAACCTAGAGGGGCCTGAACAGCTTTGCTTATTTTATCTAGTGACTAGGAGGATATAACCACCATAACAACTCACTTCCAATGTTGAAAACTATTAAGTCTTAGTTACAATTATCTTATGCTTTCTGGGGCTGATATTTTGTTACAGGAGAAATTTTTTCAAGCTAGAGTCTTGGAGGCATTTTTGTTTGTTAAAGATCTATGAGTTGTAGAGTACGCAGGAACTCTATGTCTCATAAGCAATGTTTAAAACATTTCATTTAAGAAGAAGTTGACAAGAAACATTCAATTATTCCCTAGCTATTTTAAAACATCATTATGTGCTATTGTAATTTATAGCTTCACTTGTCATACTGGCACTGGCAATGCATAAGATCATTAAAATCTTTTTTTCAAATTTTTATTTATCAGAGCCATGGAAAAATTACATTCCCATTAGCTTCAGTTAGAAAAGTTGGAAAAGCATGTTGTAACTCATTCCAGGTATATTTTTTTGTATAGCTATTACTCAGACCTATCTAAAGAAATAGTTGAGTGTGAATTATTTCAAAATCAAAATAGTCTCCTTAAAATTTCAAATGCATTCTGCACCTGAGGTGCTGACAGCAAAGTCCATGCCAAGCATTTGATCCACAAATACCCATTTTCCAAGTGCTCCAGATCCTTAGATCTGCATCTCTTCCATTTTTTGCTGTGGGCAATTTTCAAAAAAAATGGATCGGGAAACTATTCAGTGATCATAAATCACACTGATGGTTGGGAAATAAAAAGGGTTCCTTTGCTTCTTCAGATGTGGTTCCATGCATTTTTGTACATCTTTCATCTAAATCAGAAATCCAGATGCAAAATTATGGTGCTTACATATATCATGTCTATTTGTGACATTCTATGGAAGGATATAGGACTGGAAGACCTGATCTGGTTAATCTGGCATAAGAGAGAACAGTTCAATAGTGTAGAAAACAATGGACAAGGGTATGCTCAAAAGTGAATGTGGTTTCACTGCTGTGATTAATTCAACCAAAATAAAACACTCACTGCACTTGAACATATTAAGGCAATATTTGTGACTTACTAATTAAATGAACTTGGTATTAGTTTCACTTTTCATTTTAAAAATTTCAGCATTTCTGATAAGACTATTGACTAGATTCCCTTTATTTTTACTTGTCTTTATTCTCCCAATGTTTTTTAAATAATAAAAATGTGTTTTCCCGTAGTCAGTGTGGCTCAGTTGGTCCCATGCACCAAAAGGTCACTGGTTTGATTCCCAGCCAAGGCACATGCCTGGGTTGTGAGTTCCATTCCCACTAGAGGGTGTGCAGGAGGCAGCAGATAGATGTTTCTCACATCAATATTTCTCTTTCTCTCTCTTCCTCTCGCTCTAAAATTCAATAAAAACATTTAAAATAAAAAATAAAAAATATATATATAAACAAATAAATAATAAAAATGTATTTCATTTCTAATAATAAAAGTATATTTTCAAATATATACCCTTTCTTAGAGATACTGTTTAGTTCTTACTGCCTTCTCTGGCTGTTCTGCTCATTACAATGTATTTTCCTTTGTTCTCCTTTACCATGTTTTTTCTGCTGGTGTTAACTTCTCATGTGACATCCACAGGTGGTTTTTCCTCTTAAGTAGAAGTCATTGTTCTTCCCTATGACATTGCGGGAGACTTGACTGTAGAAACAATTTATGTAAGGCTTGGTGCTTCTCAAGGCAGTAGTACAATGTTAGCACCAACTAGATGATGGTGCCCATCAACATTTCTCTTTTTAAACTTCTTTTCCCATGACCCACTTTCTATCCATTCTCATGGAGGAAAAAATGTACCATATATCAGTTCCAAATCTCAAATGCTTGAAATCTGGCTAAGAACATTTTCACCAGGGTTGGTATCTTTGTATTTCTACCACCCACTCTGGATATTGTTATGCATTCAGTAAGCACCTTTCTTTCTTGTAGAGAAATGTCTTTGGTCATTACGTCTAAATTTCAGATTCCTGTTCCCACCCTATCTAAAATTTGGGGAGAAAGACAAAACTTGTTTTAACTATATGTTAGATGATAATAGAAAGTGGTATTTTAACAGCTGAAATGTCCTAGTTTCTTTGGGTCTCACTTTTATTAAGCATATTTTCCTTATTTATACTTGTTTTGAAATTAATTATGCAATGTTTTTATTATTTTATTTTTACTTGTAATTTATCATTTACCTTTTAATGACAAAAATAATAGTTTTGTTTTAAAAAAACAAATAGATCATATATTTTTAAATTAATCTTAATCTTAGCTAATGAGATGTTATATACCAGCTTCAGGAACTCAGATTTTTTATCTATTTTTCAAATACATCCCATGTCTGACCATTTATCACCACCTCTACTTCTGCTATCATTTCTCTCCTGCATAAATTGAGTAGCCTCCTCAGACCCTCACTGGTCATATTCTTTTACCTTCTTTGTTCTCTGCTCAGCAGAGTGACCAGCATGATCCTTTAAAACATAAACCCCAAGAATGATGCTCCTCTACTCAAAGCTGTTCAATGGATTTCAGAGTAAAGTCCAAAATCCTTTCAATGACCTCTGTGGCAGCATGGCGCCCTCCCAATACCTTTTCACTCTGGCCTCACCTTCCTACTCCTGGCTCACTCCCCTCCAGCTACTATGGCCTCCTGCCTGTTCTTAGTACATTGCCCCACTCTGCCCTGAGACAGACCCAAATTAAAGTCTTTGCACTGGCTGTTCTTCTGTCAGGAATAATCTTTCCTTCAATGTCCCAATGTCTGAGTTCCTTACTTCATAAGTCTGCTGAAATGTCAGCTTCTCAATGTGTGTACCTTATCTACCCTATTTAAAATTTCAACCCCAACCATTACTTTTCTAAGCTCCTTTGCCTTATCTCAACCTATTGTTTTCTTTTCTATAACATGCCATCATTTAACATGTTACAGTTTACATATTTATTATATCCATTATTAACTGTCTGGCTTCTGATGTTATATGTAAGCCCCAGGGGAGCTGGGTCACTTTTCTGTTTATACACAGATGTTATCTCAAACACATATAACAGCAAATGACATATAGGAAAAGTTAAATAATTTTTATTAAAATTGAATTAACTCCAATAAGATTCCATAGTTACTGAAACACCTCCTGTTTCAACATGTGGCCCTCATGCTTCCTTCTTAACTTGCCCAATCTTAAATCTACATTTGTCTATCCTGCCCCAAACCCTAGGATATCTGAAGTACAGAGACACTGGTTCCAGCATCAGCACCTCTAATACATATTTCATGTGTTTCGTTAGATATAGAGAGACATTCTAGGCATTGGGATTCAAATGGTATAAGACAAATTTCTTCACCATTACAGCTTTATAATCTAAGTGAAAAGATCTGTTAAGAATAGGGAGAATAGGTGGGTGGGAAAAATCCTTTTCTAAGTTTAAAACATAACCATACCACTACCATGACCATCCTAATCACCATCACCACGACCATCACCATCATGATCATCATCACTATCAACACATGTATACATGCTCACTCATTCCAACACAATTTTTAAGAGCGAAAGAGGTAAAACTGCCATCTTATGATATAATAAGAAATATTAATCCGTGAATCCGTTAACTCTCTTGATATAATTCACAGTTATGTTTGCACTAGGACAAAGTACACATTTTAAATATTTCATTAAAACAATTACTCAAAAAGCTAGTGATAAGCAATAATTTGTACTGAGACCTCCCCCTACTGGAGGAAAATTGTGCCTCAGTCAGAATACCCTTGCTTTTAATGTTACCAGAGTGCATGGAGAAGGGATGGTACAATATGGCCTGTGACAATAAACTACTGTAAGGGTTATTCGATTAAATTATTTTTTAAAATGCAAATATTAGATATATACTGTAGGGTTGGTACAGATAACAAATGTTACAATAATTCACAGGAATGAATAAACTAAAATATAAGGCTAAGAAAGTTTCATAAAAACTTAAACTAAGCTTTGAAAAAAATTAAATTTAGATGAGTTAAATGAAGAGAGTATTGTGGAAAAAATATATTTTTCAAAACCATTTGGGCCTTAATATTTATGGAACCTAAGACAAGAGTTTAAATGCAGGTCCACATGCTAGATACCTAAATATTTGAATTATAAATTAAGCTTAAGAACTATTTAATAACATATTATCTATCTTTCTACTCTGATAAATAGCTTTATAACAACAACCTAAAAGGCTGGGTTTAAATTCAGCACTATCAGCCCCCTCAAAAGTCTGAGCTAGAATGTGGCAGCAGCTATCACTCCTCTGAAGCCTTCTCTTGCATCACCTCACCCTGCTGGAGATTTCATACATGCACCTTTGGAAACCAGTCTAAACATCTAAGCTCAATCCGCACTCTAGCCCAACAAAGTCCACTTTTGGTCATCTCTCAGGCCTAAGGGTTTACATACCAGCTGTACAGTCTGCCCTTGAGAGAATGGATGTAGTGAGAGTCCACATAGGGGTTAGAAACTCTGGAATACTAGTAACCTTGGTCTAAAAAAAATGGGCAGGCTTCAATGGGAATGTCGCCTAGGCTGTGACTTCCTTTTTTTTTTATTGACGATATCTTTATTGATTTCAGGGAGAGCAAGTGAGAGGGAGGGAGACTGAGATAGAAACATCAGTGAGGAGAGAGTTGTTGCTGATCCGCTGCCTCTTGCACGCCCCCGGCCGCGGATTAAGCACTCAACCTGGGCATGTGCCCTGACTGGAACTGAACTGCAATCTCCTAGACCCTAGGTCCAAGCTCAACCGCTGAGCCACGCCTGGCTGGGCTAAGCCATGACCTCCTTGACCTGTGGAGCGGTGCTTGGCCAGAGGAAGGCCAGAGCAGGTGTTATCATTGTAATTAGCTAGTTATTAATATTAATAGGAATGGAGTAAAGTGGAGGCCAGACATTATAAGCATGGCCATCTGGGCAGATTCACCAGGAAGCTGCAGTTTCACAGTCCTCAGGGGACTACTGGTCCATTTCCTCCAGACCACTGGGGAAAAGGGTCCAACAAAGGATGCATGCTCAGTAAACTCAAGGATATGTAGGAAAAATACTTACCTGTCAGTCTAACCTGGAAATTATGGGTTGGCTAGATACCAAGACTGAGTCAAGAAGAAATGGAAAGCCTCAATAGACCAATAACAGGGAAATTGAATGAGTAATCATAAATCTTCCAGTGAAGAAAAGTCCAGGACCAGATGGCTTCACAGGTGACTTCACTAAAACATCAAGTAAGAACTACTACCAACCCCTCTTAAACTCTTCCCCCCCAAAATAGAAAAGGGAACACTTCCAAAGTTATTTTATCAGGCCAGCAAATGTGCACAAGAAAGACATGTATGACAATGTTTGTAGTAGCTTTATATTAGATAAAATCTGAGAATAGTCCCAAATTCCAAAAACAGGAAGGGTAATCAAATTTTGATATTTTTCCATGTACTTTTTGGTTTATTGCTTTTTAATTGACTTCACTGTTAGAACAAGTTTAGCTTTACAGAAAAATTGAGAAGATTGTAAACACAATCCTCATTGTAAATAGAATCTACATGTGCCCAGCACCCAGTTTCCCCTGTTACCATTTTATATTGATGGGGTACATTTGTCACAGTCGAAGAACCAAAAGAGAATTACATATTTTTTAAAGTTCATAGTTTATTAAAATATTCTTAGTTTTTACCAAACATTTATTTCTGTTCAGGATTCCATCCAGGATACCACATTACCTTTAGTCATGGGAGCAGCTTTATGGTCCCCTTGTTTGTGACAGTTTTTCAGTATTTCCTTGTTTTTGACAGCCTTAACAGTTTTAAGGTCTGGTATTTTGCAGATTGATCTTCTGTTGGAATTGATCTGATTTTTTTCTGAAGATGAGATGGGAATTTTAAGTTTTGGGGAGGAAGATTATATAGGAAAATGACGTTTCAACATACCACATCAACATACTGTTTACATTATTTGTCACTTAAGCACTTGGATGAGGTTGTTTGTCATATTCTTCCACTGCAAAATTACTCTCACTCCCCCTTTCCATACTTTACTCTTTGGAAAGAAGTTGCTCTACGCAGTCGGTACTTGAGGAGTGAGGAGTTTTGCTTCCTTTCCTTGAGGATAAATTCTGATATTTTCATATAATGGAATGCTCAGCAATAAAAAGGGAGAAAACACACTACTGACTTAAAAAGCAACATGATTAAATTTAAATTTTTTTCTGATGCACGAAAGAAGTCAGAATCAAAAATGTACACACTATACAATTCATTTATATGAAATTTAAGAATAGACAAACATAATCTATGGCTATTGAAATCAAAATGATGACTGCCTGTAGGGAGGAAGGTTGACCAAAAGGGGGTACCAGGGAATTTTCTGAAGTGATAAAATGTTTCATGTCTTGATTAGGATGTATTCATTTGTAAAATTTCATTTATCTGTAAGTTTAAGGTGTTAATTTCACTTATGCAAATCATATATTAAATATTACATTAAAAATTACTTTTGTGTTTATTGTCAAAAAAGTCATTAATGATCCTGGTGAATGCAATTTCAGTACAACTGTGGGTGCAGATTTCTTGGATCTTAAATTCTGAAATAATGGAATAGAGTGAATGAAAGAATGTGACTGATTAAAAATCGCTGATTAAACTTGAAAAATTAGAAAACAGAGGACTAAAGATCTACAATGAACAAAAAGCAAACTGCTTTAACACAGTAAGAGTGCTGATCTGGTAAATGAACTAAAAATAGAGTTCACTGAACATCCAACTGCACAGCAATCCAACTGAGAGAGAGCGTGTTGGGAAGAAGGCAAGGGCGTGACTAATGTTCTTGCAACAGGCTTACCTCTCAACCCCAGCCCAGCAACTTCAGTGTATCTTACATCTTTTTATAGTGACCTCTGGAGGTTTGCTAAGCTCTTGAAACACTCTAGTAATAAATAATCCCGTACATTTTATAGCTTTTCAAAGACACACACAGGTACCATGAAACTATAATTTTAAAAGCATGTGTAAAAGTACATATAAAAATATATTGTATAACATATAAGAATCAGCACAACTCTCACGTGACTGTCTAGTGAGTTTCAGGCTGCATTTTGTTTTCTCTTGTGTAATTTGAGAAAATCTCTAGAAAATAAGAGAGCAGAGAAGATTATTTAAAAAGTGGGAGTGGGGGGAACTTCTCAGAATAAATTAGAAAAATTATCCAGCATGCTGAAAAGGGAGAAATCACAAAAGCTGCTTTCTGTTGGAGAACAAATTTATATATATATATATATATATATATATATATATATATATATATATATATATATATATATATATACACACACACTGCATAAGAAATCAGAACTCTCAGAAAAAATGTTTAACTTCTCATGGAACTCTGGGTAGAAACTACATTTTACAAAAGACACAAAACCACTGAACATAAGGGGAAAAAGAAATAGGACCTTCTCTTTGTATATTTGCTCTTGGGTGGAGAGGGAATCAAGAATCTTGCACAAATGTTTTCCAGAATCTTTATATTAAATCTAGAACTGTAAAACATATCTCAGAACTGAGCATTTGAGGATTAGATATTTTAAAACCTACAGCAAATAAAAACATTTGTTAAGACTAAGTATTTCATTATTAAAACAAGAGACAGCCTATGAATTTCTAAATTAAATGGAAAGAATTGTTAAGATAAAAACACAAACAAGCACAGATTCCAGTGAAAAACAAAGACAATATGGATTTAATTACATCAAATTTAATCAAATCCTCCTTCCAGTACATACTTGTTTTTTGTTTGTTTGTTTATTTGCTTGTTTGTTTTTCACAATCACTCATTTTACAAACATTTATTGAGGATAGATATTGTTCTGGGCACTTGGTTTCCAGGAATGCACAAACAAAATACTTCCTGTCAAATAACTCGTTGTTTTCATTTCTTCTGAATTTTTGTATTGTTGGGGGTTTTTTTGGAATAGTATTATTTCAAGACTGAAAGATGGATAAAATCTCCTTTTAGAATTCTTTCTAATCACATAATTTTATTAAACATCTTGCTACCAACTCAAGAGATCAGCATCATTAACTTATCTATAGTGGTAAGAATTTAAACAAATATATATTGTTAAGCTTGGAGAAAGGATATTAGATTGCTTATCAAGGGAGCTAAAGACAATATGAAGGAACATTTATGTCTGTTTTTCTATGGCATGGGGTTTTGATTCCAAAGTACTCCAGACCTTAAGTTATTTATTTAAGCAAAATCTCCAATATTCCAGTATCAACTGGTTACTGAATTCTGTGTACCTGTGACTCTTTCACTATTTAATACATAAGTATTTTAAGTGTTTGCAAGCTAAATCTGATGCACTTGAATAACTAAGTTATTCAGACACCTGAGGGTTAGTTCTCTCTTTATCTCCACCTCTATCTCTATCTCAAAATAGACCTAGAGATGAAAGGGAAGCAGGGAGGGAGGGACAGAGAAAGAAAGAGAGCAAGTGGAGAGAGAGAGATCTCCAAAAAAGAATAGGTAGTCTCCTTAGCCCATGAAACCAGGAAATAATTTTTATTGTAGATATTGATTTTTAACTGTGAATATCAGTTCTAATGTATGAAGTAGAAGTTCTAAATGGAGAACAGAGAAATTGGTAAGTCAAACCTTTCCATGAGACTAATGGATTGAATTTTATTTTGATTCTGAATCTGCCATTCTGATTTTAGATACAGTTTTTTTGCCTTGAGTGGAACTGAGCTGAGGAACTATAACATATTATCTGGCACCACAATTTGAAAATCATTGATTTTTTTTTTTTTAACTTTTCCCAAAATAATTTTGGAGATCATTAGGTAAAATCAAAATATTCAACAAATCAAAAATTGCCAGTGTTAAAAGCCCAAGTTTTTATGCCAGGAGAGGGGATTTCGCACACACACAAAACACACACCACATATTTGAAAATGCTTCAATGGTTGGTCATTGCTATCAAATAACAACAAAAAAAGCTGCAAAAGTAACAACTGGACTGCAATTGTAACCTTAGCACTTCATTTGATACCGCGTAGGAGGGGAGAAACCTTCTGCTACATATGATAGAAAAATATGACCTGCACCATAATTAGTGCACCAGTAGAGCATCAAAATCAAATAAGTACTTATTAATGTATCTTCTCACAATCTCTTCCATTTAGTCACATACATTTTTCTCAAGGTAACATTGCCTATCTCCACTGGGCAAGTGGCCTATCACATAGTAGGCAATTACATTTGTTTAAGAAAACACATAAATGATCTTTTAAAATTTCAATTATTAACACTTCTGGGAACCTTAACAATTTTAACGCTAAAATTAAGGCACCAGTAGAGAAGCTGTTATTGTTAAAACTACCACAAGATGACTTTTTATTTTATTTTTTTTTTTATTCAAAATAATACAGATGTCCCTTTTTCTCCCAATTGACCCATTATTAGCCCACCTCGACCCCCCTCCTCAGTCCCTCACCACACTATTGTCTGTGTCTTTAGGTTATGCATATATGCATATAAATTTTGTGGTTAACCTCTTCCCCCCACCCACCCACGCCCATCTTCCCACTGAGATTCAACAGTCTGATCCATGATTTCATGTCACTGAATCTATTTTGTTCATCAGTTTATTAAATTCTTTAGATTCCACATATAAGTGAGATCATGTGATGTTTGTTTCTCTCTGCCTGGCTTATATCACTTAGCATAATATTCTCCAGGTCCATCCATACTGTCCCAAAGAGTACGAGATCCTTCTTTTTTACAGCTGCATAGTATTCCATGGTGTATATGTCCCACAATATTTTTATCCACTCATCTACTAATGGGCAATAGGGCTGTTTCCAGATCTTAGATATTGTATTTTGTGCTGCTATGAACATAGGGATGCATATATTCTTTGGGATTCGTGTTTCAAGATTCTTAGGATATATTCCTAGAAGTGGGATGACTGGGTCAAAAGGGCCAAGGATTGGAATTTTAATATTTTGAGGACCCTCCATACTGTTTTCCATAGTGGGTACACAAGTCTGCATACCCACCAGCAGTGTATCAAGGTTCCCCTTTCTCCACATCCTCACCAGCACATGTCATTTATTGATTTGTTAATGGTAGCCATTTTGACAGGTGTGAGGTGATACCTAATTGTGTATTTAATCTGCATCTCTCTGAGGATTAGTGAAGGTGAGCATTTTTCATGTCTCTTGGCCATCTGTATGTTATCTTTGGAGAAGTGTCTATTCAGGTCTTTTGCCCATTTTTTAATTGGATTGTTTGTCTTCCTCTTGTTGAGTTGTATGAGTTAATTGTACACTTTGGAAATTAGCCCCTTATCAGATACATTTTGACAAATACGTTCTCCTATACCATGGGGTTCCTTTGTATTTTGAGGCTGATTTCTTTTGCTGTGCAGAACCTTTTTACTTTGATGTAGTCCCATTTGTTTATGTATTCTTTTTTTCTCTTGCCCTAGGAGGTGTATCAGTAAAAATTCCACTACAGGAGATGTCTGTGACTTTACTGCCTACGTATTCATCCAGGATTTTTATGGTTTTGTAACTTATATTTGAGTCGTTTATCCATTTTGAATTTATTCTTGTCTATGGAGTAAGTTGGTGACCTAGTTTCATTTTTTTGCGTGTACCTGTCCAATTTTGCCAACACCATTTATTGAACAGACTGTCTTTACTCCATTGGATGCTCTTGCCTCTTTTGTCAAATATTAACTGACCATAATTGCGTGGGTTTATTTCTGGGGTCTCTGTTCTGTTCCATTTATCTATATGTCTATTATTGTACAAATACCAGACTGTTTTGATTACAGTGTCTTTGTAATACAGTTTGATATTGGGTAAAGTGATTTCTCCCACTTTGTACTTATTTCTCAAGATGGCTGTGATTATTCAGGGTCTTTTTTGGTTCCATATTAATTTTTGGGGTATTTGTTCTAGCTCTGTCAAATATTCTGTTGGTACTTTAATAAGAATTGCATTGAATCTATAAATTGCTTTGGGCAGTATGGACATTTTAATGATATTAATTCTTACAATCCATGAACATGGTATATTCTTCCACTTGTTTATATCTTTCTCTATTTCTTTTTTCAGTGTCATGTAGTTTTCTGAGTACAGGTCTTTTACATCCTAGTTAAGTTTATTTAAAGGTGTCTTATTTTTTTAGTTGCAGTGGTGAAGAGTATTTTTTTGGTTCTTTCTGAGAGTTCATTGCTGGTGTATAAAAATGGTGTGGATTTCCATATTTTAATTTTGTATCCAGATGCCATCCTCAATTCATTTATCAAATATAGTAGTGCTTTGGTGGAGGCTTTACAGTGTTCTATGTACAATATCATGTTATCTATAAATAATTACAGTTTTACTTCCTCCTTTCCAATTTGGATACCTTTTATGTTTTCTTCCTGTCTGATGGCTGTTGCAAGAACTTCCAATACTACGTTGAATAAGAGTGGTGAAAGCAGACATCCATGTCTTGGTCCTGTTTTTAAGGGAAATGGATTTAGTTTTTCACCATTGAGTATGATCTTGGCTGTAGGTTTCTCATAAATGGTCTTTATTATGTTGAGGTATGTTCCCTCTATTCCAACTTTGCTAAGAGTGTTTATCAAAAATCGGCGCTGGATTTTGTAGAATGCTATTTCTGCATCTATTGATATGATCATATGATTTTTGTCCTTCATTTTGTTTATGTAATGTATCACATTTAGTGATTTGTGGATATTATACCAGCCTTGCATCCCCAGAATAAATCACACTTGGTCATGGTGTATGATCTTTTTAATGTATTGCTGGATCTGGTTTGCTTGGATTTTGTTGAGATTTTAGCATCTATGTTCCTCAGAGATATTAGCCAGTAGTTTTCTTTCTCTGCAGTGGCTTTATTTGGTTTGGGGATTGGGGCCGTGCTGGCCTCATGAAAAGTGTGGGAGTTTTCCTTCCTCTTGAATTTTCTGGAATAGTTTGAGGAGAATAGCTGTTAACTCTTCTTTGAATGTTGGGAAAATTCACCTGTAAATCCATCTGGCCCAGGACTTCTGTTTGCTGGAAGTTTTTTGATTACTGCTTGAATTTCATTTGTTGTTATTGGCCTATTCAGGTATTCTGCTTTTTCGTGATTTGGCTTGAAAAATGGTATGCTTCTAGGAATTTGTCCATTTCACCCATGTTCTCCAATTTGTTGACATATAGTTGGTCATAGTATTTTCTTACAATCTTTTGTGTTCCTGTCCTGTCAGTTGTTATATCGCTTCTTTTATTTCTGATTTTATTTATTTGGGTCCTCTCTCTTTGTTTCTTAGTGAGTCTGGCTAAAGGTGCATCAATCTTATTTATCTTTTCAAAGAACCAGCTCTTGGTTTCATTGATTTTTTTGTATTTTTTTTAGTCTCTGTGTCATTAATTTCTGCTCTGATCTTTATTTTTTCTTTCCTTCTACTTCCTCAGGGATTTTCTTGCTGTTCTCATTATAGTTCTTTTAGTTGTTGTGTTAGATGGTTTGGTGGAGTTTTTTCTTGTTTCTTGAGGTATGCTTGTACTGCTGTGAACTTTCCTCTCAGGACTGCTTTCATTGTGTCCCATAGATTTTGGGTTGTTGTCTGTTCATTTTCATTTTTTTTCAAGAAGTGTTTGATTTCTTCCTTGATCTCACTGGTAACCCATTCATTGATTAATAACATGCTATTTAGCCTCCATGTGTTTGAATATTTTTGAGTTTTTTGTAGTGGTTGATTCCTAGTTTCATGGCATTGTGATCCTAGAAGATGCTTGATATGATTTCAGTCTTCTTGAATTTGTGGAGACTTGCTTTCTGCCCTAACATGTGGTCTATTTTTGAGAATGTTCCATGTGCACTTGAGAAGAATGTGTATTCTGCTGCTTTGTGTTGAAATGTTCTGTAAATGTCAGTTAAATCCATTATCTCCTATGTGTCACTTAAGGTCTTTGTTTCCCTGTTTATTTTTTCCTTGATGATCTGTCCAATGCTGACAGTAGGGTGTTAAAGTCCCCCACTATGATTATGTTGCTGTCAATCTCCCACTTCAAGTCTACCAAGGATTTTTTCATATTTTTAGGTGCTCCTATATTGAGTGCATACATATGTGTAAGTGTTATTTCCTCTTCTTGGATTGACCCCTTTATTATTATATAACGACCATCTTTGTCCCTTGTTATAGTATTTATTTTAAAGTCTATTGTTAGAAATAAGTATTGCTATTACACTTTTTTTTGTTGTTTCCATTTCTATGTAATATTTTTTCCATCCCTTCACTTTTAGCCTATGTGAATCTTTTGCTCTCAGGTGGGTCCCTTGTAGGTAACATACATTTGGGTCATGTTTTCTTATTCATTCAGCTATCCTATGTCTTTTGCCTGGAGCATTTATTCTGATTACATTTAAGGTTACTATTGGTATATACTTATTTGATGCTATTTTCCCCACTTATGCCGAAGAAGTTTTTCTCAATATTTCTTCTTTTTCTTAAAGCTGTCCTTTTAGCATTTCTTGTAGTCCTGGTTTGATGGTACTGAACTCCTTTGGCCTTCTTTTTCTGGGAAGCTCTGTATTTCACCTTCAATTTTAAATGATACACTTGCTGGATAAAGCAATCTTGGTTGCAGGTTCTTGCTTTTCATTACTTTGAGAACTTCATGCCACTCCCTTCTGCCTTGAAATCTGCTGTCAGCTTTATGGGGGTTCCCTTGTAAGTTATTTCTTGTCTCTCTCTTGAAGCCCTTAATATTCTCTCTGTCCTTAACATTTGCATTTTAATTATGATGTGTCTTGGAATGAGTCTCCTTGGTTCCATCTTGCTTAGAACCCTCTGTGCATCCTAAATTGTGTGACTTTCTCCCTCACCAGTTTAAGAAAGTTTTCTGTCATAATTTCCTCCACCAAGTTCTCTATCCCTTGCTCTCTTTCCTCCCCCTCTGGCACTTTTAGGATGTGAATGTTGTTTTGCTTTATACTGTCCCAAAGCTCCGTTAGACTGTCCTCATGCTTTTAAAATTTTTTTGTTTTTTTTTTTTTGCTGCTCTGATTGTTTTTTTTCTACCTTATCTTGTAAGTCACTTATTCTATCCTCTATTTCATTGAGCCTGCTTTTAATTATTTCCAGCATATTATTGATATCAGATATAGGACCCTTCATTTCTGTCTGATTCTTATTTATGATATCTAGCTTTTTTTTCATGTTTTCACTAACTTCCTCAACCTTTCCATTAAGTGTCTTGTTTGCATTAAGTTGCTTGAGCATTTTTATAACCATTAATCTGAACTGTGTTTTTGATAACCTGCTTAACTTCATCTCATCAATTCTTTTTATGGTGATTTTTCCTTTTCTTTAGTTTGGGGGTTGATTAGGGTCTCCCCACTTCTGGCTGTTAGTGTTTGTATCTGTAAATTAGATATATTTGCTGTTTCTAGAATTGTGGTATGGGATTTTGTAGTGTATGTTCAGTGGAGCCCAGAGGTGTGTTTCCGTTATATTTCTGAGCTATTTGCTCTAGATATTTCTGTTTTGTGAGTGTCCCTTTTGTGAGGCCTTTGGGCTCTCTTATTGTGATTGGGTCTAGATTATTTTTTACCAGTTCTTGTGAGGATTTTCCTCTCAGGTTGGCTGACTGTGTGGCTTAGCCCCAGCCATGTTGTGTGAGCTGTTGTAGGGGTGCTGGCAAGGCAGGAAAATACACAGCCAAACTGCCAGGAAACAATCAATATCTTAGAAAACATCCTGACAATCTCAATGAAAAATTCCCTAGTGAAAGAATTGGGAGAGTGAAGTGACAACCCACATGCTAAAGCAAAAAGAGAAAAGAGAGAGAGAGAGAGAGAGAGAGAGAGAGAGAGAGAGAGAGAGAGAGAGAGAGAGAGAGAGAGAAAGAAAGAAAGAAAGAAAGAAAGAAAGAAAGAAAGAAAGAAAGAAAGAAAGAAAGAAGAAAAAGAAAGAAAGAAGAAAGAAAGAAAGAAAGAAAGAAAGAAAGAAAGAAAGAAAGAAAGAAAGAAAGAAAGAAAGAGAAAAAAATAGAGAGAAAAGCATGTTATTGCTGATAGTAACCAAAAATAAAAAATAAAAAGTAAAATAAAAGAGATCCTGCTGGGAGATAAAAGGAGTAGAGAAAAGATTCTGACTGAAGGATGAGCAAAAAATTATGTGTAGAGCATAAGAATAAGAAAATAGTTGAAAAAAATACAATAAAATGACAAACAGAAACAAACAAACAAAAAGACAGGAAGTGAGAAGGGAAAAAAGGAAAAGAAAGAAATAAAAATAAAGTCATGCCAATGGAACAAGAAGAGAGAGATAATATAAAGGCACAGAGGGAGTCCAATTAGAGATTTGGAGGAAACAACAAAGAAAACAGTAAACTTATTGGTTATAATGATAATATCCCAGCAATTAAGCGAGAATATCAGCAAAATCTTGGTAATAGAACATAAAATAAAACAGAACAAAGCAAAAAAAGCAAGCAAAGCAAAATTAATTATTTCTAAATTAATTTAAGCCCGGCCAGGCGTGGTTCAGCCAGTTGAGCATTGACCTCGGATCCAGGAGATCAGGGTTTGATTCCCAGTCAGGGCACACGCCCAGGTTGGGGACTCGATCCCGAATTGGGGGTGTGGAGGAGGCAGCCAATCAATGACTCTCTCTCATCATTGATGTCTCTATCTCTCTCTCCCTCTCCTTTCCTCTCTCTGAAATCAATAAAGATATATTTTTTTAAATAAATAAATAAATAAATAAATAATAAATAAAATTAATTTAAAAATTTTTTTAATTAAAAATTTTTAAAACAAATTTTATTTCTTTTCTCTCTTTTTACTATAAAAAAAGTCAATCAGGTGAGTTTCATCGTGGGGGCTTATGTTGTCTGTGGCACACTGATTTGTATGAGGATTTCAGTTCTCCTGGAAGGTCCTTGTGTGTCAGCCAATGTCAGGTGCTTCTTGGGTTTGGCTCTGGTGTCCTTAGGTTGTTGCCTGATCTGAGGCTCTCTGCAGACCACATTCACTAGTCAGCTATTTCGCCTCCCCCTTGTGGTTGCCTGGTCTTATTTCAGTCTTCTAAGGAGTCTCTAGGGTGCAGGCCAGCTAGTGTAGCTCTAGCTATTGCTCCCCTCACTTAGAGGTTTCTCTGTCAGGCACTCACTGTGGGGAAGCTAATCTCTGCTTCAAAGCAAACTCTTCAATCTATACTCTGTCCTCCAATTCTACTTCCCCATACAATGGCTTGTTACAATTTCAGATTGAATTCTGTCTGTTGTCATTTCTGTATGGACCATTTCAGCAGCCTGAGCTCAGTGGGTTCAATTAAAAAACATCTCAGTGAGCACTTTGCCTACCCAGACCCCAGCACGGGTTTTCAGCTTTTCCTCCAGTTCCCAAACAATACTCCCTGAGAGTCTCATTCTTGTAATGTCTTCCTGTGAGCTGATCTCCCTTCCCCCCTCAAGACTGTGCCCTGTGGGGGATACCTGGGGTTTCAATGGCTGAACCAACCCCTTTTCTGTTGGGGGTGGTACTCCTAGCCTGCATAAGAGGTAGGTGTGCTCCACCCCTCCTTTCTCAGGTAGAGTTGGCTGATCACATGGGTCACTTATTTTAAACGGGAGACAATGCAGACACAAATCCCAGGTTTTCCTGGTCTGTCTCCAAAATGTAAGGCAGGAAAGTGGATGCTTATTCATCAATCAAAAACTCAAAAATGCACAAAGCAACACAAAGGCAGAGAACCAACCCTGCAAGGTTCCATAGCTCTTGCACCTCAGTACCAAGCAGGAGGGGTCACAAAGTCAGCTCATTCAGCTCCCCTGCACAGCTGATATCAGTAAAGCTGAGGCAGCTCCTTGCACACTATCCCAGCTTCTTTCAAAGCAGGTCAAAAAATCCCAGTTTGCCACATGAGCAACTCTAGAGGCTGGATTCTTGATTCACCCTTCTGGAGGCTCTGGACTCTGTCTGTCAGAGGGAGAGCTCTCTTACACTTCCCAGGACCACACAGATCAAATGCTTTCTGGGGTTCTACACAATATCTCACAGGAAGGCAGAGGGTCCCAGTATGTGGCTGCTCAGTACAGCACTCCAGCATCTTTCTATTCGGGAGCCACACACTGTGGGACAGCCATTCCACTGGTGAGCACCCAGTGTTAAAGACTCCTGTCTCTGCTTCCATTAAAAGCTTTGTTTCACTTGGAAGACGTAGTCCCCTCCTTGCAGGCACACTGTTCCCTGGCTATCTCTGTCCTCCATGCACAGGTGGTCCTTCCCTTCTCCTCCACTCAAAATTTGAGATCTTAGCTTTTGGATGCCATCCAAACTCCCAAAGGGAGGGAGCTTTGCAACCTCTAGCCCTATCATCCAGAGCCCAGCACAGGCTTCTGGGGAGACTCTCCGTTTCTATACCACCCTTCTCTTACCATACTCTATGATGTTTCTTCAGTGCTCCCTGCTCAAAATATGTCCACTCAAGTATATTTCTCTGGTTTTTCCAAGCTGGTTATACAATATTTTAGTGGTAAATCATGTCCATGATTGGGAGAAAGGGTGCTTTGCTTCTTGTCACAGCACCAGGTCTAAGATGGCTGCAGAATAGTTGGAAGCAACACACACAAATTCCTGATGCCAAACTGGATTTACAGCTATATTATAGAGCAATCAACCTGAATGACCAACTGAAGGACAGCTGAACTGGAGTCTTATATACAAGGATTTGTAGAAGCTACAGAGAAACTGGTAAGAAAGGCAGAGATATAGAAAGAGCTGGTCCCTGTGCCCAGGTGCAGTAACTGAGAAACCTGAGGAATATTTCAACTGCAAAAGTCCCTTCTGAGGAGCATGAGGTATCAACCTTATACCAGGACCCAAAAACCAGAGCACCAGAGCCAGGGAGAGATACCTAAATAGCTCCTGGGAGTGAAAATCAGTGTGGCTCTGTCCACTGGAAAAAGGAGGGAGTTTGCTAGAATCTCAAGTCCTCTCTTAAAGTACCAACACACAGGAATTCAATCTTGGGCATTTACCTGGGGGTCTGATAAAAGGAAGTTGACTCAGAGCATACAGGAGTCACAAAGAGAAGATCTGGGTGGAGTGGCTCTGGAGAGAGATCTAGAGAGTTGGCTACTGAGGTTCTGGTTGTGAGTCAACATTCCACACTGTCCCCAGGTGTCACCCCCCAGCATTAGGCACTCTTATTCTTACAGTACCAGCTGGGGGGTGCACTAAACCCATTCTCCAAATACTGGTGGCACCACTTTGCCAAGCTCAAGTCCATTAGAATGGACTATTGGCTGCAACTGATGGACTTGTGGTGTGCTTTTTTTCTAGAGAAACTATAGGCAGACTCTCAGATGGTCATTGAACTGAGTGGCTTTGGAACAAGGGCCAATATTTCCCACTCATGCAGGCTCAGCAGTCAACAGCCACAATGTATGACACTCTTAACAGGGTCTCTGATCACATGGCTGCAAAGCTAAGTGGAGGCACACTGTTCATTCCCTCCCTGTGGTCAGGTTCCACCCTCTAGTGGAGAGCTCCCTTGACCTGATCCTCTAAATCCTGTCCTACTGGGCTCAGTTCTACAGGAGGGGAAAGAGTGCAGCTCAGAGCTTGGACCTTTGAAGTGCAGTTCCACCAGCCTTTCTGATAGCACTGCTGCAAAGCTAGGGGAAGGCATGCATTTTTTTCCCCTGGCAGGCCAGCACTACCCCCAACAGAAGACTGCCTTGATTTATTTCAGTAAGTCCCACTAGCCCAAGAATGCTGGGCTTAGCTCCGCAAGGGAAAAGTGGTTCCACTCAGAGGTGGAACATTAGGAGTTTGTGTTTCTCAGAGGCTCCAGTCCAGAATCAAGCAAATATGGCTACAGAGCTTAGGGGAGTACAGCTCACCCACCTCCTGAAGCCTAGCAGATCCCAACCCCAATGAAAGGCTTTTTTGACCTGTTTGCCCAAGTCCCAGTGGCCTGATCTTTTTGAGCTTGCTCCTGCAGTAAGGACAAGTGGTTTTATCCAACCTGAACCTGTAGTGCATTCTTCCTGGGACAGCTAGAGTTGGAAACTCCAGCAGAGACTGAGTGCTATGGCTATGAAGTAGAAACCAAATGCTCCTCTTTTAATGTCTGCTCACACTGACCCCAAATATATTTAATAGCAGGTATATTGAATACTGAGCTTCAGCCTTGTGGAAGGGTCAATGGGTGCAGCCAGCTTGAGCTCACTCTACAGCCTTTCTTCTTAAGACTCAGGAGGAAGTACAAGCAACCTTGGGGGTGGGAGAACAGAGTAGCTGACATGTGGATGCTGATCTCAGGAAGCCATGGACTTTTATTGAACCTCCCCCAGCTCAGAGCTGCAAGAAGCCAATCCTCTTACACAGTCTGGCCTCCCAGATGCACACGCGGGCCCAGTAAATGCAACAACAAACAGTGAAAAATGTAATGGATCCAGATGGGTAACCCAAGGCCAGGTATACACATCTGACATTGACCTGCACTGGAACCCTGGCCAAAGAGGCCCAGTACTAACACAATCAATGGTGAGCTTCAAACCACCTTGACCCAACTAGCCACATACAGAACATAGCCAAAGAGGAACTACAGCCAATACCAGACCCTACTAGGATCAACTCTGCCTCAGGGAGCATCACCTGAACAGCAATCCATAGACAGTGAAAAGGGTCTGTCCTTATAGTCAGCCAGCATAAGGGTTAACTCTACCCATGAATGGGCAACAGCATTCAAGAGCCAACTACAACAGAAGAGGGCACGTAACCCATACAAAAATCATTTTTGGAGCACATAGCACAGGAAACCCACAAGGGAAGCCTTCATATGAAGTTTGGGAGTAATAACAGGTCTGTTGAATATACAGAGATATACACAAAAAGACAGAGAAAAAACGGAGATAAAAATATGCTCCAAATGAAAGAACAAGAATATGCCCCAGAAAAACAATTAAATGAAACAAACAACCAAGACACTAGATTCAGAATTTAAAACAATGGTTATAATGATGCCCAAGGGACTTAGGGGAAGAATGGATGATCTCAATGAGAACCTAGGCAAAGATACTGTAAAAAATTTTTTAAATCATTTTTAGAGTGGGGAAGATGGCTGCACAGTGACAAGAAGCAGAAAGCTCTTACTACCAGCCACAGACTTGATTTACCACTAAAATACTGCATAACCAGCTTGGAAAACCCAGAGAAATATATCTGAGTGAACATATTTCAAGTAGGGAGCACTGAAGGAACATCATAGTGTCTGGTAACTGGAGGCACAGAAAAGGAGAGGCCTTCCTGAAGACTATGCTGGGTTCTGAGGCCCAAGAGCTAGAGCCTGCAAAGCTCGCTCCTCTTGGAAGTTTGGACAGGTATCCAAAAGTAGGGATTTCAAACCCTGAGTGGAGGAGAATGGAAGGAGAGCCCCACATGGAGGGCTGAGGGACTCAGTAAAACAGTGTGTCTGTGAGGAGGGGACTGCACCATCCTAGTGAAACAAAGCTTCTAAAGGATGCTGCAACAGGCATTTTTCTCACTGAGTGCCACATACAGGGACCCTCTGCCTTCCTGTGAGACATTGTGTAGAACCCCAGAAAGCATTTGATCTGTGTGGTGCTAAGAAGGGGAAGAGAGCCCTTCTGCCTACAAAGAAAGACTGAAGTTGCCTGTGGGGCAGGTAGGTTCTCCAGCCACCTGAGCTCTCAGAGGAGTGAAAATTGGTTTTTTGACCCACCCTGAGGGGTGCAGGGATAGTGCCCAAGGAGCTTCCCCAGCTTTACTGAGATCAGTTGTGCAGGGGAGCTGTGAGGGGCTCACTAGTGACCCCTCCTGCTTGAAAACAAGGCACAGGGTTGGTAGGATCTTGCAGGGTAAATTCTATGCTTGTGTGTTGCTTTTCATGTTTTTCAATTTTTGATTGCTTAATAGCTGCCCACGTTCCAGGCTTGCATTAGGGAAACAGACCAGTGAAAGATGAAATTTGCCTCTGCATTGTGGGGAGTTTGAAATTTGCCCCCTATGCGATTAGGCAACCAGATGTGGGGGATGGAAAAGAGAGACACACCTAACTCTCCTACAAGATAAGAGCACAACTCCAACAGGAAAGTGCTGGTTCAGCTGACTGAAGTCCCAGATATCTCCCCCAGGGCACAGTCCTGAGGTGGAAGAGAGATCAGCTCACAGGAAGGCATTACAAGAATGAAACTCTCAGGGAGTATTGTTTGGGAACTGAAGGAAAAGCTGAAAACCCCTTCTGGGGTCTGGGTAAGCAAAGTGCTCACTGGAATGTTTTTTAATCAAACCCACTGAGCTCAGGCTGCTGAAAAGTTCCATACAGAAATGACAACAGACTGAATTCAATGTGAAATTGTAGCAGGCCATTGTATGGGGAATTGGAGGATACAGTATAGATTGAAAAGTTTGCTTTGAAGCAGACTAACTTCCCCACAGTGAGTGCCTGACAGAGAAACCTCTAAGTAAGGGGAGCAATAGCCAGAGATACACTAGCCATCCTGCACCCTACAGACTCTTCAGAAGACACTGGAATAAGACCAGGCAACCACAAGTGGAAAGTATAATAGCTGACAAGAGGAGGTGGTTCACAGAGAGCCTCAGATCAGGCAACTACCTAAGGACACCAGAGCCAAACCTAGACAGCTCCTGACATTTGCTGATATACAAGTACCTCCCTGGGACCTGAAATCAGCATACAAAACAGTGAACCTAAGACAGCATAAGCTTCCCAGATGAAACTCACCTGATTGATTTTTTTTATTATTATTTCTTAGGAAAAAAAAGAGAAGAGAAAAATAAAGGGGAAAAATAGCATCAAATAAGTATATACCAAGAGTAACCTTAAATGTAATCAGAATAAATGCTCCAGGCAAAAGACATAGGGTAGCTGAATGGATAAGAAAACAGGACCCAAATAGATACTGTCTACAAGAGATGCACCTGACAGCTAAACATTCACACAGGCTAAAATTCAAGGGATGGAAAAAAATATTTTAAGGAAATAAAAATGAAAGAAAAGCTGTAGTAGCAATACTTATTTCTGACAAAATAGACTTCAAAATATACACCATAACAAGAGGGGAAAAAAGGTCACTACATGATACTAAAGGGATCAATCCAACAGGAGAAAATAATCCTTATAAATATATATGCACCCAATATAGGAGCACCTAAGTATATAAAAAAATTATTCTTCAACTTGAAGGGGGAAATTGACAGCAACACATTCATCTTGGGAGAATTTAAATCCTCACTGTCATCATTAGAGAGATTATCAAGGCAAAATATCAACATGGGAACAGAGAACTTAAATGACACACTAGCTCTAAAGGATTTAATTGATATTTACAGAACATTTCAACACAAAGCAGCAGAATACACATTCTTCTCAAGTGCACATGGAACATTCTCAAAAATAGACCATATGTTAGGGCTTTAGGCAAGTCTCCTCAAATTCAAGAAGATTGAAATCATGTCAAGCATGTTCTAGGATCACAATGCCATGAAACTAGGAATCAACCACTATAAAAAAACTCAAAAACATTCAAACATATGGAGGCTAAATAGCATGCTATTAAACAATGAATGGTTTACCAATGAGATCAAGGAAGAAATCAAAGATTTCCTGGAAAGAAATGAAAATGAACAGACAACTCAAAGTCTATGGGACACAGTGAAAGCAGTCCTGAGAGGAAAGTTCATAGCAGTGCTGGCATACTTCAAGAAACAAGAAATTGCTCTACTGAACCATTTAACACGAAAATAACTAGAATGAGAAAAGCAAGAAAAGCCCTGAGGATGTACAAAGATGGATATAATAAAATCAAAGCAGAAATTAATGACATAGAGGCAAAAAAAAAAAAAAAAAACCACCCTACAAAAATCAATAAAACCAACATCTGGTTCTTTGAAAAGATAAATAAGATTGATGCACCTTTAACCAGACACAGCAAGACACAAAGGGAGAGGACCCAAATAAATAAAATCAGAAATGAAACAAGCTATATGACAACTGACCCAACAGAAATACAAAGGATCTTAAGAAAATATTATGAGCAACTATATGCTAACAATTTGGACATCATGGGAGAAATGGACAAATTCCTAGAAGCATACAGTCTTCCAAAGCTGAGTCAGGAAGAGGCAGAAAACCTGAATAGGCCAATAACAACTAATGAAATTGAAGCAGTAATCAAAAAACTCCCACCAAACAAAAGTCCTAGACCAGATGTATTTACAGGCAAGTTTTAACAAACATTCAAAGAAGAATTAATACCTATTCTACTCAAACTGTTCCAGAAAATTCAACCAAAGGTCAAATTCTCAAACTCTTTTTATGAGGCCATCATCGCTGTAATCCCAATATTAAATAAAAACACTACAAAGAAAGAAAATTACAGACCAATATCCCTGATGAACATAGATGCTAAAATTGTCAACTAAACACTAGCAAGTTGGATCCAGCAATACATTAAAATAATCATACATCATGACCAAGTGGGATTTAATCCGAGGATGCAAGTCTGTTATAATATAGACAATTCAATAAGTGTGTTACATCATATAAACCAAATGAAGGACAAAAATCATATGATCATATCAATAGATGCAGAAAAAGCATTCTACAAATTCCAGCACTCATTTTTGATAAAAACTGTCAGCAAAGTGGGAATAGAAGGAACATACATCAGCATATTAAGGCCATATATTAGAAAAATACAGCCAACATCATACTCAACAGTCAAAAACTAAAACCATTTCCCTTAAATACAAGAACAAAACACTTTGTACTTTCACCTCTTTTATTCAACATCATATTGGAAGTCCCTGCCACAGCCATCAGACAAAAAGAAAACATAAAAAGTATCCAAATTGGAAAGGAAAAAAGTAAAACTGTCATTATTTGCAGATGACATTATATTGTACATAGAAAACCCTAAAGCCTCCACCAAAGTACTACTATATTTGATAAATGACTTTGGCAAGGCATCTGGGTCCAAAATTAACATCTGGAAATCAAAGTCATTTTTATACACCAACAAAGAGCACTCAGAAAGAGAAACTAAAAAAAAAAAAAATTTATTATTTACCATTGCAACTAAAAAAATAAAATACCTAGGAATAAACTTACCCAAGGGTATAAAAGACCTATATTTAGAAAACTAAAAGACACTGAAAAAAGAAATAGAAGATATAAAAAAGTGGAAGAATATACTATGTTCATAGATTGAAATAATTAATATCAATGTGTCCATACTACCCAACACAATTTATAGATTCAATGCAATTCTTGTTAAAATACCAACAGCATATTTCACAAAGCTAGAATAAATATTCCAAAAACTTATATGGAACCAAAAAAGACCCCAAATAGCTACAGCTATCTTGAGAAAGGGCAGAGTGGAAGGGATCACTTTATCTGATGTCAAACTGTACTACAAAGTCCTTGTATTCAAAGCACCCTGGTATTGGTACAAAACAGACATACAGATCAGTGAAACAAAATAGAGATCCCAGAAATAGACCGACCCAATTATGGTCAGTTAATATTTGACAAAGAAGGCAAGAGCATACAATGGAATAAGGACAGGATCTTCAATAAATAGTGCTGGTAAAATTGGACAGCTACATGCAAAAATATGAAACTAGACCACCAACTTACACCATACACAAAAATAAACTCGAAATGAATAAAAGACTTAAATGTAAGTAATGAAACCATAAAAATCCTGGATGAATACATAGGCAGTAAAGTCACAGACATCTCACGTAGTATAATTTTCACTGATACATCTCCTAGGGTAAGAGAAACAAAAGAAAAAAATAAACATATTGGGATGACATTAAACTAAAAAGCTTCTGCACAGCCAAAGAAATTAGCTTCAAAATACAAAGTAATCCCATGGTATGGGAGTACATATTTGCCAAGAATGTATCTGATAAGAGGCTAATCTCCAAAGTTTTCAAGGAACACATACAACTCAACATAAGTAAGAAAAACAATCCAATTAAAAAGTGGGCAAAGGACCTGAATAGACACTTCTCCAAAGGTGACATACAGATGGCCAAGAAACATCTGAAAAATGCTGATTATCGCTAATCATCAGAGAGATGCAAATTAAAAACATAATGAGGTATCAATTCACAACTTTTAGAATAGTTCTCATCAACAAATCAACAAATGACATATGCTGGAAAGGATGTAGAGAAAGGATAACCCGGGTACACTGCTGGTGGGAATGCAGACTAGTGTAGCCACTATGGAAAACAGTATGGAGGTTCCTCAAAATATTAAAATTTCAATCATTGGCCCTTTTGACCCAGTGATCTCACTTCTATTAATACATTCTAAGAATCCTGAAACACTAATCAGAAATAATATATGCACCCCTATGTTTATAGCAGCACAATTTACAATAGCTAAAATCTGGAAACAGCCCAGATGAGTGGATAAAAAGCTTCTGGATATTTTCACCGTGGAATACTATGCAGCTGTAAAGAAGAAGGATGTCATACCATTTGGTACAGTATGGATGGACCTGGCGAATATTATGCTAAGCAAAATAAGCAAGACAGAGAAAGACAAACATCACATGATCTCACTTATATGTGGAATCTAAAAAAGTTAATAAACTTGTGAACAGAATAGATTTAGTTGACATGGAGGCATGGATCAGACTGATGAATCTCCAAGGGAAGGAGAGATTAACCAAAGAATTTATTTACATATATACATAACCCAAGAACACACACAATGTTGTGGTGAGGGACTGAGCAGGGAGGTTGGGAGGGGTGGAAGGTATCAAAAAGGTGAAAAGAGAACATTTGTAATATTTTGAACAAAAATCAATCAATCAATCAATCAATACAAATAAATAAATAAATAAAATAAAAAATAAAAATGACTTTAAAAGAAAAATGAATCATAAAATTTCTGAAATAAAGGATACCTTTGGTGAAATTAACAGCAGTCTACACAAAGCAAAAGATCAAATCAGCAATTTAAAGGACAAGATTACAGTAAGCCCCCAGATAAAGCAGCAAATGAAAAGTGAATTTAAAAATTTGTGAAGGAAGTCTGAGAAACTGCTTGACATCATCAAGCATAACAAAATCTGTATCATTGTGATAACAGAAGACAGTGAGCAAGATATTGAGAATCTGTTTGAAGAAATAATGGGTGATAACTTCCCTAACCTGGTGAAGGAAATGGTCACACAAGTTCAGGAAACTCAGAAAGTCCCAATCAAGATGAAGCAAAAGAGGTCTACACCAAGAAACATCGTAATTTAAATGGCAGAGGTTAAAGACAAAGAAAACCATCAAAGGGGAGACAGTTAGTTACCTACGAGGGAGTTCCCATAAAGCTGTCAGCAACAGAAACACTTCAAGCCAGAAGGGATTGGTATGAAATATTCAAAGTGATGAAAATTAAGTACTTACAACCAAGAATACTCTATTCAGCAAGGATATCATTTAAAATTCAAGGTGAAATAAAGACCTTCCCAGATAAGACCAAAAAAAAAAAAAAGTTAAAGGACCTCGTTACCACAAAAAGCTAAAGGAGCTCATGCAAGAAATGTTAAAGGGTCTACTTTAACAGAAGAAAGAAAAAAAAGCACAAAAGAACAAAGGTATAAAGGTAAAAGGGCAATAAATAATAGCAGGGTCTATCCCATCAAAAATAACTTTGCCTGGCCAGAGTAGCTCAGTGGTTGAGCATCGAGCTAAGATCCAGGAGATTATGGTTAGATTCCCAGTCAGGGCACGTGTCCAGGTTGTGGGCTAAATCCACAACAGGGGGAGTGTAGGAGGCAGCCAATAAATGATGCTCTCTCATCATTGATGTTTCTATCTCCCTCTCCCTCTCCCTTCCCCTTTCTGAAATCAATAAAAATATATTTTAAAAATAATAATAACTTTAAATTTATTTGGAAGTTACACTGCCCTTGGGCTGAGGGAAGGGGGTATGTAGGCTGCCCCTGTGAAGGCACCAAAGGACTGATGAACATGCTCTCATACCACTTCCCAGGAGGCAAGATCACTACAGAATAGCTGGAGCCTGCCTACCCTTGCTCCCAACCAGGGACTGGATTTATAGCTAAAATACTGCCCAATCAATTTGACAAACCAAGAGAGTGTAGTTGATTGAACATACATTTAAGGAGCACTGAAGAAGCAACACAGAGACTGATAAAAGGAATGGAGTTGTGAAAATATGGAGCCACCCTAGAACAGGTGCTTAGCAGAGAGGCTGAGTGATATCAGCTGAAAAGTTCCCTCCCCTTGGGAATGTGGGGTCTCAATCCCATGCAGGGATCTGAAACTCAGAGCAGCAAAAACTGGAAGGAGTGAGCACAGCATGAGGCACAGGAAACCAGGGGAATCCCGTCTGCTCAGGAGACTGGGAACAAACCTTTCCAGTAAAGGAGTGCTTCTATTGTTAGCAGCCCCAGCCTGAGAAGTTTGATCAGTCTCTACTTCTGGAAAGGTTGTGTTGCAGTGTTTGAGTCCAGCAGAGGGGCCTGTGGGATGCACCCTGCAGTGACTTTCAGTGACCCTCTACTTCCTTAAATGGCATTATGCAGAGCCCCAGTTAGTGACTAAGTTGTTTGGCTTGGAGAAAAAAAATTCTCCCATCTCAGCACAGGGTTGGAAACCCTCTCCCCTACCTGTGAAGCCTACCAGATTGCTCAGTCTGTGGAGTTAGAAGCACAGAGGAGCAGGGAAGGTTGGGAATTTTGGACCTGCACTGCAGAGAGTTGAGAGCGTGAGAAGAGCTGAGAATTTTGACCTCACTTCGCTGAGACAAATTACACAGAAATATGTGAATCTGGCATGAGGCTGACTTGTGTCTCCTCCTGCTTGGACCTGTGGTGCAGGGGCATCAGTTCCACACAGATCTGGGATTTTGGGACTGTATCCCCCAAAAAGGCTTCTATCAGGGAGACAGATGAGGGAGTTCTGAGCTTTGTGACTACATTTGGGTAGGCTGAGAGAAGCTCCCTGTGAGTTCAGCCAGGCAGCAAAGGATACACAAAGCCTGCATCTTCTTCCCACAGGCTGGGAACACCAACCCCAACAAGAGATGGTTTGCTTCGGCTCTGTGAATTCCTGAATACCCTTGAGCAGTTAAGTGGAGGACAGCAACACAGCTCAGAGCAGGACATTCCAAGTGTGAGACCTGCAAAAGCTATTGTCTGGGACCATGAAGAAGTGCTTAGCACCCTCCTGTAGGCTGGGCTGGCAACATTCTCAGATGGAAACCCTTCTGATCAATCCCACTGAGACTAGGGGAATTATACGGCTCTTACAGAGAAGACTGCAGGCTGTACCCACCTGAACCTGCAGCAGTCAACCTGAGTGGAAATGAGAGTGGGAGTCTCTGGTGGAGACTGAGGAATTAGACTTTAAAGCAGAGCCTAATTTTCCTTCATTGAGTGCCCAAGTAATCTCTAAGCAGAGGACCTACTAGACCAAGATGGCTAGCCTAGATCCACCCTAAAGCCTCTCTTCAGAAGGCACTGAAAAAAGACCAGGCAACCTCAAGAGAGAGGCAGAGTAGCTGACTGGTAGAGACAGTTTTCAAGAAGCCTCAAACAAACCATAGATCTGCCCCCAGCTCTAAGCAAAAAGAAGCCAATCCATTTACATAGATTTATTCTTCCCATGTGGCATATGCTGACACAAACAGTGAACAAAGGGGTAACTCCACACAGGCAACCCAAGGTCAATTACACACAATGTCTGACAGTGACCTGCATCTGAAGTGCAACCAAAAACCTAAAATGACCTAGAACCATTACAAGTGGTGGGCTTCAGGCCACACCAGAGCTCGACCCAACTGGGCAAATAAATGGCACATACAAAGGTGGATCCCAGTAGGCCCCAGATTCTGCTGGAAACAAACTAGCCTTGGTGGGGAGCCCCTGCACAGCATCTCATACATGGTGATAAAGTTTTATCTCTATAGACACCCATCTTGAAGTGTTAATGAGTTTGCCACTAAGCCCATCAAGACACCTTGAGACTGCCCCCAAACAGCAGATTGAACCCCATGGTCAAGGATGAGCCTCATAGACACCACCTTGAGGGGCAATCCCAACGACAACAGGGCCTGCAGCAACCAAGACTCAATTACAACAGGAGGGTACAAACAACCCACAGAAGAGACATTCCTAGAGCACCCAGCTCAGGAGATAAGGAGGCTGCACCACTGAGAGCCACAGGATACCAACAACAGGTTATACCACCAAGACAAGAAGTCATAGCAGTCCTATCTGAAACATGGAAACAAACACAAAGAGACAGACAAAATGGAGACACAAAAAAACAGGCCCCAAATGAAAGACCAGGAAGAAACTCCAGAAAAAGTGCTAAATAAAATTGAGGCAAACAATTTATTGAATAGAAAATTCAACGCAATGTTTTAAAGAAGCTCAGGAAACTTAGTGAGAACAACGGTTTGAAGAAGAATATAGAAACCATGAAAAATAATCAGGCAGAAATGAAGAATGCCATATCTGAAAAACAGAATACACTTGAAGGAACAAACAGTCAATTAAATGAGACATAGAATTGAATCAGTGAGTTAGAACATGAAATGGGGGGGGGAAAAAATCACTCAATCAGAACAGAAAACAGACAAAATGATTAAAAAGCAAGAGGATAGTTTAAGGGAATTTTGCCACAACCTAAAATGTCCACATCATAGGAGTAACAGAAGGAGAAGAGAGTAAGCAAGAGACAGAGAATCTGTTTGAAAAAATAATGACAGAAAACTTCCCTAGCTTGGTGAAGGAAAATGTGACACTAGTTCAAGAAGCACAGAGAGTCTAAATGATGAACACAAGGAGACCCACAGCAAGAAACATCATAATTAAAATGGCAAAGGTTAGGGACAAAGAGAGAATCTTAAAGGCAGCAAGAGAAAAACAGTTATTTACAAGAAAGTTCCACTAAGGCTGTCAGCTGATTTCTCACCAGAAACACTTCAGGCTAGATGGGATTGCCATGAAATAGTCAAAGTAATGAAAAACAAGAACCAGCAACCAAGACTACTCTATCCGGCAAGGCAATCATTTAAAATTGAAAGCTAGTTATAGAGCTTCCCACAAAAAAAAAAAAAAAAAAAAAAAAAAAGACTGAAGGAGTTCATTGCGACCAAACCAGCAGTGCAAGAAATGCTAAAGAGACTATTTTAAGAAGAATAAAGAGAGAGGAATATAGGCATAAAAATATAAAATAGCAATAAATAAGTACCTTAAAATAATATCCTTAAATGAAAATTGATTAAGTGCTCCAATTAAAAGACATAGGATAGGTTAATGGATAAATAAATGTGACCCATATATATGCTGTCTGTAAGAGACCTACCTCAGAAAAAAAGATGCATACAGGCTGAAAGTGAACGAATGGGAAAAAATATTCCATGAAAATGGAAACAAAATAATATTCTAGGGTGGCAATCCTTATACCTGACAACATAAATTTCAAAACAAAGGCCATATTCAGATCCTTTGCCCATTTCTTAATTCGGTTGTTTGTCTTCCTCTTGCTGAGTAGTATGAGTTCTTTGTACACTTTGAAAATTAGCCCCTTATCAGATACATCCTTGGAAAATATGTTTTCCCAGATAGTGGGGTTCCTTTGTATTTTGAGGCTGTTTTATTTTGCTGGACAGAAGCTTGGGTAGTGGTTTGTTTTGCACACAGTGTAATGGCAACCCCAAACATCCATGGGGATTAGTCACAGAAGGAAATAGCAATTCTACTGAAATACCTCTCAATTTACAGATAATATGCTCTTTGCCTGGACATCAATAGCATCTTGAGGCAAGTTTTGGAACTCCAAGGCAGGGGCAAGTCTCTGTTTTTCCATTTCTTCATCAGAAACACCACTGCCCAACAGTAGACAGCTGTGGGTCAGTCAGGCATCTACTGGCTAAGTCATTGTTCATTCTGCTCAAGGTGCTGGACAGGCAACCTCAGCTCTCTGTTCCTCCTGGACAGCTGATGGAAGTGCCTGCTATGCTGACTTTCTCTTCTGTCCAGGCTGCACCCATACTCAGAGAACTATATAAAATTGAAGAAAGAAAATAAGGAAATACAAATAAGTGGAAGCATATACCATGTTATTGGTTTGGAAGAATGAACATCATTAACATGTCCATACTACCTAAAGCAATCTATAGATTAAACACTATTCTTATTAAAATAGCAATGGCATATTTCATAGAACTAGAACAAATATTCCAAAAATTTATATGGAACCAAAAAAGACCTAAATAGCTGAAGCAATCTTGAGAAAGAAGAACAAAGTTGAAGGGATCACAATACCAAATATCAAACAATACTACAAGGTCATTGTAATCAACACAGCCTGGTATTTGCATAAAAACAGGCATATAGACCAATGGAAAAGAACAGAGAACCCAGATATCAACATACTTCATTACAGTCAATTAATAATTGACAAAGGAGGCAAGAGCATACAATGGAGTCAACATGGTCTTGTCAATAAATGGTGTTGGGAAAGTTGGACAGGTACACACACAAAAAATAAAACTAGACCATCAACTTACACAATAAACAAAAGTAAACTCAAAATGGATAAAAGACTTAAATATAAGTTGTGAATCCATAACAATCCTGGAAGAAATCTTAGGCAGCAAAATCTCAGACATCTCTTGTAGCAATATGTTTGCCAATACATCTCCTAGGTCAAGGAAAATAAGTGATAAAATAAAAAATAGGACTACATAAAAATAAAAAGCTTTTTCACAGCAAAATAAACTATCAACAAAATGAAAAGGGACTCCACTGTATGGGAGAACATATTTGCCAATGATGCAGTTGATAAGAGAATAATAACCAAAATACATAAGGAACTCAAACAACTTAACAAAAGGAACAGAAACAATCCAATTTAAAAAGAGGCAAAGGACCTAAATAGACACTTCTTCAAAGAGGACATACAGATGGCCAAGAGACATATGAAAAAATGCTCAAAGTCACTAATCATCAGAGATGTAAATTAAAATTACAAAGAGGTATCAATTCATGCATGTCAGAATGGTTACCATCAACAAATCAATGAACAAGTGCTGGTGAGAATGTGGAGAAAAAGGAACCCTAGTACACTGCTTGTGGGAATGAGACTGGTGCATAGAGTTTCCTCAAAAAATTAAAAATGGGACTGCCATTTGACCCGGTAATCCCACTTCTAGAAATATATCCTAAGAAACCCAAAACACTAGTCAGAAAGAATATATGCACCCCTATGGAAGAGATTAACCAAAGAACTTGTATGAATATATGTATAATCCATGGACATAGACAATAGTGTGCTCAAGGCCTGCCCCAAGGGAGAGGGGGAGTTGTGCAGGTTCTGGGTGGAGGTGGTCAGTGGGGGAAGAAAGGGGACTTCTGTAATATTTTCAACAATAAAGGTAAATTAAATCAGTAAAACAATAATAAAAGAAATGAGGAATTAAAAAATAAAAATGGAATATATGCATCCTTATGTTTATAGCAGCATTATTTACCATAGCCATGATCTGGAAACAGCCCAAGTGCCCATTAGTAGATGAGTGGATTAAAAAACCTATGGTACATTTACACAATGGAATGCTACATGGTTGTAAAAAAAATAAGAAACTTTTACCCTTTGTGGCAGCCTGGGTGACCCTGGAGAATGTTATGCTAACCAAAAAAAGCCAATCAAAGAAAGACAAATACATATCATCTCACTAATATGAAATATAATATACAAAATAAACAGACAAAATGGAACAAAAAGCATGGATACATGGTCCCGTGCCCAAAGGGAAAGTGTGTGTGGGGGTCACTGGATAAATAAGGTGAAGGGATGAACTAAAGAATATATTGCATAAACCATGGACACCAATAATAGTTTGGTGAAGGTCAAGGGAGGGGGAGGCATGGAGGGTTTGCAGTGGGCAAAGAGAGAGTGGAAGGAGGACACCTGCAATAATGACACTTAAAAGTTTAAATAGTCCAACTGCCATGGCTCAGTGGTTGAGCATAAACCTATTTATGAGGATGTCATGTTTTGATTCCTGGTCAGGGCACATGCCTAGGTTTGCAGGATCGATACCAGTAAGGTGCATGCAAGAGGCAGCTGATCAATGATTCTCTCTCATCATTGGTGTTTCTATTTCTCTCTCCATCTTCCTTTCTCTCTCTGAAATCAATAAAAACATCCTTTTAAAAATTAATTTTAAATAAATAGATAAATTAAAATGTATTAAATGTTCTAACCAGAAGACATAGGGTAGATGAATGGGTAAGAAAATATGACCCATATATATGTTGTCTAAAAGAGACCCACCTCAGAACAAAGGATGCACACAGACTAAAAGTGAATGCATAAAAAATATATTCTATGCAAAAGAAAACAAAAAAAACTAGGGGAGCACTACTCATATCAGACAAAATAGATTTCAAAACAAACTATAACAGTAGACAAAGAAGGACACTACGTAACGATAATGAGTGCAATCAAAAAAGAGGAATTAACCCTTGTAAACATTTATGTACCCAATATAAGAGCACCTAAATATATTATGCAAACCCTGATGGACATAAAGGGATAGATATACAGTAATACAGTCATAGTAGGAGATTTTATCACCTCATTGACATCAATAGATAGATTTTCCAGTCAGAAAATCAACAAAGAAATAGCAACCTTAAATGTGTCTCACTATATCAGCTGGATTTAATTCATATCTTCAGAGCATTTCACCTGATAGCAGCAGAATATAAATTCATTTATTTTACATTTCTTTTTATTGTTGAAAGAATTACAGATGTCCCCTTTTTTACCCCCAATGATCCCCTCCACCCAGCATATGCCCCCCCAGGCCTTCCCCATAACATTGTCTGAGTACATGTGTTATGCATATATGCATATAAGTTCTTTGATTAATCTCTCCTCATTCACTCCCCCATCCCTTCCTTCCCTCTGATATTCAACAGTCTGTTCCATGCTTCTACATCTCTGGATATATTTTGTTCATCAGTTTATTTTGTTCATTATATTACACATATAAGCGAGATCATTTGACATTCTTTTCAAATGCACATGGAACATTTTCTAGGGTTGACCACATGTTCAGACACAAAAAATAAGTACCAATAAATATAAGAAAACTGAAATTATGTCAAGCATCTTCTCTTACCATAATGCTATGAAACTTGAAATCAAACACAAGAAAAAACTGAAAAGCACTGAAACATATGGAGGCTAAATAACATGTTATTAAACAATGAAATGGTTAATAACAAGATCAACAAAGAAATCAAAAGCTACCTGGAGACAATAAAAATGAACACACAACAACCCAAAATCTTTGGGACACAGCAAAAGCAGTCCTGAGAGGGAAATTTATAGCATTACAGTCCTACTTCAAGAATCAAAAAAAATCTTGCCTGGTTGGTGTGGCTCAGTGGTTGGGTGTCAACCCATGAACCAGAAGGTGACCACTTTGATTCCTGGTCAGGGTAAATACCTGGATTGTAGGCTCAGTTACTAATGGAGGGTATGCAAGAGGCAGCCAATTGATATTTCTCTCCCATTGATGTTTCTATACCTTTATTTTTCTCCTTGCCTCTCTCTTTAAAAATTCAATATGGACATTTTTTTTTAAATCAAGAAAAATCTCAAATTAACAATCTGTCCCTACACCTAAATGAATTAGAAAAACACAACAAGCAAATCTCAGTGTAAACAAAAAGAAGGAAATAATAAAGATTAAATTGAAAATAAATGACGTTTTCCATCCAAAAAAAAAGAAAAGAAATGACATAGAGACTAAAAAAAAAAAAAAAAAAATCAACAAAACTAAGAGCTGGTTTGAAAAGATAAACAAGATTGACAAACGTTTAACAAGACTCATCAAGAAAATTAAAGGGAAGATCCAAGTAAATAAAATCAGGCATGAAAGAAGAGAAATAAAACAGACACCAAAGTAATACAAAGGTTTGTAAGAATATACTATGAAAATTATATGTCAACAAATTTAAAACTTGGGTGAAATGGATTATTTTTCAAAACACACAATCTTCCAAAACTGAATCAAGAAGAATCAGAAAACCTGAATAGGCCCATAACAACTAATAAAATTGAAGCAGTAATCAAGAACTCCCAGTAAACAAAAGTCTTGGACTGGATGGCTTCACAGGCTAATTTTACCAAACATTCAAAGAACTAACACCTATCCTTCTCTAACTATGTCAAAGAATCCAAGAGGCAGGAAGACTTCCAAGCTCAGTTCACTAAGTCAGAATTATCCTATTTCAAAAAACAAATAAAGACACTACAAAGAAAAAAATTATAGGTTAATATTTTTGTAGAACATAGGAGCTCGATATCCTCAACAAAATATTACCAAATAGGATCCAGCAATATATTTAAAAAAATCATACACCATAATCAAGTGGTCTTTATTTGGGGGATGCAATGTTGGTACAATATTAGCAAATCAATAAATGTGATACGTTACACAAAATGAAGGATAAAAATCACATGATCAGATCAATAGATGCAGAAAAAGCATGTGATAAAATTCAGCGCACATTTATGATAAAACTCTCAGCAAAGTGGTAAGAGAGGAATCATACCTCACCATAATAAAGGCCATAATGACACACCCACAGCCAACATCATACTAAAAACTAAAATCATTCCCCTTAAGATTAGGGCCAATACAGGGATGTCCACTTTCACCACTCTTATTCAGCATACTACTGGAAGTATTAGCCACAGCAGTCAGGCAAGAAAAAGAAATAAAATGCACCCAAATTGGAAATGAGGAAGTAAAATTGTCATTATTCACAGATGACATGATATTTTACATAGAAAACTCTAACGGCTCCACCATAACACTACCAGAACAGATAAATGAATTTGGTAAAGTAGCAGGATACAAAATTAATAATCAGAAATCAGTGACATTTTTATACACCAATAATGAACTATCAGAAGGAGAAAGTAAATTTAATATTGCAGCAAAAATAAATACATAAATCATAAATAAGGTACCTAGGATTAAATTTAACCAAGGAGATAAAAGACCTGTACTGGGAAAATTATAGGATACCAGGATACCAATGAAAGAAATTGAGGAAAACACAAATAAGTGGAGGCATATATCATGTTCATGGATAGGAAGAATTAACATTATTAAAGTGTCCATACTACTCGAAGAAATTTATAAATTGAATGCAATTCCTATTAAAAATCTTGAACAAATAATACAAAAATTTATATAGAATCAAAAAGGACCTCGAATAGCCTCAGCAATCTTGAGAAAGAATGAAGTTGGAGATATCACACTACCTAATATCAAACTATACTACAAGACCATTGAATCAAAACAGATTGGTACTGGAATAAGAACAGACATATATTTCAATGGAACAAAACAGGTTGCCCAGAAATTAATCCACAGTTTTATGGTCAACTAATATTTGACAAAGGAGGCAAGAACATACAATGGAGAAAAGATAGTCTCTACAATAAATGGTGTGGGGGAAGTTGGACACATACACATATAAAATTGAAACTAGACCACCATCTTACAACATACACAAAAATAATCTCAAAATGGATACAAGACTTAAATGTAAATTGCAAAATCATAAAAATCCTAGAAGAAAACATAGGCAGTAAAATCTCAGACATCTTTTGTAGTAATATTTTTGACTATATATCTCTATGGGCAAGGGATACAAAGGAAAAAATAAACAAATGGGACTACATCAAACTAAAATGTTTTACACAGCAAAAGAAAACATCAACAAAATGAAAAGGCAACCCACTGCATAGGAGAATATCTTCACCAGTGATACATCTGATAAGGGTTAATTTCCAAAATATATAACGAACTTATACAACTGAACACCAAAGACAAACAACTGAATTAAAAAATGGGCAAAAGATCTGAATAGACACTTCTTCAAAGAGGACATTCAGCTGGCCAATAGATATATAAAAAGATGCTCAAAGTCACTAATCATCATAGAGATGCAAATTAAAACCACAATGATATACAGACTCTTGCCTGTCAGAATGGTTATCATCAATAAATCAATAAATCAATAAACAAGTGCTTGAGAAGACTTCGAGAAAAGGAAAGCCTTATACATTGTTGGTGGGAATGCAAATTGGTACAGCCACTGTGGAAAACAGCATGGAGTTTACTCATAAAATTAAAAATAAAACTACCTTTTGACTCAGCCATCCCACTCCTGGGAATATATCCAAAGAAACTAAAAACACTAATTTGAAAGAATATGTATATCCCTATGACCTTTGCAGCATTATTTACAGTATACAAGATCTGGAAACAGCCAAAGTGCCCATCAGTAAATGAGTGGATAAAAAAGCTGTGGCACATTTACATAATGAAATACTACTCAGCCATAAAAAAAGGAGAAAATCTTACCTTTTGCTGCAGCATAGATGGAACTGTAAATTATTATGCTAAGTGAATAAGCCAATCACAGAAAGACAAATTCCATATGATCTCATGTATATGGGGAATCTAATCAACAAAGTAATATAACAAACAAAATAGAACAGACTGACAGCTTTCAGATTGGAGGGGATTTGGGGACTGGGTGAAAAAAGGTGAAGGGAATAAACAAAAAACACATGGACATGGTGATAGCCAGAGGGAAAGGGATATAACTGGGTAATTGAGTATGGAAAGAAACTTGATGTTGAGTGATGAGCACAAAATGCAGTATGATGATTATATTTTTTTAGGTTTACATTTGAATCCTGTATGGTTTTATTAACCAATGTCACCCTAATAAATTCAATAAAAAAACAACAACAATATTTTGCTCACTCAGTGGTTACAAAAATGTTTTCCTGTGCTACTGTCTCAATATTTATTGTTTTACTTTCCTCATGAAGATTTATAATCTACCTGGAACTGATGTTTCTATAAGGTGTGGTGTTCAGTGTACTGATTTTATATACACTATGGTAGAGGTCAAGAATAATTTTTTTCTCTAGAAATATTCAATCTACTTAATTACATTTATTGAAACAACTGTATTTTCTCTATTGTCTAGTCATTGTGGATCAACTGATCTTGTATACATGTCTGTGTCTGAACCATGTATACTTCTGTTAGTTAATTACATGTTCTTCCTTCAATATCACACTATCTTTTTGTTAATACTTTATTAAATGTATTGAGGTGAAAATGGTTAATATAAATATATGTTTCATGTGTGCTTTCTATGTTACAAGATCTATACATTGCTCTATGTGCCCACCATCCAAAGTCATATTTTCTCCTGGCACCATATGTATGGACCCCCTTCACATCCCATCTCCTCACCCCCATTCCCCTGGCAACCACCACACTACTGTTTGTATCCAAGAGTTTTAGTTTTATATCCCACATATGAGTGAAATCATATGGTTCTTAGTGTTTTCTGACTGACTTAATTCACTTACCATAATATTCTCAAGGTCCATCCCTGTTGTTACAAATAGCAGCATTTCATCCTTTCTTAGGGCTAAGTAGTATTCCAATGTATACATGTACCACATCTTTATACAGTCCTCTACTGCAGGACAATTTGGTTGTTTCCATGTCTTGGACACCTTGAATAATGCCGCAATGAACCTAGGGGTGCATATATCTTTGCAAATTTATGTTTTTGAGAGTTTTGAGTATATACACAGGAGAGTGATTGCTGGGTCATATTGTAGGTATATTCTTAATTTTTTGAGGAATAATCAGATTGCTTTCCATAGTGGTTGTACCAGTCTACATTCCCACCAGCAGTGAATGAGGGTTTCTTTTTCTCCACAACCTCTCCAACACTTGTTATTGCTTGTCTTCTTGATAATAGCCACTCTAAAGGTATGAAGTGATATCTCATTGTAGTTTTGATTTGCATTTCCTTAATTGCTAGTGAGGTTGAACATCTTTTCATATATCTAATGACTGTTCATATGTCTTCTTGGGAGAGGTGTCTGTCTGTTCAGGTCCTCTGCTCACTTTTTGATTGGGTTGTTTGTTTGATCTTGAGTTTTATGAATTCTTTATATATTTTGGAAATTAAACCTTTGTCAGATCTACTGTTTGCAAATATCTTCCACCTGGTTGGTTGCCTCTTTGTTTTGTTATCAGTTCTTTTGCAGTGCAGGAGCTTTTTACTTTAATATAGTCCCATTGATTTATTTTTGCCTTTACTTCCTTTGCCTTTAGGGTTAAGTTCATAAAATGTTCTCTACAACTAAGGTCCATAAGTTTGGAACCTATGTTTTCTTCTATGTAACTTATTGTTTCAAGTCTCAAATTTAGATCTTTGATCCATTTTGAGTTATTTATTTTACATGGGGGCAAACTGTAATCCAGTTTCATTCTTCTGAATGTGGCTTTCCAGTTTTTCCATCATCATTCATTGTGTGTTTCTGGCTCCTTTGTTGAAAATTGTCTGCTGATATACATATGGTTTTATATCTGGGCTTTCTATTCTGTTCCACTGGTCTTTGTGTCTGTTTCTGTGCCAATACTAGGCTGTTTTGATTTTTGTATATGTGTAGTATAATTTGAAGTCAGGTAGTGTGATGCCTCTAGCTGCATTCTTTTTTCTCAGGACCACTTTGGATATTTTGAGTCTTTTGTGGTTTGAAACACATCTAATGATAGTTCTATTTCTTTAAAAAAATGGCGTTGGTGTTTTGATGGGGATTGCATTAAATCTGTATATTGCTTTGGCCATTTCAACTATCACTATCCTAAGTAGCTCATATTAAGTCTTTGTAGTTTATATTAAGATTTTCAAATTTGTATTTCTTCTTCAAAATTTGTGTTTGCTATTTGGGGCCCTCCTACAGTACTCTACAATCTTCTGAAAATTCTAGTTATTTTTCACAAAATAAATATGAGAACCTCTGCTGGGATTTAGATTGATACTCTACAGAATCTATAGATAAATTTTAGAAATAATTCATATACATGAGATATTAAAAATTTTAATCCATGAACATGGCATTAGCACTCCATTTAGTAAACTAAACTTCATAAAATAAATTTATTCCTAGGATTTTGATTTTATGCTGTTATAAATTATACCTTTAAAACTTTGTTTTTAAAATGTTTCTGTATAAACAAATCTTACTAAATTTAGTGATTAATCCTAATACAATTCCTATAGATTACTTTGAATTTTCTACCAACAAAATTTTAGTAAAGGATTAAATTTATTTGACAGATGCATAATTATTAGGAAATTCTATTTCTCCTGAATCCATTAGGCATTACAAATATTGCAGTGCATCTGAGTGTATCACATTTACAGGTATTACTTAGCAATAGTAGTGTTTTTTTCATGTTTGTCTGTTATCCTTTTATTCATTCTTTTTTTCTATATCATTATTTTTAGGGTGTGTAAACTTAAATTTAAGGACTCAAGGTTATGTAAAGAGTCTATAGTTGTTTTTCCTACTCAGAATGACTATCTTTACCTTTTTTTAACCTTTACTGTTAAAAGTATTACAGATGTCCCCTTTTTTCTCCCATTGATCCCCTCCACCCCTCATCCACACCACCCTCAGGGCTTCCCCATAACAATGTTTGTGTCCATGGGTTATGGTAATAAACATACAAATTATTTGATTACTCTCTCCCCACCCACTCCCCCGTCCCCACCTTCTCTCTGAGATTTCTCAGTCTGTTCCATGCTTCTTTGTCTTTGAATCCATTGTGTTCATCAGTTTATTTTGTTTATTAAATTCCACATATGAGTGAGATCATGTGGTATTTGTCTTTCTCTGACTGGCTTATTTTGCTTTGCATAATACTTTCCAACTCGCTCCATGCTGTCCCAAAGGATAAGAGATCCTTATTTTGTACAGCTGCATAGTATTCCGTGGGGTAAATATGTCACAGTTTTTTTATCCACTCATCTACTGATGGGCACTTGGGCTGTTTCCAGATCTTAGCTATTATAAATTGCACTGCTAGGAAAATAGAGGTGCATAAATTCTTTCTGGATGGTGTTTTGTTTCTTTTAGGATATAGTCTTAGAAGTGGGATCACTGGGCCAAATGGTAGTTCAATTTTTAATTTTTTTGAGGAAACTCCATAGTGTTTTCCATAGTGGCTGCATCAGTCTGTATTCCCACTAACAGTGTACTAAGGTTCCCTTTTCTCCACACTCTCACCAGCACGATGTTTGTTGATTTGATGCTGGTAGCAATTCTAACAGGTGTGAAGTGATACCTCATTGTGGTTTTAATTTGCATCTCTCTGGTGATTAGCGACCTTGAACATTTTTTCATATGTCTCTTGGCCATCTGTATGTCATCTTTGGAGAAGTGTCTATTTAAGTCCTTTGTCCATTTTTTAATTGGATTGTTTGGCTTCCTTTTGTTAAGTTGTATAAGTTCCTTATATATTTTGGATAGTAACCCTTTATGAGATGTGTCATTGGCAAATATGTTCTCCCATACAGTGGGCTCCCTTTTCATTTCATTGATGGTTTTCTTTTCTTTTTGTATCGGCAACATATTGGTACAAGAAATGTCTGAGATTTTGCTGCCTATGTATTCTTCTAGGATTTTTATGGTTTCATGTCTTACATTTAAGTATTTTATCCATTTTGAGTTTATTTTTGTGTGTGGTGAAAGTTGGGGGTCTAGCTTCATTTGTTTGCATGTACCTGTCTAATTTTCCCAACACCATTTATTGAAGAGACTCTCTACTCCATTCTTGCCTCCTTTGTCAAATATTAATTGGACATAATGGTATGGGTCAATTTTGGGGCTCTCTATTCTGTTCCACTGATGTATATGTCTGTTCTTCTGCCGGTACCAGGCTATTTTGATTACAGTGGCTTAGTAGTGTAACTTCATATCTAGTATTGTGATCCCTCCAACTTTGTTCTTCTTTCTCAAGATTGCTGTGGCTATTCAGGGTGTTTTTTTGTTCCATATAAATTTTCAACGTGTTTGTTCTAGATCTGTGAAATATGCCATTGGTATTTAAATAAGAATTGCATTGAATTTATAGATTGCTTTAATAAGGATGGACATTTTAAGGATATTGATTCTTCCAATCCATGAGCATGCTATACTCTTCGAGTTTTTTATATCTTCCTCTATCTCTTTTTGCAACATCCTGTAGTTTTCCAAGTACAGGTCTTTTACCTTCTTGATTAAGTTTATTCTTAAGTATCTACGTTTCTTTGTTGCAATGATAAATGGAATTTTTTTTGGTTTCTCTTTCTGAGAATACATTATTGGTATATAAAAATGCCATTGATTTTCGGGTGTTAATTTTGTATCCTGCTACCTTGCTGAATTCATTTATTAAATCTAGTAGTTTTTTGGTGGATTCTTTAGGATATTCTATGTACCATATCATATCATCTGCAAATAATGACAGTTTTACTTCCTCCTCTCCAATTTAAATGTCTTATGTTTTCTTCTTGTCTGATTGTTGTGGCTAGGATTTTCAGTACTATGTTGAATAAGAGTGATGAAAGTGAACACCCCTTCTTGTTACTGTTCTTAAGGGAAATGGTTTTAGTTTTTGCCCATTGAGTATGATGTTGGCTGTAGGTTTGTCATATATGGTTTTTATTATGTGGAAGTATGATCTCTTTATTCTCACTTTGCTGAGAGTTTTTATCAAAAATTGTTGTTGGATTATATTGAATGCTTTTTCTGAATCTATTGATATGATCATGTGATTTTTGTCTTTCAGTTTGTTTATGTGATGTATCACTTTTATTGATTTGTGAATAGTGTGCCAGCCTTGCACCCCTGGAATAAATCTCACTTGGACATGGTGTATGATCTTTTTAATATATTGCTGGACCCTATCTGCTAATATTTTATTGAGGATTTTAGCCTCTAGTGCTTTAGGAATATTGGCCTGTAATTCTCTTTCTTTGTAGTGTCTTTATCTGGTTTTGGAATTAGGTTAATGCTGGCCTTATAAAAAGAATTTGGAAGTTTTCCTCTCCTTGGATTTTTTGGAATAGTTTGAGGAGGGTAGGTGTTATTTCTTCTTTGAATGTTTGTTAAAATTCCTGTGTGAAGCCGTCCTGGCCAAGGCTTTTGTATGCTGTGAGCCCTTTGGTTACTGCTTCAACTTCATCAGCAGTTATTGGCATATTCACATTTTCTGACTCTTCTTGATTTAGATTTGGAAGGTTGTATTTTTTTAGGAATTTGTCTATTTCTTTCAGGTTGTCCAGCTTGATGGTGTATAATTGTTCATATTTTTTTTTACAATCTTTTCTATTTCTTTTGGGTCAGTTGTTACTTCACCTCTTTTGTTTCTGATTTTATTTGGGTCCTCTCTCTATTTCTTGGCTAAAGGTTCATCGATCTTGTTTATCTGGCTAAAGGTTCATCGATCTTGTTTATCTTTTCAAAGAACTATCTCTTGGCTTCATTGATTTTTATATTGTTTTTTAGTCTCTAGGTTATTTATTTTCACTCTGATTTTTATTATTTCCTTCCTTCTACTTAGTTTAGGCTTTTCTTGTTGTTCTCTTTCTAAGTTTTTAATTGTAGGGTTATATAGTCTCTTAGAAGTTTTTCTTGCTTTTTGAGGTAAGCTTATAGTGCTATGAACTTCCCTCTCAGGGCTGCTTTCATTGTGTCCCATAGACTTGAAGTTGTGTGTTCATTTTCATTTGTTTCCAGGAAATTTTTGATTTCTTTCTTGATTTCTTTGGTAACCCATTCATTGTTTAAAAGCTTGCTATTTAGCCTCCATGTGTTTGAATGTTTTTTAGTGTTTTCATTGTAGTTGATTTCTAATTTTATGCCATTGTAGTCCAAGAAGATGCTTGATATGATTTCAATTATCTTGAACTTATAGAGACTTGTTTTGTGTCCTAACATGTGGTCTATCTTTTATAACGTCCTGTGTGGACTTGAGTAGAATGTATATTCTGCAGCTTTGTAGTGGAATGTTCTGTAAATGTCCATTAAATCCATCTGATCTAGTGTGTCATTTAGGGTCACTATTTTCAGCATATATTTGTGTTATTTTCTTATCTATTCAGTCACCCTGTGCCTTTTTATTGGGACATTTAATCCAATTCTATTTAAGTTTATTATTGATAGATACTTATATATTGCCATTTTAATACTTTATAATTCTCTATATATATATTTCTACTTCTAATTACAGCAATTTCTTTAAAATTTCCTGCAATGCTGGTTTGGTGGTGATAAACTCCTTTGGCCCCCACCCCTTTTTTTTTTTTAAATCTGGAAAGCTCTTTATTTCACCATCTATTTTGTTGGATAGAGTAGTCTTGGTTTCACATCTTTGTTTTGCATTACTTTGAATACTTCATGCCATTCCCTGCTGCCCTGTAGAGTTTCTGATGAGAAGTCAGCTGACAGCTTTATGAGAGTTCCTTTGGAGATAACAGGTTGCTTTTCTCTTGCTGTCTTTATGATTCTATTTATCTTGAATATATCACATTTTAATTATGATATGTCTGGGCATGAGCCTCTTTCGATTCTTCTGAACTTGTGTAGCTTTTTCTTTCACCAGGTTAGGAAAATTTTCTGCCATTATTTCTTCAAACAGGTTCTCTGACCCCTGCTTACTTTTGACCTCTTCTGGAACTCCTATAATGTAAATATTGTTAAGTTTCATGTTGTCCCACAGCTCCCTTAGACTGTCCTCCTGTTTTTTAATTGTTTTTTCTTTTTGGATCTCTGATTCAGTGATTTTTTTTCTATCCTGTCTTCCAACTCGCTAATGCGATCCTCAGTTTCCTCTAATCTGCTGCTTATTCCTTCCAATGTTTTCTGTATTTCTGTTATGTCATTCTTTATTTCCTTCATAGTTTCCATACCTCCTTTTTTTTTTCATGCTGTTGAGCATCTTTACAGCATTATTCTGAACTCTATATCTGATAGATTCCTTATCTCCATTTATCTCTTCTTCTGGAGAGATAAATGGAGATAAGAAATTCTCTTGTTCTTTCATTTGGAGCTTATTTTTTTGTTTCCCAATTTTACCTGTCTGTTTGGGTTTGTTTCTATGTATTAGGTAGACCTACTAGGAGTCTCAGTCCTTTTCGAAGATCTCTGATGCAGGTCAATGTCAGACACTGTTTGTGACTAGCCCTGAGTACCCTGTTTGGAGCTATCAACATGCCTTGACTTGATGTCTCCTCTGCTGAGGCTGGGTACATTTGAACAGGACCAAGACACACACTAAAGTCTGTTTTTCCAAGGCCCAGGTTCAGAAGCAGATCAGGCAAAGACTCAAAGCACTCTGAGGTTTGCCTCTGCCTGCAGGCTGATTCTTCTGAATCTCTTAATGAGCCTCAGACTGTAGAAACTCCACAGGGTGGTGGTTTATTGATATTAGTCTCTTAATGAGCCTCTGACTCTAGAAACTCCTTGGAGTAGGGTGAGAGGTTTTCCAGCAGGGTGGGGCAATTGCTCTCCCCTCCCCCACCACCAGGCAAAAACACCAAATTGTCTGCCTAAGATGTCTGTCCTCTGCAGTATGGGAGAATGTCTTGGCACAGGAATGCCTTTTGATCTCAATCACCAGGGTCCACAACCCTAGATTCCCCTCACACAAGTAGGATCCACCCTGCCCTCCCTCTTTTGGAACCCAAGATGAGTGGCTGCACAGGAATCTTTTGCTCTTTAAGAGGGTGCTGGTAATTCCAGCCATCTTTCCCTGGCAGACAGAAACCCTGCTGCTTTTCACAACTAGATGTTATGTGGGCACCTTACTCAGTTCTTGTCCTCTTGGCTGAGAAGTTCAGCCTGGGGTTTAGGTCTCAGTGTCCCCATTGGAAAATTCGCACAGCTGAGATATTTTTCTGGACATTCAGCTGCTGCATTTGGGAGCCCAGCCAGCTCTCTTGAGTCTCTACACTTCTTACCAGTCTCTCTATGGTCTCCACTTTCCGTCCTTGGTTATGAGGGTGTTCTCCAGCTCTACTTCTCTTGCAATTGATTATTCAGGGTGGTTTTTCTATATTTTAGTTGTAACTCCAGTTTGGTCCTGGGAGAGTGTTGCTAACATTAAGTCTGCCACCATCTTATCGTTACCTTTTAAATGGAGTATTTAGGTCACTTACATTTAGTGGTATAATTGGGTTTATAGCTCACATTTTACTATTTGATTCATATTTTCATCATGTTTTCTTTATTTTTATTACCTTCTTTTCAATTCATTGATTTTTTTCTTAATTGTTCAATTTTTAATTGTTTAATTTTTTTCTAATATTCACTTGCATTATTTTTACATTTTTTTAGTGATTACCACAGAGATTAAAACATGAGTTTGTTTTTATTATTAACAAATGCAGTTATTTTGCTAATGTATATTTAATTAAAATTTATTTTGTTACAACAGATCATGCATATTAGTTATAATATTTTTTTTGCTTCCCACACAATTTTTTATTCTTTAGAACTTCTTTTTACTACATTTAACTTCTCATTTTTTGTGTGTGTTATCATGGCTTTTAGATTTTATATCTTTAAATCATAATATTAAATGATATTCTCATTGTTTTATAATCAATACATTTATATTTTCTCATATAACAACTTTCATTTCATTCCTTTTTGCTTTTTTATGTTTTCATCTAGCAGTATTTTCTTTCCTTGTGCATGACTCCTATTTAAGTTTCATTTAAAGCAGTTCTAAGTAAGCAGTATCAGTTTTATTTTTGTTCACCATATCCTTATTTTTTTACTTTTTCTTTCTATTTTTTACCCATTTTTTAGTATCGAAATTTCTGCTTATTTATTTTTCAGTTCACCAATTCTCTCTTTTGTTATTTCATAGCTCCTAATAAGCCCATGTTTTTACTTCTTAAATTCAATCTTTGCATTTGTTAATTCTAGAATTTTTGGTATTACTTTATGAATTCTACATCATGTAATTTATATTTCTGAACACATTAATCTTGGATGTCTAAAACACCTTTATCACACTTTTATTAATTGGGTTGTACTGTAAGTCTAACACTATTTTCTACTTTTGTTGCTTGCTGTGATTAATTTTTATTTTGTGGTGCGTTGTTCATGTGCTATTTTTTTGGTGTGATTTTTCAGTTTTATTGAGTAATAGATACTACATATGGAGGACTGCTCTCCTCCTCCAGAAAAGTTACAATATAACCTCTGGTCATAAGATTCTGTCAAAGCAAATCATTTTTATCTAATTTATGACTCAGATGACTGGAAGCAAGATTGGGATGTATCAAGTGCTCTTTCTTTATAGTCAACATTCATTCCTGGGATGCTACCTTCCAGATGGACCACCAGAAAGCCTGAGGTACCTAACTAAACCTTTTCTCCTTCTTAGTGCTCAATACCATTTTTTGTCTTCCAACATTTCCAAAAGACTCCATTATGTTTTTCAGTGACTTTCTGCTGAGGTTCTTGTTTTAAAAATTTATCTTTATTGTTGAAAGTATTATAGATGTCGCCTTTGCCCCCATTTGTTCCCCCCTACTTTCCCCCACCCAGGCCTTCTCCACACTATTGCCTGTGTCCATAGGTCATGCATATATGTATATATGTTCTTTGATTCATCTTTCCCCACCCCACTCCCCATCTCTGCCTTTCCTCTGAAATTCATCCAACTGCTCCCTGGTTCTATATCTCTGTATCTATTTTGTTCATCAGTTTATTTTCTTCATTAGATTCTACATGTTAGTGAGATCATGTGATATTGTCTTTCTCTGACTGGCTTATTTTACTTAGCATAATACTCTCCAGGTCCCTCCATGCTGTCTCAAAGAGTAAGAGAGCCTTCTTTTTTACAGCTGCATAGTATTCTATGGTGTAAATGTATCATGGTTTTTTCCCCCACTCATCTACTGATGGGCACTTGGGCTGTTTCCAGATCTTAGCTATTATAAATTGCACTGCTATGAACATAGGGGTGCAATATGTTTGCCAATAACATCTCCTAGGCCAAGTGAAACAAAGAAGAAAATAAACAAGTAAGACTACATCAAAATAAAAGGTTTCTGCTGAGGTTCTTGTGTTCTTAATAATTCAATGAATGCCTCAAGGGAAAAAATAAAATGTGATAATCTCTATATCTCTCTTCTCACCAGGAATTTAGCTTCTCACATCGCAGCTGTTGTGAAGCCCCAAACTCCAGTTTGTCTCCAGTGCTATGAAATTGCCAAATATTCTGCTGGTTTGTACGCCTCTCGGGAGCATTTTTCTGCCTACAATCTTGCTTCTCACCTTGTGGAAAAATTGAAAAATGCCAAGAAAAGAGTGGATCTTAGAATACCTTCATATGTCTCTGAGGTCTCCTTCTCTTCAGGACCTTAATCCTTCAAGTTTTGGTTGCCTTCGCAGCTCTCTCATATATTCAAATAGTTTAATTCAATTTTTCTATTTGTTTTCAGGCTGGCTTTTTGGTCAACTGCAAGCTACTCCATAATAAATGAAAGCAGAAGTGTCAAGGCATAGTTGATAAATAAAAATGGTGTGTACTTCTTTGGTCCACTACTGTTTTTAATACATTATTGTTCTTTTTAATTCCAGCTTCTACATCATTTTATTAGACATGAATAGGTGTCAATGGACTACTCTCTAAATCATCCTAATTTGTTGGTAAGAATGTCAACCAGAAGCAAAAACTTCTCATCTTTTATAGATGTTGTAATATTTGAGGTTAGACACTAAATTTCAGTAGAGAATGCAGAATAACTCATATTCGGTAAAATCCAGTGATTCTCTCATTACCAGTCACCAGAACTGCTGTGAAAACTAAAGAAGTTCAGCTTCTCTGTTTCTTTGCGTGTGTTTTTTCATATACTAAGTATTGGACCATCATAGAAGTTAGATGTGTAATCTGTGTATACACTAAGTACATTTATGCCATTTTTATCAATATGAAATATGTAGTTTTTTGTTAACTGATACTCATTCCCCTCCTCCCCAATTTAATTTATCTATATTTAAAATTTTATATTTTGTACAGACATATGGCAGAAACTTCGTGCCCTTTATTTTATGTACCATTTTATAGTATTTTTTTAGTATAAAAACAGTTCTATTTCATCACATAACACATAAAATATATAAATGGGAAAATATTTTCCATGTTATATTCTACCGAACATGTTTATATAATATTAAATACTTCATATTGGTACAACTATTTTTATCATTTTGAGAATTTATATAATCATTATTGGATGAATTCAGGTGCTTAACTAGAGCATTATGCAACTGTGCGATATGTCTGGCTTAGTAAAATGTGGCTTTAGTATGAATAGACATGCTGGTCTTGTTTTATTCTGTTTTGTGATCAGGACTCACCTTCATTTTGGTGTTCTGTTTAGACCTCATACACTAAGGGAAGCATAAATTATAAGATTGTATATAAAGTGTAACTAGGACAATGAAAGATTCTCAACCATGTTTGTGCAGAAAAGTTGAGAGGACTGAAGAGACAAGCAGGAGTTGTCAAGGGACAAGTTTCCCAATATTGGAAATCTCTAACATGGGAACTTAAGAGACATTCTTGGTTCTTATGAAGTACAGAAGCTCAATGGGTCAAAGTGCAAGCAAGCTTGATTTGAGACCTACATGAACAATAACTTTTTAATAATTGGAGTTATATTGCTATTGGTAAATCAATGTAGAAAATAAAAATGCATAAGACACGGAAAATGTTTCTGATTTCTTGGGGATGGCATCAAGAGGATAAACACATCCTACAGGGATAATGTGTGTGATTTCTAATATTTATTGCAACTCTAAAACTCTAAGATCCAGCAATGTATAAAGTCATATTTCTGCTTTCCTTTCTCATTGAATAACATTTATTTATATGGAACATGAAACATTGCTTTTTCTATCTTTTGTAATTTGTGGAAAGGATTGAAAATAATAAATGCTCTGTATAAAATTTTATTACATTACAATGTTTAGCTCAAATTTTCTGCTATATTGTCATCTTTGTAATTAGCAATAGAAAAGGAGACCGGATTCATTATTAAAGACCTTAAATGGAGCAAAGTTTTCTGCACCGTTAAAACAATAACAGTTTTCCCTACTGTTTTCTTCATCTTTTCCTTCTGAGACCTCACCAGAAGCATGTTTAACATTCATATTTTTACTAACATCTGTTCATGATGATAGAAACCTTCTGTCCCTGCGCTTCACATCCGAGCAACCACCTTAATTGCCTTTAATGTCCTTATTTCTACTAATCATCTTTTCAAAACAATCTAGGTTTTTCTCCATCATACACTTCAAAACACTTCAGCCTCTACCCCTTACCCAACCCTGAAACCACTTCCACATTTTCAGTTAGTTGTTACAGCAATGTCTCACTTCCTGGTACCAAAATCTATATTAGTTCCTTGAAGATGCTGTCAGTAAATATGGCAAACTGAGTGGCTTAAGACAACATAAATGTATTCTCTCAGAGTTCTGGAAGCCAGAAGACTGGAAACTGGATATTGGCAGTGTTGTCTTCCTTCTGGAGGCTCTTGGGGAGAATCTGTTCCATGTTCTTGAATTGCAAATGTGCCTGTTTCATCCCATTCCTTTCCCTGTAGCTGCATCACTCCAATTTCTGCCTCCATTGCCACATGGACTTCTTTCATGTTTGTCTTTGTCTGTGTGTATGTCCCTTCCACAAGGACCCAGTTACTGAATTTAAAGATTACCTAATTCATTCCAACCTCATCTTACTTAACGAATTATATCTGCAAAAGTCTTATTTCTAGATAAGGCCACATGCTAAGGTTTCCAATAGACATAAAGTTGAGGGGAAAACTCTTCATCCACTATATAGGTCTGTGTTCTTTGAGGACTGGAATGTGTCTGACCATCCTTATAGCTCCAGAAACTAACATCATGCCTGGCACTTAAAATGAATGAATTAATGTGAATATATTCAATCACTAACTCTGTCCAATGGAACCAATTTAAGTCTCAGAATTTAGATGAATATATTAAATAATCCCACTTTATTTGAGCATGATTTAAGATTTAGCCTTGATTTTCAAGCCACCTGTTTAGCCTCATAGTGTTTCCCATTTCACCAGGGTCTCCTCTTAATCTCACTTCTTTGATTGTCTCCAAATATGTTGGCTTGAGGATACCTCCACTCTATCTGTTGAAATGGAAGTTTTCACCTGTAGTTAAACTTATACGGCCCCAGCAGGATTCTCATCACATCCTATTCTAGGTCCACTCACAAGAGAGGATCCTACTAGATCATCAACATTTCTGTATATTCAGAATGTAGTTTGACCTTGGTAAGTCACTTAACCTTTCTGTGCCTCTGTTTCTTTATTTGTAAAATGGGGTTAATAATGGTTCATAAATCATAGAATTGCTGTTATTATTTATAAAGTGCTTAAGACTATGTCTGGCACAGACTTGATACTGTATATGCATTAGATAAATAGTGTTCATGTCAATTAATAAATTCATGAGATTTTTTGTAAATAAATTATTAAGGAGTTATCAAGTGATCCAAAATTCTCAGTGTTTCTCATAATTTTCTTAGATATGTAGCTACTTAGAACTGGTTTCATCAAGGTAGTTACTAAATTCAGCAACAGGAAGGAAAATTTTTTGAGAAACATTTTCCTGGCTAAGCTTAAAGGTCTGCCTCTCAGACACTTCTGTTTTAGAGATATGACATTTTATAATATATATAAAAATAATTGCTTGAAAGCTATAGTGCTTTTTTCTGTTTTACATAACACCCACTACTTGTATCTTACATTTTATAGTTTACAGAATGTTTGTTTTGAATCATCAATAAGGTTGCATACTGTTCTATGAATCACAATCTGAGGAAAACAAAGATTTGTTGATGTCCTTTTCTTGGCTCACACTTTGCACACTCACTTGAAGGGTTGTCAAAGATGGCATGACTTAAATATCATTTTTTAAATAACTAAGATACAAAGTAACACTGAGGTTGTGTGCATATGTGTGTGTGTGCATGTGCATGTATGTGCGTGTGTGCATATGTGTGTACATATGACTATGTGTGTGTGGAAGATGAGTTTATCAAATACCACCATTTTATTATATATGAAAGTTAACTCAGACTTCACTTAAAATAAGTCACTTTTCTCACCTACCTATAGGACTGCTTCAGTCAAGTTCAGTCTAATGAGCTGAGAATCTGCCAGGTAAGAATAACATTAACATCAGACACATTTTTGGATTATAGCCCTGCTTCTCTTATATCCATCCCTACTCCCACATTTGTCCTTTGCTAGAACCTGAAATCTGTTATTATTCCTCTTGGGAGGTCCGTTTATGTGAAAAGCACATCTGGCTTAATTAGGTTGACAGCTGCTACAGGTACTGTTGGATGAGGTCCAGGCATCACAGTGCATTACCATTCACTTAAGAGTTTAACCTTTCATAATCTCAGCTTCAGGTTGCAAATGAACTTGAGAGATGCACTTTTATTGTCTGTTAACGCATGTTCATTTTCTACCTTGCTATGAAAATCATAATCAACAGAGACCACACTAAAAGGCAAAGGGCATCTCCATATCACCAATTGGTGAACTGCAAAGACCAAAATACCAAAACCTGTAAAAATGAGGCTGAAAAGCATAATAATAAGTGGTCCAGGGTAGTTGGCAAAAGGCTGAGAAAGCAACCCCACCTTTAAGGCTTATGGCTTGAGTTTGCTTATATAAAACCTTTAGGCAGTAAAGAGTGATTACAGTTATTGCTGCTTCAGCCACAGCCAGCAAAGAAGGTGGTCCTCAGATTCCCACATGCATTGATGTTTTTCATTTGCAGGGTTCTTCTAGCAATAGGGTAACCAAAAGCTCTGCACATGCATGTGGGACAACTGAGCTGGTTGCAGAGCCATGCAGTCTGTGTTGTAAACCACGTGCATTAAGTGTGTTTGCAGTTGTTTTAATTAATTTGTGCAAAGTTTTATTTCACTAGAGCTCCATGTAGAAAAGCAATGGAAATAACAACTGCTTTTAGCTGCCTAAACCCAAGCCCGAGCCCAGATTAATAAAAGCAAAGTCAATTCCAAAAGACTCTTCCAAAAGAAAGGTGGTTAACTTTTCCTTATATATTCATGTAGAGCAAGAAAGTGTTTTATTTAACAAATTGTAGTTTGCCTTTCTGGAGGTTCAGCTAATAGAATATTTGGTTCTCCATTGGATTTTGTATTACCAACAAGCAACACCTTTGGGAGGACAGAAGACAAAGGGAGTTTTTGAAACCAAAGGTCATTTAGTTTTCCAATAACAAAATCTTCCTTTGACTATTATTTTCAGTTATTATGGTTCAAATGCATTTTTCTTTCTTATAATTCATCTTTATTTGATTGGCCCCTGGACATGCATAATATACCAAGTTTATTCCACCACACCTCTTCTGAGAGTTTTGTGTTGAAATGTATTAAGTCTTTCAAAATAGGCCCAAGCATACATTTTTCACACAAACATATTTGTGAACTTTGCTTTATCCTTAGATTTGAAATGCCTCACTTCACTACACACACTTTTTGTGAAACCGATGAAATTTATATCTATAGCATGTAACATTCAAATGCAATCTCCAAGTGTAGATAACTGGGATTCTAGTAAAACATAAGAATTGGTGAAAAAAAATAAGTCTTGCCAGAAGCCATTCCATCCTTGCCGCTTGACACAGTCCTTCAAGGAAGAGACATCTGCACAGCCAATGCTCCATGGGACTTGGTGTATGGCATATCCCTCTTCCCACGCTTGTTCCCCTTTCTAACGCTGTGTCCTTACCCAAGTCACTGCACCAGAAAAGGGTTTTGCCCTAGCTGGAAACTTTTCCCTAGCAAGGGGAGTCAGATGGGACTGGAAAAGACAATGATTCAGTAAAAGCCCCAAGGAGCACAGGAAAATCATGTGCTGCTTATGAGGAACTCAGACTGTCAGAAGAAAGTTTAGGACTTGTTAGGCCCATTACCACAGGAAGTTCCCCCCTGGGGAAAAGGCCTGGGTGCGGGCACCTGCTGATTCACCCGCACAGAGCAATCCACAGGGAGTCCACCAGTGATTTCCCACTAAAGAATGTATTACTGGGGAATGTTTATATTAATGGAAAACTCTGGGAATCCCCACAAGGAAAGAGAAGTCTAGGAAAGAGATGATTTCAATCTACACTTGAACCCTTATCATACACAGAATATTACAATGAGGATGGACTGCTGCAGGGAATATAAATGGAGAGACTAAGGCTAGGTGCCAGAAAGGTGGTCAATCACCATAGCTAAAAACAATCACATGCAAGCTACAAAACCCTTACTTAGGACTTGCATAACCTTTACATAAGAATAGCTGGCTTAGTTATCCTCCTTTTAGCTATGTAGTAGAGCAATAAAATAGGAACTTCAGAATATAAATAATAAACTAGATATTAACCTATAGAATAACCTATAGAAATATAAACAGTAGGTAAGACTAAAAATTAACATACCTAAACAGATGTAAATTCTTTAGCAAAGGTCAGATAAGAGGTATATTCATTAACTGTGAAAGGCCAAAACAGAAACCGGAACAAAGCATGATGTTGTTTAATCAGCAATAAAATCAAACAGTATAAATACAGTTGTAACAAGGCAATAAAGAGAAAAGATGATTGTCCTGATGCTCTGAACGCTGTCTCTGTATCCTTCCATAATTCTTTGCTGATGTCGTCCACACCTTTGGGGACCCCTGGACTGCTGGGGCTGGACCCCGGCAAAGTCTGTCAAAAAAATGATGCCCAAGTGAAATAGAAGTTGTGCTCTATTCCACCCCAGACAGATTGAATTAATTTAGTAGCACTCAGTGACAGACTGCAGCAACACATTCTCTGTGGAAAGGCTGGCAAAGTCTTCCCTTACTCCTTTCCACACATGAAGAAAGAGGCTTCTTACACCCTTAGGGGCTTCTCTGCCTGGCCAAGGATGACCAGCACCAAGATTCTCTCCTTCAACCCTGATTGTCAGTTATATGGAACACCATGAGATGTAGAAAGTCTGAGGCCATTCTTCCTCAAAACAACCACAGTCATGAGGTCCAAGTAGGAATTGGACTGGTGGCATATTTTAGTAAATAGTTTACACATTATATACATGAGTGGGTGGTGTATATTAGGAACAGGTGGAATCATAGGCTGAGGTTCTTCTGAGTATCCACATGTCATTGGCAGCACTTTGGAGGTTAAGATGGCTTCCCTGGTCAAGTAAGAATTTTCTTTTCTGGAACAAATAAGACACTATCAGGGCCAGTAGGGGCTAACGTATCTCCCTCTTCTTTTTAAAGTGACTGGTGAGAATCCTCTGAGGTCCTGTGCTGGAAGTGCTAGAGTAGTCTTATGGTTGTCAGTCATCCCCAGCTAGCTATGTCCCCACTCCACATCTTGAGTGCCCAAAAATGACCTTCTTAGGCCTCCCTCAGCAAGCCCACCTGAGGGAAAGAAGGTCTAGGACTTCCAGGATGCTAATTAAATCCCAAAGACAAAATATTCAAATGGTTCATTTGGGTACATAGCATATATAAGTATAGAAATAATATTTCTTACAGATGCTTATCTAAAATATTTTAGAAACCCACTTTTTTTTTTTTTTTTTTTTTTTTACAAAAGTGTGTTGTCTACCACTATAATGTTGCTCACATTGAATTTGGGTAGATGTAAAATAATAAAGTAGCAAAATTAGAAAAAGTTTCATCACACCTTTTTTGCTGCTCAACCAATCAATTAAACAAATGGGAGGATTTAATATGTTATCAGGCAGAGCTCAACCTACTGTGTTTTGCAGTTGTGCACTTTCAACATTAAGGCAAGACCCTTCACCAGCAAAAATAGTAGGACTTGCTAAAGACTCAGAGATGGTTAGCATTATTTTTGCAATAAATTGTTTTTAAATTAAGGTATATACATTGTTTTTGTAGATAAATGCTATGTATTGCACGCTTACTAGACAACAGTATAGTGTGAACATAACTTTTATTTGTACTGGGAAACCAAAAAAAAAAATCATGTGACTTGCTTTATTGCACAATATCTCTGAGGTCTATGCCTGTATTTAAAAAGTACTTGGAAAGTATATTAGCAACTACCTATTATGCATGCTTTGATCTATTTTCTAAAAAAAAAAACCAAAAAATAAAATACGTAGTTAAGCAAGCAAAAAATCAATTTAAGCTTCTTCAAATTTCAATTTGATGACAATAAAATCTGTGCTTCTTGATTAAACACTATCAGAATAAGTGATATTTTTAAATTTTCAAAACTGTTTACAAGTCAGGTCAAATGTCTATTTTAGTTTATATAAATTTAATAACCATAAAATAAAATTTTATGATCTGATCAGACACTATGCCCTGAATATTAGTCATAGGCCATGCAGAGTGCATTTCTATCCACTGTAAATCACTTAGCATAGCAACCGGCTTGTTTATAATAAACCATTTTGACAAGTATTGTGCTGCCTTTTCCTCTTGTATTAATTAATACATATGAAAAAAGACATCCAGGACAACAGAAGCCTTTTGTTTCCCCTGAGCCTCTGGATATACATTTATCCTCCCTTTGTAGGTGCTTTTTCCTGGTTAATTACATGAGATAAATTCAGGTTATTTTGTGAGTTCCAACCAATGAACTGGGAAGAACAATCCTGTACCTGTCAGAGGCCTGTGATTCTGGTAAGCCTATTACAGCTTCTGCATGCTTTGTGTTCCCAGCCTCCAGAGCAGGCAGGGAGGGTCTCTGAGCTGCTCTCTCTTCACTTATAGACACTCCTGCTGGGCTTCAGAGCCACATCTTCACTTTTCAGATATTCATTTTTTAAAAGGCTTTGACAGTCAGATCTAATAAATTAGTACAAAGCATGAAGTTTAAGTCTGAAAAAGATAGCCAAAATAAATTGGCCATTTGACTTATTTTAGACCAAAAATCCAGCTATTAGGAAATATTTGTTTTTGACTGAATTTTTACTCTATCCAGATGTTTGGTATTTTGTAAACATGGATAAAGTACCCATATTAATATATAAAGTGTTATATCCCTGTAAATTTGGACAAACTAAAGGAAATTGGCTTCTTAGCACAATAAAAACAGGCTTTTCTCACCTCACTTATAACCTCACATCCACTTGCTAATTGTTTATATGGAGGATAAAGATTACCAGCTGATAAAAACACAAGTGAACCAGCAGTATCATAGAAGCCACTCCCCCTGCCCTGGGGGAAGCACCACTCCATATGGAGAAGATACAGATGGAACTGTGACAGTGATGCTTGTAAATTTCCCACTTTAGAGGTGTTAGAGGACAAAGCAACATGCAGGACCTAACAGGTGGAGTGCCAGCCTACTCTAGTCTTCAGGGCTTGTAAAAGCACAGGTGGGTTAGGAATGTTCAGGGAAGACGCTCCCATGCAGAGTAGCTAAACACTCCACAGTTGTCCCAAATACTACAGGAGAATCAATTTTGAACCCTGAAAATAAACCAGCTGTGAGACTAAAGAACAGCATTTGTTTGCCCTCTTTTTGTTTTTGTATTGTAGATTATAGACACAGGGGACTCTGAACATACCTGCGTAGGTAGAGGTTGGTAGTTGATTTAGTGAATTCCCCCAGTGAGGGATAGAATCCTGCTATGGATTGTGACAAAAGGGTAGAAGAGAAGTTATTAACAGATAGCACAGAGACAGTGGGATATTTTGTAAACAAAGACAAATTTCTGCAGTCAGTAATATATGTCAAGTCTGTTCTCAAGCCTCTGTCTCTGTGTGAATGTTGCAGCTAACTCTTGATTGAAACAGAAGGAAGCTGAACCCTTTTCCATGAGATCACTGAAGGTGAATGTGTGCAAGACAGATTGGTTTTCATGTTCTAATGAGTATGAGATAAACACTAAGTTTCCAAGTGTTTGAAACCATATTGTTATCAAAACTTAACCCAATATTTTCACTATTAATGTTTTATAAGGTCAAGAGTTTGTACAGCTTGTTGTTTGTATTTCATTGTACACTGTGGCATAATAGAAGGAGATCCAGCTAGAAGTTTAAATACCCAACATTATTATAAAGATTATATCCAGATTTTACTAACTATGCAATCTTGGGAAAAGTCACTTAACCTTTCTGAGTTCTTTAGGTTTTCTGAAGTGCAGTTACAATAAGACCCAAATTTAAAGGTTGTTAGAAGGGGCTTCTAAGAACATAGATATTTTGGGTTTTGTAAACTCTCAAGAGAAGGGTAAGAGGCTTGAGAAGGGCAATTGTGCATGTGGGAAAGAACGGGGATTCGTGCTGAGTGTGTGGGAAAGCCTTTGAAGGCTTAGTGCAGGAAGGTGATAAATTTAATTTGTATTTTAAAATGTCATTAAGAGGAAGGAAGATGGTGGCACTGTGAGAAGCAGCAGAGCGTCCCTGCTCCCAGGCACAGACTCGATTTACTCCTAAAATACTACATAGCAAGCTTGGAAAAAACAAAGACACATACCGAAGTGGATGGAGTGTGAGTAGGGAGCACTGAAGAAATATCATAGAGTCTGGTAAGTGAGGAGGTCATAGAAAGAGAGAGTCCCCCCTGAAGCCTGTGCTGGGCTCTGAGCCATGAGGCTTGGAGGCTGCAAAGTTCTCTCCCCTCGGGAGTGCACACTGGCCTCCAAAAGCAGGGATCTCACACCTGGAGTGCAGGAGAGGAGAAGGAGCACCCTGTGCAGAGGGCAGAAGCACTCAGGGAAGCTATGAGTCCCCGAGGAGGGGACTGCACCTTCTTAGTGAAACATTCTAGTGGTTGAGGTGACCAGTGTCTAATGCTCAAGGCACTGGTCATAAGAAAGGCTGTCCCAAGGCCTGTGGCACCCAAGTGGTAAGGGACCAGAGGACTGTACTGAGCAACCACACACAGAGACACTCTGCCTCCCTGTAAGGCACTGTGTTGAGCCCCAGAAAGTATTGAATCTGTGTGGCATGGGGGAGGGGAGGAGCCCTCCCTCCCTGAGCCCCCGGTGCAGAGAGCCTGGGATCTGTGACCAGCCCAGAGGGACACCTGGTGGTGCATGGAGCCGCCCCAGCTTTGCTGAGATCAGCCATACAGGGAGCTGCATGGAGCTGACTTCGGGTACCTCCTGCTGGGTACCATGGCATGTGGGCGGTGAGACCTTGCAGGGCAGACTCTCTGCCTGTGTGTTGCTTTGTGCATTTTTGAGTTTCTGATTGCTGAATTGGTTCCCACCTTCCCAGTGTGCACTGGGCGGACAGACAACCAGAAGCTGGGATTGGGGTCCGCACAGTAGACTGTATGAGGGGCGGGACTGGTGCCACGAGCCAACCAGAGCTGGGAAGGGAGGAGTGGAGCCTGCTTGCCTCTCCTGAAGCCTGGGAGCAACACCCCTAACAGGAAAGGGGCTGGCCCAGCTCACTGAGGTGCCAGATACCCCTGTAGGGCACAATCCTGAGGGGAAATGGAGAACAGCTCACAAGAGGACATTACAAGAATAAGACTCTCAGGGACTGTTGCTTGGGAACTGGAGGAAATGCTAAAAACCCCTCCTGGGGGCCAGGTAGGCAAAGGGCTCACTGGAATGTTCTTTAATTGAACCCACTGAGCCCAGGCTACTGAAATGTCCCATACAGAAAAGGCAACAGGCTGAAATCAATCTGAAACTGCAGCAGGTCAGTGCATGGGGAACTAGAATCAGAAGATGGGGTAGAGACTGAGGAGCTGGCTGTGGAGCAGAGACTAATTCCTGCACAGTGAGTGCGTGACAGTGAAACTTCTAAGTAAAGGGATTGATACCCTGAGCTACACTAACCATCCTGCACCATAAAGACTCTATAGAAGACTCTGGAGTAAGACCAGGCAACTACAAAATTGCAAAATACCTAACAACAGGAGGTGGTTCATGGAGAACCTCAGACCAACCATCTACCTGAGGACACCATAGCCAAACCTGGATGGCCCCTCACATTGGCTGATGCATAAGTACCTCCCAGGAGAACGGAAATCAGCATACAAAACGTAGAGCCCCAGACAATATACGCTGCCCAGAAGAAACTCAATTGATTGTCTTTTTTTTTCTTCTGTTTTTTGTTTTGTTTTGTGTTTTAGTTATTTTGTTTGTGTGTTTGCTTGTTTGTTCTCTTTTTCCCTTAGAAAGAAGAGAGAGGGGCAAAATTTATTTGTTTTTCCTTTTTAAATTTTCTAATAAGGTTTTTTTTAAATTTTGTAAAACAACATTTTTTAACTAATTTTTTTATAAAAGAATTTTGTTTTGCTTAGCTTGTTATTAGTTATGTTTCTGTTTTGTTTTATTTGCTTTGTTTTGTTTTATTCTTGCTTCTACTATCAAGACTTTCTCGATATCACTGCTTAATAACTGGTACTTTATCATTATAACCAAGTTTATTGCTTTCCTCTATGGTTTCCCCCAAATCTCTTATTAGACTCCCTCCCTGCACAGGCTTAATCTCTTTCTCTCTACCTCTCAATCCACTGGCATAACTTTTTTTTGTTTTTCTTTTTCTATTTTTCTGTCATTCTTTTCTTATCCTCCATTCTGTCTTTCTGTCTTTTTTTTTTTTATTGTTAGTTTTCCTTATTCTCTTTATTGTATTTTTATTTTCTCATTTTCAACTATTTTCCTATTCTTACTCTCTCCCTTAATTTTTTGCTGGCCCTTCTTTCAGAATCTTTCCTCTGCCTCTATTATCTCCCAGTAGCTTCTCTACTTTTTATATTTTAGTTTATTATTATTTTCTAAATTTTCATCACTATTAACAACAATATACATCTCTCTTTAAGTGTTACTTTCCTTTCTCTCTTTTTTTAAGCTTTTGTGTGTGTGTGTGTTCTCCCTTTACTCTCTCAGTTCTATTTCCACTTGGGTTGTTTTCACTGTGCCTGTCAAGATATTTTGTAAAACACCCATTGTTTCCTGTAAGTTTAGTTGTACATTGACCTGGCTTGCCAGCATCTGTACAACAGCTTACGCAATGAGGTTGGGGCTGAGACACAGTTAGCAACCTGACAGGAAAGTCATCCCAAACACTGGTCAATGACAATCTAGACCAAAACATAACAGGAGAACATAAAGAAATCACAAAAGGGACATCCACAAAAGGGGCACGCCTAGAGCAAAGAGCTCAGAAGTATAAGGAAAACACACCTCTGGGCTCCTCTGGGCTCCACTGGACCCACAAGACAAAATCCCATCCCACAAGACTGGGAAACAGAAAATATATCTAATATATAGATACAAACATTAAGATCTAATAAATGGGAGGACAAAGAAATAACCCCCAAATTAAAGAAAAGGAAACATCACGAGAAAAAGGCTTGGATGAGATGGAGTTGAACAAGCTATCGGAAACAGAGTTCAGAGTATTGTTTATGAAGATGCTCAAGAAAATTAATGAGAAAAATAAGCACTAGAGGAAAAGATTGAGGACTTTAGTGAAAACATGAAAAAAATATATAACATAAACAAAAATCAGACAGAAATAAAGAATGCTGTATCTGATATCAAGATTACACTAGAAGAAATTGTAAGGAAGCTCAATGAAGCAGAGAACAGAATAAGTGACTTAGAAGACAAGGTAGAAAAAAAAACACTCAAATCAGAGAAGCAAAAAGAAAAAAAAATTAAAAAGCATGAGGACAGTCTAAGGGAGCTTTGGGACAACATGAAGTGAAACAACATTTGCATTATAGGGATCCAGAGGGGGAGGAAAGAGAGCAAAGAATAGAGAACTTGGTGGAGGAAATAATGACAGAAAACTTTCCTATGCTGGTAGGTGAGAGAGCCACACAAGTTCAGAAAGCACAGAGGTTCCAAAGAAGAGGGACTCAAAGAGACCCACACTAAGACACATCATAATTAAAATGGTAAATGTCAAGGACAAAGAGAAAATATTAAGGGCTGCAAAAGAGAGGCAAGCAATGATCTACAAGGGAACCCCCATAAGGCTAACACCTGATTCCTCAACAGAAACTCTTCAGGCCAGAAGGGAGTGGCATGAAGTTCTGAAAGTAATGAAAAGCAAGAATATGCACCCAAGATTGCTTTATCCAGCAAGGTTATCATTTAAAATAGAAGGTGAAATAAAGAGCTTCCAAGACAAAAAAAAAAAAAAAAAAAAGGCTAAAGGAGTTCAGTGCCACCAAACCAGCATTGCAAGAAATGCTAAAAGGACTGCTTTAAGAAAAAGAAGAAATAGTGAGAGAAAGGTTCATCACCATAAAGAGGAAAAATGGCATTAAATAAGCTTATATCAAAAGTAACCTTAAATGTAAACAGAATAAATGGTCCAATCAAGAGACATAGAGTAGCTGAATGGATAAGAAAACAAGACCCAAATATATGCTGTCTACAAGAGACCCACCTGAGAGTAAAAGAGTGACACAGGCTAAAAGGGAAGGAATGGAATAAAATATTCCATGCAAATGAAAAAGAAAAGAAAGCTAGAGTAGCGATACTTATTTCTGACAAAATTGACTTCAAAATAAAGACTATAACAAGGACAAAGATGGTTACTACATAATACTAAAGGAATCAATCCAACCCAAGGAAATAACCCTTATAAACATTTATACACCAAATACAGAAGCACTTAAATATATAAAAAAATTCTTGGTGCACTTTAAGGGGGAGATTGACAGAAACACAATCACAGTGGGGGACTTTAACACCCCACTGTCAGCATTGGACAGATCATTAAGACAAAAAATCAACAGGGAAACACAGACCTTAAGTGAATCACTAGACCTAATGGATTTAATTGACATTTACAAACCATTCCATCCCAAAGCAGCAGAATACACATTTTTCTCAAGTGCACATGGAACATTCTCAAAAATAGACCACATGTTAGGACACAAGGAAAGTATCTACAAATTCAAGAAGATTGAAATCATATCAAGCATCTTCTCGAATCACAATGCCATGAAACTAGGAATCAACCACTATAAAAAAACTCAAAAATATTCAAACACATGGAGGCTAAATAGCACTCTATTAAACAATGAATGGGTTACCAATGATCAAGGAAGAAATCAAACACTTCATTGAAAGAAATGAAAATGAACAAACAACAACCCAAAATCTATGGACACAGCGAAAGCAGTCCTGAGAAGAAAATTCATAGAATTACAGGCCTACATCAAGAAAGAAGAAAAAGATCTAATGAACCATCTAAGACAACAATTAAAAGAACTAGAACAAGAATAGCAAGAAAAGCCCCAAAGATGTAGAAGGAAGGAAATAATACAGATCATAGTGAAAATTAATGACAGAGACACTAAAAAAACAATACAAAAAATCAATGAAACCAAGAGCTGGTTCATTGAAAAGATAAATAAGATTAATGCACCTTTAGCCAGACTCACTAAGAAACAAAGATTGAGGACCCAAATAAGTTAAATCAGAAATGAAAGAGGTGATATAACAACTTACCCGACAGAAATACAAAGAATTTTAAGAAAATACTATAAGCAACTATATGCCAACAAATTGGACAACATGGATGAAGTGGACAAATTCCTAGAAGCATACAACATTCCAAAGTTGAATCAAGAAGTGGCAGAAAACCTGAATAGACCAATAACAAGTAATGGAATTGAAGCAGTGATGAAAAAATTTCCAGCAAACAAAAGTCCTAGACCAGATGAATTTACAGGTGAGTTTTACCAAACATTCAAAGAATTAACACCTACTCTATTGAAACTATTCCATAAAATTCAAGAGGAGGGAATACTCCCAAACTTGTTTTATGAGGCCAGCATCATCCTAATCCCAAAACCAGATAGAGACATTACAAAGAAAGAAAATTACAGGCAATATTCTTGATGAACATAGATGCTAAAATCCTCACTAAAATACTAGCAAACCAGATCCAGCAATATATTTCAAAGATCATACACCACGACCAAGTGGGATTTATTCTGGGGATGCAAGGCTGGTACAACATCCACAAATCAATAAATGTGATACATCACATAAACAAAATGAAGGACAAAAATCATATGATCATATCAATAGATGCAGAAATACACCTGACAAAATCCAGCACCCATTTCTGATAAAAACTCTCAGCAAAGTGGGAATAGAGGAATCATACCTCAACATAATAAAGGCCATATATGACAGACCTACAGCCAACATCATACTCAATGGGCAAAAACTAAAACCATTTCCATTAAAAACAGGAAGGAGACAGGGATGTCCACTTTCACCACTCTTTCAACATAGTACTGGAAGTCCTCGCCATAGCCATCAGACAGGAAGAAAACATAAAAGGTTTCCAAATTGGAAAGGAGGAAGTAAAACTGTCATTGTCTGCAGATGACATGATGCTGTACATAGAAAACCCTAGACTCCATCAAAGTACTATTAGATTTGATAAACAAATTTGGCAAGGTAGCTGGATACAAAATCAACAACCAGAAATTGGTGGCATTCTTATATGCCAACAATGAACTTTTGGAGAGAGAAACTAAAAAAAGCAATACTATTTACCATTGCAACTAAAAGAATAAGATACCTAGGAATAAACTTAACCAAGGATGTAAAAGACCTGTACTCAGAAAATTATGGGACACTGCAAAAAGAAATAGAGGAAGATTTAAACAAGTGGAAGAATATGCCATGCTCATGGATTGGAAGAATTAATATCATTAAAATGTCCATACTACCCAAAGCAATTTATAAATTCAAAGCAGCTCCTATTAAAATACCTACAGCATATTTCCTAGATCTAGAACAAACATTTAAAAATTTATATGAAACCAAAAAAGACCCCGAACTGCTGCAGCCATCTTGAGGAAAAAAAACAGAGTTGGAGGGATCACTTTTCCCGACTTCAAACTATATTACAAAGTCATTGTAATAAAAACAGCCTGTAATTGGTACAACAACAGGCATATAGATCAATGGAACAGAACAGAGATCCCAGAAATAGACCCACACAATTCAGGTCAGTTAATATTTGACAAAGGAGGCAAGAGTATCCAATGGAGTAAGGACAGTCTCTTCAATAAGTGGTGCTGGGAAAATTGGACAGATACCTGCAAAAAAAAATGAAACTAGACCACCAACTTTCACCATACACAAAGTAAACTCAAAATGAATAAAAGACTGAAATGTAAGCCATGAAACCATAAAAATCCTGGAAGAAAACATAGGCAGTAAAGTCACAGACATCCCATGTAGTGGACTTTTCACTGATAACATCTCCTAGAGAAAGAGAAACAAAAGAAAAAATAAACATATGGGACTACATCAAACTAAAAGCTTCTGCACAGCAAAAGAAAACAGCCTCAAAATACAAAGGAACCCCACAGTCTGTGAAAACATATTTTCCAGGATGTATCTGATAAAGGGCTAATTTCCAAAGTGTACAAAGAACTCACACTACTCAGCAAGAGGATGACAAACAACCCAATTAAGAAATGGGCAAAGGATCTGAATAGACACTTCTCCAAAGAGGACATACAGGTGGCCAAGAGACAGATGAAAAAATGCTCAACATCACTAATCATGAGAGAGATGGAAATTAAAACCACAGTAAGGTATTACTTCACACCTGTCAGAATGACTACCATCAACAAATCAATGAACGACATGTGTTGGTGAGGATGTGGAGAAAAGGGACCCCTGATATATTGCTGGTGGGAATGCAGACTGGTGCAACCACTGTGGAAAACAGTATGGAAGTTCCTCAAAAAATAAAAATGGAACTGCCTTTTGGCCCAGTGATTCCCCTCTCCTTTCCTCTCTCTCTAAATTCAATAAAAACATATCCTTAGGTTAGGATTAAAAATAATAATAATAACAATAATAAAAAAGATCAAGCTACTGTTGCAGGTGTATCTTGCTTTCATTCTGTTTTGTAAATAGATGTTGGAAACATTGATTACAAAGCAATAGGATTTTACCTACAGATCATCAAGGCTAGTTAAAAACTTCCTCTAACTGCCCCAGGGGACTATCAAATCTTTACCTCAGGTAAGTTTTGTGACAGTGTGACAATAGTTTCAAAAAGCTTAGAGGAGAAAAATATCCATGTTTTCCCTTCTTAATTTTTTAATAAAATATTAAATTAGATGAATCTATAAAGTGCATTGACTATGAAATATGTTTTTAGCTCATGCAGCATATGTGAAAGTGGCACAGAACAGATGTTCATGTGGGAATATGAGTTACTAATACAAAACTCTAATCACCCCTCCATGAGCAAAGCATGGGTCTATTCTTTTCACTGCATGGGCTGTGTGGGGGGAAAAAATCCTCTAATGCACAGGATAATGAAGCACACTCAAAATCATTTTCAACAAACTTCCCAGGGATGCTATATCATATATCATTTTGAACTCTTAAGTCCCTTCAGGGCTAAATTTACTACCAAGATATTGTCGACCTACATTTCTATAGCTGAAATTTATTTGTGGCATTATATCATATTTTATGTTGATTACATTAATACTCTGCCTTCTTAAACTTATTTGTAGGTCATTATAAGCTCTATCTAATCATCTTAGTTCCTATTTTTTTACCAAAATGGCCATCCCAGATATGTTAATCCTTTTTTTGCAGCAAATATCCTTTAAAATTATATTTAATAATCCAATGCATCAAGCTCCCTTAAATATCTATAATAAGCAAAACTATATAATGCTTTAGTTAATGATTGTTAACTTAGTTATCTTTTTTAAAGCTAAGAGGGAGATTGATACATGTCACAGTGAACTTACTTTGTTATCTAAATTTTCTGCTATATCTCACACAAGTCCACAGATCCAAGAGAAGGTGTCATGCTGGCAAATGGAAGTGGCAGTCCCCGAGCAGCACAGTGGGCAGGTGTCATGATTAGATTTGACAACTTGCGTTTGGAACTTCAGAGGAGAAGCCAAAGGACAAGGAGTCTGTGAGGTAGAAGTGGAGAAATGGAGCTGAGGGAGGTGGGAAGGGGCTGGTGTGGAGTAACTTGGACTGGTGCCAGGAACTACCATCAGGGTGTGAGGCCAAGTAGATCTGGCACTGTTCTTGCTCCCATATTGGGACTACCTTGAACTAAAAAAGGGAAACACAATTGATAGTGCGCACGCTACTATTCTGATATTTGAGGAGTTTGTCTATTTCCTTCTTTGTTTTAATAAAAATAATCAAGATTACCTAGGAGTGTAAGTTTTGGGACACAAGAATTATGTCAAGGAGAGAATGAAATTCAGAGTTACATGCTACATTTTCATTTGGCTCTTATATGCTGTATATATTGTTCCTGATGGAATACAGATACAATAGAAAATATTTTCAACCAGAATATTTAGAGGCTGCTATTTTCTGAATTTAAAACATTTCCAGGGTTGGACTACATTAAGATTACAAAAATTAAAGATCACATGGTAAGATATGGGACAAACCATGTACTTTAAATTTTATAAGAAATAATATTAATTGCATTGCTAGAAGACATTTACTCAATATTAATATATCATAAAATCATTATATGTATTCTGTATCTGTACTTTCATTCATTTGAAAACATGACGTTTCGAATGTTTACAAAAGATTAAAAAATTAAATAATACAAAGTTACAAAAGATTAAAAAATTAAAATTACAAAAATTAAAGATTACAAAAATTTAAATTACATGGTAAGGTATGGTATAAGCCATGTAATTTAAATTTCATAAGAAATAAACAATTTTAATTGCATTGCTAGGAGAACTTTTACTCAATGTCAATGTATCATAAAATCATATTTATGTATTCTGTATCTGTATTTTCATTCATTTGAAAACATATGAAGTTTTTGCACAGCAAAGAAAACCATCAACAAAATAAAAAGACAACCCGCGGAATGGGAGAACCTATTCACCGATATGTCTGATATGGGCTTGATATCCAAAATTTATAAGGAACTTATAAAACTCAAGACTAAAACCCCCCAAACAATCCAACTAAGAAATGGGCAAAGGCCCTGAATAAGCATTTCTCCAAAGAGAACATACAGATGGTCAATAGACACATGAAAAAATGCTCAACATCATGAGAGAAATGCAAATTAAAACCACAATGAGATATCGCCTTACACTGTGGAGAAAAGGGAACCCTCATGCACTGTTGGTCGGAATGCAGATTGGTACAGCCACTGTGAAAAGCAATATGGAGTTACCTCAAAAAATTAGAAGTGGAACTGTCTTATGACCTAGCAATTTCACTTCTGGGAATATATCCAAAGAAACCTGGAATGCTAATTTGAAAGAATATATGCATCACTTTGTTCATTGCAGCGTTATTTACAATAGCTGAGATTTGGAAGCAGCCCAAGTGCCCATCTGTAGATGAGTGGATAATAAAGCTGTGGGACATTTACACAATAAAATACTACTCAGCTGTAAATAAAGAAGGAAATCTTACCTTTTGCAACAGCATGGATGGACCTGGAGAGTATTATGCTAAGTGAAATAAGCCAGTCAGAGAAAGACAAGTACCATGTTATTTCATTTATATGTGGAATCTAATAAACAAAATAAACTAAGAAACAAAATAGAAACAGACTCATAGATACAAAGAATAGACTGACAGCTGTCAGAGGAGAAAGGTATTGGAGGCTGGATAAAAATGATGAAGGGATTAAACAAAGAAAAAAAAAACCTCATAGACACAGACAGCAGTATGGTGATTATGAGAGGAAAGGGGGGGGGGGTAGAAGAGGGTAGAGGGGGCAGAAATGATGATGGGAGGAGACTTGATTTAGGATGGTGAACACATAATACAATACAAAGATTATGTATTATAGAATTGTACACCTGAAACCTATATAAATTTATTAACCAATGTCATGCCAATAAATTCAATTAAAAATAAGAAATAAAGTGGAAGTTTAAAAAAGAAAGAAAACATATGGGTTTATCTAATAAGAGAAAGCAATGCAATAAATCAGAGTTTATACACAGCCAATATATTTTGCATTGGAAATCAGAATTTGCAGTGAACACATATATCTGTAAAAAAATTATGCAAAAGATTTTAAATAGGCACTTTTTGCTTATAGTAGTTACTTTTCAATATACAGATGGGCTGTGACAACACCATATCATCATGATTGAAATCTGCAGAAACTGAAGAAAGAGGAAAAAGAGATATTTGGAAAATACTAATCTACAGTCTATGGCACCAGCTTCCTACTGCTGTGCCTTTCTCTTCCTAACTTATGTTTTGCCAATACATGAGCAGAATCACCTTCTTGATGGCAAACAACTATGCTCATGAAATTGATTAGATGTTTTGAACATGAACTATTTTTGATCTATTTGTCATTAGTCTCACAACAAGGTCCCTATTTCAGCATTCACAGCATCACCAACCATCAAAGCATGAGAAACATAACCACACCATCTAAAATTGTTTTTTAATCAATTCAATGACAATATATTAAGAATAGAGTATAAAAATAAATACTTATAGAAGAATTATACATGATTCCTGGGAGTTTAGACTGAGATAGATAAATGATCTATTATTCTCTGAAAAGTTGTAACAGAACTTATGATTTGATACTTTAGATTCAGTTAATAGTTTAAGGAAAACTAATAGGAATTGGATATATAAAAGAGGAGTAGCAAGAGAGGATGTAAAATAATTAGAAAATATCACTGATAGAAGGAAATTGATTCTCAGGGAAGCTGGCTTTGCACCAACAATAAATGTTGGCCATTTCCTAGATTTATCAGTGTGGGCAAACTAACAAGCCTGTCTTTATAATCCAGATATCTTGCTGCTAAATCCAGTCTCATAAGCCACTTGTGTTTTATGAGTGGTCTCATAAGTCTACATCATATCACTGCTCAGTGAGTCACCTTCCTCTAATTACTTTAGTCCTTGCTAAGGTTTTCCCCAGGTTTGATTCGCATGTTAAATCAAACATCCCCGTAGACAGTCTGTTGGTGATACCATACACACTCTAGCACTGAATCACACAGGAATTTCTAAGCCTCCACCTAAACATTACAAGGCTAACTTTCAGAATCTAGTCATTTTAAATATTGTTTTGCCTCAGAAATTAGTTGTCCATCATTTATGAACTACATTTGTCATCAGGATTCTGAGTAAAAAATCAAATAATATGTGGTTTAGGCTATGATACTGATTTTACTCTCTAATAAAAGTATATGTAAAGAAACTAAAAATACATCAAATTAAGAATGCCTTTGAAATTTATAGTTGTATGTAAATTGATAGAAAATTAAAAATTAACTGAATCATTATCATATTAAACATACATATTCTTTGTGCTCCTTTCTTTAAAATGTTGGCTTTATTAGGAAAAAATACTGGATTTGCATAAAAAAAACAAACACTTATAGTTCATCCTATAAGTTTTGTATGAGCTGGAATGGTCCAAAGAGTAGGAGGTAAAAAGTCTGCGAAAAATATCACCAACATAACTCCTTGAATTTCCTCCTTTGACTAATTCAAACATTTTCCCACACCCTTCTGTTCTATCATCTGATGTAACATGTAAACCTAGAGCATATGTGTGAGCATGCCTCCATAGAAGGTGGTATTAATTCTCTTTTCAGGGCTGGGCTTAAGTCAGGTACTGCCTGGTGTTTGGGCCCAGCCTGATCTGGTCTTGGCCCCCAGTGGTCATCTCTGTAACCAGTTCCCACCCAGCCAGGGTTGAAAACGCCCAGTGGGAACACAAACTGCTGAGTCACATATTCTCCGCTGTCCACACGACTTTGGTTTTATATTACAAATTACTGTAAATTTCATCATTTTCCCTTTTTTTTTTTTGTCTGCACATACATGGCTTCCTCCTAGAATGTGTCACCCCAAGACACAAACTATTGTCTACTTTTCCAGTGACAAGTGAAGTACTCATTTCCCCATTTGATGTAATTACTTGTGATAAAAACTTCCAGGACAACCCGTACTTGCTTTCCCACTTCAGGAATAGCAAACTCCTAATAGCCATGATTCTATGTGGCTTAATGATAAGATAATATTGAGAATAAATTTCCCTAAAGTAAAATTAAGGGACTGTCCAAATTTTTTTTTATATTATTATCAATATTTATTCAGTATTGCTTATAAATCTGAACTATCTACAGAAAAGGAATCTTCCTCAGCAAACAGCCAAATTTACTTGGCTTATTTACTTACTAAGATTAAAAGAAAAATTACAAATAAAAATGAGAAGCTCTTTGACCTTTGGTACTGTTTTGCTTCCTTATTAGAACATTACATGTCCCAAATATCTGACACAGGGATACTCTTTCTTAATTGAAAAATAAGATTTATACATGAAGTCAGAGTACTTTTTATCAATTTAAATGACTAAAATGTTACAGATTAATGACACAGGTGTAAAAAGAAATAAACTAAAACTACCACTTGAGCCAATGCCTCTTTTCTGATGGCTCCTACTTAAGACGACAACACCACTTGGCATCGCTCAGAAATAATAGCACCTATTAAATATAAGGAGTGATATTAATTTTGATGGCTCAGAGTTGCCTTAGACATTTAAATTAATGCATTTAGGAGTATAGATGCTCTTGGTACATTTGTTTACCTGATATCTAAAACTTTATCTGTTTAAATAGAAAATGGTCACAAACCATTTCTTTTTATCTTGTAAAGCAGAAAAATGACATGTGAGACACTGTCTTAAAAATAGTCAAGCAGAAGTGAATAAACATTCTTATCTTCATCATTAATGGAAAGTCAAGCTAGCACTGCCCTGTAAGGCGATATTCTCTTTACACTGAAAATTGTTCATCAAGCATACTCTTGTTTATAATTGTTTCCTGTTTTTAAAAGTTTTTGCAAAAGGTTTTAGCTAATCTACAAGACTAATTTGATAATGAGAGGTGATTTAATTACTTCCTCCCAACTTTGTCCCCAATTCTACCACTATGAACAAAACTACCTAAATGTATGCTAGTTATTGAGAACAAAAGGGAAAAGTTAAGATTAAGCATTTAAGAATGCATTCTCAAGTCTGAGAAACTGTCATAGTTTCTAGAGGAGCTTAAAGGATATGATGACTAAGTGTAATGTAGAATCCTGATGGGACCCTAGAACAGAACATTGGATAAAATGTAAGGAAATCTGAATAACTATGGACTTTCATTAATAATAATACACCAATATTGGTTCATTAACTGTGACAAACAGCATAGTAATGTAAAATGTTAATAATAGGGAAAATTGTGAGGTATATGGGAAATCTGCACCAACTTCACACCTTTTCTGTAAATCAAAACCTATTCTAAAATAAAAATTATTTTAAAATGCTGTCTTACTGACTGAATTATTTTGACCTAGATAAAATAGTAGGATGTTATACAACAGTCAAAATTAGTCTAAAGGTTTTTATGCCATCTTATCAGTTGAGACAAAACTTATGACAAAACATCTCTTACCTTTAATTTTATAAAATAGTGTATTTTTATACTTATTTTTATGTGATTAATAAATCACTAGGTTAAAAGGAGTTGACAAAATTCTCCAAAATAGTAATGCATTATGAGTTGCTAAACAAAATAATTGATAAACAAATTTAGAAATTATACAAAATAGTCTTTTCCAAAGAAGCAATGTACTGTGGAAATAGCTCATTTTTAATAATATTCCATTGTATTCAATAGTTGACAATGGGAGAAAATCACCACATTAAAACTAAGGGGGAGTTCATGGCAGTGTAAAGTGTACAGATTAACAAGTTCTTACAGAGAACTGCTTTTTAGGACACAATGTCCTACAAACTGTACAATTACAGGAATCAAAAATGACAAGAACATTTTCGAATATTTTATCAAATGATTCTGCAAAATGATTCATTTACAAAATTTGTTTTACTTGCCAATAAATATCTACCATAGCTGTTTAGGTGTGAATGATAGAGGAAAACAAAAAGTGTGTGTGTGTGTATAATTTTTTAACATCTTACTCTCATAAATATTGTAGAAGTGAGGAGTCTGCATTTTTATTTTATTCAAGAAATACGTTTTCTTTATAATCTAATGGAAGTATGTGTGATGTGTCCTTGTGTGCATGTGTATGTGTGTAAAAGCAGGTCACAAGTAATACAGACTCATTATATACATTGAGAAAGCTATCAAACCAATGAATAAATCAGACCCCATAAGTGTTCATGCCTATGTCCTTCAGAGCTGGTTATCATTCACAGGTTGTTTGGATTTCTTGTAACCTGCAGTAGGCAGTAGAATTGTATTTAATCTTCCTAGTGCTTAGATTTGTAAAAAGTAGCTCTAAAGATTCCTTAAGAAAGCAAAATTTGAATTTAATTAAATTATTAAAACATTATTAATTTTGAAATGGATTTTCCTATTTGTGATAAACCTTTCAGCATTCTCCAGTGTGGCTAGTTCCTTGAAAGTTTATAACAGGAGTCTGTGGAAAGGGTTTCTTTACAAACCCAGATGGGATTAATGTGAGCTTCAAAGCCCAGCTCCACCTGAAGGCTTGTTTCAAATGAAGAAACCCTGAGATCAGTTTCACCCCACATGGTGATTCCAGAGCAGAACTGGTCAGAATGTTTGGGGAAAATGCATAAAGGTAAGATTTTCCCAGTTGGGCTTTTTACAGAATGGAAAGAGGAACTAAATATTCTGAACTTGTTCCAGATATAGGGATCCCCCTCATGTAAAGAAGAGTTTTAAACATGAAAGGGATGTAAACTATTCAAAAAACTCCTGCAAGGATATGTGGGTACAAGATTCTGGCAATTCACAAACAGCCTGAAACTGTCCCCAAGGAAAATGACCCTGTTCAGGAGGGAGTGCCCTTTATTTTGCACCCTCAATTTTGTAGAAGAAGTTTTTATGATTTTTCTTTATTGTGTTATGGTGAATTTCTATCATATGCACATTAGTCAAAGGACCAGGCTAGGATCTATTTCTGAAGAAGGGAGACTGCCTTCAGATGATGTCGAATCCACACCAATTTGTGACATACGGTGTTCTTGGAAAGGCCAAAATGTTAGAAGACTATTAAAAGTATACATGTGGTTTTTGAAAGAAAAGTGAGACAGAAACAGAACATTTCAATACCCCACAGAAAAAAGTTTCAACAGAAAGTCCTTCATTTCAACAAGACTTCCCAGGTTGAAACTGCCTGTGATAGCTCTGCAGTAGTGATTACCAGGGTCAACTGTCTCCAAGACTGTGCAGGTCTCACTTGGCTCCAGGGCAAATAAACCTCAGTTTACCTCACTGTGAAGAGAGGAGAGGCTTCCTTCAGATCTTGCTTATATCTTGAGCCATGATGGGACATAACAAGTGAGCTGAACCCCTGAGTCCTGAAGCTTATGCTTTCAAGCTGATAATTTCAGAATGTGTGGCTGCGTCTTGAGGAAGAACAGACCTTGATTTAATGTGTGTTATCAAACAGAGGTAATTGATAGAGACAGGCTGTGCTTCACACCAGTTTGTAATGAACCTGCACTGATGACCTCGGCCTGCACTTCTGAGCAAGCCACATGCAGGTTCAGATGCCCTGTCAGCCACTCAGGAGGAATGAATTACGAATGAGGTACCAGTGATGCATTTCATCACCTGTTTACCTCCAGTGATCCGTTACCCTCCTTTAATTTACCAAAAACATTTTTTTTAAGCTACTGTCATTGGAGTGGCTTCTTGTTTGAAGAGATTATAAAGCAACACCTACTGAGGACTTGGCTCTTTGGAAAGCCTTCTGGTACTAAAGTTAAACAGGAAGTGAGGGGGAAAGAGCATGGTTTTCTGAATAGAGAGGAGAGGAAAGTTTTAATGCTTGTGATTTCTTCCATTACTACATTTCACTCCTCAAATAAGGACCACAAACAAAGTTAATACATCAGAGGTAAATTCTCATAATTTAGAATCAACACTGAAGCAAAGCTATCATAGCGCATGAAATGTATGTCATCTCAGAATCCAGACCAGAACATGTGGGAGAACCCCACAGGCATAATTGTATGAGGGAAAGATCATCAATGCAGGATTCAGACCCAGTTCTGTGTGACATTAGGAGTCACTGACCCCACCTTATTATTTTTTTGTTTTTCAATCCTCACCTGAGGATATTTTTTCCATTGCTTTTCAGAGAGAGTGAAAGGAGAGAGAGAGAGAGAGAGAGAGGAACATTGGTGTGAGAGAGACACATCCATTGGTTGCCTCCTGCGCTTGCCCAGACCTGGCAGGGGATTGAGTCTGCAACCCAGGTACGTGCCCTTGGTCAGAATTGAATTCCGAGATCCTTCAGTCCAAGGGCCAACACTTTAACCATTGGCTAGGGCCCCACTTCATTCTTCATGTCCTTATCTGTAAAATGGAAAAGCAAATGCCTTTCCCATTGGATTGTTGTGCAAACAATAAGGAAAAATTAGAAAATGGTTTTATAGTGTCTCGTGCCAAGTAAGCAGTCATAAATGTAATTTTGTTTTCTCTTCCATTTTAACAGCTATTTATATTCAATCCAATTTATTTCAAATCAACAGATATCTGTGCTGCAGGGAATAGACAAATATCATTAAATAACCATAATAACCAAGTAGCTATAATATAAGGTAGAATAAAACAAGCAATTTCTTTAAAAACTTTATATCCTGCCCAGCCGGGTGTGGCTCGGCGGTTGGGCGTCGACCTAGGATCCAGGCGATTGGGGTTCAATTCCCAGTCAGGGCACATGCCCGGGTTGCGGGCTCGATCAATGACTCTCTCATCATTGGTGTTTCTATCTCTCTCTCCCTCTGCTGCCCTCTCTCTGAAATCAATAAAGATATATAAAAAAAATTTTTTTTGAATAAAATAAATAAATAAATAAATAAATAAATACTTTATATCCTGTTTATACAAGCTTTAAATTTTTCCATTTTCATTTTCATATAAAAATATTAAAATAAATACCATAAGTTCTAGTTTAATATATCTTAGTTTCTAATCTTAATATCATTCATCCCTGACAAAATTGCAGTGGCTACAATTGCCTACCACACAGAGTATGTCTACCTGGTTATTGAAGCTAGGTGCATTTACTCACTATTTTTTTCATTATTATTATTTTTTTTAAGAGAGAGAGGAAAGAAGAGAAGGAAAGAGAGAGAGAAATATCAATGTGAGAGAGAAATATCAATCGGTTCCCTCCCACACGCACTCTGACCAGGGTTCAAATCTGCAACCCAGGCATGTGCCCTGATCAGGAATCAAACCATGACCCTTGGGTGTACCGAACAGCACTCCAACCAACCGAGCCACATCAGCCAAGGCACTCACTATTTTGGTAAACACTAAAGTTACATATGACAGAAACTCACTCAAACCAGTGTAAACAAAGTAGGAAATAGACTGGCTTCCTTAACTAAGAAGGCAGCAAATCTGCCTTGGTATAATTCAAGGGATTTCCTTAAGAACTTTAGTCTTCTCCACCTCTAGGTCCTATTTTCCATTTTCTTGGCTTCCTTTTCAGGTGGGCCCTCCCCACAGGATGCCAGTGTTGCTCTTTAGCAGTTCTTGGCTTATGCTTATAATATCCCTTACAGCTGGCAAATCCAGAGAAAAGAAATAATCTTTTTCCAGGAAATTCTAGCAAGAGCCTTAGGAAAGTTGTACCTGGTCCAGTTAGATTATGTCCGCATCCTTGAATCAGTCACTCCGGCCAGGTTGATAAAGGACTCTGATAAACCAAGCTAAGGTTATGTGGAAACTCCTATGGCTGAAAAGGAAGGAAGTCAAGCACATCAAACACATCAAATGGGTTTTTTACCAAAAAGATATATTCGATTACAAGGAAAATTGTGGAAGAGAGAGAAACCAACATGTGATGACTAGTCCATCACACTCCTCCCTTAAGCTGACCTGGCCCATCCATTCGTTGTTGCTTGTATGTAATTGTTCAGGAACAGGACACAACAGTCTTCGACTACCTTCATTCAGTGCACTAGATCCTGCCTCCCGGGAGCTTTCCTGTAACTTCCAGTTTCACAATCTGCCTTGAATCCTTCCTGGTTTCTAAATTCCCATACTCTTCACATGGTTGGTCTTACAACTCCCTGATCAATGACTTCCTTGAACTCCTTAGCTGATTCCTGAACATGGCTGACCTTATTAGGCCACCTAATAACTGTCTCTCTTGTGGCCTTGATTTGTCCTGTTAGGCCTGATTTCTAAGGTGCCCATATACACTTTCCCAAAACTGTTTTCCATTTTATTTCTTACCACTGTCTGTTATCCAGAGACAAATGTGTCCAAAGACAAACAGACTATTCTCTAGAATAATTTTTTTTCTCTTTAATGTATTCTGAGTTTATTTTCTGTCACTTGCAATAAATAGTCTAAACTAATATACTTTTTAATTTCTAGCTCTATTAATTTATTCCTATTTATCTAAAAGGCTCCTCTATTTCCTGACTATTGGACTTTTATATTACTTAGAGAGCCACGGAACCATGGTATATAGAAATGATATGGATTTGGATTTAGAAGGCAGATTCAAGGACTAAGTGTAACACTTTATTTAGATGACTCCTTGAAAATCATTTCACCTTAGAAAGTATCAGTTAAATAAAATATACTCCTCAGGATTGTTGTGAAACACAGGTAAGGTATTGCATGTCTGCCATTTGCGAACACTTTGCGATTATATTGCTTTAACTTTTTATACTATTTATTTTTTATTTCACATACTTGATTTTCATGATGATTCAGTTTTGCTTTTTCAACCAAATTGGACATATTTGAGAGAAAAACCATGATTTATGTACTTTGTATGCCTAGCATAGCTTTAAGAACATAATAGATGTTCAATAAGTATTTCATGTTTGTCTCTGAAATATAATTTAAATAGAAATATTTTGCAGTTTTAAATTTATTTTTCCCAATTTATTTTTATTTATTTATTTTTGTTCTCTTTTTTTTCCTTTTTTTTTTTTTATGTATGGAAGCTCAAGTCTAAGATGTTAATTTTTTTAAGTTTTACAATAAATAAATAAGTGAAACAAAAGCTCCATTTGCATTCCATAAAAAATGACAGAAAAGCAGAACCGTTGGCAGGCGCCACCCACACATCCCACTACGTGGCCTCTGTAGGAAGGAGGCCAGTCAATGCAAGACAGTGGTAAGGGCCACCTCTCCTTTCTCCCAGAGCTGTCCCTGCCCCCCCCCCAATCCCAAGCAACTCCCAAACACACATGGAATCAGATTTCTAGTTTTTTCTTCTATCTTTCACACACCACAGTTATGTCATAATTTTTGTTGTTTGTTTTACATGTTTCATAACAATGTATCAAAAAGGTGTTAAGGAAGGGGAGGCAGACAGTGTATTTTATGCCTATAAATGGCTGGGGGGAAGACAGGGGCCTGGGCAAACAAAGTATACATGGTCTCTATGGAAATATTGAGTTTTGATAGCAAAACGTGGTGGGACACAGGCCTTGGGAGACCGAGAAAAGTGTTTAGTGGTTTTATTCTCAGGTTGTGATGGCACTATGCAGGTCAATGACGCAAGTTGTGTGACTTGTCAAGGGGGAAGGGAACAGAAAATGAGTTTTCTAAGAAAGGAGTCTAACGAGTGCATGGTGTGAAACAAATGTATAACATTGCTGCTTTCTCTTCAAAGCTTCCACCAGGTCCTTCTTAAGAGCTTCTTGTTTTGATTTGTCTTCAAAAGCCTGCACAGACCTCAGCCCATTGATGATGTCCTTTGTTTTTCCAAAGTAGGTATCATTCAGTGTACTTCTGATTTTGTTTTCCATGTCCTCTAGCAGGCACCGATATTGGCTATGTGTGGTGAGTAGTCGCTCACAGTTTCATCTTTCTCCATCTATCTGGTAAGGCTGCCTCTGAGGTTCATGGTGCCAGAGCCGGATTTGTTGGTTTGCAGCCACAGCATCACAGTGGAGGTCAGCTTGTAATGGGCAGTGAGGCCACTGGATTTCTCCTGCACTTCCCCCACGTGGATGGAATCCCAGCAGCCTTTGATTTTCTTTAATCTATCTCCAACCTTCTTTATGAGATCACTCCAGCAAAGCCGTGATCCAGACCTCAGAGGTAGGCAGATGAGAGGCTACCTTTGAAATACAGGTCTCAATACTGGTCAAGGGCATTGTTGTCTTCCACCTCCAGATTTTTCAGCCAAGCAGAGGGCATGGCCCCATCCTCCAAGGGAGGGCCATACTTTTTACTCCATGGTGACCTATAGGAGTCACACAAAAGGTAATCCTTTCCCACCACCTTGTCTCTGGCGATTTTAAGTGGCTGGTGAACAGAAGGCAAGGAGATCTTCACATAGACTGGGGCCAGGTGGATCAAGTCACTGAGATTTTTTTCAATTTCCTGTGGATGCAGGTGCCTTATTAAGTCCAAGGCACAGTCCAGCTGCTCATCACTCATGGTGGCACTGTGCGAGGTCTGGTCCAGGCGTCTGTGGTTCTTCCTCTTTTTAAAATTTTTAAAATTTAATTTATTGGGTGATATTTGTTAATAAAATTATATTAGATTTCAAGTGTACAATTCTATGATGCATCATCTGTATTTTGCACTATGTATGCTCATGACCCAAAGTCTATTCTTCTGTCACCAGGTGTTTGTCCTCTTTACCCTCTTCTACTTCCCCCATCCCCATCCCTCTGGTAACCACCATACTGTTGTCTGTGTCTTTTTTGCTTGTTTTTCTTGTTTGTTCATTTGTTGCTTTCAGTTTTATATTTCACATATGAGTGAAATTGATAGGGGAAGAGCAGGCGATAAGAACAGAAACACACTGTTTAATGATTATTCAACTTACTTACTACAGATAAGAGGTTTTCTTAAGGACCCTGGGAAACTGGAGGATGAAACAGGGCAGTAAAAGATAAGACGCCTGGATCCCGGATGGATCCATTACTCAGAAAAGAAGATACATTTTGTGAACATACCAAGGACAGAACATGCTTTGACTTGGTGTCTGTGCCTGGACCCTGACCCCCTTCAGGAGTTTGCCTCAGGAATGCTGACTGTTCTCCGGTCTGAGGAATGGGCTGAGCTGTTTGTAACATCATAGATTTGCCACCTTGCTATCAGACTTTAAGCTCTTGGAGGTCAGACTACAAACCCTCCCCTCCCCTTTCCCTGTTACACTTGCAGCTCACAACGGCACATAACTTTCTCCCTCACCAGTATATAATCAGCCAGCTGGCAAAGGGGAGCCAGAGCAGAATTTTCAGGATGACCTGCCGTTCTTCCCATACTGCAGGCATTTTGGAATAAATGCTCATATATGATTCAACCCTATCTCTGCTTAATTTGGCTCAAATAGTGACAGGCAGCATCAGACCTGTTCAGTGTCCAGTATCAGATCATGTGGTTCTTAGCTTTTTCTGACTGACTTATTTTGCTTATTTCTCGAGGCCCATTCATGTTGTCGTAAATGGTAGTATTTCATCTTTTCTTATGGCTAAGTAGTATTCCTTTGTATGTATGTACCACACCTTCTTTATCCAATCATCTATCAAAGGACACTTTGGTTGTTTCCCTGTCTCGGCCATGGTAAATAATGCTGCAATAAACATACGGGTGCATATATCTTTGCAAATAAATGTTTTCAAATTTGTCAAGGGAATACCCAGAAGGATTGCTGGGTCATATGGTAACTCTACTCCTAATTTTTTGAGGTACCTCCATACTGTTTTCCATAGTGGTTGTACCAGTCTACATTCCCACCAGCAGTGAATGAGGGTTCCTTTTTCTCCACAACCTCTCCAACATTTGTTATTACTTGTCTTGTTGATAATAGCCATTCCAACGGATGTGAGGTGGTATCTCATTGTAGTTTTGATTTGTATTTTCCTCATAGCTACTGAAGTTGAGCATCTTTTCATACATCTGTTGGTCATTTGTTTGTCTTCTTTAGAGAGGTGTCTGTTCAGGTCCTCTGCCCATTTTTTAATTGGGTTGTTTGTTGGTTTGGTGTTGAGTTGTATGAGTTCTTTATATATTTTGGATATTTAACTCCATGTCAGAGCCATTGATTTCAAATATCTTCTCCCATTCAATTGGTTGCCTTTCTGTTTTGTTGGCAGGTATTCTTTTTGCTGTACATAAACTTTTTAATTTTATGTAGTCCAGTTCACTTATTTTTGTCTCTACTTCCCTCCCCTTTAAGGTAAAATTAATAAAATGTTCTCTAAGACTAAGGTCAATAAGTTTAGTACCTATGTTTTTTTCCATTTAATTTATTCTTTCAGAACATAAATATAGGTCTTGGATCCATTTTGAATTAATTTTTGTACATGGGGACAAACTATAGCCTAGTTTCATTCTTTTGCATGGGCTCTAAATTCTGCTCCATTGGTCTGTGTGTCTGTTTTTATGCCAATACCATGCTGTTTTGATTATTATCTGTCTGTAGTATAACTTAAAGTCAGGGTGTAATACCGTTGGCTTCATTCTTTTTTTCTCAGAATTTCTTTGACTATTTGGAGTTTTTTGTGATTCCATACAAATCTGATGATTTTTTGTTCTATTTATTTTTAAAATGTCATTGGGTTTTTATGGAGATTGTATTAAATCTGTATATTGCTTTTGGTAATATGGACTTTTTAACTATGTCAATCCTTTCAATCCATGAACACAGAAGATCTTTCCGTTTCATTTTGTTTTTTTCAATCTCTTTTGATAATGCTTTGTAGTTTTCAGTATATAGGTTCTTCACATCTTTTGCTAAGTTTATTCCTAGGAATTTTATTCTTTTTGTTGCAATTGCAAAAGGATTTTTTTCATTTCTTTTTCTGAAATTTCATTGTTAGTATATAGGAATGCAGTGGATGGTGGAATCTTTAGGGTTTTCTATATACAGATCTCATGTACTCTGCAAAAAGTGTCATTTTTAATTCTTTGTTCCCAAGTTGGTTGCCTTTATTTTTTCTTCTTTTCTAATTGCTCCGACTAAGACTTCCAGTACTACACTGAATAAGAGTGGTGAGAGTGGATATCCTTGTCTTGTTCCTGATCTTAGAGGAAAAGCTTTCAGTTTTTCACCATTAAGTATGATATTATCTGAGGGTTTGTCATATATGGCCTTTATTATGTTGAGATACTTTTTTTCTATACATATTTTATTGAACCTTTTAATCATAAATGGATGTTGTATCTTAAATGCTTTTCTTGCATCTACTGATAAGATCATGTTTTTGTTTTATTTTGTTAATGTGGTGTATGACATTGATCTATTTGTGTAGGTGAGCCATCCTTGTGCCCTTGAAATGAACCCCACTTGATAGTGATGCATTATTTCTTTAATGTGCTGTTGTATTCAATTTGCTCGTATTTTGTTCAGGATTTTTGCATCTGTATTCATCAGAGATATTGGTCTGTAGTTTACTTTATTTGTGTTATCCTTAGCAGGTTTTGATATCAGGGTTATGTTGGCCTAATAAAATATATAAAGTACTGTGTCTTCTTCAATTTTTTGGAAAAGTTTGAGAAGGATGGGAATCAAATCTTCTTTTAATGTTTGGTATAATTCACTAGTGAAGCCATCTGATCCTGGACTTTTATTTTTTGGGAGGTTTTTAATGGTTGTTTCAATTTCTTCACTGTTGATTGGTATATTTAGATTTCCAGTTCCTCATGATTCAATCTAGAAAGATTATATATTTCTAGAAACTTATCCATTTCTTCTAGGTTATTGAATTTGGTGGCATTTAGTCTTTCTTAGTATTGTGGTATAAGCCTTTGTATTTCGGTGGTGTCTGTGGTAATTTCTCCTCTTTCGTTTCTGATTTTGTTTACTTGAGTCTTTTCTCTTTTTTCCTTAATGAGTCTAGCCAAGAGTTTGTCAATTTTATTAATTTTTTCAAAGAACCAGCTCAGTTGTGTTCATTTTTTGAATAGTTTTTTTGTTCTCTGTTTTTGTTCAATTCTGTTCTAATTTTTATTATTTTCTTTCTTTTGCTGACTTTGGCCTGCTTTTGTTCTTCTTTTTCCAGCTTCTTAAAATGCAATGTTAAGTTGTTTACTTGTGATTTCTTTCCTGAGATAGGCCTATGATGATATCAACTTTCTTCTTATTAGTACTTTCACTGCATCCCAGAAGTTTTGATATGTTACATTGTCATTCTCATTTCTCTATATATATCTTTTGATCTCACCTTTATTTCTTCTTTAACCTAGTCACTTTTTAGTAGTATGTTATTTAATCTCCATATATTTGTGGGATTTTTACTTCTGTTTTGTGGTTGATTTCTAATTTCAAAGTATTTTGGTCAGAAAATATGCTTGGTATGATTTCAATCTTCTTAAATTTGTTGAAGCTAGTTCTGTGACCCAACATATGGTCTATCCTTTAGAATGTTCCATGTGCACTGGAGAAGAATGTATAATCTGATGTTCTGGGATGAAAAGCTCTGTAAATTATGTCTATTTGGTCTAGTGTGTCACTTGAGGTCTATATTTCTTTACTGATTTTCTGTTTGGATGACCTATCTAGGGCTGTCAATGGAGTATTAAGGTCACTGAATATGATGGTGTTTTGGTTCATTTCTCCCTTTAGTTCTGTTTGTAGTTGCTTTATGTATTTTTGTGTTCTCTGGTTGGGGGCATATATATTAAGAAATATTATGTCTTCTTGATGTAGTGTCCCCTATCATTATAAAATGTCTATCTTTGTCTCTTGTTTCCTTTGTTATCTTGAAATCTATTTTGTCAAATATGAGTATGGCTACATCTACTTTTCTGTGGAAGCTATTTGCTTGGAGAATCATTTTTTACCCTTTCACTTTGAGTCTGTCTTTGTCCTTGCAGCTTAAATGAGTCTCCTGAAGGCAGCATACGGTTGGGTTATTGTTTTTTAACCCAATGTGCTACTCTGTGACTTTTTATTGGTGAATTCAGTCCATTTACATTTAGTGTAATTATTGATGTATGAGACTTTCCTATAGCTAGTTTATCTTTTGTTTTCTGGTAGCTCTGTGCCTCCATTGGTTCTTTTCCTTTGCATTTGATGGTATCCCATACTTTTTTCTTCTGTTTCTTCTTTTTTTAAGTTATGTGTCTTAGTTTGGGGGGGTTTTCTTGGGAGTGTACTGCTAGTTTTATGAAAAAGAAAGTTTCATATATACAGTGGTCTTTTTTCTTTTGAATTCATCTAATCTTCATTTCCCTTTGCAAATTCAGACCTTTTATCCCCACCCCTTTTATGTTGTTGTTGTCACAAATTATCCCTATTTATGCTGTGAATTTGTTGGCAATCTTACTCATAGTTTTGTGACCTTTTATCTTTGTTTCAGGTAGAATAACCCCTTCAGTATTTCTTGCAGTGGAGTCTTCTGGTGATAAATTCCTTCAGCTTTTGCATGTCTGGAAAAGTCTTTATTCTCCTTCATATCTAAAGGATAACTTTGCTGGATATATTGTTCTTGGCTCTTAATTTCTCTTTCAGCAGTTTGAATATTTGGTTTCACTTTCTTCCAGCTTATAGAGTTTCTGCTGAGAAAGCCAATGATAACTTAATGGGCTTTCCTTTATAAGTTACTTTCTTCTTTTCCCTGGCTGCATTGAGAATTCTTTCTCTGTCATTAATTTTTGACAGTTTTTACACAATGAGCCTTGGAGAAGGCCTTTCTGAACTGATGTAATTAGGTGTTCTGTTTGCTTCTTGGATTCAAGGATCTAGCTCTTTCCTTAGATTTGAGAAGTTCTTGTCAACTATTTGTTTGAATAGGCTATTTCCTTCTATCTTTCTTCTTCTGGTATGTCTATTATTCTCATATTGCTCTCTCCTATGGAATCATATAGTTCTCATTGAGTTCTTTCATTTTTTATGCTCAAGTCTTTCTCTTTTTCCCTCTGCATCATTTCTACATTTTTACCTTTGACATCACTAATGTTTTCCTCCATCTGATCAGCTCTGTCTCCTATGCTTTCCAGTTCATTCTTTTTCTCTTCATTGAGTTTTTTATGTCCAGAATTTCTATTTGGTTATTTTTTTAAGTTTTTTTTATCTTTGGTAAAGTATTTGTTTTGTTAGTTGATTATGTTTCTGAGTTCATTAAACTATCTGTATTTCCTTGTATCTTGTTGAGTTTTTTTAGAACTGTAATCATGAATTCTCTGTCATTTAAATCGTATATTTCCATGCCTTTAAGTTTATTTTCTGAAGATATTTTTATTTATTTTCTTTCTGAGCTGCCTCGTTATCTTGGTTATTCATAGTATTTGATGGATCTTTTCTCTATCTATGCATCTGTGCATGAGTAGCACTTCTGGAGTAGTTGATAAGAAGAAGTCTATTGTTTTCCAGCAGGTGGCACTGAATCACAAGATTTTCTTTTAGCTCTCTTGCACTTCTCTGGCTTTTTACATCTCTGCAGGGTGGTGGAAAATGGCTATGTTTCTTGGGATGGTGGGCATCTCCTCTCTGACCTGGTCATTCCAGTCCTAGGCAACCAAACCCTCAGGGTAATGTGGTGGATGATGTGGCTCCAAATCTGTGAAATCTCAGTGCTGTCCTCCATAGCCAGATGCTGCCAACAGTGCAGCAGCAGTGTGTGAGGGTGGGGTGAGCTTGGGGAACCAAGCTGCATCCTTCCTTGCTTTGCCCTCCCAGAAATAGCAACATCTGATCTCCACAGCATCCACGCTGCACTTCCACCTGACACTGGAATTAGTTGCAGAGTGCACCCTTTGCTTAGGAAAAAAGGTTTTCTGTAGTACCAGTTCTTGGGTTTTAAGATAATGTGCTCTGCAACCTGACACGAAAGGTGAAGGGAGGTGAGCTCTGGGAGGTTAAGGGAAGGCAGCCAAGCTCCATGGTTTTGTTTCTCTGTCTGTAATGCCAAATACCAAACAACCATGGCCATATTTTTGTGCTTTGTTCCTGCCCAGGTTATTGGGCCCAGCCACAGTTAGTGCTGTATACTCCTACCGGAATGCTCACTGAATCTCTTTGCTCCTCCCAGCTGAAGGGAGTGCCGTCTACGACTTAATTCCTCCACTCTCTGGACTGAGACCTGAAATAAGTTCAGAGCTAAAGGGCTTCATCCATGGTGCATCTCAGCATTTCTCTTTTCTCTCCTCCTTGGTTCGTTCCCACTTGCCCACCTTTAGATATTTCAATGTGGAATATCTAAATCTCTCAGATGTATTTGTGGGTTGCACAAGGAATACTTTATTGAATTATAGCTGTTCAAATTGTTGAAACTTCAAGGGGAGAGACCAAAGGGATCTCTCATGCTGCCATTCCTCTGACATCACTCAACAGTTTTAAATTTAAATGTCAACCCTATTATCAGTATAATCTAACTCCAAAGTTGAATCTTATCACTTAGGCAAAATAGAATAAATGAATAGATTTATCTACATAGAACTGGCTGAAGAGAGATGTTAATTTATTTTCTTTTGAAGAATAATAAGAAGAAAAAAGTAATTTTAATATAAAAGCAATTACCCAGTGTGTCAGTATAAAGCTGGGAACACCTGATGAACCTGCAGTTCATTTTGGATTCAGTGGATGGATTAAAGTCACCTAATCTTTTATCCTTCTGCCCTGTGGAACAGAGAAAACCCATGTGGAGAATGAGGAGAATGGCAGATGACAGCATGGTAGACGCACGTACATGATCTGAAAATGTAGTCCTATTAGCTTTTTGGTGGAATCTTTAGGGTTCTCTATATACACTATCATGTTATCTGCAAATAATGACAATTTCACTTCTTCCTTTCCAATTTTATAATTTCTTCTTGTCTGATTGCTGTGGCTAGGACTTCCAGTACTATGTTGAATAAGAGTGGTGAAAGTAGACATTGCTGTCTTGTTCCCAATCTTAAGGGGAACAGTTGTAGTTTTTGCCCATTGATTATGATGTTGGCTGTGGGTTTGTTACATATGGCCATTATGATGTTGAGGTATGATTCCTCTATTCTCTCTTTTCTGAGAGATTTTATCACAAATGGGTTCTGGATTTTATCAAATGCTTCTTCTGCATGTATTGATATGATCATGTGGTTTTTGACCTTCAATTTGTTTATGTGATGTATCATGTTTATTGCTTTACAGATATAGTGCTAACCTTTCATCCCTGGAATAAATCCCAGTTGATCATGGTGAATGACCTTTTTAATGTATTGCTGGATTCTGTTTGTTAATATTTTGTAAGGATTTTAACATCTATGTTCATCAGGAATATTGGCCTATAATTTTCTTTCTCTGTCATGTCCTTATCTGGTTTTGGTTTAGAATTAAGATAATGCTGGCTTCATAAAATGAGCTTGGGAGTCTTCCCCCCTCTTGAATTTTTTGGAATAGTTTGAGAAGAATAGGCATTAGTTCTTCTTTGAAGAGCCCATCTGGCCCAGGGCTCTTGTTTATTGGGAGTTTTTTTTATTACTGCTTCAATTTTACTATTGTAATCTGTCTATTCAGATTCTCTGATTCTTCTTGATTTAGTTTCAGAATAACTCAACACCAAAAAACAAAACAAAACAAACAAACAGCCCAGCTGGAGTGGCTCAACAGTTGAGCATCAACCTATGATCCAGGCAATCACGGTTCAATTCCCAGTCAGGGCACATGCCCTGGTTGCGGGCTCAGTCCCCAGTAGGGAAGCTTGCTGATCAATGACTCTCTCATCATTGATGTTTTTATATCTCTCTCTCCCTCTCCCTTTCTCCCTCTGAAAACAATAAAGATATATTTTTTAAAAATCCAATTAAAAAATGGGCAAAAGACCTCAACAGGCACTTCTCTAAAGAAGACATACAGGTGGCCAGTAGATATATGAAAAGATGCTCGATGTCACTAATCATCAGAGAAATACAAATAAAAACCACAATGAGATATCACCTGTTAGAATGGCTACTATCAATAAATCAACAAACAAGTGTTGGTGAGGATATGGAGAAAAGGAAACACTTGTGCACTATTGGTGAGAATGCAGATTGGTGCAGCCATAGTGGAAAAAGTTAAAAATGGAACTGACTCATGACCCACTGATTCCACTTCTGGGAATATATCTGAAGAAACCTAGAACACTAATTTGAAAGAATATATGTACCCCTATGTTCATTGCAGCGGTATTTACAATAGCCAAGATTTGAAAACAGTCCACGTGTCCATCAGTATATGAGTGAATAAAAATGCTGTGGTACATTTACACAATGGAATACTACTCTGCCGTGAAAAGGAAGAAAAATTTTACCTTTTGCAATATCATGGATGGATCTAGAGAACATTATGCTAAGTTAAATAAGCCAGTCAGACAAAGATAAATACCATATGTTTTCACTCATATTGGAATTCAGTGAACAAACTGAACTACCAAGCAAAATAGAGACAGACTCATAGACAGAGAGCAGGCAGACAGCTCAGGTGGGGGAGGGGGAGGGGGTTGAGCATAAAAGCAAAAAGAGAACTCATGGACATAGACAGCAGTGTGGGTTATTGTGGAGGGAGGGAGGTGGGTTAAGGTGGAAAAGGGCATAGAGGGATAAATGGTGATGGAAAAAATAAAATTTTTTAAAAAGTAAAGTTAATGCAATTTTTTAAAAAGAATTCTCAGTATCTAATGAACTTTCAGCTCCTTTTCTATACTTATGCATACTGGTGTATATAGAGTTCACAGGTCATCGTTTTCAGTTTACCCTGGACTCAACAGGGGAAAGACTCCCTAAACAAATAAGTACAAGTTGTGGTCCCAAAATAAAATGGTAGTATTTTAACTTAGCTTTTTAAAAAATTTACTCATTTTTGCCTTACTTTAATATAGTGATATTCTAATATATTTTCCTTAAGGTTTGTAAGGTATAAACATTAATCTGGTGTTCATTTCTGCATGTATATCTTCTGTGTATATATGTAGGGCTGTCATTCACTAAAGAGAGAAAATAATATTTCTCCATTCTAAACCCGTGTTCAATATTCTATGTAGTTGTACAAAATTACATTTTTAAACCTTCCAAACATAATTAAAACCAATTATCTGGTAGTAGAAAAAAAATTTTTAATTTATTTGTAGTTACTCATACAATAAATCTAACTTCTTGAGTTCTACATCCAGCATTGAGTATGAATCTCTACCTTATCAGGTCTAGCATAGATTCTCTGGAAGATGATGGAAATTAAACAACTTTACCAAACAGAATTGCATGCTGGTTCATTGGTCATCATTTAGAAGTTAAATGAGATGGATAGCATGAATTCTTCTTCTTAATAAGCCACTTCCTGCAATTCACCACTTCAGTCTTTCATAAAGAAATCTAACTGAAACTCCAAGCACTTCAATATTTCAGTGATATTTTCCCAACCAACCATTTCCATGAAGCCTTTTAAATTATTAACTTTTCTACAGATAAAGAAAACTATAAAAACAAATGTTATAATTCATTATGTTGAGAAATAGCTTAATAAGAATTATACTTTAAACACATAGAAGTTTGTAAATTGATGACTTTCTTTCAATATGACAACTCTTACCCCATTCTTAAACAATTTCAGCACCTAAAAGTTTACCAAACACACCTCTCTCATTTTTACTAAGTCATTGGTTCATTCCTAAAAGTCTGTAGGAAAATACATTGTAAAAGAAATTAATTTGTAGTTATGAGATGTGAATTCTACCAATTTCACCTCTATACCTTAAAAAGTTAATTTGTTTGGGTGTCATATTTCTTATTCTCACCCCCAACCATCTAAATCAGGTGGACTTGATGCATGATTGACAACAATTTTAGCACTTGTAACTCTTTCCATGCTCTTTTCTTTCATTCTAATAACTATATTTAAGTATGCTTTTGTACTTAAAGACTTGCTGTTATTAATAATATATATCTTTTATTAATAGATGACAGGTACATGTCTAGCTATGTAACAGGGTTTCCTATGAAGATGAAATCATCATTGTTACCATCCTTAATTGATATGATTTTACTCAAAAGCAAAATGTGGTGCAACTGGCATGGCTCAGCAGTTGAGCATCAACCTATGATCCACAAGATCGAGGTTCAATTCCCGGCCAGCGCACATGCCCTGGTTGCGGGCTCTATCCCCAATAGGGGGCGTGCAGGAGGCAGACGATCAATGACTCTCTCATTATTGATTTCTCTCTCTCTCTCCTTTTCTCTCTCTGAAATTAATAAAGAAATTTTTTTTAAAAAGCAACATGTATCGGCACTTTAACTGCATTAGCATTTTAGAGGTTAGAAACCTTCTTCCAACTTTGTGCTGGGAACTTTTCACCAGATGATCTCTCAGATTCTTTTTAGCTGGAATGTTTTATCATTCACAACCAACTTGATAAAGCATCACTGTGACTTCAAAGTATAATGCTACCATGCCAACTTTAAAAATGAAGCAAGCATGCGCCCTGGCCCATGTGGCTCAGTTCGTTGAACAATGTCCCAATTCCCGGTCAGGGCACATGCCCAGGTTGCAGGTTCCATCCCAGGTCAGGGTGCATATGGGAGGCAACCAGTCAATGTTTCTCTCTCTCTCCATCTCCCTTTTTTTCCTCTCCCCTCCAAAAATCAATAAAAACATTTTTTTTAAAATGAAACCATCAGTTGTAGCAAGGATCACATACAGATTCTCAAGTATTTCTTCCTTTCCCTGGGTTCAATGCAGTTTTTTCTGTTGATTCTCAAGAGGAGGAGCCTGCAGTTCATACTATAAGAGAAGGTGCCACTCTGCTGGGCACAACACATCAGAATCAATCACATTAACAGAGTGCCTTCAGGAATGTACAGCTTTGTGTGCAGTGCACCATCTGTCCTCTTACAAACTCTTTGGGGAAACAAGATATATTCACATTTTTTTAAACCTAACAATACATAGAAACAAATTGATTAACACAGTGATTATTCAGCATTCTAAAGAGTCAGAGCCTGCTGAGAGTGTAAGTGCTGAGGGAACTCTTTCTAGACACCATAGAATTAAATCACCAACAAGGATTGTCTGGATTCTCACCACTCAGATAGGCTAGAGAAGGAGCCTGCATTCCAGACCAGGGAACTATTTTCAGAATCAAAGCATAGTATCAGGGACAGAAAGCATATTTTCTTAATTGAACAAGCATAATCAGGGGGACTTAGAAAGTGACAGCCTTTGTAACTCAAATTATATGCCAAAGTACATTGTACAGAGGAAAATGTTTGCAGAGATTATTAGTTTGAAAAAAGATGATTCTTTCCCTTTTACATTTATTAGGATGGTAGCAGAAAGAAAGGACTGAGAAGCACATAAAGAACAGAGTTTGTGAGTCCAGTGATTTTTATCACAGATACCAGCACTAGAGCAGTTTCCTAAAAGAGGCCTAGAAAAAGCATGGAAGGAAATTTATATGATTTCCCAGATGTTTTCCATGTCTAGACAGTGAACAGAGATCTTTAGTCTTACTTCATGTACCAAAAATCTCCCCTTTTAAAATGTCTGCCTAGACGGCCAGAGTGGGTGTGCCCTAGGAATGACATTCAAAGTATGACTCAAACAATAGGAAACTAAAATGAATTAATCTATTTTTGTGTTTTGTTTTTATAAGAAAGCTGGTAGTTCCCTTGGTATCATGACTTTTCAAAAATAGGGGGAAAAGAAACTGGGGGGGGAAATAGTTGATCTGATCATGTTGCCTGAGCACAAAGCTTACTGTCAAATGCTGTTTTTAAAATTCAACTTTGTCTGAATTTTCCTGTGGCATTAGGACAGTGCTATTTTCTATTTCTTAGCCCTTACTGTAGTTTAATTGAATTCCAGGGTGGAAAGAGCCTTCAAGAATTCAACTAATCCAACCTTCTGCTCCAGAAGCCATGGTGGAGCCCATTGAGTGTTTTTCAGTGAGCAAATAGCCTCATTCTAAGCCAGCAAATACTCTGCAGTTATTTTTAAAATCTAAGACTATCACAACCAAGTCAGAGAAGGAATATGTAGGTACAGAGGTACAGATCCATGCCCAGGAATGGGAATTCAATGCCACCTTTTCAAAGTGATCTAGGATGTCCATGGTCATTTATTATGCAACACTTTGATTTATTTTAGCTAAAAAAAATTTAAAAGGGAAAATCATTTCTGAGGAAGAGCAGGATTGAATTAGTTTGAGGGAAATTTAAGCCTGAGGAAAGAACCATATCACTGTTGCATCCTTGGCAACCTAGCAGAGAATTCTGACGACTATTTTTTTCTTTTTCCATTACAGCCTACTTTCAATATTATTTTGTATTGGTTTCAGGTGTACATCTTAGTGGTAAACAATCATATAATGTACATAGTGTTCCCCTCGATATTTCCAGTACCCAACTGGCACCATAGATAGTCACAGTAGTATTATTGACTGTATTCCCTGTGCTGTACTGGCTTCTCTTACATTTAACTTTTCATGTAGGGGCTCTACTAAGTTACTTTCTTATGTATTTTGCTTAAGGGGGCATCAGCACATCTAAGGACACTCACTCAGAAGTGTTTACATCTTAAAAACATTTCCTTCATCTACAGAGTCTATGACTTTAAACTTAAAAGTATCCATGTTTGACATGGGCATGTTAATTAACTTTAGCACTTAACAAACTGGCTTTCTAGCATCTGAGATACTGAATGGAATATGACTGACTCCAAGCATCAAATTTCAAGTCAAAACTCTTGAATAAATATGGGTCAAACAAGTGTTTATTAAATTAAAGCCAATCAACGATTAACCATTTGTGTAGTGTGAGCTGTATTTTTTAAGTTTTTAAATTTTGTGTTTTCATAGAAATGATCAACATGAATAGTCACACAAAAATGGCAATATGATAATTCTAACCTTTCAAACACTTTATTATAGGGCTGCAGCATTATGGGAATTTGTGTGGTAAATTCAGCTTTTACTCTTCAAGTCCTCTTCCTAATCTCAGAGTCCATGGACCTATAATCTCTGGACTAGAACTGTGTATCTCAATCTCATGCTATAAATAGTTTTTTGGATAATTTTTTATTTAGCAGCATCTTTGGCATTTACCCACTAGATGCCAGTAACACTCACCACCAAAACATTCAGTGGAGACAGCGAAATGTCTCCACATGTTGACAAATGTCCCCTGAAGGGCAAAATCACCCATAGGTTGAGTAACACTGAACTAGAGGAAGGGTTTTTTTAATTTTATTTGTTTATTTTTAAATATATCTTTATTGATTTCAGAGAGAGGAAAAGAGAAAGAGAGAGAGAGAGAGAAACATCAATGATGAGAGAGTCATTGATTGGCTGCCTCCTGCATACCCCACACTGGGGATCGAGCCCACAACCCAGGCATGTTCCCTGACCCAGAATCAAACCGCAATCTCCTGAATCATAGGTCGGTGTTCAACTGCTGAGCTTCTCTGGCTGGGCTAAAGAAAGGATTTTTTTATGTATATTTTTAAATGATAACTTTTACCCCTTCCATCTCCCTCTCTGGTTACAATTCAGTAAAACTCATAAGAGTGTCATCCAACAAGGAAGCAAAATGTGCTGTTCTAAGACGATATCCAATAAAAGTTCAATGGAATTAAGAAAATTAAGCTTTTTTATTTATGCATTTATATTCCAAACATTTAACGATACTGTGATGCTTTCTAAAGTTTCCTTTGATATTTACAGTTTTTATTAACTTTTATACATAACTTTTTTCAGGACAAAAACCATTAAATCTCTTAAGTTTTATCAGTTAGTTCTGAACCACCCTTAAGTTTTCACTTTGAAAGCCCTATTTAGAGCCTATGAATTATATTTTGTCTTATACATAAGTACCTATGTATTTCTTTAGCCACTTTAAGATAGGTAATTAGGTTGTGAAAATTGTGTAGGAATTACCTCCAAGTCCAGCAACAATTTAAGATCACTGAGAAATAATACAGAGCTACTTTGCGTTTTTTTCAGTGGAGCCAGCTGTCATCCTTTGTCACCTTTTATATGGCAAAATTTACCCCAATCTAAAGCCCTGGTATTCCAGAGCTGGTGCTGCCCTTCAATGATTCCCAGAGTTAGTGCTGCACTTCGGTGATTAACAAAAAGGTCTAAGTGTGGTCAAGGCAGCTATGACTTGTGTTGAAATTAATGCTGACTTGAGTCATCACCATAGACTTCAAGTAGAGATTTTAAACTAGTTTGCTTCCTCTTGTTTATAGAGAGAAAAAGGAAGAGTAGAGCTGAGTGTCAGTGCTTCTTGCCTGGATGCTGAACACTGCTCTCCACATCCCACCTGAGTCCAGCCTCATAGTCTCGGGAGGCAGTTCTTCTTCAGAGTTCAGACCACTATCTTAAGACTACTGTCCTTCCATTTCTTAACTGAAAATATTTCCCAAAGTATCTTGGATGATAGGATTATTTAAAAGACACAGGTGACCACAAGGAAGTTTCTGGATGATGTGTACTGAAATTACACACAAGAAAGCGCATGGCTTTATTTCCAAATGTTTTCTTATATGACTTCATCTCTTGATTATATGATATTAAGAAATTCTCAAATACAAATGTAATATAAAAATACAATTAGTCCATTATCTTAATTCCTCTAATATTAAAATTTTGTGGGAGAACAAAAGAAAATGTTTATAAAACTACAATAGTAACATCATTCAAGAAACTAAACAATTGAATAAGTAAAGAAGTATTATTATGCATAACTATTTTGTTCCCAGCTTGAGGATGACATCAGGCCCTCATTAATTGTTGAATGGCAAATTCATAAGCTTGTTGTTATTAATGGTTTCTTTTCCAGAAGCCCAGGCATTTTTCTAGTTCTGCTGCAGTCACTCTAAGACTTCTTTTTACCTTTGCCAAAAGAATTCCCTTTACTTTTGTTCTGATTTGGATTGTGTTTCCTTGATCCTGTGACTTTCGCTAGGATTACGTTTCATTTTAGGGTAAGATGTTTTTCACAGGTCTGTGAGAAATGGTACTTGGCAGGTCAATTTTTTTGAGAACTTGCATGCCTGAAAATGTCTTTATTATACTCATTCTTGATTTATGGTTGGCTAGGTATAAAACTCTAAATTTCTTCAGCATTTAAGGTTTTGTTCCATTGTCTTCTAGCTTGCTGCACTGCCCTTAAGAAACCCAATGCGATTCTGGTAGTTCACTCTTTTTAAGAGATCTGTTTTTTACCTGTGGAAACTTTTAGACTTTTCAGACTATAATCTTAGGTCATCCTTCACAGTGCCCTCCTTTTTGCTAAGCATTAGGCACATGCAAACTATCAAAAACTTCTGTTTCTTACTTGTAAAGTGTGTAACATGACATAATGAGAACTACATTTAAATAGTACATTGTAAAATTGTGTGCCATGATGGGATTGTCATTTTTTTAGTTGAATAAAAGTGTTACCTTATCTCCACCAACTAAAGAAACTTCCAGTGCTCCTCTAATTCCAAATCTGATTCCCTTGGACCTTTCTTTAGCTTTAGATTCACCACTCCAGCAGTCTTGAACTTTTCTATTTTGTTTCCCATAGTATCCTACTTCCCTTCTGCTATTTTTTTCTTGGCCTTCCCTTCTTGTCCCTGGTTCCTAAATGTGACTATGCCTTTGGTTTCTTTGTTGGATGCGTTCCTATACTTTATGATATATATTGTAAGATGCCCCATTTAATTTTAGGATATTTAATGTCACTGTTATGATTGTTACTTTCAAAATATACCTTTGTTCATAATCTATTTTAGATGTAGTCTCATATTTTCACCAATATCTTCCTTAGTGTAGTATACTGAAGAGAAGCTGAGCTGAAATCTTAGAGTAGATGCTTGCAAACTTATTCTTGTAAAGAGACAGAGAGAAAATATTTTGGGCTTTGCAGTATACAACGTCTCAAATGATCAGTTCTTTTGCTGTAGTGTGGATGCAGCCATAGACAACAACTGAACAAGGGAGGGTGACTGTGTTACACTCAGGTTTTATTCACAAAACACACAACAAGCCTTATTTCACCCATAAGTTGCAGCTTGCCAACACCTGGTCTGGAGATTTGAGCTGTGTCTTGAATTTTGCACCAAGTGGCTGTTCAACCTTAGGAGAATCACTTAATATCTTTGGGACTCAGTATCCCAAAACTACTGCTTTAGAAATTATGTCTTTTAGCAAGAATTTTCTTTCTCTCATATGCTACTTTCTGGGCCTACTGAACGACTATTTAGTTTTTAGTCTGAAATGTCCCCTGTTCTATGAAGTCTTCCCTCACTTACGCATACAAGATTATGCATTAAGTACCAGGTACTTGATACCTATCTCAATTAGAATTTACTACACCTTCTTTTATTCCTATATAGTATGCTTTTATGAATAAATTAAAACATTCTTCGTATTGTGTTATTATTGTGTTTTACCTGTCTCTCTTCATCCCTTGATTATAAGTTTTTCCTTTGAAGCCTCAATGTCTATTGAAGTACTTGCTATAACTTATGCTCAATAGTTGCTTGTTAAACATTTGTCCAATATAATGGTCTACATGTTCTTTAAGTTGCCTTTCAGCTAACTAATATTATTATACATATTTTAAACCAAATTCATCCTTTTTCTCCCCAAATCTCTTTTTTCTCTTCTTAATGACATCCTCAGTCTTAATTGTCCATGGCTCCTAATTAAGTCTGTCTGCATTGTGATTAAGAGAACAGAATTTGTGTTCAACAGATGTGAGTTTGAAGCCTAGCTCTGCCACTTAGTCAGTGTAGAATCTTGGGAATTTTATTAACCTCTCTTCAGTTTCCTCATTTGCAAAATTGGGACTCAAAAAGAATGTGCAGTCCAAGGTTTTTGTAGACATTAAATAAACCTCATGCTTTGATTGTGTGGCTGACACTGCAAATGGCTTCTGTTATCTTATTGCACTCATTCTAACATTCTTGGTAGCATGATCATCAATACAGTTTTTCCATCTTTTTGGAAATTTATCTCTATTGTTCAGAGTATTACATATGTCCCCCCTTTTTTCTCCCATTGTCCCCCTCCATTGGTTTTTGCCAGATCTTCACCACCCTATTATCTGTGCACATGGGCAATGCATATATGCATATAAGTTCTTTGGTTAATCTCTTCCCATCCTCCCTTCCCTCTGAGATTCTTCAGTCTGTTCCATGTTTCCATGCCTCTGGTTCAATTTTATTCTACAGTTTATTTTGTTCATTAGATTTCACATATAAGTGAGATCATGTGATATTTGCCTTTTTCTGATAGGTTTATTTCACTTAGCATAATACTGTCCAGGTCCCTCTGTTAAACAGACATGAGCAGAACATGAAAAACGGGCCAGGTACAGAAGCCAGGTGCAGACACTCACCAGGGCAGAAAACCCCAGATGCCTAGCAAGGGGCAAAACTGGGAAAACAAGAACCTTTCCCCAGGGTAACCTATCGTCCCCTAGCATATTGCTGGTCATGCAGTTTAGACCCCTCGAGCCTTTCCTCCCTAAAGATAACATCTGGGCCTCAGTTGTATTTCAGCTCCAGGCCCAGAAAAGCAGCAAAACCAGAGAAGTATAGCCCTGGCTGCCTCAAGACCGGCTACATTGACTAATGACCCCCTGCTTTGGCATAGAGCAATCAGTGGAGACAGCGACCCTGAAAGAGTACACCTGGAAAGCTGATAAATATTCCATTGAGACACTTCCCTGAGACCTTCCCTAAGACTTCCACCTTCAAGAAAGAGATAAATCCAATCAGGACAAAGGACCCAGCGTGTGATCCCCACCAGGGGAGCATGCCAGCACCATCTCATTCTCCCTTCTTCCCTCCAAGGGGACCCCACGAGACTTGCAACCAGGAGGGCAATGGGCAGCAGCAGCCTGTCTTTGGCTTAACCCCAAACCTGTCTCTCTAACTTCTCAGTAAGCCAAAACAGCCCAGCCTAGGCTCTCCTATTACTTCTTCTTTGCACCTTCCTTGTTTCACCATCGTAAGTACATTTTTGCTGCCATCGTGGACCCAATATCTTTTGACTCAGTGTTGTGTAGCCCTTCCCTTTAGATATCCCCATCCCCCATTCCCTTTTCCTTAAATAAATTCAATTTTTCTTTATTCACCATCTGAGATGGCTATTTAGCCTGCCCACACACCACCACCGACCTTAACCTTTCCCTCCATGTTGTTTCAAAGGGTAAGAGATCAGTCTCATCATTAACACATTTTATAGTAAAACTCATTTCCCTTAAACTTTCATTGGTTTGTAAGTTACCCAATGCCCTTTACCCTTTGCATCCCTGGAACAATCGATAACAGCTAATTCCTTTTGAACAGATAGTCTTTATTTAATACTCAAAACATGTTACATTAAATTTTATATTCAAGAATTATAATTTATATATAGTTTATAATTGATAATATTTAATTAGATATGACTTTTCAAAAACCTGTGTATTATGTCTATAGAAGAAAAATATTTACTTGTTCATATTTTATTTTTTATTTTTCATATATTTTTATATAGTATAGTGGCTAAGAGCCTATACTTGTTTATATTTTTAGATGTGTTGGGAAAACTCCAATATGCTCTGGCCTACTATTTAACTATATCTTAAATACATCTAAATATTCTGTATAGCCTTTGCCTTTTAGTAAAGTGAATAATCCTCCTTAAGCAGTTTTTTTTAAGGGATAGTTTCTTTTCATTTTTAATCATAAGTATACAGATAACTGTTAATTTAGTGTTGTGTCTTTCAATCTTCTTACACAACTCTAATTCTTATTCATACTTCAAGTTGTGTTCTGAAATTTTATTTGGGTCCTAAATATGTATTTTCTTGTGATAGCTCTTCAATTCTGGTCTGGAATAATATTTTAATTTTCAGTGTTATTTAACTTTTTATAAATTTGTGTTATTTGTAAAACTAGGTTATAAGCTCTCTATATAAAATGAGATTATTTTATTAATGTTTATATTCTCATACAACCTTGTATAGTTCTGCCCATTAGACACATGCCTTATTCTTTTCTCATCCTGTATTAATGTAATATAAATTACAATTAAGAAAGCTAAATAAGTCTACATGGGTCTTGTTCCACTAACTGAACAAATGTTTCATTTTTTATTTATTGTCAAAAGTATTACAGATATCCCACATTCCCCCCACTTTTCCCCCTTCCACCCAGCCCCTGCCCCACCCCACGTCTTCTTTCCTTATTGTCTGAACATTTTAACTTTAGAGTAATGTCAATTATTTCCTTTGTGGAAAAGCATTGAATGAAATATACATATAATTAATCTCTTTTGAGGGTCCAAACCCTAAAGATACTATATTAATCTCACAAGCTCCATAATTCTGCTACAGATATCTATAGAGTAATTGAGGCTTCAATGTGAATGCCATGTCCTACTACTTGCCTTCTTTGAAAAGATATATTATCTGATTGAAAAATCATAATGGCTATCATTTATTTTTACAACTCTTTAAGAACTACGTTACTAAAACTGGGCAATGAATTTTAAATAGAAATACAAAAGCAAATAGTAAATTTCATAGAAAATTTTTGAGACTTAACATGGTAATATATGTGGTAAAAAAATAAAATCTCAAACATAGCAACCAGCAAAACAATGAAATCTGTATGAATCAACCTTTGTCCTCCAGCTCCACCATATGGCTTTGTGAAATTTTACAGTTTATATTTGGGGAGAGGGGAAAGAATATTACCAAATATTTAAAAATAATCCATGATGAATTAATCATCTCATGTAAAAAAAATAAAGTTAAAGTGAGAAGAACCAATCAAACTTTTATAAATAATAAATGTGCATTCCTTCATTTTGTTCTAAATTTAAAGGTATAAATTTATGAGGTGTAAGAACATAGTGTTTTTTCCCTGGACAACATATGTTAAGGTAAACTAACATTGGATTTTAAACCTAAACGGTTCCGGAATGCTTTGCAATATTATTTTGCACTTTACAATGTTGGATTAGCATTGACAGTTTATTTTATTTTATCCAACATCTATTTTATGCAATAATTCTGTATCTCCATGCAAATCATATCATTTTGAAAATAGAGGAAGATATAAAAATATATTGTCATCCTGTATAATTCTAAGAAGCCTTTAAACTTGACCAGTTTTTTCCCTCAATTCAACTTTTTGTTCCTCTCCCACACTTTGGTCTGTATTTTTAAATTAGGGCACACAGTATAATTTTAAAATAAATGTGACAAAACTATTGCAGTGATTAGTAAAACCTGAAGTTAACCAGCTGAAGCAGAAAAAGAGGATTGGGGAAGAATTTAGTATCATACACAAGGAGGAGAAGTTGAATAACCAAAGTGGGAAGAGAAGTGAGGTTTGATGCTCTCGGGCAACCAGTTTTTGTGTTGCAGCTATGAGTTCTAGTGTCTCCCGGATCTCTTAGATCTGATCTATAAAAACCAAAGTTTGACTTGCTTAGCTCAGGTGCCTGCCCCTGGGCTAATCAACTGTACCCAGGAAAGCTTAGAGGCACACTTGCTCATAGACACCAAAGAAGGCAGTTACTGGGAAACTACTATCTGCAACACCTAGGTGGTGCTGATATAGCAAAAAAAAAAGGGGGGGGAAAGGCTAGAAGCTAGTGGAACTGAAACCAGACACAATGGGTCCAGGCTATCTGTTGCTACTTCAGCCAATGAAGCAGAGACAAGGTTGAATCATATATCAGCGTTTATTCCAATAATGCCAGTAACATGGGAGAGCAGCAGGATTTTTTTACATAAAATCTGCTATAGCCCCCATAAGCCAGTTCCTTATATGGGGTACATGGACAAAGATTACATGGGGAAGTGGGCAAAAAGGAATAAGAATGAGTATAATGGTTTACAAGTTACAGGAAATGTGGATTGGGGTTGCAAAAGGTTGGGGCACCTTTGGGACCCCTTTGTTTCAGGGAACAAGGTTGTTATCTTTCCATGGTAAAAGGAGAATGGACTGCACTCCAAGGTCAACTCACATGCCAGGTTAGAAAGTGCTTTTTCTAATTAGAACAGAACAATCACAGTTAACAGAACATGATCAATATTTCTTGTAACTATAGCTAACAATCACAGTCAACAAAGCATGATTACTATTTCTGCCCCCAAAAGAGCTATTCAGAATAGAATATTGCTTTCAATCCCCTTTATCCAGATTAATTACTAAAATCAGCTAAATGTAAGTTGTTGTTAATTAAATTATTATAGTCATCAGGGTAAATCATAAAGCCTTTTGTCACATCCCATTAGGTGTTAAAGAAGATTATAAGAACTATGACGACACTTTGTATCAAAAGAATTTTTACAGTTTCAGCCTTGTTGACTACAGCAACAGCTCTGGGTGAGAATAGAGTATATGGATTTGTCATGCCATAGAAATAATACCTAAATACTAGTAAGTGTATGACCTCTCACCATTTTAAGAAGTACCAGATTCATTTGCACTATTAAGAATGCTAGTTTTGTGAAAAAATAATGCCTTACCTGTTTTTCCCCCACATTTAAGTTGAAAAGCTTTCAAACATTCCAAGTTCTGCTGAGCCAAAAAACACACAACATAAAACAAAAAAATAAAAACCCACAGGAAAACAAAGCACATAAAAAATAAAAAGCCCACATTTTTTATTTCTGCTTTGAAATGCAAATGGCCAGGGCATGTTTTCTCCCACAGTGTAATGATATCTTTGTAGGTCAGTTTCTTGTCCTGCTGGGAGCTCTGTATGAGGCCACCATCAGCAGCAACCTATCCTAACTACCCACTTGCACTCAGTGTGGTACCATTTGCTCTTTCTTTCTTTTTTTAAGCTTTATCTTTCTTTGTGCACCCTGATCAAGAAATATCTTTGATTATTATCAGTATATTATGTCAAAATGTAAGCTAGTTAAACTTTTGTAAAGTTGCCTGGAATGTCATTTGTCAGGTTATAAACACAAAATTCTAAATGAAGGGCTGTATCTGTTATGTACAAAACTTAATTATTTTGAAATGAATAAATTTGTCATTACATTTGTAACCTTGTACAGGGGACTTTTGGCTATGTGCTTAGCTTGGTGTCCATTCAGCTAAAATTAAAAAGAAAAAGGTGCATGAAGTGTTAAAAAATTTAAACAAAGTATATGTAGAGATGACTATTTTACTTGACGTGGTCCTATCCTATATTTATTTCTACCCCTTTTTTGAAAGTATTTATAAAACTAATTGAGGGTAGCTGTATTTTTTGTTGTTGAACTATTTAGTAGAATGTGTGCCTTTTTGTCTGAATGTGAATCAATGCTGTACATTTTGCAATTTACTGTTGCCATAAGTAAACTGGTATGTGACAGTGGCTCACTATGACCATGACACTAAAGTAGGACCTGCAGGTAGAGAACAATTAAATTCTGTGGAAAGTGGTAAACTTTAGCATGTGTGCACTTCTTAAATATCTTTTATATAATTGCCTAAGGGTAATTTTTCAATAACTGCCATTTATTGAACACTTATTCTGCATCAGTCTTACATCTGCATTACATGAACTTACATATTTTAGTTTTAAAACAACCCTGTGAAGTGAGCATTATTATTATTCGCTTATAGCTTGGGAAATGCAGTAATGGAGAAACCAGATAATCTACACAAGGTCCAAACCTAGGAATTATTTAAATCCAGTCAATTTAGTCTTGGAGTCCACCCAAATATAAATTTCCTTTCAAAATCAAATATAAAGGCTATAATAAGAGACAAAGAAGGACATTACACAATGTTTTAGGGACCAGTCCAATAACAAGATATAACCAGTAAACATTTATGAACCCAACATAGGAGAACATAAATATATAAAGCAAATATTGATGGGCATAAAGAGAGAGATCGACAGTAATACATAGTAAGAAACTTTAACACCCAATTGACTGCAAAGAATAGAATAGATCTTCCAGACAGAAACTCAACAAGGAAACAGAGGACTTAAATGACACACTAGACCAGAGAGATTTAATTGATATGTACAGAGCATTTAACATCAAGGAGGTAGAATATACAATCTTTTCAAGTGCACATGAAACATTGTCCAAGATAGACCACATATTAGGCCACAATACAAGTCTCAATAAGTTAAGCATATTGAAATCATATCAAGCATTTCTCAGTTCACAATGGTATGCAACCATAAATCAATTACAAGAGGAAAACTAAAAAACACAAAGATATCGAGGCTAAATAACATGTTACTAAACAATAAGTGAGTTAACAGTGAGATCAAGGAAGAAATCAAAAGATACCTTGAGACAAATAAAAATAAAAACAACCAACAACACAAAATCTGTAGTATACAGCAAAAGCAGTCATAAGAGGGAAATTCATAGTAATATAGGCCTACCTCAAAAAAACACAAGAAAATTCTCAAATAAATAATATAAAGTTACACCTAAAAGAACTAGAAAAAGAACAACAAACAAAGCTTAAAGTGATTAGAAGAAAGAAAATAATAAAGGCCAGGGTGGAAATAAACAAAATAGAGTCTAAAAAAAAATACAAAATATCAATGAAACCAAGAACTTGTTGTTTGGAAAGATAAACAAGATTGATAAAGGTGTAACAAGATTCATCAAGAAAAAAGAAGAGAGGACCCAAACATCAGAAATGAAAGAGAAAAAGTAACAACTGACACCACAAAAATACAAAGAATTGTAAGAAAATTACAAACAACTGTATGCCAACAAATTGGTGAATCTGGAAGAAATGAATTAACTCCTAGAAACATACAACCTTCTAAGGCTGAATGAAGAAGAAACTGCAAATCTAAACAGACTGATTACAACCAACAAAACTGAAGCGATAAAAAAAAAAAAAAAAAAAACCCAAAACATCTCAACAAAAAAACTTCAAAACCAGATGGCTTCACAGGTGAATTTTACCAAACATTAAAAGAACTAATGCTTATCATTCTCAAATTATTCCAAAAAATTCAAGAAGAGGGAGGACTTCCAAGTTCATTTTATAAGGCTGGCATTATCCTAATTCTAAAACCAGATAGTGACACTGAACTACAAATAAAGAAAGTTATAGGCCAATATTCCTGATGAACATAAATGCAAATATCCTCAACAAAATGTGAGCAAACCAAATTCAGCAATACATTAAAAAGATCTTACACTATGATCAAGAAGAAATTATTCCTGGGATGCAAGGTTGATAACAATATCCACAAATCAATAAATGTGATACACCACATAAACACAATGAAAGGTAAAAATCATATGATTGTATCAACAGATGCAGGAAAATAATTTGGCACAACCCAGCACCCATTTATGATTAAAACTCTCAGAAAAGTGGGAATAGAGGGAACATATCTCAACATAGTAAAGGCCATAAAACCCATAGCTAATTCATAGTCAATGGAAAAAAAAAACTAAAAGCATTTCCCTTAAAATCAAAAACAAGACAGGGATGTCCACTTTCACCACTCTTGTTCAACATAGTATGGGATGTCCTAGCAACAGAGATCAGAAAAGAGGAAGAAATAAAATGTATCCAAATTGGAAAATAAGAAGTAAAACTGTCATTATTTGCAGATGACATGATACTGTATATAAAGAACCTTAAAGATTACACCAAAAACTACTAGAACTGATAAATGAATTCTATAAAGTAGTTGTGTACAAAATAAATATTCAGAAATAGGTTGTACTTTTATACATCAGTAATAAACTATCAGAAAGGGAAACTTACAAAACAATTCTCTTTACAATAGCATCAAAAATTAAAAATAAAATATCTAGGGATAAATTTTAAAGACCTATACTAGGAAAATTATAAGACACTAAAGAAAGAATGTGAAGAAGATAAAATTAATGGAAGCACATAAAGTGCTCATGTTTAGGAGGAATTAACATCACTAAAATGTTGTACTATTCAGAGCAAACTATATATTTAGCACAATTTCTATCAAAATACTAAAGATGTTTTTCACAGAACGAGAACAAATAATTCAAAAATTTAAATGGAGCCAGGCCAGTATAGCTCAGTGGTTGAACATCCACCTATGATCCAGGAGATCTCAGTTTGATTCCCAGTCAGGGCACATGCCCAGGTTGCGGCCTCGATCCCCAGTAGGGGGTGTGCAGGAGGCAGCCAATCAATGACTCTCTCATCATTTGGTGTTTCTATCTCTCTCTCTCCCTCTCCCTTCCTCTCTCTGAAATCAATAAAGACATATTTTTAAAATATTTTTAATGGAACCAGAAAAGACCCCAAGTAGGAGGTATCACGCTACCTGAAGTCAAACTATACTAAAAGGCTATAGCAATTATACATCATAGTACTGACATAAAAACAGACATATAGCCCGGCCAGGTGTGGCTCAGCGGTTGAGCATCGACCTAGGATCCAGGCGATTGGGGTTCCATTCCCGGTGAGGGCACGTACCTGGGTTGCAGGCTCGATCCCCAGTCAGGGGCGTTCAGGAGGCAACCGATTAATGACTCTCTCATCACTGATATTTCTCTCTCTCTCCCCCTCCTTTCCTCTCTCTGAAATCAATATATATTAAAACACACACACACACACACAAAACAGACATATAGATCAATGGAACAGAATAGAGAGCCCAGAAATAAACCAATAACTATATGGTCAATTAATATTTAACAGAGGAGGCAAAAACATACAATGGGGTAGAGACACTCTATTCAATAAATGATATTGGGGAAATTGGACAGATACATGCAAAAAAAAAAATGAAACTAGACCACCTTCTTACACCGAGAAAAAGGGACATCTGTAATTTTTGAATAAAAAAATAAAATGAATGAATGAATAAATAAATAAATAAATGACTAAAAATAAAAATAAAAATGGATTAAAGACTTAGCCCTGCTGGGCGTGGCTCAGGGGTTGAGTGTCGACCTAGGGTCCAGGCGATTGGGGTTCGATTCCTGGTCAGGGCATGCCCCCGTTGCGGGCTTGATCAATGACTCTCTCATCATTGATGTTTCTATCTCTCTCTCCTTCTCCTTTCCTCTCTCTGAAATCAATAAATATATATGTGTTTTTTTAAAAAGAAAAAGGCTTAAATGTAAGACTCAAAACCATAAAACTCATAGAAAAAACACAGGCAGTAAACTCTGCCATTTCTCTTAGCAATATTTTTTCTGTTATATCTCCTCAGGCAAGGGAAACAACAGAAAAATAAAAAAATGAAACTACATCAAACTCAATGTTTTTCCATCAACAAAACAAGCAGACAACCTACTAAATGGGGGAAGATATTCTCCAATACATTTGATAAGAAGTTAATATCTCAAATTTATAAAGAGTTTATACAACTGAACTCCAAAAAATAAAAAACAATTCAATTAAAAATGATCAGAGCCAAACTGGGCATGGCTCAGTGGTTGAGCATTGACCTATGATCCAGGAGATCGAGGTTTGATTCCCAGTCAGGGCACATGCCTGGTTTGTGGGCTCAATCCCCAGTCAGAGGCATGCAGCAGGCAGCCGATCAATGATTCTCATCGTTGATGTTTCAACTCTCTCCCTCTCTCTCTCCATTCCTCTCTCTAAAAGCAATAAAGATGTAAAATAAAATTTAAAAGTCTATAAAAAATGAGCAGAGGACCTGAATAGACACTTCTCCAAAGAGGGATATACTGATGACCAATAGACATACCAGAGGATGCTCAACATCACTAATAATCAGAGAAATGCCAATTAAAACCACAATGAGATATTACCTCATGCTGTACAAAATAAATATTCAGAAATAAGTTGCACTTTTATACATCAATAATAAACTATCAGAAAGGGAATATTAAAAAACAATTCTATTTACAATTGCATAAAAATTGCATCAAGAATGGCTATTATCAATCAAAACACAAACAGGTGTTGGCGAGGATGTGGAGAAAAGGGATCCCTCAAGCACTATTGGTGGGAATTCAGACTGGTGCAGCTGCTATGGAAAACTGTATGGAGGTTCTCTGAAAAATTAAAAATGGAGCTGCCTAATGAGCCAGTGACCTCACTTCTAGGGATTTATCTTAAGAAACCCAAAGCACTAATTTGAAAGAATATATGCACCCCTATGTTCATTGAAGCATTATTTTCAATAGTCAACATATGGTGGCAACCCAAGTAACAATCAATAGACAAATGCGTAAAGTAGTACATATATAAAAGGAATATTAGTTGGTCATAAAAAAGAATGAAATCTTACCATTTGCTACAGCATGGATGAATCTAGAGGGTATTAAGCTAAGTGAAATAAGTCAGACAAAAAGACAAATACCATATGATTTATATGTGAAATCTAAAGAGCAAAATAAACAAACAAAATAGAAACAGACTCATAGATACAGAGAACAGACTGATGGTTGCCAGAGGAGAGGGAAGTTGAGGGGCTGGATGTAAAAGGTGAAGGGATTAAGAAGTCAAATTGATAGTCACAAAATAGTCATGAGAGGTAAAGTACAGTACAGGGAATATAGTCAATAATATTGTAATAACAACATACAGTGTCAGGTGGGTACTTGAAGTATCAGGGGAACCACTTTGTAAATTATGTAATTTTTAACCACTATACTGTACACCTGAAATAATACAAAATAATATTGAATGTAAACTGTAATTTAAAAATAAAAAAGCATATTTAAGGTTTATACTGTGAGATAAATCACACTTTTCTCCAATGTACTAAAAACTATAGCTAGTGTATAGATTCAATTGGATTACAATTCAAATGAAAGAGCATATTCTAAATGCCTACTTCATGCCTTGCTCTGCATCAAGCTCTGGGCATATGAAGATGAGTATTCCTCACACTCAAGACCCCAGGCTAGCTGAGAGCATGAGGTAGAGAATCGAGTCCAAAGAGTGGCATAAAAACATTTTTTAATTCTTATTTGTACAGTTCATTTGATAATAATATCAATCTTATACAAAGCACTTGCTACAAGTCAGTTAGTTTTCCTACATTATCTTATTGAACCTTTCCAACAAGACTGCCAGACTGGTATTATCAGGACCTCTTTAAAAATAAAGAAAATAGTATTGCAAGAGGTTAATTAGCTTGTGTCAAGTCTCATACTAGGTCCTGGTGAAGCTGGCTTTTAAATTCACTGTTTTGTTTTTATGTAATTTTGTTTCAGCTTTGAGGCTTATATTTTTTTCATTACAATAAATGACAGCCTTATAAAATAAATTTACCTTCACATGTTTAATCTCATTGCCCTAGATACATGTGAGCTGCAGGTTTCTGCTATATTCTAGTATAATGCCTCTTCCCTGAGAGGGCTTTAATCAGTGGGTATTGTAGGCACAGTGGCTGACTCATCTAAAATATTCTTGGGCAGACACCATTGACTTCACTCAAATCATGACACAGAGATGTTATCTGCTCTGCAATTGAATGGTTATCTTGTTCAAGATTTTTGTATGCTGTCAATAATAATTTCTGCAGAATTACATACCAATTTCTTCTGACTTTTTCATTAGAAATGTCTCTCCATCAACATTCTAGGATCAAACAATGAACAAGAATAATATTGCCAGAATTCACTTCAGTTGTAAATAGCATAATCAGTGGCTCATTAAATTGGCCGAGAACTCTGTGTATGTGCCTGTGTGTGTTTGTGTTAAGGCATGTCTTAGGTTTACAAATCTTCCAGTGTTTCTTTTTTATTTTTAGAAATCTTTGAGTATATTTCTTTAAAAAGAGTTCTAGATACTATGCTTGGCCAAGGCTTTTAGTCTTTCTCTCTTGAACCAAAGTAACTGTTGACTTGTACAGTCTTGAAGGAGGTCCCAGAACTTAATTACCATCCATTATCCACTTTCAATATCTTTACTCCTTGCACGAATTAGCTAAAAAATTTCAAAACTTTACTGCTTTCACACAATTTTTCCATTTTCTCTGATGTCATCATTTTATCACCAACTTTTTGATCTTTACAGTTCATCTAAGTTTTATACTTTGGGGGGAAGCACTCATTGTAGAAGTGCCTATTTGTTTCCAGCTTAAAATTTAACTCTTGCTTTACCTTACATTTTCATTTCAGCAAAGTATTTGATTTCTTTTTAAAAGATATTAAACCAGTCTTTAAAATGAATTTGAAAATGTTTCCTCTACCCAGCCTGATTTATATATACTAGAAATTGAACACAATGATAAATATGCCATAGCAGAAGATGTTGTATAGATATTAAAGACAAGCCATTAAGTACCCTTCTTAGACATGAACACTGACTGTTTTCTGGAAAGATTCATGAAGTCATCCAGCTATAGAAATACTCATTCCTTTCAAGGTATTCCAACCGATTATGGAACTGTTCAACTCAGTGCCTTTAGGGAGGCTTCTTCAACCCACCACAGTCTTTATTCTACTCAGGATATTATCTCATCTGAGAATTACAGTTAAATTAGGTTGAGATGATCTTTCTTAAACTTTGTTGGCTAATACTTAATACATATACTCAATATACTTGGCCTCACCTAACTTTTGTAAATTGGAATTAATTTGGAAAAAAATTAGAAATAAAATGATTTAAAAATTAATAAAAATCACATTACTATCCAGAGTTAATAGTGATTAAGTTTTTAAATAATGCATTCATAATTTTCTCTATATATTTACTCATATCCACATAAATATATAAACACTTGATTATATATTCATTAATCATTGTTAATGATAGAAAATGTATTTGTTAACATACCAATTACCTATACATTTATCATAAATATATGCCTATATATTTCTGTTGTACACATAAATTTACATTATATATATATAATGTACACAAGTTTTATCTGAGTGCTTTACATGAACATTGTCCCAATTCATCAAATAGGGGAAACTTTCTTCTTAACAGCTGCATAATGCATCATCTCTTGAATGTACTATGAAATACTTGTCCATTCCTTTGAAACACTTTATGCTTCCAAATGGTTGTGCTATTATATTGCCATTTTTGTACTTGGATCTAGACCAGATTTCTGATCATGGCCCTGGATTCTGAGATATGGAATTGTTGAGCTTAAAATTAAAAACATTTCAAAGATTTTGAAACATACTGCCAATGTGTTTCTAGAAAGACTTTATCAAATAATCAACCACAGTAACTCCATACCCTCCTAACCATGTTGTCGTATTTTACTTTTTTTATTTTATAGTAAATAGTTTATGCATGTAACTTGAACTGTTTATTAAAAATCTATTACACATTTTATTTTGTTCTGTTTATTTCTGATTTGTATAAAATGTGTTAATTGACCTTAGTTGATTTGTATTAGTGCTTTAGTTTTTCTGCTTATTTATAAAAAGTCTTATTATGTATTATAATAATTAATACTTTATCTGGCATTTATATAGCAAATTATTTTCTCAGCTCTAATAGTTTTAATCTTTTGACTTCAGTGTGTTAAATGTAACTTGTTGATATTTTCTTCTGTGAATTATATTTTGACATATTTATAATTTAGTCTTTTACTTGAATCTGTGTTTTGGTATATGATGTAAGATGAGAACAAAAATTGAGTTTCTTCAAATAATCAGATGATCTTCCCAACACCATTAATCAAACAATATATTCCTCTTTGGTTGGTATGTTTTCTTTATCACACACATCCATACATCACACATACAGAGAAAGAGAAAGAGAGAGAGAGATTCATGCTTCTATTCTTCTCTCTGTTGCACCTAGTAACAGAACTACAATGTGTAAATTTAAATGTCATTTTATATCTGATATGGCTGAACAGCCTATATCCTTATTCTTTTTTTCTTCCTATTCATTCTATTGTTTTCTGAATGGTATTTCTTAACTTTTTTTAAGCCTTCACTCTCAGCATTCTCATGAACTTCTTTTTCTTTATCCCATGGTTAATAAAACTTTAAGTTAATTCACTAAAACTTTAAGTTAATTGGGAAGAATTAACACCTTTAGCATAATTCATTTACTTATTTAAGATTATGGCACATTTCTCTATTCCTTAAAATTGACTTTTAAATTTCTTAGCCACTTTATTTGTTCATTACCTTCCACATATGAGTGAAATCACATTGTACTTGTCTTTCTCTGGCTTATTTCACTTAGCATAATGCTCTCCAGGTTCATCCATCCTGTCCCAAAAGGTAAGATTTCCTTCTTTTTTATGACTGACTAAATGTACCACAAAGGGGATACAGACACAGGGATACAGAGAATAGAATAACAGTTGTCAGAAGGGATAGGGTTGGGGCTGGGTAAAAAGGATGAAGGGATTAACCAAAGAAAAAAAAAGAAAGACAAATTCAGACAGCAGTAGGGTGATTGCTAGAAGGAACAAGGGGTGGGAGGAGGCAGAAGAGAGTAAAGGAGAAATAAATGGTTATGGAAGGAGGCTTGATTTGGAGTGGTAAGCACACAATACAATACACAGAAGATGTATTGTAGGATTGTACACCTGAAACCTGTATAATTTATTAACCAATGTCACCCAGTAAATTCAATTAAAATAATTTCTTAACAAGCTTTCTGTTTTTCTTCATGTATATTCAACACAAATTCTTTGGGAATATTCTTAGAAGATTTTTTGGATTTTATTTATTTTTCTGTGTGTTATAGTGTTTAGTTGCTATCATAGTCTTCTCCCACCCCTATAACACCAGACTTATTCTGGATGATGTTAAAAACATTTTTAGTTTTGTGTTAGTCTTCATTCACTTTATTGAATATTCATATTTAATTTTAGGTTTGTATCTAATTGATTCTCTTGCATTTGTTAAGGATACAATTATTCAATTTCAAGTAAGGTAAAGTTGTCTGGTTTGCAATACTTATATATATTTTTCTATTTCATGCCTTATTTATTGCATTGACCAAAATACCCAGAACTAATGTTGATTTGTTGTGTGGTATGTTTGTAAATATATAGATTAATAGAAATTCTAACTGTATCTCATCGTTATGTTTGGTTTGCTGTTTTTTTTGAGATGCAGGTAATGTTGAAACAGTTTTCTCTTTGTCCTATTTTCTGATACATATTTATCATAAAATCAATAATGTGCATTGTTGAACCTGGACTGCTATGTTATAATTTTTTGTCATAGTGGATAATCCTTCTAATATATGAATATGTATATAACTTGCTGGTATTTTCTTTAGGGTGGTTTTAATATCTATAGAGAAGCAATTTAGTGGAGTGGTTTAACCTGCAGCTGTGTGTTCAAAAGATGCATATCCCAGTTCTGCAAATTATTAGTTATGTGACCATGAGAATAATATTATTTACTTCATTGGATTTCTTTTTTTTAATATATCTTTATTGATTTCAGAGAGAGGAAAAGGGAGAGGGAGAGGGAGAGGGAGAGGGAGAGGGGGAGGGGGAGGGGGAGGGGGAGGGGGAGGGGAGGGGGAGGGGGAGGGGGAGGGAGAAACATCAATGATGAGAGAGTCATTGATCGGCTGCAGCCCACAACCCAGGCATGTGCTCTGACTGGGAATCGAACACGAATCACCTGGACCATAGGTCGACGCTCAACTGCTGAGCCACACCTGGCCAGGCCAAAGGAAAGATTCTTAAAAGCAAATGAGCTGTGATTATTTATCCAAAGTAAATAATGTTAGAGTAAGTAGTGACCCTAGAAACAGATGCTTATTTGTACTATTATCTTGCCTTAAGTATTTTAGGGGGGAAAAAGTTAACTTGTAAATGAAATTTTGAGCCACATATAGTTAAACAAAAATAAACACAATAAAATTCAATATTTAAACTTAAAAACAAATAATTCAATAGCACTTTTCACAAAAATGGTGGGGGGGGGAACCCTAAAACTTGTATGGAGCCACAAAGACCCCAAACAAAGACATCCTGAGAAAGAAGAAAAAAACCTGGAGGTATAAAAATCCTCATTTTAATCTATAATACCAGCTATAGTACTAAAAACAATATGTTTTTATTTATTCTATATACTTATTTATAATTAATTAATTGATTTTATATTTTGGCATGAAATTCCTAGAACATTTTAATTTTGATAGTTGTTAGTTATTTCTCTTCTGCATCCCAGTCCTGGACTGTTTCTATTTCTTTTTGTTGTTGCTTTTGTTTGCTAGTTTTTTCAAGGTTATTCTTTTTTTCAACTGTTGACAATATTACAGATGTCCCACATACCCTCCCCCGTTTGCCCCACTGCACTCAGCCCCTGCTCCAGCCCAGGCCTTCACCACACTATTGACTGTGTCCATGGGCTGTGCACATATGTATATAAGTTCTTTGGTTAATCTCTGCCTATCTCCCCACCTCACTCCCCTCTGAGATCTGTCAGTCTGTTCCATGCCTCCATGCCTCTGGAATTATTTTGTTCATCAGCTTATTATGTTCATTAGATTCCACATATAACTGAGATCATGTGATACTAGTCTTTCTCTGACTGGTTTATTTCACTCAGCATAATATTCTCCAGATCCACCCATGTTGTCACAAAAGGTAAGAGAAACTAAAAAAAAAACAGATGAAAAGTATTCCATTGTGTAAATGTACCGCTGCTTTCATATCCAGTCATCTACTGAAGGGCACTTGGGCTGTGTTCAAATCTTAGCTAATGTAAAAAATGCTGCTATAAACATAGGGGTGCTTACATTCATTCTGATTGGTGTTTCAGGATTCTTAAGATATATTCCTGGAAGTGGGGTTATTGGGTCAAATGGCAGTTACATTTTTAATTTTTTTAGTAAATTCCATACTGTCTTCCATAGTGGCTGCACCAATCTGCATTCCCACCAGCAGTGTACTAGGGTTCCCTTTTCTCCACATCCTCGCAAGCACTTGTTTGTTGATTTATTGGTCAACAAACTGTCATTGATTGAACTGCCATTCTCGCAGTTGTGAGATGATACCTCATTATAGTTATTATTTATATCTCTGATGATTAGTGATGTTGAAAACTTTTGCATATGTCTATTGACCATGTGTATGTCCTCTTAGGAGAAGTGTCTATTTAAGTCCTGAGCCCATTTTTTAATTGGGTTATTTGTCTTCATTTTGTTCAGTTGAATGAGTTATTTATATATTTTGGAAATTATCAGATGTATCATTGGCAAATATGTTCTCCCATACAGTGGGTCCCTTTGCCTTTTGGTAATACTTTTTTGTGCTGTGCAGAAGCTTTTTAGTTTGATGTAGTCAAATTTGTTTATTTTTTCCTTTGTTTCTCCTGCACCAGGAGATGTATCAGCAAAAATATTACTACAATAGATGTCTGAGATTTTATTGCCTATGTCTTCTTCTAGGACTTTTTTTTTATAGTTTTGCAGCTTACATGTAAGTCTTTTATACATTTTGAGTTTATTTTGTGTATGGTATAAGTTGGTAATATAGTTTCATTTTCTGCATGTACCTGTCCAATTTTCACACCATTTATTCAAGAGACCTTCTTTACTCCATTGTATGTTCTTATCTTCCTTGTCAAATATTAATTAGACATAATGGTGTAGATTGAATTCTGAGGTCTGTGTTCTGTTCCATTGATCTATATGCTTGTTCTTGTGCCATTACCAGGTTGTTTTGATTGCAATGGATTTGTAGTATAATTGGATATCTGGTACTGTGATCCCTCCAACTTTGTTCTTATTTCTCAAGATTGCTGCAGCTATTAGGGGTCTTTTTTGGTTCCATATAAATTTTTGGAGTGTTTGTTCTAGATCTGTGAAATACCCCATTGGTATTTTAAGGGGGATAGCATTGAATCTATAAATTGCTTTGAGTAATGTGGATATTTCAATGATGTTAATTCTTCCAAGCCATGAGCTCAGTATATTCTTCCACTTGTTTGTGTCTTCCTCTATTTCCCTTTCCTATGTCCAATAAATTTCCCAGTACAGGTCTTTTGCTTCCTTGACTAAGTTTATTCGAAGATATCCTATCTTTCTGTTGTTACAATGGTAAATGGGATTGTTTTTTTAGTTTCTCTTTCTGAGAGTTAATTATTGGTGTATGAAAGCGCCATCAATTACTGGATGTTGAGTTTGTATTCTCCTATTTTGCCAAATTCGTTTATGAAATCTAGTAGGTTATTTTAGTGAGCCTTTAGGTTTTTCTATGTACAATATCATGTCATCTGTGAATAATGACAATTTTACTTTCTCTTTTCCAATTTGGATGCCGTTTATTTTTTATTCTTGCCTGATTGCTATGGCTAAGACTCCCAGTGTTATGTTGAATAAGAGTGGTAAAGGCAACATTCCTGTCTTGTTCCTGTTCTTGAGGGAAATGATTTTAAATTTTGCCCACTGAGTATGACATTGACTGTAGGTTTGTCATGCATGGGCTTTATTTTGTTGAGGTATGGTCCCTCTATTCCTGCTTTGTTGAGAGTTTTTATCAAAAATGGGTGTTGAATTTTGATGAATGATTTTTCTGTGTCTGTTGATATGGTCATGTGATTTTTATCTTCATTTTTTTAATGTGATGTATCACATTTATTGATTTGGGAATATTGTACCAGCCTTGCAACCCTGTGATAAATCTCACTTGATCATGGTATGACCTTTTTAATATGGTGCAGGGTCCAATTTGCTAATATTTTGTTGAGAATTTAAGCATCTATATTCATCGGGGATACTGACCTGCAATTTTCTTTCTTTGTAGTATCTATATCTGGTTTTAGAACTCAGATAATGCTAGCCTTGTAAAAACAGCTTGGAATTGTTCATTCCTCTTCAAATTTTTTAAATAGTTTGGAGAGGATAGGAGTTAGTTCTTCTTTGAATGTTTGTTAAAACTCACATGTGAAGCCATCCAGTCCAGGACCTTTGTTTGCTGGGATTTTTTTTTTTTAATTATTACTGCTTCAATTTCATCAGTTGTTACTGGCTTATTCAGGTTTTCTGATTCTCTATGATTACATTTTGGAAGATTGTATTTTTCTATGAATTTATCAGTTTTGTCCAAGCTGTCCAGTTTGTTGGAATATAGTTGTTCATAGTATTTTTTTATAATCCTTTGTATTTCTTCTTTTAATATGTTTTAATTGATTTCAGAGAGATAAAGGAAGAGGGAAGGAGGGATAGAAACATCGATGATGAGAGTCACTGATCTGCTGCCTCCTGCATGCCCCCTACAGGGGATCAAGCTGGCAACCTTGACCTCTTGGTTCATGGGTCTACTCTCAACCACTGAGTCACACCAGTGGGGCAATCCTTTGTATCTCTATGGTGTCAGTTATTACTTCACCTCTTTCAATTCTAATTTTATTTATTTGGGTCCTCTCTCTTTGTTTCTTGATGAGTTTGGCTAAAGTTTCATCAATCTTGTTTATCTTTTTAAAAACCAGCTCTTTTTTTTTTATTTCTTAGTCTCTATGTCATTTATTTCCACTCTGATCTTTTTTATTTCCTTCTACTTACTCTGGGCTTTTGTTGTTATTCTCTTTCTAATTCTTTTAGTTGTAAAGTTAGATTTTTTATTTGAGTTTTTTCTACTTTCTTGAGCTTGACCTCTAATGCTATAAACATCCCTCTTAGGACTGCTTTTTCTGTGTCCCATAGGTTTTGGGTTGTTGTGTGTTCATTTTCATTGTTTCCAGGAAGTTTCTGATTTCTTCCTTGATCTCGCTGGTAATCAATTCAATGTTTAATAAAATGCTATTTAGCCTCCATGTTTTTAAATGTTTTTGACATTTTTTTATTGTAGTTGATTTCTAATTTCATGCCATTGTGATCTGAGAAGATGCTTGATATGATTTTAATTTTCTTGAATTTGTTAAGGCTTATTTTGTTTTCGAACACATGGTCTATCTTTGAGAATAACCCATGTGCACTTGAGAAGAATGTATATTCTGCTGCTTTTGGATGAAATTTTCTCAAATATCTATAGGATTCAACTGATGTAATGTTTCATTTAAGGTCACTATTTCCTTGTCAACTTTTGGTCTGGAATATCTATCCAGTGATATCAGGGGGATGTTAAAGTCTCCTACTATTACTGTATTGCTGTTGATCTCTCCCTTAAGCCCATCAAGAACTTTTTTATATATTTAAGTGCTCCTGTATTGGATCCATATATGTTAACAAGGGTCATATTTTCTTATTGGACTGATCCTTTTGATATTATGTACTGACCTTCTTTGTCTGTCTTATGGCCATTGTTTTGAAGTCTATTTTGTCAGATATAAGTATTGCTAACCAAGGTTTTTTTCTCTCTCTCATTTCCATTTGCATGGAAATATTTTTTCCATCCCTTCACTTTCAGTCTGTGTGAACTTTTTCTAATGTAGATCTCTTGTAGACAGCATATATATGGGTCGTGTTTTCTTATCCATTCAATTACCCTATGTCTTTTGATTGGAGCATTTAATAAACTTAATTTAAGGTAAATATTAATGGGTACTAATTTATTGACATTTTTTTCTGTATACATTTGTTCCCCTCTCTCTCGTTTCCTTCTTTTTAAAGCATTCCTTTCAGCATTTCTCAAAATGCTGGTCTGATGGTAATGCACTCTTTTAGTTTTATTTTGTTTTTGTTTGTTTTTGTCTGAGAAGCTATTTCATCCTCAGTTTTAAATGGTAGCCTTGCTGGATAGAGTAGTCTTAGATTCAGTCCCTTGCTTTTCATTACTTTGTATACATGTCACTCCCTTCTGGCCTGAAGTGTTTCTGTTGAGAAATCAGCTAACAGTCTAATGGGAGCTTCTTTGTAGGTAACTTACTGTCAGTTCTTTGCTGCCTTTAAGATTCTTTCTTTGTCTTTAATGTTTGCCATTTCAATTATGATGTGTCTAGGTGTAGGTTTTTAGGGGTTCAGCATGATTAGAACTCTGTGTGCTTTCTGAGCTTGTGTGACTTTTCCTTAACCAGGTTAGGGAAGTTTTTTGTCCCCTTTTAAGATAGTTTATTTACCTTTCTTGGGGCTATTTTTGCATTTTTAAGTTTGTTTTTTAACAGTAGCAGAAAGAATGCATGGCTTTACAGTCTGAGCTCTTGAATGTTTTAAAATGGCTTCTTATTGCATTTTTAATGTGATAAACTGTATTATTTTTTAATTTAAAGTTCTATATGTTCTAGTCACAGTTGCCAGTGTTATAAAGCATTGGTTCTTCCTTGAATACTATATTAGGGAAAGCAAGAGACCTGAGTCTAGTCTTTTCCTTCTTTCTACACAGCCAATAACTCACTTAACTGTTCTGGTTCTCAAATTCACCTAATCTAAGTCATGAACAATAAATATCAATTTAACCAAAAAAATTTTATGAATTAAATAGGGAGATTGAAGGCAGAAGTGTGTATGTGTACATGAATGTTTATGTATATTACATATGTGTTTTGGGTGGTAGCTGATAAGATAAAGAGTATAGAGAAATTGAAGTTGATAAGTGAGTAATCCAGAAATAGTAATTTAAGCCTATTATTTAAAATATGAAACTAGGGCTTGAGGCAAAGATGGCTTACAGTCTAAGGAAGTTCTGCTGCTTTGCTCCCAACACGGGCGAGGATTTGTGGTTAAACTGCAGGTCATTTGATTTGAAAAATCAGCTGAAAAAAGCTGAGCAGAAGTGGGGAGCATGGAGAGAGGGCAGGAAAAGATGCAGAGTGGGAGAGCCAAATTGGGCAGCTGTGCAGCACAGGTGAGAAGCTGGAAGGAAGGTGCGGCAATGAAGCTCCTGCCACCTGGGAGCATGGGGTCTCAGCCCCAAGCAGGGATTCCCAAACCAGGGCAACAGAGATGGGAAAGGGAGCCCATGTTGAATGGGACAGTGGGAATCAGTTGTGAACTGGTCCACTGAGGGAACTCAGACTACCTTATCCCAGACAAAAAGCCAGTGCTTGATTACACCAGCCTGAGAAGCTCCCTGGGATCCATGTCTGGGGCGGGGTCACTCAGCAGAACTCCGGATTGGTGGAGGGGTGTAAGCAGACCACCTAGCAATGAATCTGAAGGATCCATTATGGTCTGAAAGAACTTTAAGCAAAAACAGGAAGGAGGCCAGGCAGAGTGTCCTGGGAGGAAAGAGGCAGGCAGAGTGTCCTGGGAAAGAGGCATGATCCCCTCACATCAAATGAAGAATAGGTGCCCCTTCTTCCACCTGAGGGGTGGCTCTGAGCTGGAAATCTACACACGAGTCACTGGGCCTGGCAGAGCGGGGGACTCAGACATCCAGCCTGGTGGGAAACTGGGCAGAAGCCCTGCCCAGTGAGAGCCAGTGTTTTTGACAGATTAGAGGGTCAAGTGGGGCTGGGGTTTTTTTTGTTTGTTTGTTTGCATGTCTGTTACTTTTTTATCCTGTCCAGCTAGAGGTGGTGACAGGGGGTGCCAGCGAACCAGGCAGAGCTGAGGCATTGAGAGGAGAGGAAGCACCTGCCTGCCCTTCTTACAAGCTATGGGCACTTCCCACCCCCAATGCAAATCTGTTGATATCATCTTGACCATGACAAGATAGCCCCAGAGTCCAGTTCCATGAGGCAAGGGAAAACAACCCAGAAAAAGTACATGCAAGAGATGAGCTTGGAAGCAGACTCAGCTTCTTGCTAGGGAGGCCCTGCCCAGCAGACAACTTGGGGATCTGACATGTAGGGCTTCAGCTAGGCTGCCCAGGGCAAGGCAAAGAGGGCGACTCACACTAGCCCGCACCAGAAAACTGCCTGGGAGTCCCAGGACTGGTACACCAAGGGGCCAGATACAACAGCATCAAAACAAAATCCAGCAAGCTCCACAAAGAGCAGATCCAAAGGTTTGGTGAGGGTTTTTTGGTTTTTCTTTTAGTTTTTGTTTGGTTTGGATCTTCTTTTTCTCTCATGTCTCTTTTTTTCTATATTCTGTTACTGCTATTTTTTATTTTAGTCTATTTTTTCTTTCTTATTCTCTTTACTTTTTGTAAAACCTTTTTTTTTAATGTATCTTTATTGTTGAAACCATTAGAGAAATTCTCCCTTTTTTCCCACTGATCCCCTTCACCCAGCCTCTGCCCCCCTAGGCCTTCCACATACTATTGACTGTGTCCTTGAGTTATGCATATATGCATATAAGTTCTTTGGTTAATCTCTCCCCACCCACATCCTCACACCCACCATCCCACTGAGATTCATCAGTCTGTCCATGCATCTGTGTCTCTGAATCTAGTTTGTTCCTTAACCACTTTTGTTTATTAGATTCCACATATGAGTGAGAGCACGTAAAACTGAACCAGGAAGTATCAGAAAACCTGAATAGACCAAGGACAACTGATGCAATTGAAGCAGCGATAAAAAACTCCCAGCAAACAAAAACTCTGGTCTGGACAGTGTCACAGGGGAGCTTTCTACTTCAAGTTGTAGGGTTAGACAGTTTACTAAAAATTTTTCTTGCTTTTTGAGATAGGCCTGCAGTGCTATGAACTTCCCTGTCAAAACTGCTTTCACTGTGTCCCATAGATTTTGAGTTGTTCTGTGTTCATTTTCATTTGTTACCAGGAAGTTTTGATTTCTTTCTTGATCTTATTGGTAAACCATTCATTGTTTAATAACATGCTATTTAGCCTCAATGTGTTCAAATGTTTTTGAGTGTTTTTGCTGTAGTTGATTTATAATTTCATGCCATTGTGATCTGAGATGTTTGATATGATTTCAATCTTCTTGAACTTGCAGAGACTTGTTTTGTATCTTAACATGTAGTCTATCTTTGAGCATGACCCATGTGCACTGGGAGGAATGTATATTCTGCAGCTTTGGGATGAAATGATCTGTAAATATCAATTAAATCCATCTGATCTAGTGTGCCATTTAGAGTTACTGTTTCTGTGTTGACTTTTTGTTTGGAAGATCTATCCAGTGAAGTCAGTGGGGTATTAAAATCCACAACTATGACTGTATTGCTGTTGATCTCTGCCTTGAAGTCCTTAAAATTACTATTGATAGGTCCTTATTTATTCCTATTCTAATTCTTTATGCTATGTCGCTCTCTCTAGTTCTTCTTATTACAGCAGTCCCTTTAACAGTTCTTGCAATGCTTCTATTTCTACTTCTAACCTACAGCAGTCCCTTTAACATTTCGTCCAATGTTGGTTTGGTGGTAATTAACTCCTTTAGCCTTTTTTGTCTGGAAAGCTCTTTATTTTATGATCTATTTTGAATGATAGCCTTGCTGGATAGAGTAGTCTTGGTTTCAGATTCTTGTTTTGCATTACCTTGAATACTTCATGCCATTCTCTGCTGCTCTTTAGAGTTTTTGATGAGAAGTCAACTGACAGCCTTATGGGAGCTCCTTTGTAGGTAACAGCTTGCTTTGCTTTTAAGATTCTCTCTTTGTCTTGAATCCTTGGCATTTTAATTATGATTTGTTTGGGCATGGGCCTCTTTGGATTCTTCTTGCTAGGGACTCTCTGTGCTTCCTGAACTTGTGTGAGTATTTCCTTGGCAAGTTAGGGAAGATTTCTGTTATTTTTCTTCAGGCAGGTTCTCTAATCCTTGCTTACTTTCGACCTCTTCTGGGACTCCTATAATGCAAATATTGTTATGTTTCACATTGTCCCATTGCTCCCTTAGACTGTCCTGTTTTTTAATTATTTTTTCTTTTTGAATCTCTGATTGAGTGATTTTTTTTCTTTCCTGTCTTCTAATTTGTTGATCTGCTCCTCAGCTTCCTCTAATCTGCTGTTTATTCCTTTGGATGTATTCTTATTTCTGCTATGTCATTTTTCACTTCTGACTGGTCATTTTTCATAGTTTCCATATATTTTTTCATGGTGTTGAGCATCCTTACAATCAGTATTCTGAACTCTATATCTGATCGATTGTTTATCTCCATTTCATTTAACTCCTTTTCTGGAGACTTCTTGTTCTTTCATTTGGGGCTTATTTTTTTTGTCTACCCATTCTGGCTGCTATTTGGATTTGTTTCTATGTATTAGATAGGCCTGCTAGGGCTCTCAGTCTTTTTGGAAGATCTCAGGTGAGGGTAATGTCAGACACTGTTTATGCCTGGCTTTGAGTACTCTGTTTGTAACTATCAAAACCCACAGCTTTAGGTCCCCTCCATTTGGGTTGGGTCATTTGAACAGGAGCAAGTTGCACAACAATGTCTGCTTTACTAAGCCCTGAGTTCAAAAGCAGATCAGGCAAAGATTCAAAGCACTCTGAGGTCTGCCCCTGACTGCAAGCTGATTAATCTGATTCCCTTAATGAGCCTCAGGCTGTAGAAACTCCAGGGGGTAGGGTGAGAGTTTTTTTAACTGGGAGGGGAAATTGCTTCCTTCTCAGGCAAAAGTTGCTTGGAAGGTAAATGTCTGCCTCTGAAAGATTTCCTCTGCAGTATGGGGGAATGACTCAGCACAGGAATCCAGAAGGGTGCCCTCTGAGCTCTGTCTCCAGAGCCCACAACCTAGATTCTCCTCACACAGCTCCAGTCCACTCTACCCTCCCTCTGCTGGAGCCCAACGTGAGTGACTGCACAGGAAACTGTGTGTTGGCTCTTTAAGAAGGTGCCTGCATTTCCAACCATCTCTCCCTGGCAAACAGAAACCTGGCTGCTTTTCATAGCCAGATGTTATGTGGGCACTATTCTCAGTTCTGGTGCTCTTGGCTAGGAACCCCATCCTGGGGTTTAGACCCCAGGGTTCTCATTGGGAACCCCCTACGGCTGAGACATCCCTCTAGACCTTCAGCTGCTGCCTGTGGGAGCCTAGCCAGTCCCCTCCCACCTCTGCACTTCCTACCACTCTCTGTGTGGTCTCCATTTTTACTCCTTGGTTATGAGGGTGCTCTCCAGCTCGTCTTCAGTTGCAGTTGATTATTCAGGATGTTTTCTCCATATTTTAGTTGTAATTCCAGTTTTGTCCTGGGAGAGTGTCAATGTAGTTTCCACTCTCTGCCACCATCTTTAATCTCCATTAATTCTTATTTTTAAATCAATTATTCTTTTCTTTTCTCTTTCCTCTCCCTATTTTTCTTTCCTATTCTATGTATTATTTTATTTGATATTATTATTTTAAGTTATTATTATTATTTTATTTGTTATTTTCTTTCATTTTTTATACTTACTCTATTACTGGCCTCTTCATTCCTTGCTTTCATATTCTATTTTATTTTATTTTTCTTTCTCCCTCTAATTTTTCTTGTCTCATGTCTTCTAGTATTCTTTGTGTGTACACGTATGTGTTTGTTTTTTAGTCTTTTTGTTAAAGCTGTTGTTTTTATTATTGTTGCTGTATTTTCTTGTTTTTGTTTGTTTTATTTTGTTTTAATGTTGTTGTTTTTGTTTGTTTGGGTTTTGTCTCATTTTGTTCTGTCAGCAACTGTATAACAGTTGTTATGACATGGTGAGGGGTGAGTCTCACAGCCAAGAAACCTACAGGCTGAGCCTAATTATAAATGGAACAACAGCCACCAAGACACAAGTTCAACAGGAGAACACGCATAACCCAAACAAAGGTAATTCTAGAGCACCAAGCTCAGAAGATTCAGAAGACAAACCACTGAGTCCCACATGAAGGGCACCCCACCAAGAATGGGAGGCATAGCAGTCATCTCCAACAGAAAAATAAGCACAGAGAAACAGAAAAAATGGGGGAAAAAAACAACAGGCCCCAAATGAAAAAACGGGGAATTTCCAGAAAAAGAGCTACATAAAATGGAAGCAAGTGATTTATCAGATATAGAATTCAAATAAAGTTTATAAGGATGCTCAAACAACTTAGAACTATAAGCAGCATAATGAGAATCATAAGAAACTTAGCAGAAACTATATCAACATGAAAATAGATATAGAAACCATGAGTAAGAACCAATAGTAAATGAAGGGTGACATAACTGAAATAAAGTGTACCCTGAAAAGATTATATAGTAGAATAAAGAAGCTCAGGACAAAATCAGCAAATCAGAAAACAAGGTAAAAAAAATTACCTCAATTAGAGCAGCAAAAAAGAAATAAAACTTAAAAATCCAGATTACACTGTAAGGGAAGAGTAAGACAATATGAAATGGAGCAATATCCACAAAATAAGGGTACCAGAGGAAGAAGAAAGAGAGCAAGGAATAGGGAACCTGTTCAGAGAAATAATAACATAAAATATCCTTAACCTGGGTAATAAAAAAGACACACATGTTCAAGAAGCACACAGTGTCTCCATCAAAATGAACACAGATAGACCCTCACCAAGACACATCATAATTTAAATGGCAAATGTTAAAGACAAAGTCAGAACTCTAAGGGCAGCAAGAGAGAGACAATCAGTTAACTACAAGGAAACTCACATAAGGCTGTCAGCTGATTTCTCAACAGAAACGCTATTGGACAAAAGAGAATGCATGAAGTATTCAAAGTACTGAAAAGCAAGGCTTTGAAACCAAGACTACTCTATCAAGCTAGACCACCATTCATAATTGAATGTAAAATAAAGAGCTTCCCAGACAAAAAAAGAAAAAAAGGCTAAAGCAGTTTATTACCAACAAATCTAACCAACCAGTACTGCATGAAATGCTAAAGAGACTATTGTAAGAAGAAGAAATAGAAAGAAAAAGAGGAACATAGGCATAAAGAATTAAAATGGCAATAAATAAGTACCTGTCAATAATAACCTTATGTAAATGGATTAAATGCTCTAATAAAAAGACATATGTAGCTGAATGGATAAGAAAACATGACCCATATATATGCTGTCTACAAGAGACCGACCTCAGAACAAAAGACTAGCACAAGATGAAAGTGAAGGAATAGAAAAAAATTTCCATGGAAATGAAAAAACAGTTGGGGTAGCAATACTCATAACTGACAAAATAGGCTCCAAAATAAAGGCTATAAGAAGAGAAAATGAAGGTCACTACATAATAATAAAGAGATCATTTGAACAAGAAGATATAACCATGCTAAACATATAAGCACTCAATATAGAAGCAAATAAATATACAAGAAAAAACTTCTGAAGGACCTTATGGGAGAGATTGATAGAAAACAATCATACTAGGGGACCTTAACAACCCACTGACATCACTAGATAGATCTTCCAGACAAAAAAGTCAATAAGGAGACGGAGACCCTAAACATCACACTACATCAGATGGACTTAATTCACATTTCCTGAACATTTCACCCCAAAGGTGCAGAATATATATTCTTCTCAAGTTCACATAGTATATTCTCAAAGATAGACTAGTACATATTAGGACATGAAATAAGTCTCTATAAGTTCAAAGACTGAAATCATATCAAAGATCTCCTCAGATCACAATGTCATGACTCTAGATATCAACTACAATAAAAATATTCAAACAAGTCTCTATAAGTTCAAAGGTTGAAATCATATCAAAGATCTCAGATCACAATGTCATGACTCTAGATATCAACTACAATAAAAATATTCAAACACATGGAGGCTAAATAGCATGTTATGAAGCAACAAATGGGTAACCAAAAAGATCAAGAAATAAAAATCTTCCTGGAAACAATAAAAATGAATACACAACAACCTAAAATCTGTGGGATACAAAAAAAGCAGTTCTGAGAGAGAAGTTCATAGAACTACAGACCTACCTCAAAAAACAAGAAAAATTTCTAATAAGCTATCTAACCATACAACTAATAGTATTAGAAAGCTAACAACAAGTAAAGCCCAGAGTAAGTAGAAGGAAGGAAATAATAGAGTGGAAATAAATGACATAGAGACTAAAAGACAATACAACAGAACAATTCAAAAGATAAACAATTTAAAGAAGCTTGAGCCAGAGTCATTAAGAAACAGAGAGGACTCAAATGAATAAAATCAGAAATGAAAAGGGTGAAATAACAACTGACACCACAAAAATACAAAGGATTCTAAGAAAATACTATGAACAACTATATGCCACATATTGGAAAACCTAGGCAATATAAACACATTCCAAGAAACATACAATCTTCCAAAATTCAATCAGGAAGATTCAGAGAACATGAACAGACAAATAACAACTAATGAACCTGAAGCAGTAATCAAGAAACTCCCAGCAAACAACAGCCCCACTCTGGATGTCTTCACAGGGGAGTTTTACCAAACATTCAAAGAAAGACTAACAGCGATAGTCCTCAAATAGTTCCAAAAAATTCAAGAAGAAGGAACATTTCCAAGCTCTTTTTATGAAGCTAGCATTATCCTTATTACAAAACCAGATAAAGATATTACAAAGAAACAGTATTAGATGACAATATCACAGATGAATATAAATGCTAAAATCCTCAGCAAAATATTAGCAAATTGGATCCTGCAACATATTTAAAAGATCATACACCATGACCAAGTGGCATTTATTCCAGGTGTGCAAGGCCGGTACAATATTCTCAAATCAATAAATGTAATACATCACAGCAACAGGTTGAAGGATAAAAATCACATGATCATATAAATAGATGCAGAAAAAGCATGCAACAAAATCCAACACCCATTTTTGATAAAAACTGTTACCAAAGTGGGAATAGAAGGATCATACCTCAACATAATAAAGACCATATATGACAAACCTACAGCCAACATCATATTCAGTGGGCAAAAACTAAAACCATTTCTCCTAAAAACAGGAACAAGACAAGGGTGTCCACTGTCACCACTCTTATTCAACAAAGTCCTGGAAGCCCTAGCCACAGCAATCAGACAAGAAGAAAACATAAAAGTCATCTAACTTGGAAAAGAGGAGGTAAAACTATTATTATTCTCAGATGACATGATATTGTACATAGAAAACCATAAAGAATCCACCAAAAAGCTACTAGATTTAATAAGTGAATTTGACAAAGTATCAGGATACAAAATTAACATCCAAAAATTGATGGCATTTTTATGCACCACTAATGAACTCTCAGAAAGAGAAACTAAAAAGCAATTCCATTTACCACTTAAAAAAAAAAGAAAAAAGATACTTAGGAATAGACTTAACCAAGGAGGTAAAAGACCTGTATTCACAAAACAAGGATGTTGCAAAAAGAGAAAGGATGATATAAACAAGTGGAAGAATATATTATGTTCATGGTTTGGAGGAATTAACGTAATTAAAATGTCCATACTGAGGGGAGATCCAAGAAGGCATCAGATTGAGTGGAAGCTACTCTGACATTCTCCCAGGACCAAACTGGAATTACAACTAAAATATAGAAAAAACACCCTGAATAATCTACTGCAATTGATGAGCTAAAGAGCACCCTCATAAACAACAAAAAGTGGAGACCGCATAGAGACTGGTAAGAAGTGTGGAGGAGCAAAAGGGCTGGCTGGGCTCCCACCAGCCAGGCAGCAGCTGAAAGTCCATAGGGATATCTCAGCTGTGGGGAGTTTCCACTGAGAACTTTGGGGTCTAAACCCCAAGCTGGGCACACCAGCCCAGACCACTAGAACTGAAAAAATGCCCACATAATATTTGGCTATGAAAGGCAGCCAGGTTTCTGTCTGCCAAGGAGAGACGGCTGAAAATTCAGGCACCCCCTAAAGAGCCAATGCACAAACTTTCATGTGCAACCACTCACTTTGGTTTCTGGTGGTGGTAAGGCAGAGTGGACTAGAACAGTGTGAGGAGAATCCAGGGGGATTGGCTGGGGGAATAAATCTCAGAGGGCACCTGTCTGGAACCCAATACTGAGTCATTCTCCCATGTTGTACAGGACATCTTTCATATGCAGACATTTACCTTCCAAGCAGCATTTGCTTTGAGGAAGCAATTGCCCCACCCTGCTGGAAAACCTCTGGCCCCACCCTGTGGAGTGTCTACAGCCCGAGGCTCATTAAGAGGCTGAATAACAGCCTCTGGGTGCTTTGAGTCTTTGCCTGATATGCTCCTGGACACAGGGCTTAGAAAAGCAAACCTTGGTGCACATCTTGGTCCTGTTCAAACACACCCATCCCCAGTAGAGGAAACAAGAAGCTGTGGAGTATAAAAGACTTCAAACAGGGTACTCAAGGACAGTCACAAACAATGTCTGACATTGGTCTCCACCAGAGACCATCCAAAAGAGTCCTAGCAGATCTACCTAACACAAAGAAACAAATCCAAACAGGCAGCCAAAATGGGGAAACAAAAAAACAAGCCCTAAATGAAAGAACAAAAGAATTCTCCAGAATAAGAGCTAAATGAAATGGAGATAAGCAATCTATTAGATATAGAGTTCAGAATTCTGATTGTAAAAATGCTCAACGGCATGAAAAAAAGATATAGGAACCAAGAAGGAAATTAAGAATGACATAGTAGAAATAAAAAAAAAACATTGGAAGGATGAACAGCAGATTAGGGAAAGCTGAAGATCAGATCAGTGAATTAGAAGACAAGGTAGAAAAAAATCACTCAATTGGAGATTCAAAAAGAAAAAACAATTGAAAAAACAGGACAGTCTAAGGGAGCTGTGGGACAACATAAAATGTAACAATATTCACATCATAAGAGTCCCAGAAGAGGTTGAAAGTAAGCAAGGGTTAGAGAACCTGTTTGAAGAAATAATGGCAGAAAAATCCCCTTATCTGTTAAAGGAAAATGTCACACAAGTTCAGGAGGCACACAGAGTCCCAAACAAGAAGAACCCAAAGAGACTCACACCCACACACATCTTAATTAAAATGCAAAAACTGAAGACAAATAGAGACTCTTAAAAGCAGCAAGGGAAAAGCAATCTGTTACCTACAAAGGAGCTCCCATAAGACTGTCAGCTCATCTCTCATCAGAAACTCTATAGGCCAGAAGGGAATGGCATGAAGTATTGAAGGTAATGCAAAACAAGGATCTGAAACCAAGGCGACCCTATCCAGCAAGGCTATCATTCAAAATAAATGGTGAAATAAAGAGCTTTCCAGACAAAAAAAAAGGGGGGGGGGGGCTAAAGGAATTTTTCACCACCAAAACAGCATTGCAAGAAATCTTAAAGCAACTGATGTAATAGGAAGTTTAAGTGGAGAGAATGAGAAACATAGGAATTAAGAAATAAAATGGCAATAGATAAGTGCCTATCAATAATAACCTTAAATATAAATGGGTTAAATGTCCCAATTAAAAGACATAAGATAGCTGAATGGATAAGAAAACAATACCCAAATATATGCTATCTACAAGAGACGCACCTCAGAACAAAAGACTCACACAGGCTGGAGAACAAAAAACAAAAAACCTTCTGGTAGACTTTAAAGGAGAGATCGAGAGCAATACAGTCATAGTAGGGGGCTTTAATACCTCATTAACTTTACTGGATAGATCTCCGAGACAAAAAATCAAGGAAACAGTGACTCTAAATGACACCCCAGATCAGATGGATTTGACATTTACAGAACATTCCACTTCACAGCTGCAGAATAGTCTTTCCCCCCAAGTGCACATGGGACATTCTCAAAGATAGACCATATGTTAGGACACTAAAGAAGCGTCTACAAATTCAAGAAGATTGAAATCATATCAAGCATCTTCTCGGATATTTACACAATGGAATAATATGCAGCTATAAAAACAAAGGATCCCTTACCCTTTGAGACAGCATGGTGGGATCTGGAGAGTATTATGCTAAGTGAAACAAGTCAGTCAGAGAAAGACAAGTGTCACATGATCTTACTCATATGTGGAATCTAATGAACAAAATAAACTGATGAACAAAATAGATCCAGAGACATAGAAGCAGGCAACAAACTGAAGAATCTCAGAGGAAAGGTCGGGGTGGGTGGTTGGGTGGGGACAGATTAACATAGGAATTTATATGCATATACACATAACCCATGAACACAGACAATAGTGGGGTGAAGGGCTAGGGGGAGGGGTACAAGGTGGAGGAGATCAATGAGGGAAAAGGGGGGACATTTGTTATATTTTCAACAATAAAGGTAAATTTTAAAAATTAAAAACAAAAATCCATACTACCCAAAGGAATCTATGGATTCAATGCAATCTCCATTAAAATACCAACAACATATTTCACATATCTAGAGCAAATACTCCAAAAATTTATGTGGAACTAAAAAAGACCCTGAATAGCCACAGCAATCTTGAGAAAGAAAAACAAAGTTGGAAGGATCACAATACTTGATATCAAGTTACACTACAAAGTCACTGTAATCAAAACAGCCTGGTACTGGCACAAGAACAGGCATACAGACCAATGGAACAGAACAGAGAACCCAGAAATCAACCAAAGCAATTATGCTTAATAAATATCTGACAAAGGAGGCGAAAGCAAACAATGGAGTCATGACAGTCTCTTTAATAAATGGTGTTGGGAAGATTGGACAGGTACATGCAAAAATATGAAACTAGAAAACACCAACTTACACCGTACTCAAGAATAAACTCAAAATGGATAAAAGACTTAAATGTAGTTGTAGAACCATGAAAATCTTAGAAGAAAATGTAGGCAGCAAAATCTGAGACATCTGAGGAAGCAGAATTCTCACTGATACATCATGTATGGCAAGGGAAACAAAGGAGAACATAAACAAATGGGACTACATCAAAATTAAAAGCTTATGCACAACAAAAGTATTCTGCATCAAAATGCAAAGGGAACCCACTGTATGGGAGTACTTATTTGCCAGTGATACACCTGATAAGGGGTTAATTTCTAAAATATATAAAGTACTCATACAACTTAACAAAATGAAGACAAACAATCCAATTAAAAAATGGGCGGATGACCTGAATAGACATTTTTACAAAGAGGGCATACAAGTGGCCAAGAGACATATGAAAAAAATGCTTAGCATCACTAATCATCAGAAAGATGCAAATTAAAATGATAATGAGGTACCACATCACAACTGTCAGAATGGCTACCATCAATAAATCAATAAACAACAAGCACTGGCAAGGATGTGGAGAAAAAGAAACCCTAGTACACTGCTGCTGGGAATGCAGACTGCTACAGCCACTATGGAAAACAATATGGAGTTTCCTCAAAAAATTAAATATGGAGCTGCCATTTGACCCAGTGATCCCACTTCTATGATATATCCTAAGGAGGCAGAAACATCAATCCAAAAGAATATATGCACCCCTATGTTCATAGCTAAGATCTGGAAACAGCTCAAATGCCTATCAGTAAATGAGTGAATAAAAAACTGTGGTACATTTACACAATGGAATACTATGCAGCCGTAAAAAAGAAAGATGTATTACCCTTTGATACAACATAAAGGGAACTGGAGGTCATTATGCTAAGTGAAATAAACCAGTCAGAGAGAGACAAATATCATACGATCTCTTATATGTGGAATCTAATGAACAAAATAAACTGATGAATAAAATAAAACCAAAGGCATGGATGCATGGAACAGACTGACAAATCTCAGAGGGAAGTGGGAGTAGGGCAAGAGGAGATTAATCAAAGAATTTCTATACATAGATGAATTGCCCATGGACACAGACAATAGGGTGCGAAAGGCCTGGGATGTGGCAGGAACTGGGTGGAGGGGTGCAATGTGGGGGGAAAAGGGGGGTTTCTATTATACTTAACAATAAAGATAAAAAGTTTAAAATTTAAAAAAATGAAACTAAACCAACTAAAGTGCTGAAAGCAATTGTACTTGAGAGGGGCTTGGGCAAAAAAAGGAATCAAGGCAGCACTGTTTTTCAGTTTTAGGTCTACCTTTTATATATACTGATACTACTTTGATTAAATACTCTAAAAACAATTAAAAATTGGGGGAAAAATTAATGCATCATAATAAGACTTTTTCAACTGCATTGACTTAACCTATAGTTGTGTTCTGGCGTCTTCCCTAAGGATCAGAATAGTACTCTTCTCAAGTTTGTACCTGTGAAATCTGTCATCCTGCCTAGCACCTGGAAGGCATCCAACAAATGCTGAATTAAGTATGTAAATCTTATTAACAGGAAATGAGCCATGTTTTTACAAAAAATAAAAAGTGTAAATTACTGGTCACTAAAATATTAATAGTGTGAATGAATATACTGGCAAGAGAGTTTATTTTGAAGGCAAATCATTTCTAAAATCCATCTTGCTACTTATCATCTGTGTGATGTCAAAGATTCCTAAAACTTCTAATATTTTACTTAATTTGCTTAAATGGTGATTATAATAGATCATTCATAGGGTTGCTGTGAAAATTAATAGAAATTACGTGTATCACAGTTTGTGGCTTCTATATAGTATACACTAAGTAAATGTCTGTTTCCCTTTCAAAACATTTATAAATGGTATAATGGATTCAGAAAAAAAAAAAAATCATGGCCTTATATATCTTGGCTAATTAATTTATGGAAAAGAACGAGATAATAAACTAAGTGGCATAATATAGCAAATACACTGCAAAATCAAAGCTAAATCTATAAAGGTAATATGTGCCAATCAACAGAAACAGACACAAACACTTTCACTAATTTTGCAAATACTCTGGTTCTACTTCCGACAGAATCTTAAACTTTAACTGGAGAACAAGGTCTCTTTCTATGCCTTTACCAAAGCCAAAGCTTCTCTCAAATGCATTAGACAGTCAAAATCAGCCTAATGAAAGACAAAAATAAAGAAACACACACACACAAACATAGATGGAACTCATATTTGTTTAAACCCAAGGTGTTTTTCTTACAAAGCTGAGTTTCCCTGCTTCACAAGTTTGACTGTATGCATTGCATACACCTCCAGGTTGGCCCCTCCAGTGTCAGAGTTATTTCAGGATTAAGAGAGAGTCCTCTGCAAAACGAAAATGCATAGTTTTATTGGAATAAAATACTTAACATTCCTTAAATATGTCTCCCATCAATTACAACTCAAGTGTTGATTACAAAAAGAAACAATATCCCATTCAAGACTGTTTAAATCTGGTTTAGTTTAATGTATTCATCTAATCTGGGTTAATTCTCCAAAGGTCTTTAGCATAGCATGCCCGCATCCCCTCTGTCAATCTCCACCCCCAAACTCTGAAAAGAACATATATAATACTGGACAATGCACAATGAAATGAGTGGGGAGATGGAAACAAATGGCTGTTGTGATGTGACAGTTGAGAGATTCTTGATCAGGCTAAGGGTCTAGGAAAAAGGCAGGCAACAGAAAATGACAACAAGAGAGCATTGTCTCCTCAGAAAACTGTACTTTGTTCATGAGGGGAGACAATCAAAAGCATTGTAGAAATTGCTCCAATTTCCTATAACACAAATGTTATAAAACCAAGAATAGCTGAATGAAATGGCAGTTGATACAGCAGAAAAATCTAGATTAATGAAATGTAGTCATGGTCAACAGTTAATTAAATTCAACACACAGCCTTATCATCCTTGTGCTTTGACTTTCTGACATTTACCTTCTTTGCAGGGAGTTTCTACTTGGCTGAAGTCCCTGAATAATAATAATCTTCTATTTAGGTGAAAGCAGCAGTGAAGTAGGTCAGTTTGATCATTTTCAGTTAAGACAGTAAAAAAAGGGGGAGAGGCATCAGAAAGACCTTGTTTTTCCAGTGTGATTATATTAACACCCTTTCTAGTTAATTATTAGCTGTAATAAAGACTTGTGCTTGGTCATCAGAGAAATGGGCATTTTCATATGTGTGTGGGTGGGGAAAAAGCTTGGAAAGTAATGGGATGGGTGAAGGGTTTGAAAAGGGGAGGTGAAAAGATGCTGCACTTTCCTGTTTTATTCCTGACCTATATAAATTTCCTTTTGGGGACTGAACTAGGACACGTAACTATTTGTTCTTAAAGTTGCCCAAAAGAGCATCTGTTCTATTCCTAAGGTGAGAAAAATTTTTGTGTATGACTAAATATAGAACCACACATGCAGCAATAGAAATCACATATACTTTTTCATGTCCAAATTAAAGGAATATTTCATAAATCAATGAGAATGTTTTCTATATATAACCTCAATATGTCTAAAAATAATTTTACTATTGTATATTCAACTCATTTCTTCTTTGAAGCAAGTATGAGAATAATTTATTTTTAACTCTATATTATGACTAATCTGAATACAATATGAGCTGAAAGAATCTCCAAAATAAAAATAAATCTCTGGGAAATGCAAAGGGAATACTTTTCAAGGGCTTTATCATTTCTAAGCTATATTTTTTAAAACACTGATATTTGATTTTTTATTTGAGAATTTAATTATATGCTTCTTCCCATGGTTAGCCAAAAATAGATGTTTTAAAATGGTTCATGTTGATTACCTGCATAAGAAAATTGCTATCCTCACCCTGAATAGTTTTAGAAGAACTTGCCAGAATGTACATCAGAGGGACAGGGGATTCACGTCTTTCAGCAACCGCCACATACTCTTGTCCATGGACTTTCTTTAAGTGAGTACACTCATGGCCACATAGCAAGGTCAAAACTGCAGTGACTTAAATTTAAAACTCTTTTCCCTCCCACAAATAAAACTGAAACAAAACCAACAAATAAAGCAAACCATTTCATTTATGAATTTACATGTTTTCAAGGTTGCTATTATTTTATATTATTTCTCCAGTATTAGTATTTCTGATTCATTCAGCAAGTAATCATTGGGTACTATGATAATGAGGTGTACTTCTAAGTGCCAGGCAGACAGCAGAGAACAAAACATAGACAATTCCTGTCCACTGAAGCTCCTAGTGGAGGGAGAGGCAGGCAATACCGAATCAACAAATACATATTAAAATTTTAGGAGCATGCAGGTGACAAAAAATTAAAGGAGTGAGTGCATGGTGGAAGAAGTTGATATTTTAGATAAGCTCTGAAGGAAGCGAGGGTAGGAGAAATGTAGATTATGTGCAAATCCCTGAGGTGAGGCAGGGGAGTGGAAATGCAGTTAGGAAGTGAGTAGGAGAGTAGATATGGTGACTTCAGACAGGAGCCAGTACCAGAACACAAAGGGCCTTGACTCCTACTCTGAAAAAAATTAACCATTGAAGGGTTTTAAGCAGAGTGGCATAATTTGCTACATCCAGCTCTGGAAGTTAGGAGGTCTTTACATGCATCCAGGTAAAATCTAGGAACAACTGTGGAAGTCACGGAGGTGATGAGAAGTGGTCAGATTTTTTCATAACCATGTTAAAGGGAAATCCTAAGAAATTTGCTGGTGGGTTAGAGAGGAATATGAAAGGAAAGGAGGCATCTAGGAAAAGTGATGGCCTGAACAGCTAGAGGTCACAGTTGCCACTTACAAAAATTGAAGAGATTGTGGGTTGTACAGGTGACTGCCCCTTAGATCTGCAAAGAAATGGAGTACAGGAGAGATGTCTGAGCTAAGATAAATATTGGGATTCACCAACTTACAGAGACGATTACTGGCTATAAGATAAAATTTCTAATGGAGTAAATATAGACAAAGAAGAAAAGTTGAAGGCTCAAGCCCTAGGATATGGTGCAGCTATGGAGACAGGAGATGCCAAAGAACCAGGAAAGGAGACTGAGAGGAGCCAACAGAGAGGTAGGGATAATGAGAATGATTGCCCAGAAGACAACGTGACAAAGTGCGAAAAGGAAGAGTGAGGCAAATACTATTGATACAGTAAAATGCAGAGTAAAGACTGAAAATTAGCCATCTGTTGATTAATATAAGCCATTATTAAATTAAAAATTTATAAATATTTCTACTCCCTGTATATGTGAAAAAGGAAACATCAATTTGCCAGGAGGAAAACAAGTTAAAAGAACTTATTAGTGTAGCTTAATCAGCGTTATGATGCAGTCCCCTGGTGAACTCCAAAGTACATGTGGGAATAAAATCCCATTTCTATAGGCCAGTCTCACATCAGAAATGAAATTAGCAACTTGAAATGATTATTTTCTTTCCTGTGAATACACTTTGGTGGCACTTCTCCAATGTCACTAGCATTTTCCCCTTCAGCTTCTCAGCAGTGTTCAAATGGAAAAGACTTCTTTAGAAAAAGGTCGCTTCCTTATGTTACACATGACTACTTCCATCATTGATCAAAACATTGACTGATACGCTGAGCTGCAAAGAAAATACTTTGGTGTGACATCATCCCTAAGAAAGGAAATAGTATAAAGTACACCACCACCACCCAAAAAAAATACGCACATGGCTTAGTCTGCACATATTAAATTATTTAGAATTCTGTATTAACTTTTCACATTTTGACCCCATTAATTATGTGTGTTCAAATCTGTTACATAAAACATAGAAGTGAAAGGAAACAAAAGCAAGCTATGACAAAGCTGCTGTATTATTTTTGATTCTGTGAAGTAACTTTTTTATCCTACGGCTTCAGATTATGTTATGACAAAGTCACCAATAAAGTGTCTACTTCTCCACTTCAGTGGAAAACTATAACAAATAAGATTTAAAATACATAAAAATTCACAGACATTCCTTTAAATGTACAGAAACTACAATAGTGTAGTTTTATTTTAATCCAAAAGAAGTTCTGTCAGGGGTCCACTATTGAATAGAAAAACAGTTCTAAATCAGAATGGTTTTCCTACTGTCTTCTGCACAATCTCACTTTTTATTCCACCTATGAGCATAAACAATAGAACAAGTACAATGTGGCAAATAGAAATCCATTTTCCCTGATGGGTTGAATCAAGATCAACAGATGTGTGAGCTCAGATCTGGCAGAAACCAATACAGGTACAGAATTCTGTTGTTGTGCTCCTTTAACTGGGGGTAGGGGTTCTTATTTGTCCCTAACCTGAATAATATGGTTCCTCCAAAGTTTTAATAAAGGACTCCTGTGCCTAATATCTGACCATAGGTTTTCCTGTTCCCTTCCATTTTACACAAATAATAGATGGTTGTAAACAGAATGACTAGAACTAATTTCATGCTCTTTTAATGTCAGACATATTTTAGACAGGAACTCAAATGGTGGAAGAAAATACCTTCAGAGAAATTTTGTTTGGAAAATGAATGTACTCATGGACCTTTGGGATGGTCTTAAAATCAATGCATTTCTCTCCCTCACACTTGCTTTTTCTTGAGTTTAACCACGTAAACCACTGAATCAGAATTTAAGTCCAAAGGACTCAAACCCCTACTTCTGAGGCCAGATCAGATCAGAGATGATAATCAATTATTCTGAGACCATGAGGCAGGAAGGCCTAGAGAGCTTATGTACAAGCCTTGTAGAAATCTAACGAGCCTGAATGTAGAGATCTCTCTTTAGAGTTAACTGAAATTACAATCTAAGATGGCTGAAAACCATCTACCCTGTTAATGCTTACTGCTATTTTAAATATTATGGCTTTAAGTGAAGAAATAAGAGCTTAATTTAGAGTTGATATATCAGAATCTCTGGGCTGGTGTGTGTATGTAAATCACAATTAAATTGATAAGAGAACTGGAGTACATTTTATTTTACTTTAAACCAATAAAGTCCTAGTAAAGGGTCTCCAGTACTTTTTTAAATTTATCTTTGTTGTTGAAAGTATTAAAATTTCCCTTTTTCTCTCCTATTGACTCCCTCCTCCCTGTTCGTGCCCCCTCCCCAGACCCTCCCAACACTATTGTCTGTGTCCATGGGTTATGCATACATGTATATAGGTTCTTTGGTTAATCTCTCCCTCTCCCCCTTCCCTCTGAGATTCATCAGTATGTTCCATGTTTCCATGCTTCTAGTTCTATTTTATTCATCAGTTTATTTTGGTCATTAGATTCCACTTATAAATGAGATCATATGATATTTGTCTCTCCCTGATTGGCTTACTTCCCTCTCCAGGTTCCTCCACGTTGTCTCAAAGGGTAATAAATCCTTCTTTTACAGCTGCATAGTATTCCATTGTGTAAATGTACCAAAGCTTTTTTATCCACTCATCTACTCATGGGCACTGGTGCTGTTTCCAGGTCTTAGCTATTATAAATAACACTGCTATGAACATAGGGGTGCATATATTCTTTCAGATTGGTGTTTCTGGCTTCTTAGGATATATTCCTAGAAGTGGAAACACTGGGTCAAATGGCAATACCATTTTTAATTTTTTGAGGAAAATCCACACTGTTTTCCATAGTGGCTATAGCAGACTGCGTTCTCACCACCAGCGTACTAGGGTCCTCTTTTCTCCCCATCCTTGCCAGCACTTTTTGTTTGTTAATTTATTGATAATAGCTGTTCTGGCAGTTGTGAGGTGGTACTTCATTGTCATTTTAATTTGCATCTCTCTGATGATTAGTGACCTTGAACTGTTTTTCATATTTTTCTTTCTCCACATCCTTCTCACTCTTTCTAAAAAACAAAATCAATGGAAAAGATATCCTCGAGTGAAGATTTTTAAAAAATGGATGTTGGATTTTGTTGAATGCTTTTTCTGCACCTGTTGATATGATCATGTGATATCTGCCTTTCAATTTTTTTACGTGATGTATCAAATTTATTGATTTGTGAGTATTGTACCAGCCTTGCATCCCTGGAATAAAGCCCACTTGGTCATGGTGTATGATCTTTTTAATATATTGCTGGATTTGATTTGCTAATATTTTGTTGAGGATTTTAGCATCTATGTTCATTAGGAATATTGCTCTGTAATTATCTTTTTTTTGTGGTGTCTTTACCTGGTTTTGGAATTAGGATATTGCTGGCCTCATGAAAAGAGCTTGGCAGTGTTCCTTACTCTTGGATTTTTTGTAATAGTTTGAGAAGGAAGGTGTTAGTTCTTCTTTGAATGTTTGATAAAAATCTTCTATGAAGCCAGGGCTTTTGTTTGTTGGGAGTTTTGCTGGAGCATTTAATCCATTTACATTTAAAGTTATTATTGATAGATATTTATTGTTATTTTTATTCTTTTTTAAAAAATATATCTTTATTGATTTCAGGAAGAGAAAGGGAGAGGGAGAGAGAGTAGATAGAAACATCAATGATGAGAGAGACCTCATTGATCACCTGCCTCCTGTACGCCCCTGACTGGAGATCAAGCCAGCAACTTTGCACATGCCCTGACTGGGAATCGAACTGCGATCTCCTGGATCCTATGTCAATGCTCAACTGCTGAGCCATGCCTGGCTGGGCCACTAGTTTTATTCTTTATGCCTGTCTTCCTCTCTTTCTTTCTTTTGCTTCTTCTTCTTACACCAGTGCCTTTAGCATTTCTTGCAGTGATGGTTTGTTGGTAATAAAGCCTGTAGCTTTTTTTTGTTTACAAAGCTCTTTATTTCATCTTCAGTTTTAAATGATAACTTTGCTGGATAGGCTAGTTTTGGATTCAGTCCCTTGCTGTTCATTATATACTTCATGCTACTCCCTTCTCACCTGAAGTGTTTCTATTGAGAAATCAGCTGATATTCTAACTCATAGGTAACTTTCCATCCCTATCTTGCTGCCTTTAAGATTCTTTTTTCTTTAACATTTGCCAGTTTAATTATATGTGTCTAGGTGTGAGTCTTTTGAGATTCATTTTGACTGTGAATCTTTGTTTTCTGAATTTGAGTGACTTTTCCTTCACAAGGTTAAGTAAGTTTTCTGTCATTATTTCTTCAAACAAGTTTTCTAATTCTAGCTCAGATCTTTTCCTTAGGGTATTCCTATGATGCAAATGTAGTTACATTTCATGTCGTTCCAAAGCTCCTTTAAATTATCCTCCTGCTTTTTAAGTTTTTTTCCTAGCTACTCTGATTGAGGTTTTTTCCAATCTTTTTTTTTTTTAGTTTTCTTTTTTAGTTTTTAATATTTTTTAATTTTATTTTTGTTTAAAATATTATAAATGTCCCTTTTTCTCCCCAATGACCTATTCCAACCTGTCCCATCCCCCTCCCCAGTCCCTCTCCCCACTATTGTCCATGTCCATGGGTTGTGCATATATGCATATAAATTATTTCATTACTCTCTCCCCACCACCCACCCGCCCTCCTCCATCCCTCTGACATTCATCAATGACATGCTTCCATGTCATTGAATCTATTCTGTTCATCAGTTTATTAAGTTCTTTAGATTCTACATATAAGTGAGATCATGTGATGTTTGTCTTTCTCTGCCTGGCTTATTTCACTTAGCACAATATTCTCCGGGTCCATCCATAATGTCCCAAAGGGTATGAGATTCTTCTTCTTTACAGCTGTGTAGTATTCCATAGTATAAATATCCCACAGCTTTTTTATCCACTGATGGGCACTGGGGTTGTTTCCAGATCTTAGCTATGGTAAACTGTGCTACTATGAACATAGGGGTACATATATTCTTTCTGTGTTTCTGAATTCTTAGGATATATTTCTAGAAGTGGGATCACGGTCAAAAGGCAGTTCCATTTTAATTTGGGGGGAACCTTTATACTGTTTTCCATAGTGGTTGCACCAGTCTGCATTCCCACCAGCAGTGTACTAGGGTTCCCCTTTCTCCACATTCTCTCCAGTAAAATCATTTGCTGATTTGTTGATGGCAGCCATTCTTATAGGTGTGAAGTGATAGCTCATTGTGGTTTTAATTTGCATCTCTCTGATGATTAGCAACATTGAGCATTTTCTCATGTGTGTCTTGGCCATCTGTATGTCCTCTTTGGAGAAGTTTCTATTCAGGTCCTTTGCCCATTTCTTAAATAGATTGTTTGTCTTCCTTTGGCTGAGTAGTATGAGTTTTTTGTACACTTTGGAAATTAGCCCCTTATCAGATACATCCTTGGAAAATATGTTTTCCCAGACTGTGGGGTTCCTTTGTATTTTGAGGCTTTTCCTTTTGCTGTGCAGAAGCTTTTAGTTTGATGTAGTCCCATATGTTTATTTTTTCTTTTTTTCTCTCACCCTAGGAGATGTATCAGTGAAAATTAGACTACATAGGATGTTTGTGACTTTACTACCTATGTTTTCTTTCAGGAATTTTATGGTTTCGTGACCTACATTAAGGTTTTTATTCATTTTGACTTTATTTCTGTGCATGGTGAAAGTTGGTGGTCTAGTTTCATTTATTTTTTTTTTGCATGTATCTGTTCAATTTCCCCAGCACCACTTATTGAAGAGACTGCCTTTACTCCATTGTATGCTTTTGCCTCCTTTGTCAAATATTAACTGACCATAATGGCGTGAGTCTATTTCTGGCGTGTCTGTTCTGACCCATTGATCTATATGCCTGTTGTTGTACCAATACCAGGCTGTTTTGATAATAATGGCTCTGTAATACAGTTTGAAGTCTGGTAATGTGATCCCTCCCACTCTGTTCTTTTCTCTCAAGATGGCTGCAGCTATTTGGGGTCTTTTTTGTTTCCATATAAATTTTTGAAATGTTTGTTATAGATATATGAAATATGCTGTTGGTATTTTAATAGGAATTGCTTTGAATTTATAATTTGCTTTGAGTAGTATGGACATTTTAACTATATTAATTCTTCCAATCCATGAGCATAGTATATTCTTCCACCTGTTTAAATCTTCCTCTATTTCTTTTTTCAGTGTCACTTAGTTTTCTGAGTACAGGTCTTTTACATCCTTGGTTAAGTTTATTCCTAGGTATCTTATTTTTTTAGTTGCAATGGGAAATGGTATTGTTTTTTTAGTTTCTCTCTCTGAAAGTTCATTGTTGGTGTATAAGAATGCCATTAACTTCTGGAATTTGATTTTGTATCCAGCTACCTTTCCAAATTCTTTTATCAAATATAGTAGCACTTTGATGGAGTCCTTAGGGTTTTCTATGTACAATATCATATCTGCAAATAATGACAGTTTTACTTCCTCCTTTCCAATTTGGATACCTTTTATCTTTTCTTTTTGTCTGATGGCTGTGGCTAGGACTTTTAGTACTATGTTGAATAAGAGTGTGAAAGTGGAAATCCCTGTCTCCTTCCTGTTTTTAAGGGAAATGGTTTTAGTTTTTGCCCATTGAGTATGATGTTGGCTATACGTTTGTCATATATGGCCTTTATTATATTGAGGTATGATCCCTGCATTTCCAATTTGCTGAGAGTTTTTACAGAAAATGGGTGCTGGACATTGTCGAATGCTTTTTCTGCATCTATTGATATAATCATATGATTTTTGTCCTTCATTTTGTTTATGTGATGTATCACATTTATTGATTTGTGGATGTTGTACCAGCATTGCATCCTTGGAATAAGTTGCACTTGGTTGTCGTGTATGATTGTTTTAATGTATTGCTGGATCTATGTTTATCAGGGATATTGGCCTGTAATTTTCTTTCTTTGTAGTGTCTTTATCTGGTTTGGGGATTAGGATGATGCTGGCTTCATAAAAAGAGTTTGGGAGTTTTTCCTCCTCTTGAATTTTCTGGAATAGTTTGAATAGAATAGGTGTTAATTCATCTTTGAATGTTTGGTGAAACTCGCCTGTAAATCTATCTGTTCCAGGGCTTTTTTTTGCTGGGAGTTTATTGATTACTGCTTCAATTTCATTAGTTGTTATCGGCCTATTCAAGTTTTCTGACTCTTTTTGATTTAGCTTTGGAAGGTTGTATGCTTCTAGGAATTTGTCCATTTCACCCATGTTGTCCAGTTTGTTCGCATATAGTTGCTTGTAGTATTTTCTTACAATCCTTTGTATTTCTGTTGGGTCAGTTGTTATAGCGCCTCTTTCACTTCTGATTTTATTTATTTGGGTCCTCTCTCTTTGTTTCTTAGTGAGTCTGGCTAAAGGTGCATCAATCTTATTTATCTTTTCAAGGAACCAGCTCTTGGTTTCATTGATTTTTTGTATTGTTTCTTTAGTCTCTGTATTTAATTTCTACTCTAATCTTTATTATTTTCTTCCTTCTACTTTCTCAGGGCTTTTCTTGCTGTTCTTGTTCTAGTTCTTTTAGTTTTGTTAGATGGTTCATTAGATCTTTTTCTTATTTCTTGAGTTAAACCTATAATGCTATGAATTTTCCTCTCAGGACTGCTTTCGTTGTATCTCATAGATTTGGGGCTGTTGTCTGTTCATTTTCATTTCTTTCAATGAAGTGTTTGATTTCTTCCTTGATATCCTTGATAACCCATTCATTATTTAATAGCATGCTATATTGCCTCCATGTGTTTGAGTATTTTTGAGGTTTTTTTATAGTGGTGGATTTCTAGTTTCATGGCATTGTGATCCGAGAAGATGCTTGATATGATTTCAGTCTTCTTGTATTTGGAGAGACATGCCTTGTGCCCTAACGTGGTCTATTTTTGAGAACGTTCCATGTGCACTTGAGAAGAATGTGTATTCTGCTGCTTTGGGGTGAAATGTTCTGTAAATGTCAATTAAATCCATTAGGTCTAGTGAGTCATTTAAGGTCTGTGTTTCCTTTTTGATTTTTTGTCTTGATGATCTGTCCAGTGCTGACAGTGTAATGTTAAAGTCCCCCACTATGATTGTGTTTCTGTCTATCTCCCCCTTAAAGTCCACCAAGAAATTTTTTATATATTTAAGTGCCCCTATATTGGGTGCATAAATGTTTATAAGGGTTATTTCCTCCTGTTGAATTGATCCTTTTAGTATTATGTAGCGACCATCTTTATCACTTGTTATGGTCTTTATTTTGAAGAGTACTCTGTCAGAAATAAGTATTGCTACTCCTGTTTTCTTTTCCTTTCCATTTGCTTGGAATATTTTATTCTATCCCTTCACTTTTAGTCTGTGTGAGTCTGTTGCTCTCAGGTGGATCTCTTGTAGACAGCATATATTTGGGTCCTGTTTTCTTATCCATTCAGCTACTCTATGTCTCTTGATGGGACCATTTATTCCATTTACATTTAAGGTTACTATTGATATCAACTTATTTAATGACATTTTTCTTCTTTATGCTGATGTACCTTTCTCTCACTAGTCCTTCTTTTTCTTATAGCAGTCCTTTTAGCATTTCTTGCAATGCTGGTTTGGTGGTACTGAACTCCTTTAGCTTTTTTTGTCTGTGAAGCTGTTTATTTCACCTTCAATTTTAAATGATAGCCTTGTTGGATAAAGCAATCTTGGTTGCATATTCTTTTTTTTTTTATTACCGTACTGATTCTGTCCTCAGCTTCTTTAATCTACTGTAAATTCCTTCCAGGGCATTCTTTATTTCAGCTATGTAATTCTTCATTTACTATTGGTTCTTATCCATGGTTTCTATAGCTGTTTTCATGCTGATACAGTTTTTTGCTAAGTTTCTTATGGTTCTTATTATGTTTCTTATAGTTCTCACTAAGTTGTTTAAGCATCTTTTTAACCATTATTTGAACTCTATATCTGATAAATTTCTTGCCTCTATTTTGTTTAGCTCTTTACCTAGAGAATCTTCCTGTTCTTTCATTTGAGGCCTGTTTCTTTGTTTCCAATTTTTTGTTTCTTTGTGTTTGTGTCTGTGTGTTGGAGAAGACTGCTTTGCCTCCCTGTGTTAGTGTGATGGCCTTCTTGTTGGACTCTACAGTGTAGTTTCCTTTATCTTCTGAGCTTAGTGCTCTAGGACTTACCCTTGTTTGGGTTATGTAGGTTCTTCTGTTGACTTTGGGTCTTCATTACTGTTGCTCAATTTGTGGGTGAGCTCAGCCCTCAGGCTTGTTGACTGTGATTCTCAACTCTGACTAAATCATGCTAACTTTTTATAGTCCTGACAGAACAAAACAAGACAAACCAGACAAAACCAAAAAGAACAAGAAGATAAAAAAAAAAAGCAATCAAAAAACAAAAAGAAAAACACCAACAATAAAAACAACAGCTTCAAGAAAATTATTTAAAAAACAAACAAACAAAAAAAAAAACAGACACACACACACGAAAAGAATACTCATGAGACTAGGAGTATTAGAGGAGGAAAGATAAAAAGCTAAAATAAATAAATAAAAGAGTATATGAAAGCAAAGAAGGAAGAGACAATACATAGGGAAAGTATAAAAAATAGAAGATAAAAAATAATGAATGAAAAAAATAATTTTAAAAGTAATAATACTAAGTAAAATAAAGTATAAAATAGGCGAAGAAAAGAAAAAATTGAATTGAAAATAAGAATTAAAGATAAAATGTGACAATATTAGTGTCATAGGAGTGCCAGAGGAGGTTGAAAGTAAGCAAGTGTTAGAGAACCTGTTTGAAAAAACAATGGCAGAAAACTTCCCTAACCTGGCCAAGGAAAAAGTCACACAAGTTCAGGAGGCTCAGAGAGTCCCAAGTAATAGAACCCAAAGAGGCCCATGCCCAGACACCTCATAATTAAAATGTCAAAAGTTCAAGACAAAGAGAGAATCTTAAAGGCAGCAAGAGAAAAGCAAGTTGTTACCTAAAAAGAGTTCCCAAAAAGTTGTCAGCTGACTTCTCATCAGAAACTCCACAGATCATAAGGGATTAGCATGAAGTATTCAAGGTAATGCAAGACAAGGATCTGAAACCAGGACTACTTTATCCAGCAAGGCTACCATTCAAAATAGATGGTGAAATAAAGAGTTTCCCAGACAAAAAAAAAAAAAAAAAAGCTAAAGGAATTTATCACCACCAAACCAGCATTGCAGGAAATGTTAAAGGGACTGCTGTAATTAGAAGTAGAAAAAGAAGCATTGCAAGAACTGTTAAAGGGACTGCTGTAATAAGTAATAGAGAGAGAAACATAGGCATAAAGAATTAGAATGGCAGTAAATAAAGACCTATCAACTATAACTTTAAGGACTTTAAGGGAGAGATCAACAGTAATACAGTCATAGTTGTGGATTTTAATACCCCACTGACTTCACTGGATAGATCTTCCAAACAAAAAGTCAACACAGAAACAGTAACTCTAAATGGTACACTAGATCAGATGGATTTAATTGATATTTACAGATCATTTCATCCCAAAGCTGCAGAATATACATTCCTCCTACGGGTCATGCTCAAAGATAGACTACATGCTAAGATACAAAACAAGTCTCTACAAGTTCAAGAAGATTGAGATCATATCAAACATCTGACATCACAACGGCATGAAATTATAAATCAACTACAGCAAAAACACTCAAAAACATTCGAACACATTGAGACTAAATGGCATGTTATTAAACAATGAATGGTTTACCAATAAGGTCAAGAAAGAAATCAAAACTTCCCAGAAAAAAATGAAAATGAACACACAACAACTCAAAATCTATGGGACACAGAGGAAGCAGTCCTAAGTGGGAAGTTCATAGCACTGCAGGCCTACCTTAAAAAGCAAGAAAAATTTTTAGTAAACTATTTAACCCTACAACTTAAAGAATTAGAAAGCTCCCCTGTGAGATCATCCAGACCAGAGCTTTTGTTTGCTGGGAGTTTTTTTTATTGCTGCTTCAATTTTACCTGTTGATGTTGATTTATTCAGGTGTTCTGATTCTTCCTGGTTCAGTTTTACATGACCTCACTCATATGTGGAATCTAATAAACAAAAGAGGCTGAGGAACAAAGTAGATTCAGAGACATAGATGCATGGAACAGACTGATGAATCTCAGTGGGAAGATGGGGGTGGGGGAATGGGTGGGGAGAGATTAATCAAAGAACTTATATGCATATATGCATAACCCATGGATACAGACAATAGTGTGGGGAAGGCCTGGTGGGGGCAGATGCAAGGTGGAGTGGATCAATGGGGATAAAGGGGGGCTATCTCTAATACTTTCAACAATAAAGATAAATTTTTTAAATATAATAAAGAAAATTAGAATTAACAAAAAGTAAAGAGAATGAGAAAGAAAAAAATTAGACTAAAATAGAAGGTAGTAATTATAGAATATTTGAAAAAAAGAAAGAAAATCCAAACCAAACAGAAAACAAAAAGAAAAAAAAGAGGAAAGAAAGAAGAAAGAAAGAAAGAAAGAAAGAAAGAAAGAAAGAAAGAAAGAAAGAAAGAAAGAAAGAAAGAAAGAAAGAAAGAAAGAAAGAAAGAAAGAAAGAAAGAAAGAAAGAAAGAAAGAAAGAAAGAAAGAAAGAAAGAAAGAAAGAAAGAAAGAAAGAAAGAAAGAAAGAAAGAAAGGAAGGAAGGAAGGAAGGAAGGAAGGAAGGAAGGAAGGAAGGAAGGAAGAAAGAAAGAAAGAAAGAAAGAAAGAAAGAAAGAAAGAAAGAAAGAAAGAAAGAAAGAAAGAAAGAAAGAAAGAAAGAAAGAAAAAGAAGGAAGGAAGGAAGGAAGGAAGGAAGGAAGGGAGGAAGGGAGGGAGGGAGGGAGGGAGGGAGGGAGGGAGGGAGGGAGGGAGGGAGGGAGGGAGGGAGGAAAGAAGGAAGGAAGGAAGGAAGGAAGGAAGGAAGGAAGGAAGGAAGGAAGGAAGGAAGGAAGGAAGGAAGGAAGGAAGGAAGGAAGAACACACCACACACCAAAAACAAATACCTTGGGTCTGCTTTTTATGGCACTCGCTGGATTTTGCTCTGATGCCATTGTATCTGGCCCCTTGGTGTGTGGATCCTGGGCCTCCCAGGCAGTTCTTAGGTGCAGGCCAATGTGAGTCACTGTCTCTGCCTTGCCCTGGGCAGCCAGGCTGAAGCCCTGCAGAGTGGATTCCCAAGACATCCTGTGGGTGAGGCCTCCCAAGAGGCTGGTTCTGCTTCAGGGATCACTCCTTGAATGTACTTGTTCTGGGCTGCTTTCCATTCCTCCATGGAATTCGGCTTCACGGGATATCTGGTCCCGGTCAGGATAATTTCGACAGATTTGCAATGGGAGTGGTGCCCATAGCTTGTAGGAGTGGCAGGTGGTGCTTCCACTCCTAATGCCTCAGCTCTGCTTGGGTCACTGGCACCCCCTTTTCACCACCCCTAGCAGGAAGGTATTTAAAAAAGTGATAGCCCCACTTGGCTCTCCAATCTTTGAGCAGGGTTGGCTCTCACTGGGAGTGGCTTCTGCCCAGACTGCCACCAGGCAAGTCAGGTGCAGATTTCCAGCCCAGAGACATTCCACAGGTGGGAAAGGGGTGTTTCCTCTTCTTTCGATGTGGACACTCTCCCTGCTTTCTGCCATAAGATTCACTGCTAGTGGTACACTCAGACTCCTCCAGCAGTCCAGAGTTCTGCTGAGTGGCCCCTTCCACAGACACCAATCCAAGTGAGTTTCCCAGGCTAGTATTGTAACCAAACACTTGCTTTTTGCCTGAGATAAGGTGGTCTGAGTCCCCCCATGGACTGCATTACCACTGATTCTCATTCTCCAATACTATGTGGGCTCCGGATCCCTTCTCTGTTACTCTGGTTTGGGGATCCCTGCATGTGTCCAAGACTCCACACTACCAGGGTGCACGAGCTGCACTGCAGCACCTTCCCTCCATCTTCTCTTGTCTTCTGTGTATGCTTCCTTCTCGTAATATTTCTGATTATTTATTTTCAGTTGGTTTTTTAGGTTGAATGTTCTGCAGATTAGTCACAAGTCTGGACCAGTGTTAGGAGCAAATAGATGGAACTTCCTTAGACTGCAACCATCTTAATCCCTTCTATTGTTATTTTGTTTTGGTTTATTGAGAAAAATTATTTGTGGGTATGTATTCTTGCCTTGAGAAAATCCAAGCATGGAGGCCCCATATATAATTTAGGATATTAGCTGCAAAGCTGAAAGCCACAATTACTCTCCAGAGATTTCATGTCAATGGCTCCTGTGAATTCTGTGACCATATAACTCCAATCTCTGCCTCTATATTCTCATGGACTTCTCCTTGTGCATCTCTGTATCTTCTTATAAGGAAACATGCCATTGGATTTAGAGCTCACCTGGACAACCCAGGATGATCTCATCTTGAGATTCTTAATTACATCTTCAAAGACTTTTTCCAAATAACATCATATTCACACGTTCTAAGGGTTACAACTTGAACATATACATCTGAGGGCCACCATTTAACCCACTACAAATGGATAAGATTTTGACAGGTGGAGATAGCCAAGGACAGTTTAGCATAGCTCCAAACTGACCTTTAGCACAACTTGAATATTAAAGAAAATATATCCTAGCTGGTTTTTCTCAGTGGTTAGAAAGTCAGCCCATGGACTGAAAGGTCCCAGGTTCGTTTCCAGCCAAAGGCACATACCTTGGTTGCAGCCTCAATACTCCCAGCCCTGGTCCAGGCTTGTGCTAGGGGCAACCAATCGATGTGTCTCTCTCATATCAATGTTTCTCTCTCTCTCTCTCTCCCCCTCCACTCTCTCTGAAAAGCAATAGAAAAAATATCCTTGGGTGAGGAGATATAGATAGAGATAGAGACAGAGACAGAGACAGAGACAGAGATAGAGAGATAGAGATAGAGATATATAGATGATATAGATATAGATATATAAATATATAGATATATATTATTTTTTAAATTTTTTATAACTAAACTTTTGCATAAGCAACTACAAGTTTCAGTTGAGGCAAATGGTGACTAAAACACAATAATTAATCTTCTTGAAGCTTCTAGATATTCTATCTTGGTAAATGGAGAATAATCAAGGAGAAAGACATTTTAAATCCTTATTCTTCCCTATCTATCTTCTCCTCACAATTGATGACAGAGGAAGGGGTGAGTCTTCCATTTTCATTTTATTCTTGATGAAACTTCCTCTCTGACATATCTTCCTTGTTGCATGGTGATAGCTACCCTAATAATAAAATACTTGAATATAAATTTAATAAAAGTGCAAAACTTTTACATTGACAACTATAAAACATTGAAATATAAAAGATATAAATAATAAAATATTCATGGTTTAGATCTAATATTCTTAAAATGGATGTACTCACCCAAAATTATCTATTAATTCAACACATTTAATTTCAAAATCTCACCTACATTTTTTTGCAAATTTTGACAAGCTGTTATTAAATGAATATGAAAATGCTACAGAACTACAACAGTCAAAACAATCTTGAAAAAAAAAAAGAACAAAGTTGAAGGATTCCAACTGTTTTTGACTCCAAAAGTTGTTATAAAACTGTTATAAAACTACAGTATTTGAGATGTATGCTACTGGCATATTGAAAGACATACAGTTCAGTAGAATATGATTCTAAGTCCAGGAAAAATCCCTTTCATTTATGACTAATTGATTTCCAACAGGATGCAAAAGCAATTAAATGGGAAAATATTAGTGTTTTCAATAAGAGGTCCTGGGACAACTAGATCTCTACATGCAAAATAATGGTAAATCTTTTCTTCACAACACTCACAAGAATTAGCTCAAAATTGGAGTATAGGAGTATAGTTCTAAATGAAAAAGCTCAACTATAAAACTCTTAAAAGAAAATATAGGAATTCTGTGACCTTGGATTAGGTAGTGATTTCTTAGTTATACCACCAAAAGCTCAAAACAAAAGGAAAAATAAGCTAATTGTACTTCATTAAAATTAAAAATACTTTTATACTATAAAAACTGGAAAAACTTTATTTTTAAAAGATGACCCACAAAATGGGAGAAATATTCATAAATTATATATCTGATAAAGCACATGTATCCAGAATATATAAAGAATTCTTACAACTCATTAATAAAAGATACATAAACCAATTTTTAAAACTTCCAAAGGTATAAATGAAAGTGTTCTTGTTCAAAATGATATGATTGTCTATGTTTATGAAGAAAATCCCAAACAATTAAGGAAAAAAACCTGGAACTAACAGATGATTATCACAAGGTGGTAGCATGCAAGGTTTATATACAAAAGTCAATCACTTTCATATATACTAGCAATGAACAAGGGGAATTTGAAATTAAAAACAGAATACCATTTACATTAGCACCCAAAAATATTAAACATTTAAGTATAAATCTAAAAAATATGAGTAAGATCAACATGAAGAAGACTATAAAACTCTAATGAAAGAAATCAAAGGTCTAAATAAGACCTTATTTCATGTTCCTGGATAGGAAGATATATGTTAAGATGTCAGTTCTTACCAAGTTGATCTGTAGATTCAACACAATCACCATCAAAATCACTGCAAATTATTAAGTAGATATTGACAAGCTGATTCTAAATGTTGTATGGAGAGGCAAAATACCAAGAATACCCAACACACCAATAAAGGAGAAAAACAAAGTCAAAGGATTGACTTACTGCAAGACATTTTAAAAATGTATGGTAGTCATCACAATGTGGTATTGGCAAGAGAATAGACAAATAGGTGAATAGAATAGAAGAATAGAAATAATAATAATTAAGAATAGAATAGAATAGAATAGAATAGAATAGAATAGAATAGAATAGAATAGAATAGAATAGAATAGAATAGAATAGAACAGAATAGCCAAAATTTACTCACATAAATATAATCATTAATCTTTGACAAAGGATCAAAGGCAATTCAATGGAGAAAGGACAGTCTTTTCAACAAATGACACTGGAAAAACTGGACAAGAAAAAGTGAATATAAACAGAAAATGTGCACCTTTTACAAAAATTAACTAAAAATAAAACATAGACATGAATGTAAAATGTGAAATTATAAAGCTTCCAAAAGATAACATAGGAAAGAATCAAGGTGGCTCTTTAGATACAACACCAAAAGCCCAGTCTTAACAGAAACATCAATGAATTGGACATTAATCAAATTTAGAATATCTGCTCTACAAAAGACTTTGTCAAATGAATGAAAAGACAATCCATAGACTTTTAGAAAAACTTTACAAAACACATATTTGATAAAGGACCGTTATCCAAAGTATGCTAAGAACTCTTAAAACTCAACAATAAGAAAACAAACAACTCAGTTTTAAAAAACAGGTAAAAGGTCTGAACATATACCTCATCAAATAAGATATAGAGATGGAAAAATAAGCAGATGAAAAGATGTTTTTGAACTTGGAGGGTTCAAGAAGGTGTAACTTGCTTGCCATGCCTCCCAGAACCAAACTGAAAGTTACAATTAAATTAAGAAATGATCATCCTGAACTACCGACTGGAAACTCTCTGAAGAGGAGACATTTTTTTAAGCTAGTTTTGTTTTTGTTTTTTTTTAGAGAGAGTAAGAGAGAGAGAAACTTTGATGTAAGAGAGAAACAGATTAGTTGCCTCCAGTGCCTGCCCTGAACTGGGATCAAACCCACAACCTGGGTATGTGCCCCAACAGGGAATTGAACCTGTGACCCTTCAGTGAACAGAATGATGTTCCAACCAACTGAGCCACACTGGCCAGGGCAGCAGAGGATACTTTTAACCAAAAATTTCAGAAGCCACCTCAAGACTGGTAGAAAGGGTAGAGTCACAAAAGGGGTTGGACCCACTTCCATGGGAGGCAGGCCAGGTTACAGAGGGATATCTCAGCTGTGGGAGGTTCCCCCTGAAAGGTGTGAAGCATAGACCCCAGACCAGGCTCCTCAGTCTGAAGCACCAGAGCCAGGAATAGGCATTCACATAGCATCCAGCTGTGAAAGGGAATAGGGTTTCTGTCCACCAAGGAGAGGTGGAGCCCACTGGAGTCAAAGCCACCTATTTAAAGAGTCAATGTGCAAAAGTTTTATTCACAGCCATTCACCCTGGGTTCTAGCAGAGGGAGGGCAAATGAGGACTGGAGTAACCTGAGAAGAGTCTGGAGTGGTTGACTTTAAGGAGAGATGTGGGGGAATGGCCACTAGGATCCCTATGCTGGATCATCCTCCCATACTGCAACAGCCATTTTTCTTGAAAGGAACAATCCTCTCTGAGTAGCATAAGCCTAAGGAAAGCAATTACCCCACCCTCTATAAACCTGATCACATCACCTTCTGGAATCCTCCTCACCTCATTCTGTATTTTAAGCCCCTCTAAGTAGTCAGAGGCATAGGCTGGGGCTTAGAAGGCTGGGCAGTCTTAGGGGTTGTCAGTGACTGGCTTTAGGATGAGGCCATCACACACCCCCCCCAGGGAACCTCCCAGGAGATCTGATAGAAACACCACCACCATCACCAATCCAAGCTTCTGGAAGATACAACCTCTGGGCACCATGGGCTCCATCCACCTCACTGCTAGGGGCTCTGTCTTGTCAAGGTTAGGAAAAAATCTGAGTCAGACTCAGACATGTGGATCAGGGGCAAGGAAACACACCCAACACCTTCTTCAAAGTCTGAATGGCACCTTTCCTTCACAGGAGATCCAGTGGACCCATGCACATGACTCCACCAGAGGCTTGTTCAGAGACTAAGCCTTTCTAGTGGCTAAGCCAAGTAGCCAGCCAGCAGGAAGAGGCAAATCCCAGGGTGCCTGGGGATGCTTGCTGACCTGTCCCTGGGTTTTGTGCTGGTTAAAGCCTGTCTTGGAGCACAGCTTGGTCCTTCCCATGCCCAGCCAAGTATAGCAGAGGGAGCCACAACCTGAGGATCACTTGTAACTTCAAACAGGTTGCCAAGGGCCAGGTGTGGACAGCATCTGAAATTGGCTTGAACAGGAGAACCTCATCGGAGGGCCAGAACCTGCAAAGCAAGTGGCTGGCTTCAGACAGCATCGAAGCAGGATTAAACAAATTTCCTTTCTTTTTTTTTTTTTTATTCTTTTCTTTCTTTTTTTTTCTTTTTTTTTGTAGTTGTTTTCTTTTATATTCTCTTTTTTCTTCATATAGCTTATTTCTCTCTTTCCTAATCTAATTCTATTTTATTTTCTTATAATTTTTCTACTTTTTTCCCTAATCTTTATTTTTTCTTCCTTCTTTAGATTCATATTATTTTCCTTTCTTTTTTTTATTCTTTTATTCTTTCTTTCATCTTTTATTATTCTGTTATTTTTTCTTTTCTTATTCTTTTTGTTATTATCTTTGTTGTTGGGGAGAAGTTGTTCTCTTTTTTGCTTTATTTTGCTTTGTCTTGATTTGTTTTGTCAGCACCTATACAACAGCTTGCAAAACCTTGTAAAAGCTGAGCCTCACAGTTAACCAGCCTGAGGGTTGATAGCAACCATGAATGGAACAACATCAATTATAACAGGAGGGACATAAGGACATAACCCACGTAAGGACAATCCTAGAGCATCCACCTCAGGAGATCAAGGAGACTGTGCCATTAGGACCCCATGGACAACTACTACATAAGGCCAACTGATGAAGACTGAGAGTCATAGCTGATCTATCTAATACCTGCCAAAAAGAACAAACACACACACACACAAAGAGAAGGACAAAATGGGAAAACAAAGAAACAGGCTCCAAGTGAAAGAACAGGAGGACTCTCCAAAAAAAAGAGATAAAATGAATTGGAGGCAAGCAATTTATCAGATATAGAGTTCAAAATAAATGTTATAAGGATGCTCAAGGAACTTAGTGAGGATTACAAGAAGGATAATGGTAACTACAACAGCATGAAAATGGTCATAGGAACCATAAACAAGAACCAGTCAGAAATGAAGAATACCATTTCTGACATCAAGAATAAAATGGAAGGAATTAAAAATAGAATGGATGAAGCAGAAGATAAAATCGGTGACTTGGACAACAAGGTATTAAAAAGAACTCCATAAAAGCAGCAAAAAATAACAATTTAAATGAATGAGGGTATCTTAAGGAAACTTTAGGACAATATGAAACAACAACACCCACATCATAGGGGTACAAGAAAGAGAAGAAAATGATCAGAGAATAGAGAACCTTTTTAAAGAAATAAGGACAGAAAACTTCCAAAATTTAGAGAAGGAGAAAGTCAAACAAGTTCAGGAAGCACAGAAAGTCACAATAAAGATGAACCCAAAAAGAACCACATCAAGACACATCATAATTAAAATGGCAAAAGTTAAAGACAAAGAGACAATCTTAAAGGCAGCAAAAGGGAGAGAATTAATTACCTACAAGGGAGTTCCCATAAGGCTTTCAGTGGATTTCTCAACAGAAACATTTTAGGGCAGAAGGGATTGGCATGAAATATTCAAAGTAATGAAAAGCAAGGGCCTGAATCTAAGACCACTGTATCCAGCAAGGCTATAATTTAAGATTTAAGGCAAATTAAAGAGCTACCCAGACTAAAAACAAACTAAAGGAGTACATTACCCCCAAGCCAACATTGCAAGAAATATTAAAGGATCTGATTTAGAAAAAGAAGAAAGAGGCTAGGGGAAATGTAGGTACAAAGAAAAAGGACAATAAAGAAAAAAGGCAATAAATAATTACCTATTAATAACAGCCTTAAATGTAAATGGATTAAAAGCTCCAATCAAAAGACAGAAGGTAGTTGAATGGATAAGAAAACATAACCTGCTTGGCCGGGCGTGGCTCAGCGGTTGAGGATCGACCTAGGATCCAGGCGATCGGGGTTCGATTCCAGGTCAGAGCACATGCCTGGGTTGCGGGCTCGATCAATGACTCTCTCATCATTGATGTTTCTACCTCTCTCTCCCCCTCACCTTTCCTCTCTCTGAAATCAATAAAGATATATTAAAAAAAAAAAAGAAGAAGAAGAAAAGAAAACATAACCTGTATGTGAGCTGACTATAAGAGATCCACCTCAGAACAAAAAATTTACACAGGCTGAAAGTAAAGGAATAGAAAAAATATTTCATTCAAATGGAACCAAAGAAAAGTCTGGGTTAGCAATACTTATATCTGACAAAATAGACTTTAAAACAAAGGCCACTTGAGGCAATATAGATGGACCTTGAGAATATTATGCTAAGTGAATTAAGTCAGTCAGAAAAAGCTAAGAACCATATGTTTTCACTCATATGAGGGATATAAAACTGAAACTCGTGGACACAAACAGCAGTGTGGAGGTTGCCATAGGCAAGGGGATGGGAAGTGGGGAGTGAAAGGGGCCTAAAATATATTGATGAAAGATTATTTGAATTTGGGTGGTGGCCACAAAGTGCAATATACAGAGCTTATATCATAGAAATGTAACTTGAAAACTATAAGATCCTACTAACCAATGTCACCAAAATAAATTTAATACAAAAAAAGCCACAAGAGACAAAGAAGGTAACTACATAATACAGAGGGATCAATACAACAAAAGGATATAACCCTTGTAAGCACACATGCGCTCAATATAGGAGCACCTAAATATATATTTTTAAACCTTGATGGACTTTAAGGGAGATAACAACAGCAATACAACCATAGAAGGGGACTTTAACACACCACTGTCATCTATAGGTAGATTTTTCAGACAATATGTCAACAATGAAACAGCAACCTTCAATGACACACCAGATCAGATGGATTTAACTGATCTTTACAGAACATTTCATCCCAAGACAGCAGACTATACATTCTTCTCAAATGCACATGGAACATGCTCAAAGATCAACCACATGTTAGGGCAAAAAATAAAACTTAACATTCAAGAATATTGAAATCATATCAAACATCTTCTTGGATTACAATTGCATAAAACTAGAAATCAACTACAATGAAAAAACTCAAAAACATTCAAACACAAGGAGATAAATAGCATTTTATGAAACAGTAAATGGATTACCAATGAGATCAAGGAAGAAATTAATAATTATATGGAAACAAGTGAAAATGAAAACACAGCAACCTAAAATCTATGAGGCACAACAAAAGCAATCCAGAGAAAGAATTTCATAGCATTGCAGGCCTACATCAAGAAGCAAGAAAATTCTCAAATAAACAATCTAAACCTATATTTAAAAGAACTAAAAAAGAACAACAAAGACTAAAGTAGAAAGACGGAAATAATTAAGATAACAGCAGAAATAATGACATAGAAACTAAAAAACAACAGAAAAGATCACTGAAAGAGGTGGTTCTTTAAAACAATAAACAAGATTGATGAGCCTTTACCCAGATTCATCAAGAAACAAAGAGAAAGGACACAAATAAAGTCAAAAATGAAAGAGGAGACATAACAACTGACATCACAGAACTACAAATGATTGTAAACAAATATTACTAACAACTATAGGCCAAAAAAATAGACAAGCTGGGAAAAATGGACAAATTCATAGAAAAATACAATCTTCCAAAACTCAATCCGAAAGAATTCTAAAACCTGGATAGGCAGATAACAACTAATGAAAATGAAGCAGTAATCAAGAAATCCCCAATAAACAAAAGTCCTGGACCAAAAGGCTTCATAGGGGAGTCTTACCAAACACTCAAAAAAGACCTAACACCTATTCTCCTCAAACTAATCCAAAAAATTCAAGAGGAAGGAAGACTTCCAATCTCTTCTTCTGAGGCCAACATTAACTTGATTCCAAAACCAGACAAAAACACTCCAAAGAAAGAAAATTATAAGCCAATATCTATGATGTACATAGCTGCTAAGATCTGCAAAAAATATTGTGAAATAGGATCCAGCAAGTCATTTAAAAAATCATACACCATGACCAAGTGGGATTTATTCCAGGGATGCAAGGTTAGTACAATATTCACAAATAAATAAATGTGATACATCACATAAACAAATGAAAGATAAAAATCACATGACCATATAATAGATGCAAAAAAAGTATCTGATAAAATCCAGCACCCCTTTATTATAAAAACTCTCTGAAAAATGAGAATAGAGGGAGCATGCCTCAACATAGTAAAGGCGATATATGACAAACCTACAGCCAACATCAAACTCAATGGGCAAAAACTAAAAGTGTTTCCCTTAAGATCAGGAAAACAACAAGATATCCACTTTCACCACTCCTATTCAACATAGTAATGGAAGTTAGCAATCAGACAAGAGGAAGAAACAAAAGGCATCCAAATTGGAAAGGAGGAAGTAAAGCTGTTTTTATTCATAGATGACATGATGCTGTACATTGATAACCCTAAATACTGCACCAAAAACTACTACATCTAATAAATGAATTAGTCAAAGTAGCAGGATATAAAATTAACATCCAGAAGTTAATGACATTTTTATACCAATAATGAAATATCAGAAAGAGAAACTAAGAAAACAACCCCATTTACTATTGCAACAAAAAATATAAGGTACCTAGAAGCAAATTTAACCAACTAGATAAAAGACCTAGATTGGGAAAACTATAGGCAATTAAAGAAAGAAACTAAAGAAAATACAAATAAGTGGAAGCATATACCATGTTGATGGATTTGAAGAATTAACATCATTAAAATGTCCATACTATCCAAAGCAATCTACAAATTAAATGTAATTCTTATTAAAATCACAATGGCATATTTCACAGATCTAGAAAAAGTACTTCAAAACTTTATATGGAACCAAAAAAGCAATTTTGAGAAAGAATAAAGTCAGAGAACAATATAGGATATTAAACTCTGCACAAGCCCATTGTAAATAAAACATCCTGGAACTGGTATAAGAATAGGCATATAGATCAATGGAACAGAACAGAGAGCCCAGAAATCTACCCACACCTTATAATCAATATTTGACAAAGGAGGCAAGAGCATAAATGGAGTAAAGACAGTCTCTTTAAAAATGGTGTTGCAAAAATTAGACAGTTACATGCAAAATAATGAAACTACACCACCAACTTATACCATACCCAAGAATAAACTCAAAATAGATAAAAGACTTATATATAAGTCATGAAACCATAAAAATTCTAGAGGAAAACATAGGCAATAAAATCTCTTGCAGCAATATTTTTGCCAATGTCTTCAAGGGCAAGGGAAACTCAGAAAAAGATAAACAAATTGGATTATATCAAGCTAAAAAGCTTCTGCTCATCAGAAGGAGGCATTAACAAAATGAAAAGAGAACTCACTGTATGGGAAAACATATTCACTAATGATACAGACAATAAGGGGTTAATTCACAAACTATATAAAGAATTTATACAACTCAACACCAGGAATACATACACCTAATTAAAAATGGGCAAAGGACCTAAATAGACACTTCTCCAAAGAAGACACACAGATGGCCAATGAATATATAAAAAAATGCTCATCAGAGAAATGCAAATTAAAGCTATAATGAGGTGTCACATTACACCTTCCAGAATGCCTACCATCAATAAATCAACAAACAAGAGCTGGCAAAGACGTGGAGAAGAGGGAACCCTAGTGCACTTTTGGTGGGAATGCAGACTGGTGCAGACACTGTGAAAAATAGTATGGATTTTCCTCAAAAAATTAAAAATGGAACTGCCATTTGTCCCAGTGATCCCACTTCTAGGAATAGATCCTAAGAAACCCAAAACACCAATCAAAAGAATGTATGCACCCTCATGTTCATAGCAGCACAGTTTACAAAGCTAAGATTTGGAAACAGCCAAGTGCCCATTAGTAGATGAGTGGATAAGAAAGCTGTGGGACATATACACCATGAAATACTATCTAGCTATAAAAAAGAAGGATCTCAGAGAGGGAAGATGGCGGCACTGAGAGGCAGCAGAGCCACCTCGCTCCCAGCCATGGACTTGATTTATTCCTAAAATGCTACATAACCAGCTTGGAAAAACCAGAGAAACATACCTGAGTGAACATATTGTGAGTAGGGAGCACTGAAGAAAGATCATAAAGTCTGGTAAGTGAGGGGGGTGTAGAAAAGGGGAGTCCTCCCTGAAGCCTGTGCTGGGCTCTGAGCCCAGAGGCTTAGAGGCTGCAAAGTTCCCTCCCCTCAGGAGTGCAGACTGGCATCCAAAAGGGAGGATCTCACAACTGGAACAGAGGAGAGGGAAGGAGTGCCCTGCGTGGAGGGCAGAGGGACCCAGGGGAGTGGTGTGCCCACCAGGATGGGATGGTGCCTTCCTAGTGAAACAAAGCTTCTAATGGTGGCCACGACCGACATGTGACCGACCTGCATTTAATGCTCAGGGCACTGACCATAGGAAAGGCTGTCCCAAAGTGTTTGGCACCCGAGTGGTGAGGGACCAGAGATTTGCACTGAGCAGCCACATGCAGGTAGGTACCTTCTGCCTTCCTATCAGGCATTGTGTTTAGCCCCAAAAAGCATTTAATTCATGAGGCATGGAGAAGGGGAGGAGAGCCCCCCCTCTTTTTGAGCTTTTGATGGGGAGATTCTGGGATTTTGGACCAGTCCTGAGGGGCGCCATGGTGGCATGTGGAGCTGCCCCAGCTTTACTAAGGTCAGTGGTGCAGGGAAGCTGTGTGGAAGCTGACTTTGGGTCTCCTCCTGCTGGGTGCCTTGGTGCTCAGGCAGAGGAACCTTGCAGAGCAGGCACTCTGCTTGGGCAATGCTTTGTGCATTTTTTAGTTTTTGATCTCTGCACTGACTTCCACCTTCCTGGCATACACTGGGCAGACTGACCAGCAGAAACTGGGATTAGTGTCTACCTAGTAGACTGTTTGAGGGGTGCAACTGGTGTAACCAGCCAACCAGATCTGGGAAAGGAGGGGCAGAGCCACCTACCTCTCCTGCAGCTCAGGAGCACCACTTCCAATAGGAAAGCAGCTGGTTCAGTGCATTGAAGCACCAGATACCTCCCACAGGGCACAGTCCTGAGGGGGAAGGGAGAGCAGCTCAAAGGGATATTACAAGAATAAGACACTCAGGGACTGTTGTTTGGAAACTGCAGGAAACACTGAAAACCCTTCCTGGGGGCTGGGGGCTGAGCCCAAACTGCTGAAACTGCCCATACAGAAAAGGCAACAGGCTGAAATCAATCTGAAACTGCAATAGGCCAGTGCGTGGGGAACTAGAATCGGAGAATAGGATAGAAACAGAAGAGCTGGCTGTGGAGCAGAGACTAACTGCCTCATAGTGAGTGCCTGACAGCGAAATCTCTAAGAATGGGGAATGATATCCCAAGCTACACTAGCCATCCTGCACCCTAAAGACTCTACAGAAGACTCTGGAGTAAGATCAGACAACTATAAAGTTCAAAATAGCTGAAAAGAGGAGACGGACTACAGAAAACCTCAGATCAACCAACTACCTAAGGACACTAGAGCGAAACCTAACAGCTCCTAGCATTGGTTGATACACAAGTACCTCCCAGAAGAACAAAAATCAGCATACAAAACAGAGCCAGAGACAACATAAGATGCTCAGAAGAAACCCACCTGATTGACTGTCTTGTTTTTTTCTATCCTTTTCCCTTTTTGAAGAAAAAAAAAGGGGGAAAATATATATATTTGTTTTTTCTTCTTTTTAAATTTTATAATAATTTTTTAAATTTTTTAAAATATTTAATTATTTTTTTTCCTTCTTTTAAAAAAAAAAAAGAATTTTGTTTTGCTTAGCTTGTTTTTTGTTTTTTCTTTTCTTTCTGTTTTTTTATTTATTTTCTTAGTTTCATTTTATCCTTGCTTCTACTATTAAGACATTCTTGGTATTCCCTGCTTACCTGATGGGACTTTACCATTATAACCAACAAGTTTATTGCTTTTCTCTATAGTTTTCCACAAATCTTTTGTTGGACTCCCTCCCTTCCCAGGCTTTATATCTCTCTCTCTCCTCTAGATCCATTGGCATATTTTTTTTCTTCTTCTTTTCTTTCTTTTGTTTTCCTCCCTCTGTCATCCTGTCTTTGTTCAATTGTTAATTTCTCTTATTCTCTTTATTGTATTTTTATTTTTTCATTTTCAACTATTATTCTAGTCCTATTCTCTCCCTTAATTTTTGCTGGCCCTTCTTCCAGAATCTTTTCTCAGCCTCTTTTATTTCCCAGTTGCTTCTCTATTTTTTACATTTTAGTTTAGTTTATTATTGTTATTTTCTAAATTTCCATCACTATTAACAACAATATAGTTTACTCTCTCTAAACTTTACTTTTCTTTCTCCGTTTAATTTTTTAACTTTTTTTCTCTCTAGAATTTGTGTTCTCCCTTAATTTTCCCAGTTCTGTTTCCCTTGTGTTGCTATCATTGTGATTGTCAAGATATTTTGTAAGATACCCCTTTTTTCCTGTAAGTTTAATTGTGTATTGTCCTGGCTTGCCAGCACCCATACAATAGCTTACATGACAAGACGGGAGCTGAGACACACTTAACCAACCTGACAAAAGAGTCCTCCCAAGGACTGGTCAACAACAATCTAAACCCAATCACAACAGGAGAACCCAAAGAAACCACAAAAGGGACAGCCACAAAAGGACATGCCTAGAGCAAAGAGCTCAGAAGTATAAGGAAAACACACCTCTGGGCTCCCTGGATTCACAATACAAAATCCCTCCCCATAAGACTGGGAAACAACAAATATATTTAATATATAGATAGAAATACTAAGAGCCACAAAAATGGGGAGATAAAACAACAACCCCCAAATTAAAGAAAAGAAAAAAATCATCAGAAAAAGACTTTAATGAGATGGCCTTAAGCAAGTTATCAGAAACAGAGTTAAAAGTAATGATTATAAAGATGCTCAAGGAAATTAATAACAAGGCACTAGATGGTAAGACTGAGAAACTTAGTGAAAACATAAAAAAAGAGATACATAATAAAAACAAAAAACTGACAGAAATAAAGAATGCTGTATTAGATATCAAGAATACATTTGAAGAAATTAAAAGCAGACACAATAAAACAAAGGATAGAATAAGTGACTTAGAAGACAAGGTAGAAACAATCACGCAATCAGAGCAGCAAATACAAAAAGACTTAAAAAGCATGAGGACAGTTTAAGGGAGCTTTGGGACAACATAAAGCAAAACAACATTTGCATTATAGGATGGCCAGAGGAGAGAAAAGAGAACAAGGGATAGAGAACTTAATGGAGGAAATAATGACAGAAATCTTCCCTATGCTGACAAAGGAGAAAGCCACACAAGTTCAGGAAGTACAAAGGGTTTCAAACAAGAAGGACCTAAAGAAATCCACTCCAAGATACATCATAATTAAAATGGCAAGTGTGAAGAACAAAGAGAAAATATTAAGGGCTGCAAGAGAGAGACAAGCAGTGAACTACAAGGGAACCCCCATAAGGCTGACAACAGGTCTCTCAACAGAAACTCTTCAGATGAGGAGGGAGTGGCATAACTCTCAAAGTAATGAAAAGTAAGAACCTGCTACCAAGATTGCTTTATCCAGCAAAGCTATCATTTAAAACTGAAGGTGAAATAAACAGCTTCTCAGAGCAAAAAAAAAAAAAAAAAAAGGCTGCAGGAGTTCGGTACCACAAAACCAGCATTGCAAGAAATGCTAAAAACACTGCTCTAAGAAAAAGAAAGAATAGTGAGAGAAAAGTACATCAGCATAAAGGGAGAAAATGGCATTAAATAAGTATATATCAATAATAACCTTAAAAGTAAACCAAAAAAAAATGGCAGAATCAAGAGACATAGAGTAGCAGAATGTATGATAAAACAGGACCCAAATATATGCTGTTTACAAGAAACCCACCTGAGAGCAAATGATTCACACGGGCTAAAAGTGAAGAAATGGGATAAAATATTCCCTGCAAATGGAAAAGAAAAAAAGCCGGAGTAGCAAGATTTATTCCTAACAAAATAGACTTCAAAATAAAGACCATAACAAGAGACAAAGATGGTCAGTACATAATACTGAAGGGATCAATCCAACAAAAGGAAATAACCCTTATAAACATTTATAAACCCAATATTGGAGCACCTAAATACATAAAAAATTTCTTGGGGGATTTTGAGCAGGAGATTGACAGCAACACAATCATAGTGGGGGATTTTAACACCCCACTGTTGTCAGTGGACAGATCATGAAGACAAAAAATCAACAGGGAAATGCAGACCATAAGTGACTCACTACACCTAATGGATTTAATTGACATTTATAGAACATTTCATCCCAAAGCAGCAGAATACACATTCTTCTCAAGGGCACATGGAACATTCTCAAAAATAGACCATATGTTAGGGCACAAGTCTCTACAAATTCAAGAAGATTGAAGTCATATCAAGCATCTTCATGGATCACAATGCCATGAAACTAGAAATCAACCATTATAAAAACACTCAAATATATTCAAACACATGGAGGTTACATAGCATGTTATTAAACAATGAATGGGTTACAAATGATATCAAGGAAGAAATCAAACACTTCCTGGAAAGTAATGAAAATGAACAGACAGCAACCCAAAATCTATGGGACACAGTGAAAGCAGTCCTGAGGGGAAAATTCATAGCATGACAAGCCTATCTCAAGAAACAAGGAAAAGCTCTAAAGAATCATCTAACACAACAACTAAAAGAACTAGAAAGACAACAGCAAGAAAAGCCCCAAGAAAGTAGAAGGAAGGAAATAATAAAGATCAGAACAGAAATTAATGACATGGAGACTAAAAAAAATACCAAAAAAATCAAGGAAACCAAGAGCTGGTTCCTTGAAAAGATGAATAAGATTGAGGCACCTTTAGCCAGACTCACTAAGAAACAAAGAGAGAGGACCCAAATAAATAAAATCAGAAATGAAGAGGCGATATAACAGTTGACCCAACAGAAATACAAAGGATTGTAAGAAAATACTACAAGCAACTGTATGCGAACAAATTGGACAACATGGATGAAATGGACAAATTCCTAGAAGCATACAACCTTCCAAAGCTGAATCAAGAAGAGGCGGAAAACCTGAATAGGCTGATAACAACTAATGAAATTGAAGCAGTAATCAATAAACTCCCAGCAAACAAAAGTCCTGGACCAGATGGATTTACAGGCAAATTTTACCAAACATTATTCAAAGAAGAATTAATACACCTTCCCCTCAAACTATTTCAGAAAATTCAAGAGGAGGGAAAACTCCCAAACTCTTTTAATGAGGCCAGCATCATCCTAATCCCAAAACCAGATAAAGACACTACAAAGAAAGAAAATTAAGGACAATATTCCCGATGAAAATAGATGTCAAAATTCTCACTACAATTCTAGCAAACCACATCCAGCAATACATGAAAAAGATCATACACCATGACCAAGTGGGGTTTATTCTGGGGATGCAAGTTTGGTATAACATCTGCAAATCAATAAATGTGGTACATCACATAATCAAAATGAAGGACAAAAATCAATAAATGCAGAAAAAGCATTCGATAAAATCCAACACCCATTTCTGATAAAAACTCTCAGCAAAATGGGGACAGAGAGATCATACCTCAACATAATAAAGGCCATATATGACAAACCTACAGCCAACATCATACTCAATGGGCAAAAACTAAAACCATTTCCATTAAAACCAGGAACAAGACAGGGATGTCTACTTTCACCACTATTATTCAACATAGTACTGGAAGTTCTTGCTACAGCCATCAGACAGGAAGAAAACATAAAGTTACCCAAATTGAAAAGGAAGAACTGTCATTATTTGCAGAGGACATGATATGGTACATCGAAAACCCTAAAGACTCCATCAAAGTACCACTAGAGTTGATAAATGAGTTTGGCAAAGTAGCTGGATACAAAATTAACATCCAGAAATCAATGGCATTCTTATTCACCAGCAATGAACTCTCAGAAAAAGACACTAAAAAAACAATACTTTTTACCACTGAAACTAAAAAATAAGATACCTAGGAATAAACTTAACCAAGTATATAGAAGACCTGTACTCAGAAAACTACAGAACACTGAAAAAAGAAATAGAGAAAGATATAAACAAGTGGAAGAATATACCATGTTCATGCATTGGAAGAATTAGTATCATTAAAATGTCCATACTACCCAAAGCAATTTATAAATTTAACGCAATTCCTATGAAAATACGAACAGCATATTTCACAAACCTAAAACAAACATTTTGAAAATGTATATGGAACCCAAAAAGACCCCAAATAGCTGCCGCCATCTTGGTAAAAAAAAAAAAACAAAAAAAACAACACCCCACAGTGTTAGGGATCACTTTATCGGACATCAAACTGTACTACAAAGCCATTGTAATCAAAACAGCCTGGTATTAGTACAACAACAGACATATAGATCGATGGAACAGAACAGAGACCCCAGAAATAGACCCATGCAATTATTGTCAGTTAATATTTGACAAAGGAGGCAAGAGCATACAATGAAGTAAATACAGTGGTGCTGGGAAAATTGGACAGATACATGCAAAAAAATGAAACTAGACCACCAACTTTCACCATACACAAAAATTAACTCAAAATGGATAAAAGACTGAAATGTAAGTCACGAAACCATAAAAAACCATGGAAGAAAACATAGGCAGTAAAGTCAGACATCCCATGTAGTGGAATTTTCACTGATACATCTCCTAGGGCAAGACAAAAAAAAGAAAAAATAGACATATGGTACTACATCACACTAAGAAGCTTCTGCACAGCAAAAGAAAACAGCTTCAAAATACAAAGGAACCCCACAGCCTGGGAAAACATATTTGCCAAGGATGTATCTGATAAGGGGCTAATTTCCAAAGTGTACAAAGAACTCATACTACTCAGCAAGAGGAAGACAAACAATCCAATTTAAAAAATGGGCAAAGGACCTGAACTGACACTTCTCCAAAGAGGACATACAGATGGCCAAGAGACATTTGAGAAAATGCTCAATGTCACTAATCATCAGAGAAATGCAAATTAAAATCACAATGAGGTATCACTTCACACCTATAAAAATGGCCACCATCAACAAATCAACAAACGATATGTGCTGGTGAGGGTGTGGAGAAAGGGGAACCCTAGTACACTGCTGGTGGGAATGCAGACTGGTGCAACCACTATGGAAAACAGTATGGAGGTTCCTAAGGGAAATAACCCAGTTAGAGAAAGACAAGTACCACATGCTCTCACTTATATGTGGAATCTAATGAACAAAATAAACTGACTAATAAAATAGAACCAGAGGCACAGATTCATGGAACAGACTGACAGAAGTCAGAGGAGATGGGGGTGGAGGAGAAACTTGGTAAAAGAAGGTGAAGAGCCTGGCCGGGCGTGGCTCAGCGGTTGAGCGTCAACCTAGGATCCAGGTGATCGGGGTTCAATTCCCAGTCAGGGCACATGCCTGGGTTGAGGGCTCGATCAATGACTTTCTCATCATTGATGTTTCTATCTCTCCCTCTCCTTTCCTCTCTCTGAAATCAATAAATATATATTTAAAAAAAAAAAAAAAGTGAAGAGAGTAACAGAAAAACATATATGCATAGCCCATGGATGCGGACAATAGAATGGTAAAAGCCAGGAGAGGGATGGAAGTGGGCAAAGTGGAGAGTAATAGGAGACAACTGTAATAGGGTGAACAATAAAATAAATAAATAATAATAATAAATTTACTTGACTTATGTTGCTCAGTGGTTGAGATGACCCATGAATCAAGAGGTCACCAGTTCAATTTCAGGTCAATGCAAATGCCCAGGTTGAGGGCTCAATCCTCAGTAGCGGGCATGCAGGAGCCAGCCAATTGATGTTTCTCTCTCATCAATGTCTCTATCTCTTTATCCCTTTCCCTTCTTCTCCCTCTAAAGTAAATTGAAACATTAAAAAAATAAAATAATATTTTTTAAAATTAAAGCTTATTATCTGAAAAGAAAAACACCATATTAAGAAAATTGTAAGTTAAACCAAAATTGATATATTACTACTCACTTATTAGAATGACTAAAATGCAAGCCATTGACAGTACCAAATGCAGTAACTCATTCATTGCTAATGAAAATGTAAAATGCCACAGACACTTTCGAAGATAACGTAGAAGGGTTTTTTGGTTTTTTTTCAAGACTAAAATTATAATTACTATACTATCCAGCAATTACGCCTTTTAGTATTTACCCAAATGAGTGGAAAACGTATGCCTACCAAAAAAACCCTGCAAGATTGAGACCTAAGACGGGAAGCTGGTATCTGAATCACCTAATGTTCTACCCAAGTGAATGACTACTGCAGTATACCCTGTCCTCCAAGCCTATAAGAGAGTAGCTGTGCAGGGGAGTGGTGGGCACAGGAGACCCATCTGAGGCTCTTCAGCTCACCCTGGGATTAGGGGATTTTACCGCCTGGGGGACTGCCTCTTTCCCATATTCCCAACTAAAAGCCAAATCAAGTGTTTTTTCCAAATAAAGTCTCAACTGGCTCCGCCAAAAGCAAACAAAAAACTGCACATAATTGTCAAGATTTAGAACAACAAAGATGTACTTCAATACATATAACCAAACTGTGGTATATCCACACAATAAAACATTGTTCAGTGATTAAAATAAATGAGCTATCAGACCATGAAAAGAAATGGAGAAATAATAAATTCATTTGTTAAGTTAAAAAAAAATTTAAAAAACCAAAAACATTTGAAAGGCTACATACTGTATACCCATACATATGTCCAACTATATGACATTCTAGAAAAAGCAGGACTATGGAAATAATAAAAATATGAGTGATTGCCAAAGAGTCAGGGATATATTAGAAACAGTGAATACATAGAGCCTAGGGGAATTTTAGGGTAGGTAGTGAAGCTACATTTATGTTCCTGTAAGGAAGGATACCTGTCAATATACACTTGTAAAAATACAAAGAAAGCACAACACAAACCTTGACTGTAATGTAAACTATGGACTTTAATTAATAATAATGTATCAATATTAGCTCACCAATTGTATTAAATATACCACACTAAAGCAATATATTATTAACTGGAGAAAGTGTGTGTGTGTGTGTGTGTGTGTGTGTGTGTGTGTGTGTGTGTGTGTGTGTGTGTGTGGTAGGAAAAGGGAATGCATGAGAACTTCCTGTACTTTCTCAGTTTTTATGGTAAATCTAAAATTTCTCTAAAATATAAACTATATTAATTTTTAAAGAGAAATGTAATGAACAGACATTTATCAAAGGAAGATAAACAAATGAGAAATAATCGAATAAAAGATGCTGAACATCACTAGACATTTGGGAAACACAAATAAAAATCATGATATACCACTTCACACCCAGTAGGATGATTATAGTAAATGAGACAGACAATGCCAAGCAATGGTGAGATATGGAGAAATCAGAACCCTCACATGTTGCTGGTGGAATCATGGTAGAGCCACATTGGAAAAGTTTGGTAGCTCTTCACAATGATAATGATAGAATTCATTACCGTGTGCCTCAGTAATTCCTAGGCATATACCCAAGAGAAATGAAAATCTATCCACACAAAAACTTGTACATTAATATTCATAGCTGCATTATTCATTATAGCCCAAAAGCAGAAATAATCCAATTATAATCAACTGATAAATGGATGAACAAAATTTGATATGTTCATACAATGGAATATTATTCAGTAATTTAAAATGAAAGTAATACTAGCACATGCTATAACATGGATTAACTTTGAGAATATTATGCAAAGAGAAAGAAGTCAGACACAAAAGACCATATAATGTATGATTTTATTTATTTGAAATATTTATATTAGGCAAATCCATAGAGACAGAAAGTAAATTAGTGATTGCCTACACCAGGACAGGGGATAAGGTGGGAGCATCTGCTAATGTGTACAATTAGTACAAAGGTGCAGGGATTCCTTTTGAGATGACAGAATATTCTGAACTTGATCCACTGTGAATATATTACTCTTGAATATACTAAAACACATTGTATTATGTACTTAAAAAAAGTTTTTTGCCTTTAAATAGTACATTATATATTAGACTTTTCATTCTTCTTTGTGTTTTGCATTTGAGCCTCCATTAAAGTTTAGCATTAATCATCTCATTTTTTACAGACAGAGACATATGACTGCAATAGGTTAGGCTAGTTAGTTGCAAAGCTAGCAAGCAAATGGTTTATTCTGTAAACCCTCCCTCCTACTCCATGTCCTCACTATCACCATTTTCTGTCTCTCCACAGAACAAGAGCAGGTTGTAGCACAGAGGGACCTTAGAGTCTGTCCAATTTTTCTTTTCTTTTTTAAAATTTATCTTTATTGTTGAAAGTATTAACCCCCTCCAACCTGCATCTGCCCCCCACCCCCAACCTTCACCACACTATTGTTTTTGTCCATGGGTTATGCATATATGAATATAAGATATAAATTCTTTGATTAATCTCTCGCCACCCACTTCCCCACCCTCACCTTCCCACTGAGATTCACCAGTCTGTTCCATGCTTCTGCGTCTCTGGATCTATTTTGATCCTCAGCCTATTTTGTTTATTAGATTCCACATACGAGTAAGATCATGAAAAACTGAATCAGAAAGAATCAGAAAATCTGAATAGACCAACAACTGATCAAATTGAAGCAGCAATGAAAAAAACTCCCAGTAAACAAAAGCCCTGGTCTGGATGGGCCTCACAGGGGAGCTTTCTAATTCTTTAAGTTGTAGGGTTAGATAGTTTACTAAAACTTTGTCTTGTTTTTTGAGGTAGGACCCTAGTGCTATGAGCTTCCCTCTAAGGACTGCTTTCACTGTGTCCCATAGATTTGGGATTGTTGCATGTTCATTTTCAGTTCTTCCCAGGAAGTTTTTTATTTCTTTCTTGATCCTATTGGTAACCCATTCGCTGTTTAATAACATGCTATTTAGACTCAATGTGTTTGAATGTTTTTGAGTGTTTTTGCTGTAGTTGATTTATAATTCATGCCATTGTAACCTGGGATACTTGATATCATTTCAATTTTGTTGAACTTGTACAGATTGGTTTTGTGTCCCAACATGTGGTCTATCTTTAAGAATGTGCACTTGAGAGGAATGTATATTCTGCAGATTTGGGGTGAAATGATCTGTAAATATCAATTAAATCCATCTGATGTAGTGTGCCATTTAGAGTCACTGTTCCTGTTTTTTTGTCTGGAAGATCTGTCAAGTCAGTGGGGTGTTAAAGTTCACAACTATGACTGTATTGCTGTTGATCTCTCCTTTAAAGTCCTTAAGGTTATTGTTGACAGGTTCTTATTTATTGCCATTTTAGTTCTTTCTGCCTATGTTTCTCTCTCTATTTCTACTTCTAATTAGAGGAGTCCCTTTAACATTTCCTGCAATGCTGATTTGGTGGTGATGAGCTCCTTTAGCTTTTGTTTGTTTGTTTGGGAAGCCCTTTATTTCACCATTTATTTTGAATGATAACCTTGCTGGATAGAGTAGTCTTGATTTCAGATCCTTGTTTTGCATTACCTTCAATACTTCATGTGGTTCCCTTCTGGCCTATAAAGTTTCTGATGAGAAGTCAGCTGACAGCCTTATGGGAGCTCCTTTGTAGGTAACAGATTGCTTTCTCTTGCTGCCTTTAAGATTCTCTCTTTGTCTTGAATTCCTGTCATTTTAATTATGATGTGTTTGGTCATGGGCCTCTTTGGATTCTTCTTGCTTGGGACTCTCTGTGCCTCCAGAATTTGTGGGACTTTTTCCTTGACCAGGTTAGGGAAGTTTTCTGCTATTGTTTCTTTAAACAGGTTCTCTAACCCTTGCTTACTTTCGGCCTCTTCTGTCACTCCTATGATGCAAATATTGTTATGTTTCATGTTGTCCCGCAGCTTCTTTAGACTGTTTTTTTTAATTGTTTTTTCTTTTTGGATCTCTGATTGATTTCTTTCTACCTTGTCTTCTAATTTGTTGATATGATCCTCAGCTTCCTCTAATCTGCTATTTATTTCTTCCATGAGTTCTTTATTACTGCTATGTCATTCTTCACTTCTGACTGGTAAATTTTCATAGTTTTCATATCTTTTTTTTATGTTGTTGAGCATCCTTACAATCAGCATTCTGAACTCTATATCTGATAGACTGTTTATCTCCATTTCATTTAGGTGGTTTTTTGGGGGGTTTTTTTGAGGCTTTTCTTGTTCTTTCATTTAGGGCTTATTTTTTGGTCTCCCCATTTTGGCTGCCTATTTGGGTTTGTTTCTATGTATTAAGTAGGCCTGGTGGGACTGTTTTTTTTAAAGGTCTCTGGTGAAGACCAATGTCAGACACTGTTTGTGCCTGGCCTTAAGTACCCTGCTTGAAGCTATCAACAACCCACAGTTGAGGTCCCCTTTGTTGGGGCTTGGTGCATTTAATAGGACCAAGATGCACAACAAAGTCTGTTTTTCTAAGGCCCAGGTCCAGAAGAAGATCCCGCAAAGACTCAAAGCACTCTGAGGTCTGCCCCTGCTTATAGGCTGATTGATCTGATTCTCTTAATGAGCCTCAGGCTATAGAAACTCCAGGGGGTAGGGCGAGCGATTTTCCAGCAGGGTGAGGCAATTGCTTCCCCCTCAGGCAAAAGTTGCTTGGAAGGCAAATGTTTGCCTCTGAAAGATGTCCTCTGCAGTTTGGGGGAATGACTAGGCACAGAAACCGAGAAGGGTGCCCTCTGAGCTCTATCTCAAGAGCCCACAACCTAGATTCTCCTCACACAGCTCCAGTCCACTCTGCCTTCCCTTTGCTGGAGCCCAAAGTGAGTGGCTGCACATGAAACTTTGTGTGTTGGCTCTTTAAGAGGGTGCCTGCATTTCCAGTCATCTCTCCCTGACAGACAAAAACCTGGCTGCTTTTCATAGCCAGATGTTATGTGGGCATCTTTCCCAGTTCTAGTGCTCTTGGCTGGGAAGCCCAGCCTGGGGTTTAGGCCCCAGAGTCCTCAGTGGGAAGCTGCCCCCCTCTCCACACACACACACAGCTGAGATATTCCTCTGGACCTTCAGCTGCTGCCTGTGGGAGCCCAGCCAGCCCTCTCACACTTCCACACTTCCTACCAGTCTCTATGTGGTCTCCACTTTTCCTCCTTGGTTATGAGGGTGCTCTCCAGCTCATCTTCAGTTGCAATTGATTATTCAGGTTGGTTTTTGTATATTTTAGTTGTAATTCCAATTTGGCCCCAGGAGAGTGTCAGTGTAACTTCCACTCAGTCTGCTGCCATTTTTAATCTCTGTCCAATTTTTCTTATTACTGTACTTACAGATCCTTGCAGGTACCATGTGAATGTTCAGTCACGCTGAGATAAATTTTTATCTATTATATACAAAATGTCATTTATTGGATTTGGAAGATGAGGTGTGTTGATAACTTACTTTGCTCTTATTTGAAAGTCTTAAAAAGCTATACATGTGGGTCAATGTTAATCCTACAAGTAACACTGGAGAACTTCTGTAGGATATTCCCAAAGATTTAGAAAGATTTCCTTTTCTGAAGGCACCATTTAAATTTTCATTTTAATGTTTTGCCTAAGTAGATTTGTCAGGGAAATCTAGCTGGACAGTCTTGAATGTTAATTTCTCTAGAGTACAAGTTTCTCATAAGTAAAATGGAGATGATTAAGGTGTGACCTTATTAGGTTATTGTGATGATTTTATGTAATAGAACATGTAAAAGATTATCACAAAAAGAAAAGAAAAAGAAAGACAATCTGTAAACTGTTAGTAGGGTGAGGTAAAGCTAGAGAGGGGGTTGCAATGTCTCCAGTTAGGACACTACTATAATTTAGAATACATGTAGTAAGTTTCTTAACTAGGGTACTCGAGACAAAAATGGAAAATAGGGAACAGAGAAGAAAAATATTTTGAAGTTTTATCAAAAAATTTGATAACAAAAAAACAAAAAAAAAATTGATAACATTTTAGGGTGATGGACATGGGAATGTAAGAAATCAAAGTTGACCCAAAGAATTCTGAGCCAGAATAAACAAGACATTGATGTTGCTATTAAATAGAATCTAAGCTCAGCAATTTTTTCCCCATTGAGTTTTGTCAAATGGGAGTGGAAAACTGAAGTAAATTTGAGAAGAATCTATAATCAAATGGTCTTTGCTTCAAAATAAAAATAGATTTAATGACTATTTGTTAAATGAATAAATAAATCCTCTGTCATACTAATACATCTTGCAACTTGTTAGCTCCTTTGAATATATATGTTTTAATTTCTACATTCAAGCTTAGTCCAAAATAATCTGAAAAGGAGATGTCGTAAACCAAAACAGATAACTTCTCTAAACTTGGGTGAGTGAGAAAGGCAGGCAATGTGTGCTTTCTGACACAGTTTTAGAAAATTGACTATGGACTGAATAGAAGATAATATGAAGAAATTCATGTTAGTTTTTTGGTGGTGTATACTGAAGTACTGTATGTGCTTTTTGAAGTAATTCAGCAAAAGGGAAAGAGAGGAAAGGGAAATGAATATATAATAAAATCTTGTTAATTGTTGAATCTGAGTGATGGGATTATATTAGCCCTTTCTTTGTTTTTATTTATTTTCTTTTTCTTATAAAGAAAAATTTCTTAATCTTTCTTTAATTTATAAATTTCTTATAAAGAAAAAGAAAGTAAATGACAAGTATAAAAAAACAAAAATCAAGATATTTTAAAAGGTAAAACAAAACAGCTGAAAAACCTTAAAACTGACTACTTCCTGAATACTTGCTAAATAAATAACAAACATCGTGTGGTTTGAGCCAGTCAATCATATTTTTGTTGCTTATATTTGAATACATTGAAATCAATACACCTTGTCCCTATACATGCTATTGAGAACAGATTATTAAATTTAAATTTAAACACATTACTATCATAAAGTACATATTTATGGTTTTAAGAGCTGACTATAATATGAATACTTAAGATTAACAAAGGCATAGTTCCTTTTAAAATTGTGGTGCTCTTTAAAATGGTTAATTATTTTATACATCTAGCTCATTCAAAAAAGTAATCAGCCTGGCCGGGCGTGGCTCAGCAGTTGACCGTCGACCTAGGATCCAGGCTATCAGGGTTCGATTCCCGGTCAGGGCACATGCCAGGTTGCGGGCTTGATCAGTGACTCTCTCATCATTGATGTTTCTCTCTCTCTCTCTCCCTCTCCTTTCCTCTCTCTGAAATCAATAAAGAGATATTTAAAAAAAAAAAGTAATCAAGCTTTTTGCATATATGCAATAATATAAGATTTGGAAAAATGAACAAATAGTCAAAGAAGTCTGTATGGAGGGAAATGAGGTGTTTAGGGAAGTTAAATATATATGCACATAAATATTTTATTTAGTGTGGGTTTCAGCTCAGAGACAATATCGTGATAAGCCATAATCTATCTTCATAGGTACTGGGATATTCAAAACAAAAAGAAATGTCAGTGTCCTGTTTCTCATTAGATATTAATAGTATAAGCTATGTAGGAAAAATGGCTAAATTCGACTCTCTACTAAAATTATATTTTAGCATAGCTAAGAGCATGCTTTACTTCATGTTATCTTTAACTAAACATATATAGTGTTCATGAATAAAGCCGTTTCTTTCAATTATTGAAAAGTGCAAGTTTGGCCCAGCAGGGCATGGCTCAGCAGTTGAGCGTTGACCTAGGATCCAGGCGATCAGGGTTCGATTCCCGGTCAGGGCACATGCCCGGGTTGCGGGCTTGATCAATGACTCTCTCATCATTGATGTTTCTGTCTCTCTCTCTCTCTCCCCCTTTCCTTTCCTCTCTCTGAAATCAATAAAGATTTTTTTTTTAATCAGATTACAGAAAAGTGCAAGTTTGGTCATGATTTTCCATGGATAAAAATTACTAAATATTTATGCCAGGGGAAAAACCAGCTACCTTTCCCAACAGGTTAAGTTTCTGTCCAAGAGATTTTATTTTTATTTTTCAATTAAACAGAGAAATAGCAGGCAGTCTATCATATTTTTCTGAATTTCGTATATTTTTCAGTTCATAAAGTTTTTAAGTATCTTCACTTACAATTGTTGGTTATTTTAATACATCAACACTCTTTTTGCCCACATTTAAAGAAGATCAGTGGTTGCTCTTGTATTTTGTTTTAATAACAAACTAATCAAAATAAATGTACTTCTCTTTGAGATTATTTTTAAATTTCAATAAATAAATATTCAAGAAAATTTAGTTTTAATAAACTAAAACAATTCATATCTGCTTCTTGACTTTTCTGAACAAAGAATACTAAAATAAAATAAAATGTTAAATATGAGTTAGGGGATGTGGTTCCATTGAAAGCAGCATTGGCAAGATAATCTCTATGTTTACCCAAGGTACTATAATTCTACCACTCTGTGAGTAAAAAAAATAATCCAGTTAATTTGAATGCTTAGAAATATTTCCTTTACTGCAAATCATAAACCCAGATGAAGAATAAGATGAAAACACATTGACATGACCTTAAATATTTGAAATTTTTTAGTAAGGTGGGGAACAAAGGATTTATTTCTCTAACTAAAGAATGATTAGATTAATTTTCCCTCATTTTCCCATTAGCAGCTCTGTATCTTATTCCATCCTTTCTCACTTCTTACTCAACCATTTGAGCTTCTCTATCACTAAACTTGTAATGTATTCCTTGCCCAGGCTTCAAAGCGATACTAGCATTCATAGATAAAAGGCTTCATGCACTGTCCGAGCTAGGACTG